>NC_037680.1:27406322-28011593 GCF_003255815.1 Theropithecus gelada
TTTTGGCATGTTTTTGCAATGGCTGGTACCGGTTGTTCCTTTCCATGTTGAGTGCTTCCTTCAGGGTCTCTTGTAAGGCAGGCCTAGTGGTGACAAAATCTCTAAGCATTTGCTTATCTGTAAAGGATTTTATTTCTCCTTCACTTATGAAACTTAGTTTGGCTGGATATGAAATTCTGGGTTTAAAATTCTTTTCTTTAAGAATGTTGAATATTGGCCCCCACTCTCTTCTGGCTTGTAGAGTTTCTGCCGAGAGATCTGCTGTGAGTCTGATGGGCTTCCCTTTGTGGGTAACCCGACCTTTCTCTCTGGCTGCCCTTAAGATTTTTTCCTTCATTTCAACTTTGGTGAATCTGGCAATTATGTGTCTTGGAGTTGCTCTTCTCCAGGAGTATCTTTGTGGCGTTCTCTGTATTTCCTGGATTTGAATGTTGGCCTGCCCTACTAGGTTGGGGAAGTTCTCCTGGATGATATCCTGAAAAGTGTTTTCCAACTTGGTTCCATTTTCCCCCTCACTTTCAGGCACCCCAATCAGACGTAGATTTGGTCTTTTTACATAATCCCATACTTCTTGCAGGCTTTGTTCATTTCTTTTTCTTCTTTTTTCTTTTGGTTTCTCTTCTCGCTTCATTTCATTCATTTGATCCTCAATCGCTGATACTCTTTCTTCCAGTTGATCGAGTCGGTTACTGAAGCTTGTGCATTTGTCACGTATTTCTCGTGTCATGGTTTTCATCTCTTTCATTTCGTTTAGGACCTTCTCTGCATTAATTACTCTAGCCATCAATTCTTCCACTTTTTTTTCAAGATTTTTAGTTTCTTTGCGCTGGGTACGTAATTCCTCCTTTAGCTCTGAGAAATTTGATGGACTGAAGCCTTCTTCTCTCATCTCGTCAAAGTCATTCTCTGTCCAGCTTTGATCCGTTGCTGGCGATGAGCTGCGCTCCTTTGCCGGGGGAGATGCGCTCTTATTTTTTGAATTTCCAGCTTTTCTGCCCTGCTTTTTCCCCATCTTTGTGGTTTTATCTGCCTCTGGTCTTTGATGATGGTGATGTACTGATGGGGTTTTGGTGTAGGTGTCCTTCCTGTTTGATAGTTTTCCTTCTAACAGTCAGGACCCTCAGCTGCAGGTCTGTTGGAGATTGCTTGAGGTCCACTCCAGACCCTGTTTGCCTGGGTATCAGCAGCAGAGGCTGCAGAAGATAGAATATTGCTGAACAGCGAGTGTACCTGTCTGATTCTTGCTTTGGAAGCTTCCTCTCAGGGGTGTACTCCACCCTGTGAGGTGTGGGGTGTCAGACTGCCCCTAGTGGGGGATGTCTCCCAGTTAGGCTACTCAGGGGTCAGGGACCCACTTGAGCAGGGAGTCTGTCCCTTCTCAGATCTCAACCTCTGTGTTGGGAGATCCACTGCTCTCTTCAAAGCTGTCAGACAGAGTCGTTTGCGTCTGCAGAGGTGTCTGCTGCTTTGTTATTGTTTACTGTGCCCTGCCCCCAGAGGTGGAGTCTACAGAGACAGGCAGGTTTCCTTGAGCTGCTGTGAGCTCCACCCAGTTCGAGCTTCCCAGCAGCTTTGTTTACCTACTTAAGCCTCAGCAATGGCGGGCGCCCCTCCCCCAGCCTCGCTGCTTCCTTGCCGGTAGATCACAGACTGCTGTGATAGCAATGAGGGAGGCTCCGTGGGTGTGGGACCCTCCCGGCCAGGTGTGGGATATGATCTCCTGGTGTGCCTGTTTGCTCAAAGCGCAGTATTGGGGTGGGAGTTACCCGATTCTCCAGGTGTTGTGTGTCTCAGTTCCCCTGGCTAGGAAAAGGGATTCCCTTCCCCCTTGCGCATCCCAGGTGAGGCAATGCCTCGCCCTGCTTCAGCTCTCGCTGGTCGGGCTGCAGCAGCTGACCAGTACCGATCGTCCGGCACTCCCCAATGAGATGAACCCAGTACCTCAGTTGAAAATGCCGAAATCACCGGTCTTCTGTGTCGCTGGCGCTGGGAGTTGGAGACTGGAGCTGCTCCTATTCGGCCATCTTCAGGATTCCTTTTTTAATTTATTTTTCAGATTGTTCACTGTTGCATTTTGAAATGCTACTGTTTTTTGTATGTGGATTTTATATCCTGCAACTTGGAGTAAAAAGAACTGTTTTCTTATGTCCGATCTGCCACTAACTGACTATAACATGGTTTATTTAACCACTTTTGATTTTGGTTTTCTATACTGTAAAGTGGATTGAATTACCTGATTGATAATAGCTCTGCTTGAATCTTCAGTCTTAAATTTAACAAGCCCTTTCTGTTAGATTCTACAATTCTATGATTTTTTAAATGAGACTGCATAAAAATCTCAAAACTTCCTTAAATGTGAATGTAAAAGAATACGGAATAACTGGATGTGTTCAAAATTGGTAAATTTACCCTGGTATCCTTTTTAACAGGACCAAGAAAATAAATACCAGAAATCAACAAGAGCACAGACTGTTTCCCTTCATCAATCCATAGAACCCTAATACTTCTTTAGTTCCATCAAACACAGAGGAATGACCACCATGGCAGATGGCGACAGAGGATGTCAACAATTTTTTGGAGGCAAGCAATGAAATATTTCTACTATGAGTTTTCTGTTATTAATCATGTAGAAGCAAGTAGAATTATATTGGGTTTTAGTTTAAAATGAAAAGCATTATTTACTGTAGGAATTTATGTATGCATAGCTATTTCTTTATTTTCTTTTTTTCCTCTTTTAACACCCATGCATGTCAGAAGTTACATTAAGATCCATTTGCCCTTACCTCCAGAGTAACAGATAGAATAAGACTATCTTAAATCCTTAAATACAGAACAAGGACTTAAATAACCGAAATTAAGTACCTATATTTGAAAACAGGACTTTTTCACATCTATCTTGGACACATATATAACTGTAAGTACTAAATAAAATTAGAAATTAGAATTATTTTAATTCTTTTCTATTTATTTTAGAGTTGTTCATACTATTTGTGAATTTTATGTAGTTAAAGGTATCCCAGCATTTTTCCTCCCTTTTCTTTAACAGCTAATATAAAGTGCTCCAAAATCTTTGGAAGCCATCCCTTTACAACTCTCACAGCTTTACATTTTGTGAAAATTCCATATCAAAATATTTACTTGAACTTTTAGTTAATTCTATGACAGCTCCTATTGCTCCCAAAAGAGCATTTGGGCAAGGATTGTGGATCACAATGCCACCTTCAAATTTCAAATTAATTACATTACCTTTAAAAAAAAAAAGCTTGCTTGGAAAGAAATTCACCATATATATTTTTAAATGTATAAGGAATCTGGCTTTTCTTAATTCATGAAAAATAAAGACTTAAGTAGATGAAAATAAAGTGAAATAAAAATATACACTTTAAAAAATTTAAGTAGAATTCTCTAAAATGTAATCTTTCAAGGGATTTTATATAAAGAAACTATATATATGCTTAGAATTTTTTATTTAGTGTTAATTCAACTCATCAGCCTAAGGTCATCCATAAAAACATGTCTGCTTTTAAGTTTCACATAAGAGGAATGCTTTCTCTAGATAAAGAAGAAGATAAATGTTTAAAAATCCCAGTGTAGAGATTCTGAGTTTTCTTTCAGTAACTAGAGTCAAAATTAATTCTTGCTTTTCTGTTGGGGAAAATTTCATCTAATTACATTCAATTTATTCTGCAGCTTTTTAGACAGCAAATCCTGATCACCAAAGAAAAAGCAGCTGTGTTGCCCTTGCCTCACAATTATAACAATAGTATTATTATGCAGTCGCCAGAGTTTATGGAACCATGAGGTGGTTATATCCACTGGCTGTTTTCTGACAGAGACACACCTAAACCTTTCTGAATTGCTGATAATGTATGCCTTCTATTTGTAAGGATCTTCAAAGAAATAGATTCCACTGATTCCTTCAGCAAGCCAATTTAGTATAACAGCTCTCAGAAGCAGAAAATTATTTCTTATAACCCTTTATGCACTTTCATCAACTGGTTCTAAAACTCATATTCCTAGAATTGCATTTTAAATATTATTTAAATATTTTCTTAGTTTGGTATAATTCACTTAAGTATTTTTTAAAACTACTAAAAATTGACCATTGTTTAATTAGTAGAAATATTCCTATAAACCATGCTTCCTTATAAGCAGTGTACATTTCTCCCTCAGTATCTGCAGGGGATTGACTCCAGAACCCCCTATGAATACCAAAAGCCAGGGATGTTCAAGTCCCTTATATGAAACGGTGCAGTTTTTGCATATAACTCACACATATCCTCCTTATACTTTAAATCATCTCTATATTACTTATACTACCGAATACAACCTAAATTCTAGGAAATAGCTGTTATATTTTTTTACTCTGATTATTTTTTATTGTTGTCATGTTATTTTTATTGTCTTTTTTCTGAATATATTTGATCCAAGATTGCTTGAATTTTTAGATGCAAAACTTGTGAATACAGAAGACTGACTATACTATCAAATTTCTTTTTCTTACGTTTCCTTTTCTAACTCATCCACATACATCTTATTTTGAACTTCAGTTATTCTTTAACCATCAGACTGTATCAATGGTATATAGCTTTAACTTATTAAGAATTAAGCCCTTTGTTCTTTATTAATTTCATTCTATTTGTGACCAAGTAATTAATAAGCCATAGATATTTATAATTCTAATCCCAGGTGCTATTTCATTTATTTTCCACATTTTTAGGGAAAGTTATACTGGTAAAAACTTTTAGAGGTTAGAAAGGCAGTTGAACATAGCAGGTATGATTTATAAGAATGCTACAGGAATACCTCAGAGACATTGAATGTTTGGTTCCAGACTACCACAATAAAGCAAGCCACACATTTTTTTCCCAGTGCATATACAAGTTATCTTTGCACTATACTATAATCTATTCAGTGTGTAATTGCATTATGTCTTTAAAAAACAATGCACATTTCTTAATTTTAAAATAGTTTTCTAAAAATGGGGGGATGCTTTGGGGGGTTGGGGGGCAGGGTCTCACTCTCTCTTCCAAGCTGGAGTCCAGTGGTGCAATCATGGCTCACTGCTGCCTTGACTTCCTGGACTCAAGTGATTCTCCCACCTCAGCCTCTGAAATAGCTGGGAATACAGGCATGCACTATCACACCAGGCTAATTGTTATATTTTTTTGTAGAGACAGGGTTTTGCCCTGTTGCCCAGGCTGGTCTTGAACTCCTGGGCTCAAGCGATCTGCCTGCCTTGGCCTCCCAAAGTACTGGAATTACAGGCATAAGCCACACATGCTGGCCTCCTTTTGGTAGTGAAACGTCTTACGTGGATGTTGATGGTTGCTAACTGGTCACAGTCATGGTGACCAGTCAGCAGCCATCAATATCCAGGCAAGACCCTTTATTGTGGCTGAAGATTGGGATGGCTATGGCAATATATTGAAATAAGACAGCAAAGAATATTGCCACATCAATTGACTTGACAAAGTAAATTGGTTTTCAATTTACTTTGCCCAGATCCGTCAGAGGATTCGCTATCTGTATTTGTAAGGCAGATACTATTTGTAAGGCAGATACAGCCTTACAAAATACATTTCTTAAGTAGTCTTGAAAGTCGATGGGCTTTTCAAGTTAGAAGAGTTGATCCATGGGCTACAGAAGGAATGTTATGTTACCAAGCATAAGAACAGCATGAATTTCCTTGTATATCTTAATCACAGCTCTTGGGTGACTAGGTATACTGTTAGTGAGTAGTAATTTTTCCAAAGGAGTATTTTTTTTTTTTTTCTGAGCAGTAGGTCTCAACAGCAAGCTTAAAATAGTCAGCAAATCATGCTGCAAACAGATGTCCTCTAGGCTTTGTTGTTTCATTTACAGAGCACAGGCAGAGTAGATTTAGCATAATTCTTAAGGGCGCTGAATTATTTGAACAGTAAATGAACATTGGCTGGAACCTAAAGTCACCAACTGCATTAGTCTTTAACAAGAGAATCAGTGGCTCCTCTGAAGCTTTGAAGTGGGGCATTGACTTTTCCTCTAGTTATGAAAATCCCAGGTGGCATCTTCTTCCAATTGAAGGCTCTTTTATCTACACTGAAAATCTGTTATTTAGCATAGCCACCTTCATCAGTGATTTTAGCTAGAGCTTCTAGATAACTTGCTGCAGCTTCTCCATCAGTGTTTGCTGCTTCACTTTGCACTTCTATGTTGTGTAGACAGCTTCTTTCCTTAAACCTCATGAATCAACTTGCTCTGCTAGTGTCAAACCTTTCTTCTGTAGCTTCCTCACCTCTCTCAGCCTTCATAGAACTGAAGAGAGTTAGGGCCTTTCTCTGGATTCAGCTTTGGCTTAAAGAAATGTTGTAGTCAGTTTGATCTTCTATCCAGACCTCTAAAAGTTTGTCTGTATCAGCAACAAGGCTGTTTTTCTTTCTTATCATTTGTGTATTCACTGGAATAGCACTTTTAACTTGCTTCAAGAGCTTTTCCTTTGCATTCACAATTTGGCTAACTGTTGGATGCAAGAGGCCTGGCTTTCAACTTGTCTTGGCTTTTGACATGTCTTCCTTACTGTGCTTCATTCTTTCTAGCCTTTGATTTGAACTGAGAGACATGTGACTCTTCCTTTCATGTGAACACTTAGAGGCAATTATAGGTTATTACTTAGCCTCATTTCAGTATTGTATTTTGGGGAATTGGGAGCCCAAGGAGAGGGAGAGAGACAGGGAAACAGCCAGGCAGTGGAGTATTCAGAACACACAACATTGCTCAGTTAAGTTTGCCCTCTTATATTGGGGCAGTTCGTGATGCCCCAAAACAATTACAGTGGAAACATCAAAGATCACTGATCACAGATCACCATAACAGATATTATAATGAAAAAGTTTGAAATATGGTGACAGTTATGAAAATGTGACTCAGAGTCATGAAGTGAGCACATGCTGTGTGTGAAAACGGCAATGATGGACTTGCTCAGTGCAGAGCTGTCACAAAACTTCCATTTGCAAAGCACAATAAAGCAAAGCACAATAAAATGAGGTATGCCTACATACAAGAACACAAATCCACAGACCTGATTAAGGCTGATTTATTAACCACAACCATGCATTCTACCAGCTGTGTGACCACAGGCAAATTGTTGATTTTTTTCACCCCCAATTTGTAAGTCTTTAAAATTTGAGTGCTAATAATAATGTAATGTGGGGATTAAATGGAATAGATAATATAAGTAATAAGCTTAGGTTCTTAGCACTGCATAACATGTAATTCAATAAACAGATGACATAGTTATCCCACTCTGCAAAATAATTGAAAACAGGTTTCTTCATAGCAAGCTCAATTCTTAAAAAAGAACAATGATTCTTTTTATGCCAAACTTGCTTTTTACATCACTGTATCTGTTTTACTGCTGCTAAATTTTGTTCACATTGAAATGTCCAAACAAGCAGTTTAAAGTTCATGTTTAAAACTATGAAAATGTGATTTATCCAGAAACCACATTAGAAAAATTATACCAACAGTTATTAACCTGAGTCTCATAGAAACTGTGTACATTCCAAATTTTGTTTAAAAATGTAGACAGCATGGACTGTTCTAAAATTTTAACTGAAGTCAACCACTATTATTTGGAGAAATATTCCATTTATAGGACAGAGTGATTTGAGGAATCTTCTTAGGATTAAATCTCTTTTATGTATAGGTTGATCAGATGTTTATTTGGTCTGAAAAACTGATTCAATATTTCCACTGGAAAAACAAAAAGAAACAGACAATTTTGTTCTATTAATATTAGTGTTCTGGGTCTACTGTAACAAATTACCATAAATTATGTAGCTTAAAATAACAAAAGTTTATTCTCTCACAGTTCTGGAGTCTAGAAGTCCAAAACTAAGTTGTTGGCAGAGCCTTGCTTTTTGAAGGCTGGTGGGGAGAATTTGTTCCTTTTGCTTGGCTCTAGGGTTGCCAGCAATTTTTGGCATTCCATGGCTTGTAGACATATTACTTCAATCTTTGTGTTCATCATCACGTGGCATTCTCCCTGTGTGTCTGTTTCTCTTCTGCTCTTCTTATAAGGATTGGATTAGGGCCTACCCTAATTCAGTACGACCTCATCTTAATTACGTCTATAAAGACTGTATTTCCCAATAAGTTCACATTCATAGGTACTAGAGGTTAGGACTTCAACATATCTTTGGGGGAACATATATATGTATATATATGATAGAGTATACATAGATAGAGTATATAGATATAGATATATAACTGAGAATAGAATTAGAAAAGAAAAATGAATTTTGAAAACAAATTTCTTTTGTTCAGCCTCTGAAAAGAGGTTATTTCACTTGTGATAAGACATGATCTATGACTAGATCTACATGTTTTGCTTAGTAATATTTGACACCACCATTTCTTAGACATCAACAGTTCCTCGATCATTAATTTTCCTATCTACTCTCTAGCTTTATTTATTAAAATTTAAAGCAATAGCTATCATTTTGCTTGCTTTGTTTACTTGATGTCAGAGTTCAAACAATAGGTTTACAGATTCAAGACCACAGGATACAAACTACATGCATCAACAAATGAAATGCCCTGCGACTTTAGAGATGGTATACCATTTATATTTATAATCATACTTATAGTTATACTTTGTAAATGAACTTAGGTCAGATTTCCTTTTCCATATTCGCTTAAACCAGGGCCACCTTTTATTATTATGGGTAAGAAATTAAGAAAAATTGTTGACATTTATGGGTAATGTTTATGGATAAGGCTTATGGGTTATATTATGGGTAAGAAACTAAGAAAAATTATTGACATTTCAAAATGAACAAGTTTATTTTATTTACTTACACAAACACACACACACACACACACACACACACACACACACGTATATTGAGATAGGGTCTTGCATTGTAACCCAGGCTAGAGTGCAGTGGAATGAACGTGGCTCAGTGCAGCCTTAACCTCCTGGGCTCAAGTGATCCTCCCATATCAGCCTCCTGAGTAGCTAGGACCACAGCTGCACGCTACCGTGCCCAGCTAATTTTTGGATTTTTTGTGGAAACGGGATCTTGCCCAATCATCCCATTACTGGGTATATACCAAAAGGATTCTAAATCACGCTGCTATAAAGACACATGCACATGTATGTTATTTCGGCACTATTCACAATAGCAAAGGCTTGGAACCAACCCAAATGTCCATCAATGATAGACTGGATTAAGAAAACTTGGCACATATACTCCATGGAATACTATGCAGCCATAAAAAAAAGATGAGTTCATGTCCTTCATAGGGACATGGATGAAGCTGGAAACTATCATTCTGAGCAAACTATCGCGAGGACAGAAAACCAAGCACCGCATGTTCTCATTCATAGGTGGAAATTAAACAATGAGAACACTTGGACACAGGGTGAGGAACACCACACACCAGAGCCTGTTGTGGGGTGGGAGGAGGAGGGAGGGATAGCATTAGGAGATATACCTAACGTAAATGACAAGTTAATGGGTGCAGCACACCAACATGGCATATGTATACATGTGTAACAAACCTGCACGTTGTGCACATGTACCCTAGAACTTAAAGTATAAAAAGAAGAAAAAAAGAAAGAAACGGGTCTTGCCATGTTTCTCAGGCTGGTCTCGAACGCTTGGGTTCAAGCAATCCTCTTATTTCAGCCACCCAAAGTGCGGGATTACAGGCATGAGCCACTGCACCCAACCTCATTATGAATTGTTAACATTAATTCAATGGCTTATACTAGTAAAGCTCATTCTAGTGAAGGCTCTTTCTAATCATTACTACATTTTTAGTATTACGTCTTCTTTTTGGTCATGTCCCATATAGTATTCAGGCAATTGTCACAGATATTTCATGTAATAAAACTTACACAGAACTATTCTTCAGAAATTTCTCTGTTTCTTCAAGTTCACTGGCTGGTTTCTCTGCCATGTCCAATGTGCTGTTAAGCCTATCCAGTGAATTTTTCATTTTGATACTATACTTTTTAGTTTCATAATTTGCATGTGATGCTTTTGAAAAATATTTGTTATGGTAAAATATATATAATATAAAATTTTATCCATTTTTAGGTATACTTGGTTCTTTTTTATTGGTTTTATTTCTCTGCTGAAATGCTATTTGGGCATTTATTATGATTATCTTTTTCTTTATGTTCTCAGTAATAGCTGCCATAAGGTACATGTGTGAATCATCTCAGAGTCTGTTCCATTGGCTGCTTTTTCTGTGGACTTTGGTTTGTATTTTTCTGTTTCGTTACATTTCTAAGAAATTTTTTATTGTATATTAGATGTAGATGACACACTGTAGAGACTCTAGATTCTGTTATCTTCTTCTGAAGAGTATTGACCTTTTTCCTAACAGTTAAATCAGTAGCTGCTCACATTTATCTAGTGAAGGTTTGGTTTGATGTTTTGTTAGAGAGTGGATCTATTTTGGTTTTGTTCGTAATCCTTGGGTGACTTCCTTAGTGTAGGGATATAATATTTACTCCTAAAACGTGGTCCTTTATGGATTTCTGTGGAAAGCCTGAGGTGTTATAATCTGCTTTTATTTGATGGGATTCAAACTTGAAACTCTTTGTCTCATGTAATGGGCAGTAGAAGAAATCCTTATTTTTGCTTTCCAGCTGTTACTTTCCATTGGGTTTTTGGAGTCTTCCCCATGCATGCATGTACAGTTTAGGTGCCAGCCTAGGTGGGAATTGATATATAAATATTGTATACTCCTCCTCTGTATTTTCTTCCTTTCTGGACTCCACCTCCCCAACCCTCGATTTTCAGCCATTCTCTCAACCCTGAATTCTGCCCTCTGATACCTCAAGCAAGTAAGACTGTGGCTTTCTGCTTAAGTTCTACTTGCTCATATACCATTGTACCTCAGGAGAGCCATATAAATGTAGAATTATATGTTGCCCAGTGATGTTATCTTCTTTCAAGGGTCAAATCCTCACTCTTTCTATTTCTGCCTACATTTGGTCACTCTGTAGTATGTCTTCAAATAATTGTGTTTTGCTTATTGGCTTCAGTATTTTTTCACAGTTTATGGTTGTTATCAACGGGAGAATTAGTGTGATTTAAGTTACTTGGCATTACTTGAATTGGAATTACTGGGTCTTTTCACTTTCATACTTACCTGTTCGCTTTATTATTTCATCTCATCATTAGTGTTGTCACTTTGACCTAGGTTTGATTCCTGGTTCTGCTGTTTATTACTGTGTTACTTCAAACTTCTGATCTTCAGTGTTCCTGTATGTAAAGTGGAAATGATCATATGTATCTCAGAGTTGCTTTAGAATATTAAATGTGAAAATATACGTAAAGCCTGTGACACGTAACATAGAAGTTAATTTACACCTGTAAATGCTACTTCCCTTTATTACCATAATTATTTTATAAGGTTGGAAGGTCAAATATTACTATATAGGATGAATTGCTTAAGATCTTACTACTAGATACCAGAAGTATGGTTTAATTATATTAAATATATAAGGTAAATTTATGCCTACCAGTGATTCATTTCTGCTATATATATATATATATTCATTTCTATATTATTACATCAAGAAGAATTACCTGCGATTTTGAGGAAAAATAGAAAAACAAGGGTTACTAACAGTAAGGCATTATCGCATGCCAGTGTTCTGGGCTGTGTCCCTTTTCTCTTCTGGGTACACTTAAAGCCAGCCCACTGTCAGGTTGCCAGAAGATATTACTGCAGTATTTCTTTTCTATCAAAGAAGAACGAGTCCAAGGAAGTTTGTGATTTTAGAGCCAGATGGAATTTGCAGTGAGAAATCAGGCCCAGTGAAATAAATACGTGTGTATGTGATCAGTGAAGAATATATTAAAAAATATACCACTATATAACGAGCTATTCTATCATCAGAGTTTCCTTATGACTAAGAAATGAATGAGTTGTACCCTTGCTAAACACGTAATTTTAGAAACTGCGTATTGAATGGTCTTTGCCACAAATGAGTAGTTAACATAAATGTCTGTCCTGCCTATTAGAATCATGTTTTGAATGTGTGTATGTATAGATTGTTTTGTGTTATTTTTAAGCAATGCATAGGATTTTATGTGTGGATTTCAAAAACATTTTGCTATAGTGGAAGTAATATTATGGTGAAGATAACAGGGGAAACTGGTTGAGGTTGCTCTATAAGCATTATTACAGTTGCCATTCACATTTGTGCCTGTTCAAATAGAAACCCATCAATCATGTAAACTTAGGGCCAGATTCTGATCTCTAATGCACAGCATGAATTGCCACATATCTTTTTTCCACCAAAAAAAAAAAAAAAAAGTGCTCAGTCACATCTGAGATTAAAATCTGTCCTTTCAAATTGATTTTATTTTTATCTAGACTAAGAAGCAAAGTATAGTGTCAGTCCTGTCAGGATGTGATTTCTTTTTTTACATATAATTCTTACAGAATCAAGTGTTTATGTATTTCTGTAATCATAATAGCGCTGAGAAATATAGAAAAATTATTGTTGTACTTTTTAAAATGGAATCTTTTTATCCCTACGTGATCACATGTGCTAATGTGGATTGTAGGGAAAAGCTGTATTATTAAAAATAAATTACCTAAGGTTATAATATATGAAATGCAAACAAAACCTGTTTACATAGATTATTCTGTTTATAAGAATATATTTTATATTTTCCATTAAAATTTAACAATCATATTCAACCTTACCAATAAAGTAAAATATTTAAAATAATAAAGTTACCTTGTTTTGGCACTTGTGTGAGGGTTTTTTTAAAAGTTGTGAGATAATTGACAAAAAGTTGGAAGATAACATTTTTATTTGAATTTTTTCTCATCCAAGGAAAATTAGTTCAATTTATGTATATTTTTATATTTAGCTGTGTATATTGAAAGCTTCTTATGACCAAAGCACCAGGCTAGACCTTTTTTGGGGACCCAAAAAGATGAATCTGATATCACCCTGCCTCAAAGAAGCATATGGTTTAGTAGGACAAACAAAAGCACACATATCACACATAGATAAGTATAGAGTGGAGAAACTTTCAGACTGTACTTCTCAGCACTATGATTCTATAGAAGAATCTGGGTATGTGCCATTTTTTGGTATGTATTTCTGAATTACAAGTGATCTTTAAGGGAACCTAGCGTAGTGCCTGGAACATAATAGGTGTTCAAAAATGTTGAAAGAGTGGGCAAATATTCTCTAGTGCCTGGGATAAGACAACATGCTAGATGTAATGTGAGCCTATGTATGTGTGTTAACTGTCTCTGCTGGAAAACAAGGTATTTTCGAGTTAAACTGATTTTATCTGGCTTTCACCATTTTGTAGAACAAAATAGGCAAATTATTTCTTCGAACTCCAGTTTCTTCATCTGTAAAGTGTGGTGACAATACCTATCTTATAAGTTTGTTATGAAGAGTGAATGAGATAATATGTATAAAGCTTATATTTTTATGGTGGCTATAAGAGTTTAGGTTAGAAATTAGTGTTACAGTTACTATTACTATTATTTTTACTAATAAAGAGTGGGTAAAAGTACCACATTATGAGACAGTAGTTAAACCATAACATTGACTTTGCGTGTCTGTAAGAAGCAGAATTTTTATTTCGAATGGGTAGCCCGTCATTCAATCTATATTATGTGATTTTTTTAAATTAAGGAAATATGTCATTAGCTTTAAAATTAACATTATTTTACTTTGTACTGTATCATTTTGTCTTTGTATATTGAAAACTCAAATAAATACTTAGGAATTAGTATTTACTTTTTAAAAATGTATTCATTCAACAAATATTTACTAAGTGCTATTTGCCGAGCATTGTAGTGGGCACTGATGACAAAGCAATGAACAAGGCTGACAAAGTCTCTGCCCTCAGAAAGTTTACATTTTCTGTTTCATTTGTAATGGCCCTGGATTTGCAGATCTGGCCCTTCAAAACTGGTTCACAGATGGTTAATGGTGTCCTAAACAGTGTGCTTGAGATGTAGGGAGTAGTTATCATAGAAGTGAGACATGTGAGGTTTTTTTTCCTATGACCCATGAATCATAATCAGGCCAGATACCAAGTGTAAAAAGTTACTACATTCAAGCCCACATTCCTGGAAGTTATATGTAATTGTTCTCCTTTGTCATCTTAAAATAAAGATAAATTTTAGAGCATGCTTTACAAAATTATGAGGGCCTAGGTACAAATGAATAACAGAGTTAGGTAAGGAAGGCACATGATCACTATTAAATCTAACTTATTAGCAATATTTTACTTTAAAGTTGAGCACTGTGGCTCACGCCTGTAATCCCAGCAGTTTGGAAGACCGAGGCAGGAGGATGGCTTGAGCTTAGGATTCAAAACCAGCCTAGGAAACATAGTGATACCCTGTCTCTACAAAAATTTTATTTTTATTTTTTGAGACAGGGTCTCGCACTGTCACCCAGGCTGGAGTGCAGTGGCACTATCTCAGCTCACTGCAACCTCTATCTCCCGGGTTCAAGCGATTCTCCTGCCTCAGCCTCCCGAGTAGCTGAGATTGCAGGCGCCCGCCACCATGCCCAGCTATTTTTTTGTATTTTTCATAAAGACAGGGCAAAAAAAACTTTTTTTTTTAATTAGCTGAGTGTGGTGGTGCGTGCCGGCTTGTGCCTGTGGTCCTAGCTATTCAGGAGGCTGCAGTGGGAAGACGGGTTGAGCCCTGGAGGCTGAGGCTGCAGTGAGCTCTGATGGTGCCACTGCATTCCATCCTGGGTGACAGAGTGAAACCCTGTTTCAAAAAATATATGTCTATATATATTACTTTCAGTATAAAGAATTAAGTTTCTTTTTATCTTTTGAGTATTAGAAAACCTTGGGCTTTGGGCTGATACCTAGATTCACAGTTATTTTCTGTTTGGAAATTTTATTCTATCTCCCCCACCATTAATCACCTTATAGCTAACTTTACTGGTTAAAACATTCTACTAAGCAGAATAGACTATCACTTCTAATTTTCTATGCTTTCCTGTTTGTTTACATCAGACATTAAGTAAACTAAGAGTATACAGTTTTGTTGCTAATTTAATTTCTTACTAATAGGAGAATTTGGGCAAGTTCATCTTTTTTTCCTTCACTGTAAAGTATAGATGATAACGTTTAACTGATTGGTATGTGATTCAGATTTCAAAATGAAAATGAAGTCGTAGGATACACGAGGTTTCATGTAGTTATTATTGGCAAGAAGAGAGATAATGATTAATGATAGAAATTGCTGTTAATTGAGCATTTTTAAGTGCCCTATGCTACATATAGATTATAGTTTGGCCTCAAAATAAATCTGCATGATAGGAATCATTATTTCCAGATTCTATATAAAGGAATATACTCTAAAAAACATTAACTGACTTGCTCAAGGACTTTCAAGTTAGTCAGTTAGTGAGCCAGAATTCAAATTGGGATTTGTATGTATCAGAATCCAGCACTCATGACATCACATTGCCTTTCTTGGGTGCTAAAACACAAGGTCGAGTGAAAAAGGAATATGCATCGTTGGATTCTCTATTATGACCTTACTCTTTTCTCCTTTTAAAATTTTTATTCATGTATTATGTGTACATGTTAAATAGTACTGAGTGCCCCAACCCTTGGAGTTCATCTGCAGATAACAGCTTTTAATTGTTTGCTACTAGCCAGGCACGGTGGCTCACACCTGTAATCTCAGCACTTTAGGAGGCTGAGGCGGGTGGATCATGAGGTCAGGAGTTCAACACCAGCCTGGCCAAGATGGTGAAACCCCATCTCTACTAAAAATACAAAAATTAGCGTGATGGCAGGCACCTATAATTCCAGCTACTCAGGAGGCTTAGGCAGGAGAATTGTTTGAACCCGGGGTGCACAGGTTGCTGCAGTGAGCCGAGATCGTGCCACTGCACTCCAGCCTGGGTGACAGTGAGACTCCATCTCAAAAAAAAAATTGTTTTCTACTGTTCAGGTACCTGTTCCTAAATACGTTTCTTTTTTAACTGCTAGCTCTAGGTTTGCCAATATGAGACGTTATAGAAAGAAGTTATAGGTCATTTGTCTATTATCACGGAAGATGACGTAGCATACTTCTACCACCTAGTACCTCTTTGTTATCCCATCCTTGAAATATAGTTAGTTAAACCAAAAACAAATATTTTCCTTATTGATGTTATATAAATATTCTCTGCAACACCAAATAGTTATAATTACATTTCCTTTCTTGTAAAGCTTTTTTTAAATTGTCTAGTTTTTCTCTCATTCTGCGTTCAGCTTTTTATAATATAGAAAAAAAAATGTCTTCTGCCTATTTATTTTCCTGTCTTTATCACTATTTTTTGAAACCATGGTTGATATAAATATTACTTTTTATTCAGTTTGTTTCTTGAATAAATTTTGCAGCAGATTTTCTTGCAGACTCTATGACTTACCTCTGTCAGAAATTAATTTTAGTTTTTAAAGAGCCTCTGTCCTTGTTTCCAAAAGTTTACCAAAAACTACATTTGAGCCATTTTTGAATAAAATACACAAGCTTTAATACAAACATTGGCAGTCTTTTTTCACATCAAATAACCTTTATGGTAGGAGGAATGTTTTAACCAGGCCATCCTTTAAATAAGTTACCATAGGTTTTCAGCACATAGCCAGAGAAAATGGTGGCCCAAAGCCAGTTCATATATTGAGTTCCTTTAACGAGCATAACAGCTACATAGGGGCATTCTAAATTTAAGCTTGTACAGCATATTGAGTGGTGGCATACAGTGGTAAGTCCACTGAGCCTAACAATTTATAAAATTATAAATATTATATAAGAGCCAACAATTAACAGTGTCTTTTCCTTGGGGTTATGTGGAGGGAGGGATGGGGGCTACAACTCTTTACTTTCATACTTCCATACCATTTGAATTTTGTTCAAAATGAGTATTTGGTACTTTTTGAAACCAGAAAGAAAAAGGATTAAAGATATTCTAAAAGAAATAAGGTAAAGGATAAAGCTGAGGGGAAAAAAATAAAATTTAGTCTTGTTAGTATGGTGAACTTAGGTACCCTGATATTTCATGATAAACAACTAAAAATAATGTGAAATATAAAAATAGTGTTTATATGCAACTATGAACTGGAAAGATGGCAAATACTAAGAGGCTAAAACAAACAAACACAAACCCTACATAAAAAATAGTGTTCAGAGAGGTAAGCCTTAAGGATACTTGCTGAACCTGGTAAATTCTGGGTTACAATTTTGTTTTCATGGCCTCCTATTGAAAGAGGAACAGGAGACAGTCAAAATCCTGGACACATCCAAGGTAGAGTCTATTCTTAAGGTCCCCTCAGTATGGACGTCCAAATATCTACATCTTTATTGGAAGGGTACCTATTAAAATCAGCTATCATTTCCCGTGACACTGCAAGGAAAATTGGTTAATTTAAACCTTGACATTGTGCATGGAATGAAATATCTCTTTGATCATTTGAATATCAAGCTGGTATTATGGGTTTGCTACTGAAGTTCACACTACATAAGTGATACCAAAAAACAAAACAAAACAAAAAACAAAAATTAAAGCCAAGAACTTAAGGTAGTCCCACATAGCTGGCAGAAGCAAACATAAATTTTTGTTGAAGGAATCTGCCTTCAAAATTTCCACAGGTAAAATTCCCCCAAAATATGAATTTACTGTCAAAAATTATAAACCAAGGCATCATGAATGAGTGTCAGAAACCATATTCTAAAGAAAGACTCATAAATATTTTATATATTAAAAATTATCAGGGAGAATATAAAATAAGTCTGTTTAATAAAGAAATACGAGATTAAAGATAATATGACATTCCTGAGGAAGAAAAACAAAGTAGGGAGACTTATATGAAGATTTAATATAACGCTATAGTGATTAGTAGAGTGTGATACTGGTGAAAGATAGACAGATTGACCAGTGGAACAAAATAGACTGCTTAGAAACATCTATCTATAGGTGGTAAGTTGGTATATAAAAGAGCTAGCATTAGGATAAGGGTTGACTTTTCAATAAGTGATACTGGGATCGTTGATTATCCATTAAGAGGAAAATGAAATTTGACCCCTACTTTATATCATATGTAAATATCAGCTCTAAGTGGAGTAGAGACTTAAATATGAAAAGCAAAACTATACAAATTTTAGGAGAGTATCTTTCGAGTAGAGAGAAAATGAAAAAGCCATTAAGGAAAATGTTGTTAAATTGTATTGCATTACAATTGTGATATTCTTTTCATCGAGAGTCACCTTAAAAAGAATGAAAAGACAAGGTGCAAATTAGAGAAGACATTCACAGTACATCTAATTGAAAAAGAATTATTGCAAGTTAATATAAAAAAGACAGAATTGGAAGTTGGCAAAGACTTTTTGTGTCTTAATCTGACTTTGCTTTCCAATAACCCTTTATTTCTGATCATCTCAACCTGTTTGACCACCTGCCTACCCATAAAAGGGGCAAAATCCACTGCCATGAGTTCCTCGGTTATTGTTTTGGAAAAAACAATAAATAAAATAATTAAAAGGAAAATTTTAATCGGCATACTGAAAAAGTTACTCTTGAGCTTACTCACTTTCATATCTTTTTCTCTACCCCCACACAATTCATTTTTCCCTTCTCTCAGCTTCTGACCTTTGACACAGTTCATTGCATTGCATTCATTATTCTTGTATGGTATCAGGTAGATACTGTATTATATACTGGAGAATTATACTGATAGTTTTCCTCTGACATGATTTATATAAATATATATCATTTTTGCATTGATAAGTCTTTTAAAATTGTGCTTCTTTTTAATTGTGAATTTTCTGGGCAGTATTATTACTTACCTCACTCTTTTTCCTCCTGCCTTCTATTACCATCTAAATCAGTGGTTCTCATCCAGGGGAATTTCGCCCCCTAAAGGAACATTTGACAATATCTGGAGACATTCTCAATTGACATTACTGGTGGGGTTTGACTGCAGGCCAGGGATGCTGCTTCCATCCGACAGTGCACAGGATAACCCTCCACAGCAAAGTATTATATAAAATGTAAATAGTGCCACAGTTGGAAACTCAGCTCTATAACTTTTTTTTGCTCCTTTCTTATTATGCTTGTCTTCTGTTTTTGGCTCTACCTCTCATAACTACCCTAGTAGACCCACTCATCTTCCTAATACAATAAAGAATACGTTCTCATTTGGCTACTACAATTAATATAAAGCCATAAGATACAACTTTTTCAAACAAGATCATGTCTTTTGTGGGAACATGGATGGAGCTGGAGGCCATTATCCTTAGCAAACTAATGCAGGAACAGAAAACCAAATACCACATGTTCTTACTTATAAGTGGGCACTAAAGGAGAACTCATGAACACAAAGAGGGTAACAACATAAACTAGGGCCTACTTGAGGGCGGAGGAGGGAGAGGATCAGAAAAAAATAACTACTGGGTGACAATAATCTGTACAACAAACCCCTGTGACACAAGTTTACCTGTGTAACAAACCTGCACATGTACCCCTGAACCTTTTTCTTTGCTGGGCCGCACAGAATAGTACTGAAAGTGGAGAATGGATTGGCAGAAACAGGTTTAATTGAAGACAACTAGGGCTTTTCTGCTGTTGAAGATCAGGGCTTTTTCTCCACAGAGATTATGAAATTTTGACCAGTTAACCTAACATGATGAAAAACTTCACCAGATAGTAATCCTACCTTGTTTTTCATTTCTGGGCTTTATGGACAAGAAACATTTAATGAGTGGCTGGTTTTATGTGCCAGTCATCATACTATGGTGGTGCTTTCAGAGAGCTAGCTTTTTAATTCCCAGAACAACTCTAAGAGAAATGTTATTGTTCTTATTTCACAGAAAAGAAAGCTGGGACTTAAAAGAGAAGTAGATGTAAATGCCTTGCCCAGTGTCACTCGGAGGAGCCTGATCTCAAGTTTTCTAACTCAAGTTTTGTGTTCTTTCTGCCGCCCTACTTTGCCACTTTATCACTTGCAGCATGCATGCCTGTTTCATCTAGTTCTTTTTAAAGCTTTTGTTCTCTGGAAAATAAATTATTTTTTAAATAGAGGGTTTTTTAACCTTTTTTGTTGTTGTTTTTTTGTTTTTTGTTTTTTTTGCTTTTTTCATTTTTTACCCTGACACAATTCAGAGTGCCTAGTATAGTGCTATAGGTACTAAAATAATGCATAATAAATATTCTTTAAAAGTAAAAAAGGGTGTTGGGCAAAAGGGTACAAAGGGGAAAGGCAGAAGTGCCTGACCTCTTTAGAACAGTGCAAGAAGTCTGCCAGAGCAGTTATTTTATAACAAAAAAGCTTAGATTTTTCAGTCTAAATAAGGACTTAATTAACATTTCCATTCAACTCAAGAAATACTGTACTTCAGAAGCCCTTGTTACTTGAAGTATTTGAATTGTTTATTTCACTGATTTTTTTCTGGTTGCAGTGAGGTTACATGTTATAATAAGAAAGGCAAGAATTCCCGTGCATTATGGGCTTAGCTGTGACTTACCATTCTTATCATCAAAATACAACATGATTCGTCTTCATTTTCATAATTTTGTTTTACAATGAGAAAAAAGCAATTGAAAGTATTTAATACCCACTTATGATATTAAAACTAAAGTTCTCAGTAACTTATACCTCATAAGCCAAAGTAGAATGGCTAACATAAATTTATCCAAAGTATACATTTTGCATAATTCCTGTTCAATTGAAAATACCTCTTGGTCATAATTCTTGAAGAGTTGTTATTTTTCAGAGTCATTCCTTCATGTTTTAAGGTGTTCCAAAGTCTGCATATTTAGCTTAAATCTTAGTATGTGTAAAAATGGTTCAAAGATAACATTTAGCAAATGTACATATGGTCAACAATTAATGCAGTTGTTGACTTTTCTAACATTTGATTGCTGTATGTTCAAACTGACAGGTCATTTTGAGACGGGAAGAAGTAATCTTTGCAATTTCCCTGCCTTGCTATCATGAGTGAGATATCAGCAGCAAAATAATAATTGTATTAGATGAATCAGTACATTTTAGAAGTTACGTGAATGATCCAACTCAAAATTATTCTCAGCCAAGTGTGGTAAATTTTGTTTTCCCACACCTCACTCCTGCCAGAGACAGTTTAGAAATGTGTAGAGGCATTGTTGGCTGCCACAGTGATTGGAGAGAGAGAACTATCAAGAGGGTCCAGGAATATAAAATTTCCAGTGGATCAGGGGATAGTTCCATATAACAAAGACTTTTGCTGTCCAGAATATCTGAAGTGTCCTTATTAAGAAACACTGGTCACGGTGACTCACGCCTGTAATCCCAGCACTTTGGGTGGGTGAGGTGGGCCGATTGCTTGAGCCCAGGAGTTCAAGACCAGCCTGAACATAGCTAGACACCCTCTCTACAAAATACCAAAAAAAAAAAAAAATAGCCAGGCATGGTGGTGTGCACCTGTAGTCCCAGCTACTGGGGAGACTGAGATGGGAGGGTCACCTGATCCCGGAGAAGTTAAGGTTGCAGTGAACCCAGATCATGCCACTGCACTCCAGCCTGGGTAAAAGAGTGAGACCCTGTCTCAAAAGGGAAAAAAAGAAATACTGAAAGATACAGACTCATATTCTAGTTATGAATAGGTGTGAAATACCAGATACCAGGTATCTTTATGGAAACCTCTGCGAGTTAGTGGATCTTTAAGGGGAAAAATAAAAAACAAAAACACTTTGTTTGTTTTGTTTTTTTTCAAGACGGAGTCTCACTCTGTCTCCCAGGCCCGAGTGCAATGGTGCAGTCATGGCTCATTGCCGCCTCAACCTCCCAGGCTCAGGTAATCCTCCTACCTCAGCCTCCCATGTAGCTGGGACTGCAGGCATGCACCATGATGCCCAGCTAATTTTTGTATTTTTTGTAGAGACAGGGTCTTGCCATGTTAGCCCAGCTGGTCTCAGACTCCTGAGCTCAAGCAATTTGCCTGCCGCGGCCTCCCAAAGTGCTGGGATTGCAATAATGAGCCACTGCACCCAGTCTGGAAAATATTTTAAATTTAACAAATCTCTAGCCATGAGCATGTTTATTGGAAGAATCGCGTTTACCTATGTCATCATGGCATTGTAGTGTCTGAAGAATGTATCTTGAACTATTGTTATGGACATTTTTCTCTAGTGTTCACTTTTTAAAAGAAGGCCCAGAAATGGAAATAGGGACTTAATCTCCTATTATGAGGAGATTATTGGGGTTTGGGTTCTGAAACTGAGCAGTAAAAATTGGCTTTCATCTACGTAAAAAGACTCACCTAATGGCCTGGTACTTCATGCAGAAAGTCAAAATAAAAAGTAGAGGGAACTTTACTAGGAGATTGTAACACCATCATCTTCACCGCAGACTGAGAAAATTGAAATATATTGACCCCTTACTCTTTCCTAGGCATTGAGAAAAGACCTTTATATGTAGTTATCCATTTATTTGTACAATAAAATTTCACTGTAATGTACAATAGGAAAACTGCTGGGGAAATATATAGCTCTTACAATCCGGGGACATCAAGTATGGTGATGGAGACAGAGGAACAGTCAGTTGTAACTACATATGACAAATGCTATAATATGTAATACATATTGGTTGCAGTGGGGGCATATACAGGCATACCTCAGAGATACTGCAGGTTCGGTTTCAGACCACCCCAGTGAAGCAAATGTTGCAATAAAATGAGCCATAGGATTTGTTTTGTTTTCCCAATGCACATAAAAGTTATCTTTATTCTATACTGTAGTCTATTAAGTATGCAATCTCATTATATCTTTAAAAGCTATTGTCAGGTTCTAACTGAGGTCCAAGGGGAGTCAATGAGTGAGTGGCGGGTAGCTGGAAATCACTCAAGGAATTGTAGACAGTTTCAACATGGCTTTACTCTTTCTCTGGGCACGAGCAAGCCATATGTACAGCATTAGCAGGGTAATTATACCTTTTACAGACAATAGTGGCTCCAAGTCAAGCACAAGCTCATGTGGGTGATCACCTAATGTGACTCACGTGACATGGTTACATAAATGTGTGTGGTTGTGCGCCAAACATGCTGAGTCATGATGCACTGGAAGTCTACCCCAGCCTACTCCTGACTAAAGCACAGCCATTTCCCTTACTTTCCACCCTTTAGGCCAGGGACATCCCCTGGGCAGGGACACATACCCATAGAGTAGAGCCCTGAATCCATAACTCACAACAACAATACGGAGAGCAGTAGCTCACTACTAGGATCCCAGCTCTGCTACTCATGACTATTAGGGCCCAGCATAGGCCAGAGCCTAGGATGCCCACCCTCTCTGCAGGGGTTCATCAGCAAGGCTCTTGACCGCCTTAATCTCCCATGACACCCCTTGCAGGGCTGCTGTTATGTTCTGCTGATTGTTAGGGATAAAGGTGCAACGTTGTGTTCGTAAAAGGCAGCAGTTACTATGTCTAAGGCCATTTGGTTTTGCAACACCACCTTTCTGATCTAATCAACCTCATCCATTAACAGGAGGAGTGTCACTCAGGTGGAATTCAGAATCTGAGTGGTGTGCTGTGCAAGAGCAGTAACTTGTACTTCTACAGTTATGACACCTGCTCCAGGGATAGTCATTGTCAAGGGGTAGAACTACCAGGGGGCTCGTCGCACTCACAAAAGCTAAGAGCATAGCACCTCCCATTTATGCAGGCATCTGGGAAACATGGGGAGAACAGTGGCAGGTACATAAGGTCACCCCCAGGTACAGCATCCAATTCAGTCCACTGGTAGGTAAGGCCACCCTGTGTCCCCACAGACCCATAAACTCCCAGGGGGGCACAAAATCCATCAGGGACCAACCTTGGTGGGACCGCTTTTCCACCATATGTTCAGTGTGATGACATGTGTTATGTTTACACAGGCTGTGACGGATATCCATCCCACACAGTGGTGTTACCCCAATGTAGCTCTCTGCACCGCGGTGCTTGAGCTGGGGGTACTACATGTTCCCCCACTAGCCAGCTCCACCCATCATAAGCACTATGGGCCAACCAGGGGGCAGGCGTGCTGTGGGTCTTGCAGTGTCCTTTGTCCAAAGCTTGCTGCATCATGTTCCAGGCATTGACCATGGAACCCCAAGTCTCCAGCCATGTCCAGTTCTCCGCAGATGCTGAATGCATGTGCCAAGGCCGGCCGTCTTCAGCTGCTGCTAGAAGGGTGGTACAGAACCAACAGTTGGAAACACTGGTCATCTCAGCATAGGTGTGGGCCCAGTCCACAATGCAGTTGGAGCCTGTTAACCTATGGTCAAAATGACAGAGCAGGCACAGGTACTCACAAAGGTAGATCATGGCAACACAGGCAACACAGAGGCTAACTTTTCATCCCTAGATAACAATGCAGCTGCCAAGGGCTTCTGCCCTGGGCGATGGTACCACACCTCCTCAGCTCCCCATGGTTCCTTTGGGTCTTGTATCTGTGCCAAAGTCACAGGGGAGCTCTTAATAGGCCACACAGACAGTACATGTGTCCCCCGGAGGAGGGTTCTTTCCCTGGCCATTCCCCTATGAGCAGTCAACCACGGGGGCCATGTATTGAACACCCAAGGAATAACATGCAAGTCATATTGTTGGCCCTCCACCCAGGGAGCTACAATGGCCAACCACTGGCAATGGGGGGATTGGAGGGTCAATGGCCACAGCCAGGTTTTCTATTCCCCTGCCTTCAGGTGCACTGGGTCAGGCAACAGCAGGTTACCATTCATCATCATACCTGGTTGGAGGAGGTCATCCTTAGTGTGTATCTGCAACTGAATGGGGTTGGCAGCCTGTTGTAACAAAGCCTCCACCAGGGCCGGGCTGCCTTTCCATGGCCATTCATTCGAGGTTTAGAGCACCAGGTCCAGCCTGGAACTCCAGCCCTACAAAGACAGGAGTGTGACATGCAAGTATAACCCCTTCTTCAAGAGCCCATTATATTGCTCAATCATACCTGCAGCTTGTGGGTTGTATGGCACACAGAATCTCCACTTTATGTCCTTTTGTTGTGCCCAGTGTTGTAAGTGTCGTTCAGTGAAACGTGTTCTCCTATCAGTCTCAACGGCCAGAGGGCGACCATACAGGGGACATAAGTGTTTCAAGGCCTGGATGGTGTTCTGTTGGTCAGCCACCCTGCAAGGGTAGGTGAACAACAGGCCTTTGGCTGTGTCCACATCTGTTAGCACATGCATATACCCTTGTGACTTTGGCAGCGGCCCGATGTAGTCTGCTTTCTGCCTGGTCAAGGGCACTCGCCCTGTCGTTACTTGTTGCATAACATTGGACAGGTGCCTCTGTCTGTTTAGGGCATGCCTGAGCACATGCCGGGCACTTCTGAAAAGCCTCCCAAATGTCTTGTGTGGGCAGGGACAGACCCCAACGCTTAGTGACCTGATGTATCAGTTTACCTCCTGCATGTCCCAGTTTCCAGCGTAGCCACAAAGCCACATCTCATGTAGGTGCCAACTCTAACCATTGGACCTTGGCCAAGGCATCTGCCTCATCATTGCCAGGGGTGGCCAAAGGCATATGGCCTGACACATAGTAAACAGTTACCTGTTTCTGATGACCCATTTCCCAGAGGTCTTGCCACATGGCTTGACCCCAAATGGGTTAGTGGCTGACTAGCAACTTCTGTATTTTCCAGGTAGTTAACCACAAAGTTAAGCCTCGGTAGACCACCCAGCTATTGGTACAGATTACCATCAGAGGGGTGCCACCACTTCTAAATCTGCAAGAGAATCAGTGTCACCTCCTTGGTGATCACCATCCACACTGCTGTAAGTTCAGCCCATTGGCTACTTTGTCCACACCCGGTTTCAAACCATATGGTATCAGTACTAGGTTGGACTGCAATAGCGGTCCAAGCAGTTATAGCACCTCGACTAGACCCATCTGTGTACCATGGCCTATCGAGAATGGGGGGACACCCTCCTTTAAATGCTGAAGGCTCAGGGTCTAGGGGTGCCTTAGGCCCCATGACCTTATCTTGTGTTAGGACTATAGGTCCCAAGACCTCTTGCAGCTCTGCTGCTAAGGGACTTGTACCCAGTGCACTCGACTGCTCCAAGTAGTCACTCTACTTTGCCAAAGTGGATATCTGTGCGATCCCAGTCCAGGGGGTCGTTATCCATTAACACACCCATCCTGCTATCGGCTGAGTCATCCACACGACGACTGCACCCTGTCCTGTCACACTCTCACAAGCCTGAAGGGTGGCATATATAGCTGCTAGCTGTTTCTCTCTCAAGGAATATCAGAGCTCAGCTCCCTTCCATAGTTGGGACCAAAAGCCCATGGTGTCCTCAAGTGCTCTGTGCACTGCCACAGGGCCCAAACAAAACCATCTGTGTTCATCTGTGGTCACATGCACATCCAGCTCAAATAGGTGCCCCTGGTCCACTACCCATAGGGCTTATGCTTGCTGAATAGTCCACTTGGCTGCCAGGAAGGCAGTCTCAGCTGCATCATTCCAATCCCAGGTAGCTCCCTTCTTTGATAAATGATGGAATAGTTTTATCATTTGAGCTAAATGGGGCATAAATGCCCACCAGTATCCCAGGAGGCCCACAAAAATTTGCAGCTGCATCATTGTGGTTGGCTGGAGATATGCCTGAATCTTATCAACGATAGCCTCTGGGATGGCCTTTGTCTTACCCGACCAGATAACTCCCAAGAATTTGACAAATGAACCAGGCCTTTGGACCTTAGATTTGTTGACGGCCCAACTGCATGCTGCCAGATGTCGCCACAAGAGGGGTGCCACCACTTCTAAATCTGCAAGAGAATCAGAGGTTAACATATCATCAATATAATGGAATAGGTGGACCCCTTCTGGCATTGGCCAGGCAGCTAAATCCGTGGCAACTAGACCATGACATATGGTGGGGCTATGCACATAGCCCTGCAGCAACACTGTAAAAGTTCATTGTCGCCTGTCCCATGTGAAGGCAAACTGTTCTTGGCTCTTTGGAGCGATGTTGATGGAGAAAAATGCATTGTCTAAGTCCACTACATAGTGATACTGTCCCGCTTCCATCATCAAACAGTCCATCAAATCCATGATTGACGATACAGCTTCATGCAAAGGGGGTGTTACTTTTTTCAGTTCCCAGTAGTCCACCATCATCTGCCAGTTTCTATCAGGCTTTCTAACTGGCCACATTGGAGAATTGTAGGGGCTATGGGTGCCATGCACTATCTGCACCTCTTCCAGCTTTTTGTCTCAGTTATCTATGTATGTCCACCTGGCAAGCAGTATTGATGGGTGGAAGTAACCCATCGGGGTTGTGGCAGAACCTGAGGCTGGTGATGCATGTGTCTGTGCAGCACCAGCTTCACCACATGCACTTGGAGTTTGAATTCACTGGCTGTGGTTTGTAATGCCAGGCCATGTAAAATGTCCACCCCCAGAATGTATTCAGGTATGGGAGAAACACACACAGTATATAAACAGGGAGCCAAACAACTGATGCCAAGATACAGAGATACAGGTTTCACGTTCACTGACTGGCTTTCACAACCATCAAGGTAAGCAGGTTTGCCCAGATACTTATTCAGGTTCCGATAAAGAAGGCTGCAATCTGCACCAGTATCCACCAGTGCCAGCACCTGCACCCACTGTACGTTGGTGGGGGACGAGTGGATCGCTAATTCCGCATGTGGCCTCTGATCATCCAGTGTCCCCCCAAACTGGGCATCTCGGCCAGTTCCCTAATCAAGCAGAAACAGCTCTACATTTCCACCTGGCTGCAGCAAGTAGTCTTTGAGCTAAAGCACCCGGGTGGGACCAGGTGGCGCAGCAGTGTCTTTCTCCCCCTTGGGCATTTTCTGGAATTGCTGCTTTGGAGACAACTGTCTCCACAAAGCTAAGAGTACTTCATTGGGCTGCTTCTTGATTTTCTCTTGGTCAACCCCAGCCAAAATCAAATCTATCCACATCCATGAGCGTGTCACTTGTTGAGGCCCCCTTTTCTCTCATGGGGACCCCTCTTTGGGCAGGGCATTTTCCCCTTCTTTAAGGCGCAGACCCATTGGTCCTGCCAGTGGCCTTCTGCTTCCCCGAGAGCCACCATAGCAGTGGTCACTTCATGTCTGTGTCACCCTATGTACAGGGTGGGTACAGCAGCTAGGGAGCCAAAGGCACTCGAGTGCAGAACCCAACACGAGACTCCTCATGTGGGAGGTGAAATGTTCATCATCTGGCCTCTGGGTATTCAGGTCAGACATAGCCTGCTGCATACCCATCTCCTGGATGACTTGCACCAAGTCAGCATATGACTGCCATTTACTCACAGTTTCAGGTATTTCACCAGTGTCATTCCACACAGTCCATATGGCTGCACATAGCCACTCAGTCAGGGTGTGGTCACCTTGCCCTTGTGCCAACCGCTCGCCTCAGGGACTGGATATGTAGTTCTCGTAGTGCAGTCAAAATGCCCATCTAACTCTGCAAGCAAAGGCTCGTTCATTCTCAGTGCTCTGTGCTTCCAGCTGCTTCAGCATCTTCTCCATGCTCGCTCGGGACCCATCTACCTCTGCCCATGTTTCCATCAGAGCCCATCCAAGCAGCACAGCTGCCACTGGGTATCACAACCCATGTTGTGGACACATGGCCGACCCGGAATTAGTGGAATCAGTGGGCTCACTCACCTCAGGATCATATTTGTGATGCCAATTGTCAGTTCTAACCGAGGTCCAAGGGGAGTTGGTGGGTGAGTGGCAGGTAGCTGGAAAAACACTCAAGGAATTGTAGACAGTTTCGACATGGCTTTACTCTCTCTGGTGCAAGTGAACCATATGTGCAGCATTAGCAGGGTAATTATACCTTTTACAGACAATAGCGACTCTGAGCCAAGCATGAGCTCACATATGTCATCATCTAATGCTCCTCACGTGGTGTGTTGTGTACCTGCACCTCAAACTCACTGAGTTATGCTGCACCAGAAGGCCACCTCAGCCTACTCCTGACTGAAGCGCAGCCATTTCCCTCACAGTTATATAAATACCTTGATTTAAAAATAGTTTATTGCTAACAACAACAACAAAAAAGCTACTGATCACCTGAGCCTTCAGCAAGTAATAATCTTTTTGCTAGTGAAGGGTTTAGCCTCAATGTCGACATCTGCTGACTGGTCAGGGTAATAGTTGCTGAATGTTGGGTTGTCTGTGGCAATTCTTTAAAATAAGACAATGAAGTTTGCCACATTGGTCGACTCTTCCTTTCATGTAAGATTTCTCTAGCATACGATGCTGTTTGATAGAATTTTACCCACAGTAGAACTACTTTCAAAACTGGAATCAATTCTCTCAAACCTTGCTGCTCTTTAGCTACTAAGTTTCTGTAATATTCTAAATCTTTTGTTATCATTTCAACAATGTTCACAGCATCTTCACCAAGAGTAGATTCCTCCTCCAGAAGCCACTTACTTTCTAAGCCATAAGAAGCAGCTGCTCATCTGTTCAAGTTTTATCATGACATTGTAGCAATTCAGTCACATCTGCAGGCTCCACTTCTAATTAGAGATCTCTTGCTCTTTCCACAACATCTGTGATACTTCCACCACTGAAGTTTTGAACCCATCAAAGTCATCCATGAGGGTTGGAATTCACTCCTTCCAAGTTCTTGTTAATATTGATATTCTGACCTCTTCCCATGAATCAAGAATATTCTTCTCTCCTGTCCCCATATTTTCCACACATGAACCAGGCATGGGTACAGACCAAAGGCCAAGGGATAAACAAGGGATTGCTGTATCGCTGGCTGATATGAGATGGGCACCACCAAGCAGATGCTGCTCTACCCAGGTCAGAGATAATGAATATTCCTAATGGCATCTAGATTGGTAAATCCTTTCCAAAAGGTTTTCTATCTGCTTTGCCCAGATGCATCAAGGAAACACTGTGTATGGCAGGTATAGCCTTACAAAATGAATTTCTTAATTAAAAGGACTTTAAAGTTGATGCATTTTCAAGTTGAAAGACTTGATCCATGGGCTACAGAATGGATATTGTGTTGGCAAGCATGAAAACAACATTAATCTCTTTGTACATCTCCATCACAGCTCTTGGATGACTAGGTGCACTGTCAATGAGCAGTAATATTTTGAAAGGAGTATTTTTTTCTCAGCAGTAGGTCTCTCAACAGTGAGCTTAAAATAGTCAGCAAATCATGCTGCAAACAGATGTGCTATCCTCTAGGTTTTGTTATTCCACTTATAGAGCACAGGCAGAGTAGATTTAGCATAATTTTTGAGGACCTTAGGCTTTTTGGAATGGTTAGTGACCATTGGCTTCAACCTAAAATCACCAACTGCATTAGCCTCTAGCAAGAGAATCAGTGGGTCCTTTGAAGCTTTGAAGTTGAACATTGACTTCTCCTCTAGCTGTGAAAGTCCTAGATGGCATCTTCTAATAGATAGATGGCTGTTTCATCTACACTGAAAATCTGTTGTTTGTTCATCAATGATCTTAGCTAGAGCTTCTAGATAACTTGCTGCAGCTTCTCCATCAGAACTTACTGCTTCACTTCACACTTTTATGTTGTGGAGATGACTTCTTTTCTTAAACCTCAGGAACCACCTTGCTTTTCTAGGGTCATACTTTTCTTCTGCAGCTTCCTCACCTCTCTCAGCCTTCAGAGAATTGAAGAGAGTTAGGGCCTTGCTCTGGATTAGACTTTGGTTTAAGGAAATGTGGCTGGTTTGATCTTCTCCCCAAACCACTAAAACTTTTTATCAGCAAAAAGGCTATTTCACAGCAAAAAGGCTGTTTCGCTTTCTTATTTGTGTATTAACTGAAGTAGCACTTTTAATTTGCTTCAATAGCTTTCCTTTACAATCACAACTTGGCTACCTGTTCAGCACAAGAAGCCTAGCTGTCAGCCTGACATGTCTTCCTTACTAAGCTTAATTATTTCTAGCTTTTGATTTGAATTGAGATATGTGATTCTTCCTTTCACCTGAACACTTAAAGGCCATTGAAGGGTTATTACTTGGCCTAGTTTGAATATTGTTGTGTCTTAGGGGAGAGGGAGAGAGATGGGGGAACAGCTGGATTCTGGGGTAGTCAGAACACACACAACATTTATCGATTGAATTTGCCTTTTTATATGGATATGTGTTATGGCACCCCAAAACAGTTACAGTAGAAACATCCAAGGTCACTGGTCACAGATCACTATGTTAGATGTAATAATAATGAAAAAGTTTGAACTATTGCAAGAATTACCAAAATGTGACACAGACACATGAAGTGGGCACATGCTGTGGGAAAAAAAGGCACCCATAGACTTGCTGAATGCAGGGTTGTTGCAAACCTTCCATTTGTAAAAAACACAATAGCTGTGAAGAGCAAAAAAAACAAGGTATGCCTATACATTTATTCCTACACTGGGGAAATGGGAGATCAAGGAATGTTTACCAGAGGATGACATATAACATTAATCTCTTTTATCATCTAAGGTCAAAAAAATGTGTCATACATATTATTCCTATTTGTAGAAGAGGAAGAAACTGAAGTCCAGAAAGGTTATAAATTCTATGTAAGGCCATATAATAATAGCATATGTTTATATGGCTGTCACTCTACAAGAGCTTTATGTTCATTCATGTAACCCTCACAGCCACCCTATAATACAGATGCTTTTGTCATTTCAGTTTTATAAAAAAAAAAAACTGAGCCCTGTGGAAATAAATAAATAGAAAGAAGGGGAAAAAATTGAGCCCTGTGGGGTTAAGTAATTTGTCCAAGGTCATATATGAAAAGGCAATGCTGGATTTGAACCAAGGCAGACAGACTGTAGTGTCTATGTGCTTAACAACTATGGCATACACTGTCTCTTCTTCCTAGTTGGTCATTAAGCCTGATTGAAAACTCAACAGTCAGACTGGACAACCCATATAGTTAAGTAACAGAATGCCATTGGTATTTTAGATAGATTGTTTTGACTATAGTAAAAACAATAGACTTAGGTGAGACTGATCTGGAGGTGGGAAGACCAAATAGAGGAAAGCATGGATGCTAGTCTGACCTAAGCTAATTGCAACGAATATCAAGAGATACTTAGCAAATTCAACAATCAACTTCCTGGTTCATGAACACTGAGTGTAATTCAAAGGAAAAGGTCAGGAATCACTCCTTGTTTGACTGACGAGATGAAAAGTTGATATTTGGGTGGAGAATACAAGAAAGAGACAATTTAGGGAAAAAGTTGATGAGTTTTTTATTCTCCATAAATTTCATATTTGAAACGACCATAGGGTGCTCATATGAAGATATCCAGAAGACTGTGGAATTTGTGAACTGAGCTCAGAAGAAATATCTGGGCTGAGGAATAGAGAAAAGGATTAATCAGGGAAATGTAGGATTGCTGAGCATTTTTAAAGACACAGTGGAGTTTTTAGATCAAAATATGTCGTGGCACAAATGTACACAATTGTGGTATGTGCATTGGGAGGCAGAGACAGAGAGGGAGATGAAGAGAGGAGGAAACTTCTTGTAAGCCATGGGAGAAGATAAAAGATTATTAATACTTAAAAGTTTATAAGTCTTTCCCTGTTTCCTGCTCAAATTAAGGGCCAATTTTTGGTGCTGTTTTAGGTACTAGGAAGGGAGGAAACTTGAAAGAAGCCAATAAAACTGGAATCACTTACATTAGTAAGTTTGAGGGAGAATATAATCAATCTTGAAAGACCAGAAAAGTGGATGTATTGAAGGAAAAAGTCATATTGGGTGGAGTTTGAGGAATATTTCGGGGTGTGAAATAAGATCCCGGGACAGCTGCCCTGCTGCACAATTAAGGGAGAAGACAAAAGAATCTAATTATCTTTTACTATGCATTAGCAATGGAATTCTACATTAGTGTATCTTCATGAGAGTTCATTAATGATTTAAGTTGTTTTTCATTTTTCAATGATTTTTACATATAGGCTCCTGTTTTATTTGTTTTTAATCTGAACATAGTTTTATAAGTCTGGCCAAAAGCCATCTTGGCTTTTTATGGGTTACTTCTAATTTCTCTAGCAGTACTCCAGCAACCTATGTATTGAAGAAAGCAGACATTTGCATTTATTTGTAAGAGTTTATAGTTTATGCATTTAGTTTATAACCTAGTGAGTAGAAAGAGTTGATAGTATTGACAAGTAGTGTTCAAGATAATGGAGATATATACATCATTTCAAAGTGCACATGTAGATGTGGACCCTGAAATACCAGAAGAAATTTAAGAATTTGAGATAAATATGAAAGATGCAAAATGTTAACATTGTTGGATGATCAAAAATAGTTTACAGGCTCAGTAGGATGACTCATACCTGTAATCCCATCACTTTGCGAGGCCTATGTGGTACAATCGCTTAAGTCCAGGAGTTTGAGACCAGCCTGAGCAGCATCGTGAGACCTTGTCTCTACTAAAGAAGGAAAAGGAGAAGAAGAAATAATAATAATAATAATAATTTACAGATGAAGAAATTAAGACTGAGAGAGGTTAGGTCTATTGTCTAAGGTCACACACAACTAGTAATTATAGTAGCTGGTATTCAAACCTGATCAGTCTGGCTTCACTGCATTCTCTTTCTAGTATGCTTTTGAACTACCTAGAAAAATAGTGGCAGTTTCTGAAATGGAAGACTATGATTCATGATAGTTGCTAGGCATCGTACCAATCAGAATTCTTAGTTTTAAACAACAGAAGCCAGCTTTGTCTAAAGCAGAAAAGGAATATTTGGTAGAATCTTTAGGGGTGCTGCAGAACTAGACTTAAGAAACTAGTAGAAATGAGGAAAGGTAAAGCCCTACCAGTGCCATACCATAGGAAAATTCTGCTTTGAAATCTGCTGCTGATACAGTTTCCACTGGACAATCTTTAACATGCAGCTGGGTTCTGCTGCCTTTGGACACTCATTGAAGTTTGCTGTTTCAGTGTGACCGCAGCTTCCATGAGTAATCTCTGATGGTCTTCTACACCTCTGCCTCACTCTCACAAAATTCAAAGTCCTGGGTGGGAGCATTAGTTTGGTTAACAAAGGTAACATGACTGATGATCAATAACCAAATAACTAGGAAAGGGATTATCCCAGACTTTTTGAGATTTCCCAAAATAAAAAATGTGTTCAGACACTGGGCAGCCATCAACAGACTGTCATTTACATATATGTGTACATGTACACACACGCATACGCAAACACACATATTTGATGATTACTTCCCAGTGCCCGAGATTTCTCATTAAATTGGTAACAGCATGGTGTTCACATACTTTTCTTTTTAAATTTATATTTTGCTACCTAAAACATAATGTTTCATGGTCTACAGGAGGAAAAACACAAGGAAAAGAAAAGAAAAACTTTTAAAATTCCAGTACCTGATGAAAACAACAGCAACATTTTTGTGTATATTTTTCCAGGCTTTGTTCAATTCATAGAAATGAACTCTTTAGCCAAAGTAGGATGATACTATATATTATATTAGGACCATCTTTTTAAAATTCACAATGTATTCTAAACATGTTTCTATGGCAATTTTAGAAGTACATACTATTCTGTTCTATGGATGTATCATAATTTGATGAAAAATCACAGATTATTGAACAGTTAGGTTATTTAGTTTTTTGTCATAAGCAATGCTTTAATAAAAAATATTTTTCATCCCTTTGCACATTATTGAATTACTTCAGAAAAATAAATTGCTAGAAATGCACTTGCTTCGTCAAAAGATAGCACATTTTAAAGGCTTTTAGTTGTTACCTTCAACTTACTCTTTCAAAACATTATATTAATATATGCATACCTATGTACATTTTGCAATATGGATATTATAAGTTTTTGTATTGCTAATTTGATAGATGAAAAGTAGGATTTCATTTCTTTTATTTGTTCAAAAAGTATTTTTGAGACTCTGCTATATGCTTAACACAGACTTCATTTCTGGAAATAGACAAGCTGCTTACTTTTGTGGAGTTTACATTTTAGGGAGTATGTGAGGTGGCAGGCTGGGGAGAAAGAACAAGTTCAGGAAAGAGAAAAAATAAATGCTTAAATAAATTTGAAAAGAAAGGGAGGATTAAGAGGATAATCCAAATGGTGACTTAGGCTAGTGTGGAGAGGGAGAGAAGTGTTTCAAGAAAAGAGGGAAAGCTTCTCTTTTGATTTTAATATCTAAATCAGGCAAAGATAATACAAGAAAGAAAAATTATAGGACAATCTCACATGGAAACTTCAATGCAGAAACACTAAATAAAATATTGATAAATCAAAGTGAGTTGTTTGTGTTGGTATCTCCTGACCACGTGGGCTTTAGTTGAGGAATTCAAAAATGGTTCAATGTTTTTCTTTTTTAAAATCTATCAGTGTAATCTATAACATTGAACAGATTAAAGGAGAAAAACCATATGGTCATCCCAATAGATACATTAAAAGCATTCAATAAAATTGAACAATAATGATAAGAAAAACTCTTAGCACATTAGGAATAGGAGGACAATTTCTTAATATGATAAAAAGGTATTTACAAAAAATAAGGAAAAAACATTTTAAGAATAGCAAGCATGCCACTTTAAAGTGTGAAAGAAAAGGTTACCTGTTGTCATGCAAACTTTTCCACATTATACTAGAAGTTCTACCCAATGCAGTAAGAAAAAGAGAAATAAGAGAAATAGAAGATTGACTAGCAAGACAGAACTGTTATTTGCACATGTTACTATTGCCTATGTAGAATTAATAGAAAATGTCTGCAAATATACTAGACTAAAAATTACTTTGTAAAATAGTAACTCCCCTATCAATAATCAATTAATAAAAAGAAAAAGCTTACCAGTAATAATAACAAAACCTATAGAATAACAAGGATTAACATAACAGGCACTTATAAGCAATTTATCTGAAGAAAACTATAAAACTTTTCTGAGAGACATTAAAACAAATAGACTGGTAAGACTAACACAATAAATTTCAAATTTCTTCCACATTAGTCTGTAAATATAATCCTAGGTTTTCAGATGTTTTGTTTTGTTGATTAAAAGAAAAACAGAAGAACAGATACTTATTCAGTGATTACTGTATGTCACACTCTACGGAGGCTGTTGGGATACAGCAAAGAATGAAACAAGCTTTATCAGGAATCACTGAAGATCTTCTAACATTTAATCTGAATGCCATAAAGAACAAAAAACCTGCAGGAGGTATGAGGCTAATGTTGATTTGGGAAGTGAAGGGTGTGAGTAGAAGGAGGAGTTATGCAGGCTTTGACATCTATCCATTTAAAAATGTATTATAAGGGGTATTGAGACCACAGTAGACAGATAAAAAAAGAATTAAAAAGATAGAAATAGATCTGGGTATAGAGAAAGTTACAGTTTGTTTTAAGTGGCATTTCAAATTAAAATAGAGAAAGGATGAATTGTTCAATAGAGTTGTGAAATTTGGGATAAAATGAGTACACTAATCTCACAATTTAGCATCAGCCCAAATAAAGATCAGATGGATTAAAGATGTTTACATTTTTCTGATTTTACTTTTCCTTATGAAATATTTTGAACATATTAAAAAGTACAGAAAATAATGACATTGGTAACTTTTAATCAAATGACATCGCATTGGTTCTGTTTTCTCTCCCACTTTTTTAAAGAAATAATATATTACTGACAAAGCTAAAGCCAATCTCCATTCCTTCCCCTTGCCTCCCTCTCCAGAGGTAACCATTATCCTGAAATCAGTGTGTTCATAGTGTTCATATGAATGGATATTTTTATATTTTTACTAAATATACATTATTGTTCAATAATATATAGTGTTCTTTAACTTTTTAAAATGTTGTTTGCTTTTATGTGTAAGTCTTTAATCCACCTGGTTTTGTTTTATGTATGACTTGGGGTAGGTATCTAATTTGATTTTTTCCATATGAATTACCTATCCTGCAGAAGAACCAATCCTACTCCCACTGATTCTAATAATACATCTTCTGTTTTATTTATTCCAGGTCTGTCCAGGTCTATATATTCTGGGTTGCTATTGTGAACTATTTTTTTTTTCTTTCTCTCTCTTTTTTTTTTTTTTTTTTTTTTTTTGACAGGTTTTCATTTTTTTACCCAGACTGGAGCGCAGTGGTGTGATCTCGTCTCACTTTGACCTCTGCCTTCCAGGCTCAATCAGTTCCCCATCTTGGCCTCCAGAGTAGCTGGGACCACAGGCATGCCCCACCAAGCCCAGCTAGTTTTTGTAAAGCTGTAGTTTCACCATATTGCCCCGGCTGATCACGAACTCTGAGGCTCAAGGGATCTGCCTGCCTTGGCCTTCCAAAGTGCTGGAATCAGCTGGGATGAGTGCACCCTTCCTTCTTTTTTCTTTTGTACAGCCTTGTCTCCCTAAACGGCCCCCAGGCTGGTCTTGAATTCCTAATCTCAGGCGATCCCCCCACCTAGGCCTCCCAAAGTGCTGGGATTATAGACTTGAACCACAGCATCCCCCTCTCTTTTGTTTCTGTTATACTTTATCTTTCTATTTATACGAGGCTCTCCTTGTTTTTATTTTTATTGTATATATATTTTTTAGAAGCCCATCTTTCTGAACTGTTTTATTAATTTAGTTGGTAGGCTGAGGGTTTTTTCCATGTCGATTATTTTATCATTAGTAGTTAATTGTAATTCTAAATCTTTGCCATTATTTATATATAATATCATATTCTTATCTGGTTGTGTTGGCTAATTCTTACAAAATAATGTTAAATAAATGTACCATGTACAGTTTCTAATTTGCTAGGAGTATTTTAAATAAAAGTGGATATTGAACATTATCAAATAACTTGAGGCATTTATAGTGATAGTCATTTGGTTTTTGTTTTTTAGCCTATTATTATAATGATATATTTTATTAAATTTCCCAACATAGACATTTCATATTCTCCATTTAAACTCTACTTCATTATGTATTTGGTTTGCTTATTTTTAAAATCTAATATCCATAGAGGTGGGTGGGGATTTCTATTTTTATTTACTTATTTTTATTTATCCTTCATGCCTGGTACAATGCTTGGCATAGAATAGACACTCAGTAAATGTTTACTGAATGAATAAGTGAGATTGGTTTTCAGGTTTTATTTTGTCTTGTCATTGTCATGTTTTGTAGTAAACTACACTAGTTTGATAAATAAAATTAAAGACTTTCTTTCTCTAAGATCATTGAAAGTATTGAAATATCACTAGAATCATTTGTTGTATTCATCTTTAAAAGGGAGCAGCTTTTGTTGCAGTTGTTCAAGTCTGCCTTTCTGGTTTTTGTTTCATTTATTTGTATTTATCTTTATTCATCGCTTATTTTTTTCTGTTTCTTTAGGTTCATATTTTCCTTCTTTTCAGTTTTCTTGAATTCAATGCTTGGTTTATATTTTTCAATTTTTTTAATAAACAGGTTTAAAGCTCCAAGTTTTCTTCTCAGATCAATCCAAAAAAGTCTGTAATTTATTATAGATTTCTTCTTTAATAGAGGTATTAAAGGATACATAGGAGATAAAATTTTAAGTCCTTGTATTTCTAGAAAATTTTTATTTTACTTTTGTATTTAAGAACTGCTTTCCCTAGATATGTGAGTTTAAAATCATTTTTCTCACAACTTTTAAGACATTGTTTCACTTCTTCCAGTGATGTTGATCATATAATTGATGTGTGACCTGTTTCTATCTAGAAGCCTTTAAGATCTCCTTATCTAGTGGTCCAAAATTTTGTAGAGATATATCTAGTTGTGAGTTTTTTGAGGTTTTTTTTGTTGTTGTTTTGTTTTGGTTTGGTTTTATTTTTGTTTTCTTAGTGTAGTATACTTGGCATACAAGGACTTTCAGTCTGAAGTCTTATACCCTTTTTTGTCTCTAAAAAATTATCTTCAATTATATCTATGATTATTTTCTCCTCTATATTTCCCTACATATTCTCATTCTGGGATTCCTTTTAGTTGAACGTCAACGCTTTAGAATCGATCTTCTATAACTGTTAACTTTCTCATATTTTACCCACCTAGTGCTTATATTCCACTTATTGAAGATTTTTCTCAACTTAGATTTCCAAATCACTTATTGAATTTAGCAAGCATATATTCAATTTCCAAGACCTCTTTCATATTTGATGCTTATTCTTTCTTTACGATATCCTCCTCTTGTTCATGGATACAGTGTATTAGAAGTTTTTCAAAGTTATTTTTGTATTTTATAAATATTCTCCCTTTTCTCAGTGGTTGATATCCCACCCCCCATTTGTTGTCTTTCTTTTTCTCTTCATTGTGGCAGATGTGACTCATGTGTCTGATGCCTGTTTACTTTTTAAATAAAGTAATAGGAAAGCTCGGATCTCTCTGTGTGTGAACAGACTAGTGTATTGGTTGGCTTGTCTTGGATAAGGTATGCATAATGTTAGCCTTATATTTTGCAACCACTAAATACGAAAGCTGATGTCTCTGATAGAGAGCATTGCCTCTCATTCTGGCCATCCTTGTTCTCAGCAAAATTGTGTTCAATATTTTGGAGAAGAGACCTCCATTACTTCCTTTCTATTTCTTTTTTCTTTCTTTTTTTTTTTTTCAGAGTTTAACTCTGTCACCCAGACTGGAGTGCAGTGTCACCATCTCGGCTCACTGCAACCTCAGCCTTCAGGGTTCAAGCGATTCTCCTGCCTTAGCCTCTGGAATAACTGGGATTACAGGCATGCACCACCATACCTGGCTAATTTTTGTGCTTTTGGTAGAGACGGGGTTTCACCATGTTGGCCAGACTGGTCTTGAACTCCTGACCTCAAGCAATCCTCCTGCCTTGACCTTTCAAAGTGCTGGCATTGCAGGTGTCAGCCACCATGCTCGGCTGTCTTCTGACTTTCAATTATTTTTTTGTTTTCAGCCTCATAGGTCTCTACTAAAGTTCATTGTATTTTGTGTTTCCAATTTCCCTGCCTTTCTTGGATTCCTACAGCAGGTTGGCCCCTTCCTCACCTTTTGTCCCTTCCTCTACTGCTCTTCTTTATCCCTCACCACTCCTTCTGATTTCCTTCTTTCTGAAATTTTTTAATTCCCTTTTCCACAAACAGATAGCCCTTTATTCCTTTTCCTTATTGTTTGCTATCCCTTTAAAAATGTATTTATTTACCAGTATTTTAAGGAGATCTCAAGAGAGAAAAGATAGGAATATGAGCTCATCCTCATATCTCATATCTCACTCTCATAACAAAGACCCATCTTAAGAGCTTTTGCTGCCTTTATTTTTATTGTTAAAATATGGAGTCTGTAATTGATGTTTCAGTTTCATCTTTAGAGAATGGTTTTTAGGCTCTAGGTAATTTTATTTACGTTCTTTATCTTTAGTCAGTTGTTTCTAGTTTTATTACCCTATGATTAGTGGCTGGCCTATAAAATTTTTAATTTTTGGAGTTCAGTGATGTTTTCTTTGTAGTACAGAATATAATCAATTTTGGTAAACATTCTGTGGACATTTGAAGAGAATTACATTCTCTGTTATATACAAGGTTAGGTACATCTGTTATGTTGGTTAATTCTTTAATTTACTTGTGGACGTTTGATTTGTAAATGACTTTTTGAAAGAAGTTATTTTCCCAAAACAATTATTTCCATCTCTTCATGTTCTCCTTGAATTTCAAATAGCTTTTATTTTGTATTTCAGCACTATGTTATTTCTAGTATAAAAGTTCATAAAGTACATATCCTCATTGTGGATCTATACTTTTTAATCACTTTAAAATAATTCGTTTTGCCTATATAATACATTTTGCTCTAATTTCCATCGGTATGCTATTGATGTTTCCACTCTGCCTTTTATTATTTCTACTTTTTTAATTGACAAAGAAAAATTGTATATATTTATGGTTTTGAAATATGTATACATTGTGAAATGGCTAAATCAAGCTAGTTAGCATATGCATTACCTCCATTTTTACCATTTTGTGTGATGAGAACACTTAATATCTACTTAGCAATCGTCATTGTGTCATAATACACAATATATTTGTATTAACCACAATTGCCATATTATGCAATAGGTCCCTTGGACTTATTTTTCCTGTCCAGCTGAAATTCTGTACCCATTAACCAGCATCTCCCGCATGCCCTCCTCCCCTCCAGTCTGTGGTAACCACATTCTATTCTCTGCTACTATGAGTTTGACTTTTTTAGATTCCACATGTAAATAAAATCATGCAGTATTTGTCTTTCTGTGCCTAGCTTATTTCACTTAACATAATCCCTCCAAGTTCATCCATGTTTTCACAAGTAACAGGATTTCCTTCATTTTACGGCTAAGTGGTATTGTCTTATGTGTTCATACACCATGTTTTCTTTACCTGTTCAACTGTTGATGGATACTGAGGTTGATTCCATATCTTGACTATTAGTTGTATAATGCTACAGTGATCACTGGAATGCAGATATATCTTTGAAAGACTTATTTCATTTCCTCTGGATAATACCCACTAGTGGGATCATGTACTAGTTGTTTTTAAGTTTTTTGAGGAACTTCCGTACTGTTTTCCATAATTACTGTATTAGTTCACATTTCTACTTACAGTGTACAAGTGTTCTCATTTCTCTACATCCTTGCCACTACTTATCTTTTTTTTTTTTTTTTGTAATAGCTATTCTGACAAGTGTGTAGTGATATTTCATTGTGGCTTTAATTTGCTTTTCTTTGATGATTAGTGATGTTGAGCATTTTTCCATATACTTATTCACCATTTGTATGTCTTCTTTTGAGAAATGTCTATTCAGGTCCTTTGCACACTTTTTAATCAAGTTATTTGTTTGCCTCTTGTTGAGTTTTTTGTGTTCTGTATATATTTTAGATATTAACTCCTTATCAATTGTATGGTTCACATATATTTTCTTCCATTCTATAGATTGTCTCTTCACTCTATTGATTGTTTCTTTTGCTGTACAGAAGTGCTTTTTAGTTTGATATAATTCCATTTATCTATTTTTACTTTTTGTTGTCTGTGCTTTTTGTTTGCATTTGCCTGATATATCTTTATATATCTTTGTATTTTCCTTTAGTTTTAACCTTTGCCTAGAAATTGCTAAGGTGCAAGTATCATAAGCAACGTAAAATTCCATTTTGTTTCCTAGACAAGGCTAAAAGTAATATATTCCTAGACAAAGAACTGAATGATCTCACTGTTATTGTGAGAAAAAAAACATATTCTCATTTTATGCTATTTTTTACACTTCTTTTTAGAAAACATTTCTCTTTCTTTCTTTATTGTCTCATCTCCTACTGAAATCACCTTTGCAAAAATTATGACAATGAGAGAAATCTGACAGAGCTGACTCCATCATGCTTCCAACCTCACAAAATGCCCTTGCTCATTCCTGGGCATCAGTCAAACTGTGCACTAACTCTGGGAGGAATTTAGTTTACAGTTTAACTTTAAAACAAAGATGATTAACAGTCCCTCCCTGAAGCTAACCCCCACTTTGCTTGGGGATTGAAACTGCATTTGTAAAATTAGCAAATTGGCCACAAAGTTAAAACTATGGTTCAAGAGTCATGTAGCTGGAGGTCACAAGATTTGTAACTCCCCACTTGTTTCTGTATATAACATCATTATGGTAAAACTTAAGACTGGTGTTTGAGGTATTTTTCAGACCTTGCATTCTGATGGATGAGCTGGCACCATCCTGACCAGTAACCCCTACCAAGAAACTGACTCAGCAGGTTGTGACGCCCCCACCCTCAGGAATAGAAACAGCACAAGAATACAGCTTCAACCCCATGTGATTTCATCCCCAACCCAACCCATCAGCATTCCACATTCTCTAGCCTCGTACCCACCAAACTCCTTGAAAAACCCTAGCCACCAAATTCTCCCAGGAGACAGGCTTGACAATTATCTCCTGTCCTGCCACTGGCCTGCCTTGTGATAATTAAACTCTGTCTTTGCTTCAACACGTCTGCTGTTCTCATTATATTGGTATTTTGGGGCAGCAGGGAAGAACCTAGTTGGGCAATAACAATACATGTACTGGAAAGTGAGAATGCTTGGATTTTCCTGTGTCCCTTATTGATATGGGAAGTCCACTTTCATCGTTTGTACTTTTCAATGCCAGATAATACTTCTTTGCTATTTTATTTTTCTCTTCCTTTATTCTGCTATATCCATCAAGTTTTTCTTAATCTTTTTCTATTCTGGTTCTCATTTGGAAGTTTTATATCATATTCTTATTCTACTAGTGCTTCATTTCTCTTTCAGTGTCAAGAGCAAAATTGTCTAATACTTTCCCATGTGTACAATGAAACATTTAACATGATTTTGCTTTCTCCTATTCTTATCCTCACCCCCGACACCACCACACAGACACACCACTGTTTTAAAAAAATTATACTCTAAGTTCTGGGGTACATGTGCAGAACGTGCAGTTTTGTTACATAGGTATATGCTTGCCATGGTGGTTTACTGCACCCATCAACCCGTCACCTACATTAGGTATTTCTCCTAATGCTATCCCTCCCCAGCTCCCCGCCCCCTGACAGGCCCCGGTCACACATCACTTTTGTTGAAGTAATCTCAACTTTTAACTTTGGATTAATGTTGCTTATTGTTTTACACTATGTAAATTTTGTTATTTGAACTTAGGCATAACCCGAAATTTTACTGATTTTGTTGCTAATACTCCTTCATAGTTAAAACATTTTGCATTTTTTAAAGTCCTAATTTTTTAAGAAGGATGGTAAAATTTCTGGGTCCTTGCATGACTATGAAATACTTAGTGTCTTTGGAAATGAACGATAAAGCTAGGCTGGGTTTAGAATTCTTTTATAAAAACATTTTACAGTTAAAAATTAATTGAGTGTTTTCCTTTTTGTTTTTCTTTTTTCTTTTTTTTTTTTTTTGATGGAGTTTCTCTCTTTTTGCTGAGGCTGGAGTGCAATGGCATGATCTTGGCTCACTGCAACCTTCACCTGGGTTCAAGCAATTCTCCTGCCTCAGCCTCCCAAGTAGCTGAGATTACAGGTGCGCACCACCACACCTGGCTAATTGTTGTATTTTTAGTAGAGATGGGGTTTCACGATGTTAGCCAGACTGGTCTCGAACTCCTCAGGTGTTGACCTCAGGTGATCCACCAGACTTGGCCTCCCAAAGTGTTGGGATTACAGACGTGAGCCACTGCACCTGGCCTGTTTTCTTACGTGTAGTTGTGTGAGAGAAATCTGATGTTAATCTGATTATTTTTTTGTTTTAGATTATGTGTTTTCTTATGCAACCCATATGATTTTGTTTTCCTTTATGCTTTAAATTCGTTAAATTTATAAGCATCACTAGGTTATTCTAGTTGTCTTTTTTGACTGCATTTGAATAAGCCCTTTGAGTATGAAAATTTATATTTTTTTTTTATTTCAGGAAAATTCCGAGTATTAGTTCTTTGATTATTGCTTCCCCTCCATCCATTATCTTCTCATCTTCTCACATTTTTATTACTGGACTCCTGGATTTGTCTCTCTATTAATCAGGGTTCTCCAGAGAAACAAAATTAGTGAGATGTATGTAGAGAGAGGGATTTATTTTAAGGAATTGTCTCACAGGAGTGTGGGGTGGGCAAGTCTAACCTACAGAGCAGGCCAGCAGGCTGGAAATTTCTGCAGGAGGGGATGTTCAAGTCTTGTATCCCAAAGCAGTCTAGGGAGAATTTCTTCACAGAAGACCTCACTCTTTTCTCTAAAGACCTTCAAGTGATTGGATGAGGCTCATCCACTTTACGAGAGTGCTTTACTCAAAGTCTACTGATTTAACCTTTAATCACATCTAAAAATTACCTTCACAGCAACATCTAGACTGGTGTTTGAGCAAGGAACTGTGTACCATAGCCTAGCTGAATTGACGTATAAAGTTAACCATCACAGCCTGGAAATCACTTTTTTTTGGCCCTTTTTTCTTTATTATCTTAGTATGAGTTCTAGGAGAATTTGTCAAAACAGTCTTCTAAAATCACCTGTTTGCTGCTTACAGCATTTATTGCTTGCTATAAATTTGTTAATTTTTATTTAAAAGTACTATTTTCTGATTTTATATTTTTCATAGTTCAAAGTTTTCTCATATTTTATTGAAAAAAATATTTTAATTTGAAATGTTTCTTGGATATTTATATTTTTGTTTTGACTGTTTTTTAAACCTTGGCCAAGCATGGTGACTCATGCCTGTATTCCCAGCACTTTGGGAGTCCAAGACAGGGGGATCACCTGATGCCAGGAGTTTGAGACTAGCCTAGACACCAAAGCAAGACTCTGTCTCTACCAAAAAACAAAAAAACAAAAAGTTAGCCAAATGTGATGGTGCATGCCTGTAGTCCTAGCCACTTGGGAGGCTGAGGCAAGAGAATAGCCTGAGCCTGGGAGTTGGAGGCTGCAGTAAGCTATGATGCTGCCACTGCACTCCAGCCTAAGTGACAGAGTGAGACCCTATCTAAAATAAATAAATAAAAATAGAATTTTATTTAGAAAAATGTCAAAGCTGTACAATATTTTTATGCATACTGTAATTAATATTATTCCACTTTTCACTTAATCAATTACCATTTGTCATAATTGGTTTCTCTCTCACCATACACATACATCACTTATTTTGCTAAACTATTTAAGAGTAAATTGCTGACCTTATAAACTTTTACTTAAATACTTAAGCATGTATCTCTGAACAAGGCCATTCATTTACATTATTTAAAATAGTTGTGAAATTCAGAAAATTTAACATTGATACAATATTAATAATAGTCTATGTTTAAATTTTTCCAGTTATTTCAGTAATGTCTTTTTATAACAATTTTTTCTCCAATCTGGGTTCCAGTTGAGAGTTATACATTGCCTTTAGTTATCATATAAGAGATTTTTTGAAGTAATTTGCTCTTTCTTGACATAAATCTGTTTCACAGATATTTGATATGACTCCTTAGAATGTGCCTCTTCTTTTTATATGTATGATGACTTTTCTTTATTACCTTTAAAGAGTAGTTCTGCATGTTTAGTATCAAGATTTCAGAATTTGGGGTAAAAATTCTATTGGTTCTTATTTTTAAAAATTAAATGCAAAGGAGAAGAGAAAGTTTGTATTTTCTCTCATTTTGGTATACTCAGTTGTGGTACTTTTGGCTCTGTGGCTTCGGAGAACAATTGTGTCTCCCTTTCTTCAACATCACTCTTAAGGGGCAATTTTCAGTTGTCCACAGTATTTATAAAGTGTTATGTTAAGTCCAGTTGAGAATACAAAGTGTGTGATCTGGTTCAATGAATAATAATTATTAAGGTAAGGCAAGTAAAGGGCATTTATGAGACATGGTAAGAATTTATGGAAAGTTCAAAGCCTTGAGTCTAAAAATATGAATAATATTTGGGTGATAGGGGAAACATTCCGATAAGAGTTTAGGATAAATATAGATCATTAAAATTCGGTCTTAGTGTAACACTAGGAAGCATATTGTAGAATTCACTCCTTTATTTAAATTTTACCAGAGAAAACACAAAGTTAAATATGTAGCTAATATACATTATGCATATAATACAAACAAATATAAATATATGTATAAATTGTTCAGTTCATCTAAGCTGTCAAATATTTCCTAAAGTTGTTTTTAATATTCTGTAACTTATTTTTTAGAGACAGGGTCTCACTCTGTTGCCCAAGCTAGTCTATTGAACTCTTGGCCTCTAGCAATGTAGTTTTTCGTCTCTACTTTACCTGTAATTACTTAAGCAATGTAGTTTTTTGTGTCTACTTTATCAGTATTATGTACTGTTTTTCATTCATAATGCCTTATATTTGTGCCTGTTTCATTTTCTTCATCAGTCCTGCTAGAGATTGGTCTATATTATCATTACTGTCCTCTTTCTTCTTTCTTACATTTACTCTTATTTCTTTTCTCACTTATTTGATTGGGACATAATTGATTAGCTTTTGATCTTTGTTTTTCTAATTTAATAAATGCATTGAGGAAATGCTTTTTATTGTTTTAACTAATTGAACAGTTTTAATATCAGGTTAATTAAGACATAATTTGCATAAAGTCAAATCACCTTCTTAGTCTATAGTTCTGAGTTTTGGCATGTGTACACATTCATTTAACCACCACCATAGTCAAGACACAGAACCTCTGTCACCCACGAACATTTTCTTGGGTCCCTTTGTAGTAAATCCCTCTCCCAGCTTCAGCCCTTGGCAATCAATGGTTTGTTTTCTGTCCCTGTAGTTTTACTTTTTCCAGAATGTCATCTAGACATAATTACACCATATGTAGCCTTTGAGTCTATCTTCTTTCGCTTAATATAATGTATTTGAGGTTCATCCGTATTGTTATTATGATATTGTGATCAGAGGGCTGGTTTATATGATTCTGATTCTTTGGCACTTATTTGGGCTTATTTTGAGGTTTAGTGTGTTATCTGTTTTCATGAATGGTCTGTGTGTGTGTTTGAAAGGGATTCTCTCTTTTTTAGTACAGAGTTGTATATATAGCTGATAGAGATGCTTGTTGATTGTGTTGTTCAAATCTATTTTTACTAACTTTTATCCTTATAATCCATCAGGTTTTGATAGGGTTGTGTATGTGTATGTGAAAATCTCTCACTGTGTCTGTGGATTTTTCCATTTCTTTGGGTAATTTGTATGTTTTTAAGTATATTAAGGCCATCATTTTAAAATCTTCATACATTTTTTAATGCCACTTTTTTCTCATTTAATGTTTATTTGCCCTAAATTCTATTTTTTAAATTTATTTGTTTTAGTCAGGGTTCTCCAGAGACAGAACCAGTAGGATATATCTAGAGGTATGTGAAAGGGATTTATTAGGGGAATTGGCTCACTTGATTATGGAAGCAGACAAGTCCCATGATAGACTGCAAGCTACAGAACCAGGAAAGCCGATAGACTCGCTCAGTCTAAGTATGAAGGCCTCAGAACCAAAGAAGCTGATAGTGTAATTCTCAGTCTAAGACTGAAGGCCTGAGAGCCCAGTAGGCCACTGGTATCAGTCCTGGAGTTCAAAGGTTGGAGAACCTGGAGTTCTGAAGTCCAAAGTCAGGAGAAGAGTATCATGACTCCAGGAGAGAAGTGGTGAAAAATTGCCCTTCCCGCACTTTTTTGTTCCATACGGTTCCCCAAGTGATTGGATGGTGCCTACCCACATTGAGGGTGGATATTTTCCACCCACTCCACCAACTCACATGCCAGTCTCCGCTGGGAACACCATCACAGACACACTGGGGCAGCCTCGTCATCCTAATCAAAAGTGAAGCCATCAAGTTGTCGTAGCTCACACCTGTAATCCCAACATTGGAAGGCAAGGTGGGAGGATCACTTGAGGCCAGAAGTTCAAAACCAACCTGGGCAACATAGTGAGATCCCATTTCTAAAAAATGGGAAAAGTTATCTGGGTGTGGTGGCACGAGCCTACAGTCCTAGCTACTAGGGAGGTCGAGTCGGGAGGATCGTTTAAGCACAGCAGTTCGAGGGTGCAGTGAGCTATGGTTGTACAACTGCACTACAGCCTGGGCAACAAGCAAGACCCTGTCTGTAACAAATAAAAATAAAGCAAAATAAAGCAAAGCCATCTGAATTTCTCTTTCAGCAGAAAAAGGTCAGGCACAGTGCCTACTGAAACATTGAGAGTAATTAATCGTTTACCAGCTGTCTGAGTATCCCTTCATCCAGTCAAGATGACACCCACAATCCACTATCACAGTATTGCTTTGCTACTTTTCTTTTGGCTAGTATTTACTTGGAATATCATTTCCCTTCTTCTTTATTTTCATTTAGCTCTAGATGTATCTCATGTGAGCATCATAAAGCTGGATTTATTTCTCTAATTCCATTCTGATAGTATTTTTCCTTTAAGAAGTTAATTTAATTTATTATAGTTACACATTTGGACTCTTTCTTTTTTAAGAAGTGAGATGTCTCTGTGTTGGACAGGTGGAGTGCAGTGGCTATTCACAGGTGCAGTCATAGTGTACTGCAGCCTCAAACTTCATAGGCTCAAGTAATCCTCCTGCCTCAACCTCCCCAGTAGCGGGGACTAGAGGCACATACCACCACACTTGGCTTTGGGCTCATTTTAACCATTTTATTGTGGTTTTGTTTAGTTAATTTTTCTTCACTTTTTTCCTTCTTTCATGACATCTGTTGAACTGATATTTCTCTTGGTTGCTTCTGCTTTTTTCTTTTTTCTCGTTTCCTGGTTTGGAAACTACAGATTTGTATTTCTATTCTTTTAAAAACTAACTGCACAAACAAAAAAAAAAAACAAAAAAAAATTAACCACAAATTTTAATATACATGTGGACTATATTATATTTCTCAGAGTCTAAAATCATTTACTGTATCCTTTAGTTAAACAATCCTTGCACATTTTATCTGCTGTTTTTCTTTGCAGGTTTTCTAGAACTTAATTCACCTTTGTATTTTGTGGACTTTATTTTAAGAGGGACAGTAGTTTGATTTCCATCCTCACAGTTACTTCTTATGTCCCTTGCCTTCCCTCAATGTTCAGTTTTCTTTTTCTCTGCTTTTTGTTTCATTTTTCTTGAGGTGGGTATCTCACTCTGTCACCCAGGCTGAAGTGCAGTGGCACGATCACAGCTCACTGCAGCCTTGATCACCCATCCTTCCACCTCAGCCTCCCGAGTAGCTGGGACCTCAGGTGCGCACTTCCCGCCCAGCTTATTTCTGTATTTTTGGTAGAGAGGGGTTTTGCCATGTTGCCCAGGCTGGCCTCAAACTCCTGCACTCAAGTAATCCACTCATCTCAGCCTCCCAAAGTGCTGGGTTTACAAGCATGAGCCACCACGCCTGGCCTAAAATTGTTTTCTTGCTGTGAAAAGTAGTTATTTCGGCAAGCACATGTAGCAGGTAAACTACTTTTTGTAGTTCTAAAAATATCTTTATTTTGGCCTCTCTAATTAATGGTAATTTAGCTAATTTTAAGTGTTTAGGTTACAGTTATTTTTACCTCAGCAATTTGAAGATCAGACTCTAATATCTTTCAGTATCTTTTGAGAGAAAAGAAATCTCCCATTTAACTGTTGTTACCTTACAGATCATCTTTTTCTCTCTGATAGCATTAAGACTTCTTATTAACCTTGATTTTGTACTTGCTCTGTGGTGGATTGAGGTGTGGATATATTTTTATGGATTTTATCTTCTCTGGATTTGATGATAATGATGCTTTTAATCTAAGGTATTCTACTGACCTTTAGTACTAGGGATATCTTAGACATTATCTGTGCAAACATTCTTATCTGCCAGGCTTCTATATTCTATTTCTAAAATTTGTTCTGTGTTAAGGCTTGTATCCTCCATGACTTTTAACGCTGTTTCAGTTTTCATCTCTCTGTATCTCTGTATCACATTCTCAGTGAATTGCTCAATCCTGTTTTCCAGTTTACTAGGTGCCTTTTCTACTATATCCTTTTCTAATATATCCTCTCTACTAGGATTTTTCTTTTTCAAATAATTAATTTCAATTTCCAAGAATTTTTGTCATTTTTTTTCTGTACATCAATTCTTATATTTTCTTTTGATTTTGTTTTCAAAATTTCTTATTCTTTTTTAAGATATTTCTTCCTTGACTTCTGTATGAATATTCAACTCTTATTTTTATGTTTTATTTTGATTGCTCTGTAAATATATTTCCTCTTGCATTTTTTAAAAAAATTCATGCTCTTTCAATTGTGTTTGTTGGCTTTCTTAGCTTTAGTTTTCCTCAAGTGCTTTGGAAATCATTTTGCAGGTTCATCCCGACAGTGACTTTTTTTTCTCTCTATCTCTATCTCCTTCTGTTTATCCCAATCACTGAGTCAGTGGGTGAGATTGGCTTAAGTTTTAGGAGCTAGGATTTGTCTGCCTCCTCTGTCTTCCTGGTTTTATATAATGATTTATCTCCAAGAGCTTTTTTCAGCTTCTTTTCACAGTTTGGGGAATCACATCTTAGTGCCATTTTTATGCACTGAGACTTGCTCAAGTCTTTTGCCAGGTGGTTCTTTTTAATCTCCACTAACATGCAATATTAACCCTTGGTGCATCTAACTGCTACTAGACCTGGAGCTTAACTATTCTATAATGTCAGCCTTGCATACTACTTTGTGTTCGGTTACACAGTGACTTTTACCTTTAGTACGGCAGTATCTTGATTTTTTCTTTGCTATATCTCTTATACTTTAATCTTTTATACTTTGTCAATAATATATCTTATACTTTATCTGTAATTGCTGAGTACTGTTTTAAATAGAGAAGTCTCTAAAGTGTCTATTGCCAGTACCATCTTGACCAGAAATCCTGTCAAAACAGTTTGCACATACGTATTTGGAAATTAGGATATGACCTAATTTCTTTGGCATATATGTGATTCATTCTATTTATTTGTTTAATGCATAGATATGCTACAGCAAAACAAGAATAAGAATACGAATTCATGTTCTCAGGGCATGACTTCCAGACTCAAATTGGGTGGATTCAAATTCTGTTATTGATACTTGCTTCCTGCATGACTCATCTTTTCAGTACCTTTGTTTCCTCATCTGTATTTATGACATATCTACTTCATAGACATCTTGAAAGGATTAAATAAAATCTCAAAAACTCATGTTGTTCAAGGTTAAAAAATATGTATATATATAATGTGTGTGTATATATGTATAATTAGCATAGCAGTGTGAACCCTCAATGAATGTTAGCCATTATTTGTACAGTGGAGTTGCATGATATACATGTTTAATGTATAAATTCATTTATAGCCATTCTCTTTTGTAAAATACATGTAGCATAATATATTTTAGACATATATATTACTATATATGATATATTAAATTGTACTTTAAAATGAAATATTATCAAGGTTGTTAAACTTCCCCTACACTGTATTTCTGTACTTTCTGGGTCATTTAAATGATCCTCAAAAGTAACTTTGACTACTGGATATTTTTTCCATATAGACTGAGTTTTAAGACTTAAACCACCGCTCCCCCCCTCATCAGATGCAATTATTAGTTGTCTCTATACTAGTCAGTGTATTTTTATGTCAGGCATTGGCAATTATATAAAGCTGTACAGTACTGAAAAATCATTTGGGCTCAAAATCAGAAGATCTAGGTTCAAGTCCGGCCTCTTCCATTATCCAGTCACCTCACCTTTCTGGATGTCAGTTCCTTCACTTATAAAACAGAGATGATAACACCCACACATCAGAGTGTGTGTAAAGATTAAATGCAATAAGGTGTGAGAATGCAATCTATAAACTGTGAATCACTAGATAGTAGCTACGATTGCATGTCTTTGTTACAGCAGCTTCCTTCCATATTTACATAGTCCTATGGAAAGGAGGTAACCCTGAGCCTGGAAAGTTATTGGATCTCCAATCCATCGTGGACTTTTTGCAGTAAGGAAAAACTCTCAGTGAGAGTTTTATGAATAATGATTCTTTGGGGATGGGAGTGAAGTAGATATACATTATCTGGTATTTGTATTTGACAGCTTTAACTGCTAAGACCAAAGTATTAGAATCCTTTGCTCTTTCAGCCACAGCATCCAATATTTAGCTTTTAGCAATTGGAAGCAGAAATAGGAAACCTAATTTTAGTCCTGAGGTAAGTAGAGCAGGCATTTCCTTTCCTATTCAGATAAAATTATTACATACCTGTAGTGGAATATGCCGAACAAATCTAAGAACTAAGCCATTTATCCTTCACTGATGGCCCTATTTTAAGTCACAAGAAATGTGCTCTCCACCAAAGTCCCTAATACAGTTTTCTCCTCCTCCTTCACACGCAAATATAGCCAAAAGTACTCTAAATGGATCATATCTATGCTTCCTAGAGCAGTGCAAAGGTTAAAGTAAAATTTCTGCTTCTGGGAGCCCAGAAAAAGGTTAGCACACGAACATAGCCACACTCAGCTGCTTTATAAACCCTTTCTTTCTTAACTATCTTCCTAACTTGCCACATTTGATTCAAAAATCAAAACAATATTAGAAGGTATATACTGTGTATCCTGCTTTTACCCCGTTCGGCCCCCACTACCACCCACTTCTGGTCACTGTTATCGCTAGTTTCTTTTGTACTCTTCTGGTGTTTGTTTATATAAACACAAATATAACAATATAGATACAGATGTATTTTCCCTCTTCTTACACAAATGGTAGCATACTATATATACTATTTTGTCCTTGCATTTTTTACTGAATAATTTATATTGGAGTTTCGGGGATTAAATCTCCACACATGGAGAGCTTCTTCATTTCTCTTTAGAGTTGCATCTTATTACATTAGAAGTATATGCCATTGCTTATTTAACCAGCCCCTCATAAAGGAACACTCTTTTTTTTCAATCTTTTGCTGATGTAAAACCAGCACAGTAAATAACCTTAAATATTGTCATTTTGTATATACACAGGATATCTGTAAGGTACATTTCCAAAGGTATGATTACTGAGTCAAAGAGTGAATACATTTTTAAAGAATTTTCCATTATTTCAATCACCTCAAAACAACAGATAATAAGGGCATCAGGGAAGGAACCTGGTGGCCGTGTTGTGCAGGCAGACTTGCCTTTGATCTGGGTTTCATCCTTGACTTGGTCATGGCTTTGGGCAAGTTACCTCCCATTTCATGGAGCCTTGGTATCACCCTCTATCGAAAGTGGGGGCTGGTCCCTGTCTCAATGGAGTAATTATAAAATTAGAGGAGATAATGGCTGGATCTTGTCTGTACTGCCACCTTTAAGATGCTGGGATTATTAACCAAAAAATGGCTACAAACCTGATGCCAGGCTCACTTGCTTTTTTTTCTTTCTTTTTTGTTTTTAAATTATCAGATTGTAAAATGACTTTTTCTTTCCTTTGATGTACTATTCTATCAATTTTAATATATACATAGATTTGTGTAACTACTCAGAATCAGAATACAAAATAGTAAATGTATTTTTAATTTGGATAGATACGGGCTAGTTGCTCTCCATAAAGGTTGTCTACCCACACTGCACTCTCCCCAACAATATATGAGTGACTTTTTCCTCACAGCCTTGGCAAATGATAGAGTTGGTTATTTGTTTGCTGTCTGTTATTATAGCCTTCCCCATGCAGAAACATAGCAGCAGACTAGGGCCACAGCAGCTGTCTGGTCCTTCTTCCCTTGATTAAAGTTCCTTAAGCCACAAATCTGAAGCTTAAAAAGAAAAATAAATACTAAACAGAGGCCTCATATTTTAATCACATTTCAGAGCAGCTACTTTCCCCATCTGCTCTTCAAACAGCTTAGTTTACAGCCCTCTGTTATTCTGAATAACTGAAGGATAACTGAAAGAGCATAGAAAAAGTCATCTCAATGACAGTTGTATACCTTTGACGTGGTAACTGTTCTTGTTCACAAGTTCCAGTGCACATACAACCTCTTTTTTCTCATCTGCCTCCTACCTAATGTCAACACATTAGAAATAAAAGCTGACTAAGATCTTATCGTGTTGAATTTTATAAACATACTAAAAGAAAGAATGATATTAATAGAATTGACATGAGAAAATTGGACTAAACTGTTTGAAACATCTACTTTCTTTGTTGTAGATGTAAATTAACCAAACTTAACCAAAATATTAGATTTACAAATCTCTGGCTTATGGGCCAGATTCAGCCAACAGGCTTGTATCGCTGGCCTCACATAATCTTTCAAAATTAGGAAATATTACATTAAAATCCAGATTTTCCTGAATAATGAGAATATCTGAGAATAATATGCCCATATTATCACATCACCACTGTTAGTTGGGGCATATACTCTAATTCACCACATTTTTTTTTTTTTTTAAATAGAGACAAGCTGTCACCATGTTGCCTAGGCTGGTCTGGAACTCCTGAGCTCAAGCCATCCGCCCACCTCGGCCTCTCAAAGTGCTGGGATTACAGGTGTGAGCCACTGTGCCTGGCTTCTAATTCATTACGTTTTTATACGTGATCACTTTATTCATTTTTTTCTACTTATTCTTCAGAATACTGTATAATTTAATAAAAATTTTAAAAAGTTTTAACAGCAGCAAGCACTTCTTTTTGTTATTAGTATTTTCAGATGTCCATATAGTATTTAGCAATAATATTTCAGTTGAAAGAATTTACAGTTATTATGACTAAAGTGTTTGTTCTTACAGACATGAAATCTGCCATTTGATTTAGTAGTTGGATTATTTAATATAAAGCTTTTTTTCCCTTTTAATACGTGAACATATTTTCTTACCATTTTGGGAAACTGATTTTTATTACTTTCTGAATGATTCTTGCTTTTTATCATCTGATATATTGATTATTTCATAATCATGTATGTTATTTGACTTTTAATATATATCTTTTAAAAACTTTAGTTGCTGAGAAATGTTGGGCCAAGGTTCATCAGAGTTATGATCATATTTCTTCTGCATTTCGATCCCCGAGCTGACAAGCAGACTTACCATATAACTTCTCATTGATTTTAATTTTCCAGACTTTGCAGATCCCTGTTTATTTAGGTGAGCTGTAATCACTTTCTTACCCTACTCCCTACACTCTCTGCTTTGAAATCTATCATTTTATAAACAAAGATTGCAGATGATGGACATTGCTTTCTTTGTTAACACTGTACCAGAACTATGAATGCTTTGTGTATTAGCACAATTAATTAAGGTTTGCCTCTGTTTTAAAAAAGGAATTAATTTAATCTGGTTGTACTCATTTTTAAGAAGCAAAATTATTTTTATGACTTGTTCTTTGTTATTATTATTGTTGTTATCTAAGAATAATTGCTGCCAGAACAAGGAATCTAAATGAAATAGGAACCAAAGATTTATAGTAAAGGAACCAAAGATTTATGGTAAATAGTAGTGGTACGTTTAGTGGGACTTAATTATGAAAAATATTTAACAGAAGGCTATTTAAATGCAAGTTATAATTTTAACTGTGGGAATAATGAAGAGCAACAAAGGATAAATGACACTTTAATTTTCATCTTTGTAATTTCTAACAAAGTTGATGGTAATGCAATATGACATCTTGCCCTTATTGTTTACCTTTCTATTATGGTTTTTAAAGAGGTTCTTGTTTTTTGCAAAAATATTCAGAGGGTTTTTTAGTTTTCCTAAAGGTGTCTCCAGTCACTAATGTTTATATTATTCTCCTTTCAAACACCCATCGAATCATGATCCTTGCTTATTTTCTTTATTTCACTATTCAACTGCTCTTACTGGCTTTGTGATGTGAGTAGTGTTCAAATATAATTTTCATTAACTCCATGAAATCCCACATCTTTCCCAATATTGACTTTGAGTAAATTTGCATATTTTTATAGGCATAGATAGCATCCCAAAAGAACAGACATGTTTACACCATCCAATGATTAGAGAAAGACTGACCAACGAAACTTTTGTCATGAAGAGTAAGAACAGGCTCTTTAGTGTTGAGGAGGGAAGGATATTTGAGAAGGGCCCAATTAGTGAGTGATGCATGTATCAGTCAGTTTTTTATGTTGTTAGAACTTTTGATTGGGTAAAGAATATTCAGGTAATGGGACCTCTCTCCTGTTTTGCCTTCAGTCTTCCGAATATGGGAATTGTCTTAGTCCATTTTGTGTTGCTATAACAGAATACCACAGATTGCATAATTTATAAAGAAAAATTTATTTCTCATGGTCCTGCAGACTGGGAAGTCCAAGGTCAAGGGGCCTACGTCTGTTGAGGACCCACTTGCCGTATCATCCCAATGGCCAAAAGCAGAAGAGCAATAGAGCATGTGTATAAGATAGAACAAGAGAGGGTCAAACTCACTTTTATAACAAACTCACTCTCACAATAATGAACCCAGTCCTATGATAACCACATTAATTCATTTATGAGGGCAGAGCCCTCATAACCTAATCACCTCTTGAAACTCCCACTTCTCAACGTTGTTGCATTGGGGATTATGTTTGCAACGCATGAACTCTGGAGGACACATTCACTCTATAGCACAAACGGTGAATTTCTGGATAGCAAGATTCTGAAGCTTTTCAAGTTTATTATAAATGCTTTCTCATTTCAAATAACTCATCAACTATGGCATTTTTTAAGTACCATACAAGTGTGTGTTATGTTGGTGTGTGCATGTGTATAAACTTCAGACCTTTAAAAAAGTGATTTCTTCACAGTAATAAGATGGAAATTCATTCATAGCATTGACTAAAGTGGGCTGCCAGTGTTGATAGTAACATTTATTTAGCATGAATAATATTCTGCTATCCAAGAAGGATATTTTGCTGTGTCATAGATATGAAACAAAAGAACCTAGCGCCAATTGATTCACCATTATATTATAATAGATGCTCCAAAAAAAAATACATACCAAGGGAAAAAAGCCCCGATAATTGGACTAGGTGAAACATAGGTGCAAGTAACTACTCAAAGCAGGGGTTTGTTTAGTGTAATCTATTACAAGATACTTTGTTAGAAGTAGGTCTTGAAGTAGAAATAATAAAAAGGAAAAAAAAAACAGTAATCTAAAAATGAAATGATTAAATGTTATAAACACTAAACAGAATTTTTTAAATGCTGATGCTTATGGTTCAAAGACTTTTGAATAATTAAAGACCAAGACTTTTCTATGTTTTCTATATGTTTAGTAAGTTCTGTAATTAATAAATCTTATCCTAATCTGAAATGATCTCTCGCATCTGAATTTCCAGAGGCTTCATTTTTCTGTATTATATCTTTGACAAATAATTTTGTGCAGACCCTGAACAACTCTTCTGCTGTTTTCTGAAACTATTTGTTTAAATCTCATATGGTTATTGAACTACTTTTGTGCTAACAACTTCCCAAACAAACTATAAGCTTCCTATAATCCTTCATATTTCCTAAAATTCATTACAGTGCCTTGCTAATAGCAGAAATGGCCAAAATAGTTTTTTGATTTGAATCAAGCTGATACAAACTCATTCTTTTACACAATAAGAAAAATTAACTTTACTCTTATTTAATGTATAGTACATTTATCTCATAAAGCTATGCAAAGTCTTTATAGCAAATATTAACAATTTCTGCTTTTATGAAACTTATAATTTCTTCTTTCAATATAGGTTATGAGTGGAATTTCAGATTCATGTTCTAGAGATTTGCTAAGACAATAGTGCTTGTGAGGGTAACATGACATGTTTGTGAAAATGTCCAGAAACAGGTATTTTCTTACACTGTGGGTAGGTATAAATTAGTACAACTCTTGGTAAACAACTGATCTATGTATGTATACCATACCTAAAGATGTTATTATCCTTTCACCCAGTATCTAAAAATCTGTTTTAAGGAAGCATAGAAAAAGCATTATCCACAGGAAACTTTACAACAGTATTTTTAACTAAATTTGGAAACAACCTAAATGATAAACAATAGTGAATGGTAATGAAAAAATTACGATACAATAATGTCTTGTTATTTTACATAATTTTTTCAAATAATTTGCTTAAATGTGGACTTTCTTTTTAAAAATGTACGAAATTTAGTATTATCACTACTTTGCAAAAAATGAAAGCAGAAAAAAAGTCTGAGAAAGATATGCAAAAATATCAACAGTTTAATAGTTATTTGGTTTTAAATAATAGGTCTGTTTTCATTCTTACACTTATTTGTATTCTTTAATAATCCTATAAAAATCGTGTATTACCTTTTTTTTTTTTTTTTTTTTTTTTTTGAGATAGAGTCTCACTGTGTCATCCAGGCTGGAGTGCAGTAGCACAATCTCAGCTCACTGCAACCTCTACCTCCTGAACTCAAGCAATTATCCTGCCTCAGCTTCCCAAGTAGCTGGGATTACAGGTGCCCACCACCACATCCAGATAATTTTTTTGTATTTTTAGTAGAGACGGTGTTTCGCCATGTTGGCCAAGCTGATCTTGAACACCTGACCTCAGGTGACACACCTGCCTCAGCCTGCCAAAGTCCTGGGATTATAGGCATGAGTCACTGCACCCAGCCAAAAATCATGTATTACTTTTTAAATGAATGGAAAACTTAGCTGCTTTTTTTAAATCTAAGAAACAATAATCATTAAATCAAACTTAAATCATTCTCTTGGGAAAGATATATTTCTTTTTTTTAGTTTTTTAGTTTTATGTGTATGTATACACACACACACACACACACACAAACACACACATTTAAGTCCTAGGGTACATATGCACAATGTGCAGGTTTGTTACATATATACACATGTGCCATGCTGGTGTGCTGCACCCATTAACTCATCATTTATATTAGGTATATCTCCTAATGCTATCACTCCCCACTCTGCTCACCCCACGACAGGCCCCGGTGTGTGATGTTCCCCTTGCTGTGTCCAAGTGTTCTCATTGTTCAATTCCCATTGATGAATGAGAACATACGGTGTTCGGTTTTTTGTCCTTGCAATAATTTGCTGAGAATGATGGTTTCCAGCTTCATCCATGTCCCTACAAAGGACATGAACTCATCCTTTTATATGACTGCATAGTATTCCATGATGTATATGTGTTGCATTTTCGTAATCCAGTCTATCATTGATAGACATTTGGGTTGGTCCCAAGTCTTTGCTATTGTGAATAGTGCCACAATAAACATACGTATGCATGTGTCTTTATAGCAGCATGATTTAGAATCCTTTGGGTATATACCCAGTAATGGGATCACTGAGTCAAATGGCATTTTTAGTTCTAGATCCTTGAGGAATCACCACACTGTCTTCCACAATGGTTGAACTAGTTTACAGTCCCACCAACAGTGTAAAAGTGTTCCTATTTCTCCACATCCTCTCCAGCACCTGTTGTTTGCTGACTTTTTAATGATCGCCATTCTAACTGTGTGAGATGGTATCTCATTGGGGTTTTGATTTGCATTTCTTTGATGGCCAGAGATGATGAGCATGTTTTCATGTGTCTGTTGGCTGCATAAATGTCTTCTTTCGAGAAGTGTCTGTTCATATCCTTTGCCCACTTTTTGATGGGGTTGTTTGCTTTTTTCTTGTAAATTTGTCTGAGTTCTTTGTAGATTCTGGATATTAGCCCTTTGTCAGATGAGTAGATTGCAAAAGTTTTCTCCCATTCTGTAGGTTGCCTGTCCATTCTGATGGTAGTTTCTTTTGCTGTGCAGAAACTCTTTAGTTTAATTAGATCCCATTTGTCAATTTTGTCTTTTGTTGCCATTGCTTTTCATGTTTTAGACATGAGTCCTTGCCCATGCCTATGTCCTGAATGGTATTGCCTAGGTTTTCTTCTAGGGTTTTTATGGTTTTAGGTCTAACATTTAAGTCTTTAATCCATCTTGAATTACTTTTTGTATAAGGCGTAAGGAAGGGATCCAGTTTCAGCTTTCTACATATGGCTAGCCAGTTTTCCCAGCACCATTTATTAAATAGGGAATCCTTTCCCCATTTCTTGTTTTTGTCAGGTTTGTCAAAGATCAGATGGTTGTAGATGTGTGGTATTATTTCTGAGGGCTCTGTTCTGTTCCATTGGTCTATATCTGTTTTGGTACCAGTACCATGCTGTTTTGGTTACTGTAACCTTGTAGTATAGTTTGAAGTCAGGTAGCGTGATGCCTCCAGCTTTGTTCTTTTGGCTTAGGATTGTCATGGCAATGTGGGCTCTTTTTTGGTTCCATGTGAACTTTAAAGTAGTTTTTTCCAATTCGGTGAAGAAAGTCATTGGTAGCTTGATGGGGATGGCATTGAATCTATAAATTACCTTGGGTAGTATGACCATTTTCACGATATTGATTCTTCTTATCCATGAGCATGGAATGTTCTTCCATTTGTTTGTGTCCTCTTTTACTTCATTGAGCAGTGGTTTGTAGTTCTCCTTGAAGAGGTCCTTCACATCCCTTATAAGTTGGAGTCCTAGGTATGTTATTCTCTTTGAAGCAATTGTGAATGGGAGTTCACTCATGATTTGACTATCTGTTTGTTATTGGTGTATAAGAATGCTAGTGACTTTTGCACATTGATTTTGTATCCTGAGACTTTGCGGAAGTTGCTTGTCAGCTTAAGGAGATTTTTGGCTGAGACGATGGGGTTTTCTAAATATACAATCATGTCATCTGCAAACAGGGACAATTTGACTTCCTCTTTTCCTAATTGAATACCCTTTATTTCTTTTTCTTGCCTGATTGCCCTGGCCAGAACTTCCAACACTATGTTGAATAGGAGTGGTGAGAGAGGGCATCCCTGTCTTGTGCCAGTTTTGAAGGGGAATGCTTCCAGTTTTTGCCCATTCAGTATGATATTGGGTGTGGGTTTGTCATAAATAGCTCTTATTATTTTAAGATACGTTCCATCAATACCGAATTTATTGAGAGTTTTTAGCATGAAGGGCTGTTGAATTTTGTCAAAGGCCTTTTCTGCATCTATTGAGATAATCATGTGGTTTTTGTCTTTGGTTCTGTTTATATGCTGGATTACGTTGATTGATTTGCATATGTTGAACTAGCCTTGCATCCCAGGAATGAAGTCCACTTGATCATGGTGGATAAACTTTTTGATGTGCTGCTGGATTCAGTTTCCCAGTATTTTATTGAGGATTTTTGCATCGATGTTCTTCAGGTATATTGGTCTAAAATTCTCTTTTTTTCTTGTGTCTCTGCCAGGCTTTGGTATCAGGATGATGTTGGCCTCATAAAATGAATTAGGGAGGATTCCCTCTTTTTCTATTGATTGGAATAATTTCAGAAGGAACGGTACCAGCTCCTCCTTGTACCTCTGGTAGAATTTGGCTGTGAATCTCTCTGGTCCTGGACTTTTTTTTGGTTGGTAGGCTATTAATTATTGCCTCAATTTCAGAGGCTGTTATTGGTCTATTCAGGGATTCAACTTCTTCCTGATTCTTAATAATGAGATTCCTGGCTTTTAACAGGTTTTAGGAACTTCAGAATAAAAAAGGGAAACTAGAGCAGTTTAAAGTACTGGGCATCTGATCGAATTCACCGTTACACTGCCATGACTCTTTATCCTTCTAGATGAAACAGACCTCAATACAAATTATCAATCTCCTCATACCTTTACTGACCTTCTCTTGGCTTATCAATACTAAGCCTAATGACTGTATGTTTTCAGTGTGACCACGCCAGGCTCTTCCCTGCTCATTATTTTCTCATTTCCTTGTTTTACTTAGTACAGTATTTTTAATGTTCATCAGTATTGTAGCATGTATCAGTAATTTTTTCTTTTCTATTACCAAATAATATTTCAGTTATGAATATACCACCTTTTATTTTATTCATCTATTGATGAATATTTGAGTTGTTTCTACTTTTTAGCTATTGTGAATAATAATACTATAAATATTTGTGTACAAGTTTTTATGTAAATATATATTTTCATTGCTCTTTGTTATATATCTAGGCATAGAATTACTGACTCATATGTTAACTTTATGTTTAACATTTGAGAGACTGTTAGGCTGTTTTCCAAAACAGCTGCACCATTTACAGTCCTACCAAGAGTGTATGAGGGTTTCAGTTTCTCCACATCTTTGTCAATACATGCTGTTATTTATCTGTCATGTCTATTTCCTTGATCTGTACGTATCTATCTTTTTGTAGGTACCACACTATCTTAATCACTGTAGCTTTAATATGTTTGAAATAAGGAAGTAAGAGTCCTCCAATTTTGTTCCTGTTTTTTAAAATGGTGTGTTTGGGCTATTCTATGTTCCATCAATTTCCATGTGAATTTTAAGATCAACTTACCAATTTTAGCAATGAAGTCAGCTGGGATTTTGATAGAGATTACATTGAATCAGTAGATCAATTTGGAGAATTTTATCATCTTAACAGCAGTAGAGCTGAGATCCATGAACGTGAGATGTCTTTGTATTCACTTAAGTCTTTAATTTCTTTCACTGATATTTTGTAGTTTTTAAAATGTAATTTTACTCTTCCTTTGTTAAATTTATTCACAAATATTTTAATTTTTAATACAATTTTAGATGGAATTGTTTTATTATTTCATTTCAGATTATTCATTGCCAGTTTAGAGAAAATAACCAATTTTTTTAACACTGAGTCAATGCCAAAGGAAAATGATTGATTTTTGTATATTGATCTTGTATCCTGCAATCTTGCTGAACTTGTTAATTTTTGTAGATTTTTAGAACATTCCTTTGGCTTTCTTATGTATAAAATCAGTGTAATGCCTATCAAAATACCAGTGACATCCTTCACAGAAATAGAAAAAACAATCCTAAAATTTATATGGCATCACAAAAAATCCAAAATAACCAAAGCTGTTCTAAGCAAAAGAACAAAACTGGAGAAATCACATTACCTGACTTCAAATATACTACAGATTTATATATGTAAACACCAAAACAGCATAGTATTGGCATAAAAACAGACACAGAGACCAATGGAACAGAATTGAAAAACCTAGAAACAAATCCATACACATACAGTGAACTCATTTTTGACAAAAGTATCAGAAGCATACGCTGGGGGAAGAGATAGTCTTTTCAATAATTGGTGCTGGGAAAACTCAATATTCATATGCAAAGAATGAAACTAGACCCCCATCTCTCACCATAAACAAAAACCGAATCAAAATACATTAAAGACTTACACCTAAGACCTCAAACTATGAAATTACTACAAGAAAACATTGGAGCAGCTCTCTAAGACATTGATCTGGGCAAATATTTCTTGAGCAACATTCCATGAGCACAGGCAGCCATAGCAAAAATGGACAAATGGGATCACATTAAGTTAAAAAGCTTCTGCACAGCAAAGGAAACAGTCAAGAAAGTGAAGAGACAACAAACAGAATGGGAGAAAATATTTGCACACTATCTATCTGACAAAGGATCAATAACCAGAATATGTAAGGAGCTCAGAAACTTTACAGGACAAAAATCTAACAATCCAATTTAAAAATGGGCAAAAGATTTGATTGAATAGACATTTCTCAAAAGAAGACATACAAATAGCAAACAGGTATATGAAAGCGTGCTCTATCAATCATCAGAAATGCAAATCAAGACTACAATGAGATATCCTCTCACCCCAATTAAAATGGCTTATATCCAAAGATAGGCAATAACAAATGCTAGCTAGGATGTGGAAAAAAGGGAACCCTCCTACAATGTTGGTGGGAGTGCAAGTTAGTATAGCCACTATGTACAACAGTCTAGAGGTTCCTTTAAAAACTAAAAATAGAGCTACCATTATGCTAAGTGAAATAAGCCAGGCGCAGAGAGACAAACAATGCATGCTCTCACTCATTTGCGGAATCAAACAAAACAATTGGCCGGATACAGTGTGGCTCATGACTCTAATCCCAACACTTTGAGAAGCTGAGGTCAGGCAGATCACTTGAGCCCAGGAGTTCGAGACCAGCCTGGGCAACATAGTGAAACTTTGCCTCACAAAAAAAAAAAAAAAAAAAAAAAAAAAATCCAGACATAGTGGCACATGTCTGTAGTCCCAACTACCTGGGAGGCTATGGTTGTCAGAGGCTGGGAAGGGTAGTAGGGGGATTGGGGGAGAGGTGGGGATGGCTAATGGGTACAAAAACTATAAAGAATGAATAAAATCTATAGTCACAATAGAGTGACTATAGTTAATAATAACTTAATTGTATATTTTAAACTTAAAGAATGTAATGGTTTATATCTCAAAGGATAAATGCCTGAGGGGATGGATACCTCAGTCTCCATGATGGGCTTCTTTCACATTGCATGTCTGTATCAAAACATCTCATGTACCCCGTAAATACATACACCTACTATGTACCTACAAAAATTCTTTTAAAAAAGATCATATCATCTTAAATAGAGGTAGTCTTACCTCTATCTTACTCTTTCCCAATCTGTGTGCCTTTTATTTCATTTTCTTGTCTAGTTTCTTTGGCTAGAACTTCCAGCATAATGTTGAATAGAAGTGGCAAGACTAGATATTTTTTGTTCCTGACCTGGGGGGAAACATGCATTCATTCACCATTAAGTATGATATGAACTGTGGATTTTCCATAACTGCCCTTTAATGGGTGAGAAAGTGCTCTTCTACTTCTTGCTTGTTGAATATTTTTAACATGAAGAGGTGTTAGATTTTGTCACATGCTTATTCTGTGCTCCTTTATGTTATTCTTGTCAAATATATTTATATATGTGATAGGCCCAACAGTACTTTATCCTAAATATTGTTTTGTACAATTTCTTTTTCAGTCAAGGAAAGAAGGAGATGAAGTATGCATTCGTTGTATCTTTTATAATTACTTTTACTTGTGCTGCCCCTTTTCGTTTTCTTGATGTCAAATTATCAACTGGATTCTTGAAGAAGTTTCTTTAGTGTTTCTTATAATGTAGATAGATGTGTTATCAATAAATTTTCTCAGTTTCAGTTTCCTTGGGAACATACTTATTTCACCTTCCTTTTTGAAATAGAGTTTTGCCAGAATGAATTTTTTTTTTTTTTTTTTTAGATACAGCTGGCTCCATCACCCAGGCTGGAGTGCAGCAGTGTGATCTCGGCTCACTGCAACCTCCACCTCCTGGGTTTAAGGGATTCTCGTGCCTCAGCCTCCCAGGTAGCTGATATTACAGCCACATACCACCAGACCCAGATGATTTTTTTTGTATTTTTAGTAGAGACAGGGTTTCACTATGTTGCCCAAGCTGGTCTTGAACTCCTGGCCTCCAGTGATCCACACACCTCGGCCTCCCAACGTGTTGGGATTACAGACATGAGCCACCATGTCCAGCCCAGAATTAAAATTTTTAAGTAACAAGTTTTGGGGTTTTGTTTTCCCGTCAGCACTTTGTTTATATCATCCCACTGCCTTCTGGTCTCCATTGTTTCTGATGAGAAGTCAGCCATTGATCTTTTTGAGCTTCCCTTGTATGTGAGGAAGTATTTTTCTCTTACTGCATTCAAAATTTTCTCTCCCTTGAACATTTTCACTTTGATGTATCTGAGTATGATTCTGTCTGTCCTCATCCTACTAGGAATTTGTTGAGCTTCTTCAATAGGTCAATTAATGAATTTTCATCAAATTTTGGAAGTTTCCAGCCATTCTTTCTTTGAGTATTATTTTGTTTCTTTCTCTCATCTCCTTCTGGTACCCCTCTTATGCATATGCTGCTGTGTTTAGTGGTGTCCCATATTTCTCTGAGGCTCTGTTGTTTACTACATTCATTTTTCTCTGTGTTTTCATTACATAATCTCTATCAATCTATCATCGTGTTCACTGATTCTTTATTCTGCCAACTGAAATCTATGACCGTGCCCCTCTAGTGAATTTCTTACTTAATTATATTATATATTTATTTCCATCCAGAATTTCCACCTTTCTCTTTTTTCAAAATGCATATCATCAAAATCCTTTGCTTTATTGTGTGCGAAGAGTATTAGTGGCTTTTGACCTTCCTGCATTTCTATTTTCTTGAAAAATTAGTGATTGATTCTCTCCAAAATAACCAGAGGAGAAATAAGGCAGAAAGTATGTCCTGCTCACGGTCTCCACTCAGTTCTGAGACTAATTGAACAGAATGTAACCAGACTCGGAGTTCTTTGCGATATCTGGGGTCAATACATAGAATTCTTCAGTAATTTGTACATTCATTTTTTTCTACAGTGTCATCAAAGGACAAGCAGAAATCTTGATTCTTAACTATTACAATATAATGGCCTCACCTGTGACCACTTCCACAGTGAATCATAATAGCAACAAGGTCATGCATTCTGTCTGGATTGGTTGCATCCTCTGAAGTGTTACACAGACAAAGTTCCAAACAAAAAACTACCTAGTAAGAAAGTTTCGTACATCCGTGAATTTAATCCATATATTTAAATCTTTTCAGATGTAGAGCTATAATCATGGGTGGTTTTTAAACTTTCATTCATGTGCTTCCTGTTTGCTACAACATTCTTCACAGTAATGTTTGTATTCACTTCATAGAGTTTCTGTGTTGCTAAAAACCCTTAAACAGTGAATAACTGATGTATTTTGTTCTACATCACAGGAAGTTCTTTAAAATCTTCATCTTTGCTCCTGTAGTTTCACAAGTAATACATCTGGTTTCATTAGTTAATGTTTTCTGAAAAATTTCATGCACTACATTGGGTCTGGTGTGCTGTTGTTATTTTCTGTATCAATATCACCATTTGGTAAGTGACCATTTTGTTTATCCTGCCTTCTCTCTTCTTATAAAATATCAGCAATTGTATTTAGTAAGTAATTTAAGAACCCATGGGCATCTTGTTGCATGCGGAAAAGCTCATTTTCTTTCTGTAATCTTGTTTTGAACTTCTCGGGAGATATTACTTCAACCTTTTCCTTGTGTGTGGCTACACTGTGGAAGAAAGTTGCTGAGCACATTAAAATTTTCCTTCTTCCTAGGTTGTCTTGTATGCTAGAACTTTTTCCTGAAATGGATGACAAAAATAAAGCTCATGAAGTACTGAATTCCCAAAATTGCACATATTCCCCAAATTGACTAACCCAAAAGTGCCCATTGCAGGTATTCCCAAAATTGACTAACCCAAAATAGTGCTCATTGACTGGAAACCATTCTGGGCCAATCTCTTTCTCTAATGCTGAAGCACTGGCACTCGTGATCCAGATGGAGGCAGGGGAGGAGAGAAGCCAGGCCACCCACTTGCATTGCAAAGCACAGGCCACAAACCCACACACCACACCTGGCCAGCCACAATTGCCCGATTTTTTTTTGTAATTTCTGTCTCTTTATTAATATTATATATCTGTTAAAATTTTATAATCATGCTTTCCTTTTGTTCTTTAAGCATAGTTTGCTTTAGTTCTTCAAATATATCATATTTATAATGGCTCCTTTAAAATCTTTGTTTAGTCTGAAATCTGGGTCCTCTCACAGGCAGTTTGTGTTCACTATTTTTTTCCTGTGTATGAGCTGAACTTTCTTGTTTCTTTGCATGTGTCTCTCTCTCTCTCTCTTTTTTTTTTGGAGATGGAGTCTCGCTCTGTCGCCCAGGCTGGACTGGAGTACAGCGGCACAGTCTCGGCTCACTGCAACCTCCACATCCCGGGTTCAAGCAATTCTTGTGCCTCAGCCTCCCAAATAGCTGTGATTACAGGCACCTGCCACCACGCCCGACTAGTTATTTTTATTTTTTGTACTTTTAGTAGAAACAGGGTTTCACCATGTTGGCCAGGCTGGTCTGGAACTCCTGACTTCAAGTGATCTGCCCACCTCAGCCTCCTAATGTGCTGGGATTTACAGGTGTGAGTTACCGTGTCTGGCCTCTTTGCATATCTTATAATATTTTATTGAAAACTGGACTTTCTAGATAGCATATTGTAGCAATTCTGAATATTAGTCCTCAGTACTCATTGTTGTTGGCCTCTTTATTCATTTAATGACTTTCCTGGACTATTTTAACAAAGTCTATTCACCACCTATGTGAAGCTTCTGATGTTTCTCTTCAGAACACAAGCGTTTCCCATGCATATAGTCCTCCTGGGATGACAGTAGCTATGACAGACTCCCTTTGACTGTCTCTTTCCCTGATCTGTTATGCTGTTTGCCTCTATTGGTATCATACCTACCCGTTAAGCTCTAGTAATTGCTGGGGTAATGCTCTGTTGTTTCCAATAATACCCCAGGGAACAAATTGCTCTACAGTCTGTTCCAATTAAATTCTGTCCCCTATACTGAACTAATTTTGAGGCCATTCTTTGAAGTTTATTCTGAAGCCAGGAGGATTGTTCTTAGCTGTCTCTTTGATTCTCTCTGGCAAATACTTTCATGTTCTTGGGCGTGTTTTTCGGTTTTGTTTAATAACTGATATCCAGTCATTTCCTATTATTCACTGAAATGACCTACTACTTAGCTTATTTCTCTCATGGAGATACTAGCCTCCTCTTGCTTACCATCAAAATCTTCATTGTTCAAGCACTCTTGGGCTTGAACTCTCCCACACTCTATTCTCGATAAAGTCAGTTCTCTTGGGGAGAGCTTTGGAGTTCTCTGTTCTTATGACATTCTCCTCCCCCTGGGCAAAATCTTGGAACTACTAGCGGTTAGGAACAGCAGCCCACTTTTCATGCAGTGGTAAACCTGTTTTATGAGCAGAGCAGTGTGCAGAGGAGTAGCCTCTAATCTCTTGACTTGCTTCTCCCAGCATGGAACCTGTGCCCTAAGGGTGAGCTGGGGCATGGATGCTTTAAGCTCCAGTGTTCTTAGTCTACCTCACCTGGAGTAGAAGAACTTTTGCTCTACAGATAAGGTCTTGGTGCAGAAAGGGAACCCCTGGCCTCTCAACTGTACTTGAGTGGAATTTTACATCTGCAATACATAGCTGGGGTCATGAGAAATGTTGATGGCTTGCCTCTCTGTGGAAGATATCAGAGCCCTTGGCTGGGAGGTGGGGAGAAGGGGAGCCCTGTAATCTTGACCACACCTGCCTGTAGTGGAGCCTCTGTCCTGCTGAGCTGGTGAGTGGGAGTGAGGAAGGGAGTGGGTTGTGATTCAAGTGCCAGTGATTCTCATTGTTCTTCCCAAGAGTTAAGAAATTGTCTTGCATAAATGTTTCCTCATTGGCTGTGTGCCCTTGAGACAATTTTCAGAGATTTTAAATGATTGTATTTTTATAAATATTTTACCAGTTATGGTTGTTTCACTGGGGAGCTCCTCACTCTGCGTCCATTCCAGAAGTGAGTCTGGGCTATTATCTTTTGGACATTATCCCATAAACCTCTCTTATTCTTCTCAGAAGGAACTTTATTACTGTGTGATTTATAATTTTTCAATATATTACTTGTAGCTCTAGAAATCGGCATCATGCCATAAACCACTTTGTACACTGCATGTCAATAAATTACAACATCCTCATATATCAATATTGTATGTATAGACTTAGTGCCAACATGTATGAATAGGCACAACCTAACATAAGTACACCTGTTTATATACATGGCATTCTATAGGTCATATACAAGGAAAGAGAATAAGCAATTCTGGGTTACAGCTAATCTCAGTTGTAGTCATGCTACTGCCTCCAAACCCTGTGTGACAAAGCAAGGATGGGGAAACTTTCTCCTTTCCCCATCCTTGATGGTCCCCCAGTTAACCCAGGATATGCCGGGCCACGCCAGGCCCTTTTTCTTCTCTAGCAGTTTCTTCCCAGAATCTCCCGGCAGAAGGTGGGCTTTGTTTTGTCCTCTGTTTAAAGAACTTTTTCTTTTTCTTTTTTTTTTTTTTTTTTTTTTTTTGGAAACAGAGTCTTGCTCTGTCACCCAGGCTGGAGTGCAGTGGCATGATCTGGCTCTCTGCAACCTCTGCCTCCCGGGTTCAAGCGATTCTTCTGCCTCAGGCTCCTGAGTAGCTGGGATTCCAGGCATGCACCACCACACCTGGCTAATTTCTGTATTTTTAGTAGAGACAGGATTTCTCCATGTTGGTCAGAATGGCCTTGAACTCCTGGCCTCATGTAATCCACCTGCCTCATGTGATCCACCTGCCTCATGTGATCCAGCCTCCCAAAGTGCTGGGATTACAGGAATGAGCCACCATGCCTGGCCTAAATAACTTTTTTTAAAGAACTTAGTCTAAAGTTGTTTGGAACTTTAAGAGTTCTTCTTTGCTCCTGCAACCCTCTATTCTGTCCAAATGTTCACTGACTACTAATGCTCTATTCTAATTTACCTGACAAAATGAAGGACCGACCTTCTGGATCTATTGCTTGATTAAACCTTCAGGTACCTGCATACAAGATATATAAAAGGCTCAGTTTTATTCCATTTCCTTGGGTATTTTGTTTTGTTTTGATAACTGATATCTAGTCGTTTCCTATTTTGTTCACTGAAGTGTCATGTTATGTTTTACCCACATGCAGAGTTAACAAGTTTCTATTATGTGTGATCTCCATTTTCAAAAATATCTGAGGGCCTGTAAAATACACTTTAAATGCTTCAGGAAGTCAATCATAACCTTTTATATTTGCCATAGTTTGCTTTCTTGCCTCATCTCTGATCTCCCTGAGCGCCACTTATACTTACTGCTTTCTCTTAAGCAGACCATCTATTTTATGTGTCAGTGCTTGTGCTTTCACAGATACTTAACCAAATGATTGTCACAGAATATCCTGATAGTAATATGAGATATCAGAGATATCAGGGACCCACTCCACACCTATAAAATAAGTGACTACGTTTCGGGGTTTTTTTGTTTTTTTTTTTTTAAGATGGAGTTTCACTCTTGTTGCCCAGGCCGGAGTGCAGTGGCACGATCTCAGCTCACTATAACCTCCGCCTCCCAGGTTCAAGCAATTCTCCCGCCTCAGCTTCCCAAGTAGCTGGGATTACAGGTGCCCATCACCACGCCCAGCTAATTTTTTGTATTTTTTAGTAGAGACAGCGTTTCATCATGTTGTCTAGGCTCGTCTCAAACTCCTGACATACAATCCACCCGCCTTGGCCTCCCAAAGTGCTGGGATTACAGACATGAGCCATTGCACTGGCCATGAGGATTGTTTTTTATAAAGCTCTTCATTTGATTCTAAAGCTGCTTAAGAACCAATGCTATTCTCTCTTCTTTTCCTGCATTGGCCTCCCTATCATCAAGACTTTGCTGGACAAAGTCTTGCTTAACAAAAAGTAGGAAAAAAAAAAAAAAACCTAGACACAACTAAAATATTACCTTCCTTGAAAAGTTTTTCTCAATTCTGTCTGTATTCCTCAGCTAGCGGATATTTGTTATTCTTGGATAATTAGTATTAGAGCTCTCTTTCTGGGTTTAGGGAGTACCCTACATTCTGAATCAGAGATATTTTCTATCTTACAAGCTTAAAATGCCTACTACTTACTCTCCCAGCCTCTCTTACACATTGGGCATAAGTCCATAAACAGGACTGCCAATCAGGCATACTCACCACAGACTTTGAAACAAAAATTAGAGACATGAAAAAAACGTAGACTACAGACTCCATTTCTGGAGTCTTCATTTCTGAAGCAGCAGTAGCAGCTACTTCCAGTTTCCAAATATAACAGAAAAGTTATTATAGTGGCAACATATATCTTGCAGCTTCCAGACAGTAGCATTGCATGCTGCACGCTCCTTTCCTGGTTGGGTAACTTCCAAAGCTGTTTCTATAGCATCCTGAAGAATTCTGTGAGGTGCTTCATATCCTTTAATAAATGTATTTTCTGCTGAAATTACAAGTTGGGTTCTATTGCTGGTAACTAAGATGGAGGGACACCTCTGTACCCCCAAAGTACTTCATTCATAAGCCAATATCGCAATAAACCAAACTATCTTATCGTTAATTGCCAGTAGAATATCAGTTAACTGAGTCAAGAAGGAAAGAAAGCACATTCTAGCCAGAAAAGCATAGCAGGAGCCTGTGTAGCTAGAAGGGACATAGAAGGTACCAGGGAGTAAAGGGACAGTGTGTCTGGAAGATCAAGTGAAGTAACTGGTGAAGAGTGTCCATGGATAGGAAGTTGTTAGAGGAATTAAGTAACTGAATCATACTGTTAGCAGTGGTGAATCCGTATGGGTTTGCAACAACCTCAGTTCTTACCTCCTCAGAAGAAAGAATTCAGCAGGGCAGAGTGAGAGACTGAGGCAAGTTTTAGAGCAGGAGTGAAAGTTTATTAAACAGCTTTCGAGCAGGAAGGAAACGAAGTAAAGTACACTTGGAAGCGGGCCACACAGGTGATTTGACAGATCAAGTGCATGGTTTGACCTTTGACTTGGGATTTTATATGTTGGCATGTTTCTGGGGGAATTACGTCCCTTTTCCCCTGATTCTTCCCTTGGGGTGGGCTGTCCTCCTGAGCAGTGGCCTACCAGCACTTGGGAGGGGCTGTATGCATAGTGTATTTACCAGAGTTGTACATGTGCTCACTTGAGGCATTCTTTCCTTACTGATCTAGTGTTCTTAGAAGGTCATATACCAGTTAAACACCGCCATTTTGCCTCTTAGTGTATATGCTTGCCCCCACTTGCCTAACTCCTGAGATCTTACCAGAAAGCTGCTGATCACCAGTTTCAGGTGTTTTTATCTATTGGGAGACTGCCTTTCCCTGGCACCAGCTGTGACCAATTATTATTTTAGGGAGACAGACCATCTGCCTGACGATCACCTGATGGTTGCCTGACATTCTTGGTTGGGGGTGGGGGGCCCTCTCCTGCCCTGCTCGTGTCTGACTAGCTACCTACTGTAACAATACTAGCTGTATAAGACCATGTGAATATATTTTTAAGTTCAAGAATAACATAAAGCTATTGAGTCTTTATAAATGGCAGATACTATGCTCAGTTTCATATTTTGAAAAAATCCTCTTGCTGTGGGCATGAAGAATAGATTGGAGTTGGGAAAATACTGGTGATTTTAGTTGGATTTGTGATTTACTCATAGTGTTAAGTTCTGTATTATTGTTCCAAGTGATCACTGCCTCCAGACCATATCTTTCTATGAATGCTCACTTTTTCCTTTTGGAGCAATCTGGAATGAAGACTTTCCCTTCCCATCAAAAAGCCTTTCATTTTAACCTTTAAAGCTGCCTAAGACACAGAACAGGCTAGAGCAATATTTTCTCCATGCTTCCTGCTGTTATTAATAGCTCTTGCTAATAGAGACCTAATTTTTTAAAGTCAATGTTCTGCTGAAGAGACTTAAACTTATATCAAGTCTATTTAATTACATATAGATGTGTGACTTAGATTGGATTATTTTTCTATCCATATATTAAAGCAATTCTGTTTTGGGTTTTTGTTCGTTTGTTTTTTGGGGTTTTCTGGAGACACGGTCTTACTCTGTCACCCAAGCTAGTGTGCAGTGGTGCTGTCATGGCTCACTGCAGCCTCAACCTCCTGGTTTCAAGTGATCCACCTCAGCCTCCTGAGTAGCTGGGGCTACAATGTACACCACCCTACCTGGCTAATTTTTTTTTTAACTTTTTTAGAAATGGGGTCTCACTATCTTGCCCAGGCTTCTGTTTTATTTTGAAAGCATGGTTGCTTTCATCTTACTCTTTTCAAACTAAAGTGAAAAGTAAAATGATATACCACACTAAAATGTATATGTTTCATTATATCATATATACATTATATGTTATACATTATTATATATATTATATATCTTTAAAGAGCTATTCAAAAATAAAATTTGAAGCTATTATTTATATTTTTCGTGGGTCTCAGAAAGTGAAATAATGATTGCAGATCACCAGATTGCAGATGACCAGCAAAATAATTGGAGCTGCTATTGGTTTTTAATAAGTGGAACCTTCTGAATTTTAGCAAATCCAGCAAATCATTACAAAAGACATTGAGCAGTAAATCAGACAAACAATTTGGTGTTTCGTTAATTAGTATATTCAAGCCATTTAAGCTTCTGAAGAATAAGGTTGCCCTGCCAGAAAATCTTTCCAAGCATACTTAAAAAAGCAATATTCTAAACAAAGGCACAGCATTTGGTTGCTAATATATGCAAAGTTGGTAGGGAAAAAGTCTGTGTGGCTACATGTCAGGCCAGCCGGCTTACCACAACATCACAGCAGGGAGCAAGGGAAAGTATTAGAGGTTAAAGGCAAAGACAAAGAGGAGATTACCAGTTCCAGAGTGTTATTTCATATAAGAATAATTTTGTTTGCTGTTGTTGACCTTATCTGTCCACATCATTTCTTAGTTATTTTAACTGACAAAAAAAGAAAAGTGTAGAATATGAATAAGAAAAAATAAAAGCATATATTCTTTGTCTAGTAAATTTCAGGAAATACTAGGTTTAACAATTTGAAAAGATCTGTCATTTTTGTGAGTCAAAAATGATTGATTATGGGCAATTTCATGTGGTTCAACCTAATCAAACCTACCAGTGGATTGTAATGTATCACAATATACAGCATGTTGCAAATACAGTTTGCTCACTCTGAATAGATTTGGATATCTTTTTCTTTTTTTGTTATCCAAAATTATTTGTAACAGAAAATATTTATACTTTTATCTAATGAATTAATTTTATTAGGTGTCAGAAACACTTGATGTGGACATTTTTAATAGAGATTATCAAGCTCAAAAGAAACCTTTAAAGTACTGAGGGGGCAATAGAGTACAAATGACCTCAAAGCCTAATGCTGATGAACTGAGCCAACCTATAATGCCCTCATCAATCTCTCAGCTGATATTCCAGGATTCAGAGAGTTTCCACAACCATATATCCACACTGCAGATCTCCCTGATTTCTAGGAGTCTGAAATCTCAGGAAAGATAAGAGTCAATGTAAGTAGTAATAATAATAATAGCAGCTAACACCTAAATAGTATTTACTCTACACAGGCACTGTTTTAAGTGTTTTACATATATTAATTCATTTAATCCTCAAAGCAATCCAATTAAATAGGTAATATTAACATCAACAAATAGGTGAGGAAATGCAGGCACGCAACAGTTAAGCAATTTGCCCAAAAGTGCCACAGTAAGTAAGTACCTGAGCCAAAATTTAATCCCAGGCTTTCTGGCACAAGAGTCAGTACTTAACCAGCAGCAAATTGCTTCTCAATATTAAAAAAGTCTAGCATCACTGAATCAATTCTAGTACATTGTGGGTTGCAAAATTAGTTGAAATACCAACATCCTTAATAAAGCTTTTCAAGGTTCTTTTCATTCTAATAGCTAGTATTTTGGACTACGTTAAAGAAAAAATTATGGATGACATTTGATGAGACAATAAAGAAGACTTTGTTCAGGGACGACTGCACTGGGGGCTGCAGTGGGAGAGACAGATTGGGCCCAACTCTAACTCCAATAAGGGCAGTGGGTATCTATAGCCAAGGAGCAGAGTGGGTGTCAGTGGATGGAAAATTACTGAAAGGAAATATCAGAGGTAAGGAGAATTCTGGCTACACTGACTTGACAGGGTTATTTTAAAAGGCAGGCCATTTGATCAGATACCAAGGATGGGAGATTTTTGCTAAACTGATCCAGCAGGATACTTGCTTAAAGTGGACTAAACAGGCAGAGTCCCTAGACTAAGGATGGAGCCCAAGATTGAAGCCTTGTTGAGAGGAGGACTCAGAGGAGCCTAACTAATGTTTAGTCAAAGGAGGGAGTTTCTGTCAATCCTCCCTGTGGTTCAAAGGAAAGAAGAGTTGATCTTCTTTCCTTTGAATAATAGAAATCTATTCCTCGTTTGATAGAGGATATCTGCCGGATGTATGAACAATCAGGCATTTAATAAGGGGCATTTCTATGAAACAGAAAAAGAAAAACCAAGATTAATGTCTACAAACCCAGTTTCTGTGTCCAGAAGGCAGCCAGTCAAGAACATTTCTGGATATTGGGCTCAAAGCATCTTTAAATGGTCGACTGAGGGTGAGAGAAGCAACCCAAGAAATTTCCTGGTTTGCAATTTGAATGTGTTTAGCGATGACATCGGGTGAACTTTCTGAGGGGCCCAAACAGCAGCAGCATGATGGTCGCCTGCACACAATCTGTTATGGTAATTTGTTTGAAGTTCGTGTCAAGTTGTCCAGCTTCAGCTTGCAGAGCTTTGGGAAAATGGCAGTTTTAGTTCGTAGTGATGCCAAAGCAGAAAGATGGGAGAAAAAATTAGAATGTTAGTTTGGACACTTATAGCCAGATATCAAAGGAAACTAGAATTCTGGATCCTGTCCAGTTTACAAGAATATAACGAAACCTCAAAGACAATGAACAGAGCTAGAATCTAATAATAGGTCCACTATAGTTTTCCACTGAAACAAAATTTTTTACAATCTCCCCCCTTTTTAATTTTGTATTACAAAATAAATCTAGTGTCATTAGATTTGGCCTTATTATTTAAATAAGCATAGCAAGAATGTTAATCGATCACATAGGCCTTTTAACATTTGCTTTGTTTGAACTTTTCATAAGGAATCTCAGATTAAACTTTTAAAACCCAGGCTAGGATACCAAGCCAAGAACTCACCATCAGATTTTGCCACCTATTATGCCTACAGATTTGAGTGAATTCCTCTCTTCTCTAGGTCTCCAAGGTATCCAGAGTTTCCTGGGCCTCCCAAGAAGAGACTTCTGTATTCAATTTTAAGAATGGGAACCCTGTAAGCCAGATACCAGACTGGTATCTCAAGAGGGCTTTCTAAGCAATGATTTATAAAGTTGACTCTAGTTTCTTAAATCTGTTTAGTCATATCTGATTCTGTGTACTTCATTCTAAAATATGCCATTTCAGTCAAAGCCTTGGTAATATAATCAATGTTTCCAGCTCTGTCCTGCTATAATAAAGACATATTTTTACTGACCTTGTACAAATAACTATATTGTCATAAAAATTATAGTCAATAATAGTATCCATATTTTGGAGAGATTAGGCAGAGAGAAAAAAATAAATGTTTCATTTTGTTTACAAAGGCATAATCTGTAAGATTGCTGTAAGCTATAGATAGTTTAAGAGAAAAACATTTCTTTTAATATGGAAAACAAAACAATAAAGAACCAGCAATGTTCCAAACAAAAACTAATAAAAATTAGTTCATTCAGTCTCATGTAATTAATTTTTGTTCTGCTTGATCTTGAATTAATAGCTTTATTAGCCCATCAACTTCTAAGGATCTGATAACAGTTTATTTGAAAAGAGAATTTGGTTGTTTCTGTGACACACAACAATAATAACTGGAAAAGAGGGTTTTGACAAAGTCCTATGAATGTCATGCAATTTCTGGAATATTTATATCAAAATTCCAAATTTATTCCAAACTTCTGGAAATTTATATCAATGACATACACTCATACAAATAGAAAATAAATAAGCTTAAACATCACATTTTATTTCACAGTGCTTCCTATGTAATTTAACATGTCAAATACACCAATGTAGGGTAACATCCTTTTTTTTTTTTAATTATACTTTAAGTTCTAGGGTACAAGTGCACAACGTGCAGGTTTGTTACATATGTATACATGTGCCATGTTGGTGTGCTGCACCCATTAACTCATCATTTACATTAGGTATATCTCCTAATGCTATCCCTCCCCAACCCCACGATAGGCCCCAGTATGTGATGTTCCCCTTGCTGTGTCCAAGTGTTCTCATTGTTCAGTTCCCACCTATGAATGAGAACATGCGGTGTTTGGTTTTTTGTCCTTGCCATAGTTTGCTGAGAATAATGGTTTCCAGCGTCATCCATGTCCCTACAAAGGACATGAACTCATACTTTTTTATCGCTATTCCATGGTGTATATGTGCAATATTTTCTTTATCCAGTCTATAATTGATGGACATTGGGTTGGTTCCAAGTCTTTACTATTGTGAATTGTGCTGCAATAAACATACTTGTGCATGTGTCTTTATAGCAGCATATACCTTTGGGTATATACCCAGTAATGGGATGGCTGGGTCAAATGGTATTTCTAGTTTTAGATCCTTGAGGAATCACCACACTGTCTTCCACAATGGTTGAACTAGTTTACAGTCCCACCAACAGTGTAAAAGTGTTCCTATTTCTCCACATCCTCTCCAGCACCTGTTGTTTGCTGACTTTTTAATGATCGCCATTCTAACTGGTGTGAGATGGTATCTCACTGTGGTTTTGATTTGCATTTCTCTGATGGCCAGAGATGATGAGCATGTTTTCATGTGTCTGTTGGCTGCATAAATGTCTTCTTTCGAGAAGTGTCTGTTCATATCCTTTGCCCACTTTTTGATGGGGTTGTTTGCTTTTTTCTTGTAAATCTGTTTGAGTTCTTTGTAGATTCTGGATATTAGCCCTTTGTCAGATGAGTAGATTGCAAAAAATTCCTCCCATTCTGTAGGTTGCCTGTTCATTCTGATGGTAGTTTCTTTTGCTGTGCAGAAACTCTTTAGTTTAATTAGATCCCATTTGTCAATTTTGTCTTTTGTTGCCATTGCTTTTCGTGTTTTAGACATGAGTCCTTGCCCATGCCTATGTCCTGAATGGTATTGCCTAGGTTTTCTTCTAGGGTTTTTATGGTTTTCGGTCTAATATTTAAGTCTTTAATCCATCTTGAATTACTTTTTGTATAAGGTGTAAGGAAGGGATCCAGTTTCAGCTTTCTACATATGGCTAGCCAGTTTTCCCAGCACCATTTATTAAATAGGGAATCCTTTCCCCATTTCTTGTTTTTGTCAGGTTTGTCAAAGATCAGATGGTTGTAGATGTGTGGTATTATTTCTGAGGGCTCTGTTCTGTTCCATTGGTCGATATCTCTGTTTTGGTACCAGTACCATGCCATTTTGGTTACTGTAACCTTCTAGTATAGTTTGAAGTCAGGTAGCATGATGCCTCCAGCTTTGTTCTTTTGGCTTAGGCTTGTCTTGGCAACGCAGGGTCTTTTTTGTTTCCATATGAACTTTAAAGTAGTTTTTTCCAATTTTTTCCAATTCGGTGAAGAAAGTCATTGGTAGCTTCATGGGGATGGCATTGAATCTATAAATTACCTTGGGCAGTATGGCCATTTTCACGATATTGATTCTTCCTATCCATGAGCATGGAATGTTCTTCCATTTGTTTGTGTCCTCTTTTACTTCATTGAGCAGTGGTTTGTAGTTCTCCTTGAAGAGGTCCTTCACATTCCTTGTAAGTTGGATTCCTAGGTATTTTATTCTCTTCGAAGCACTTGTGAATGGAAGTTCACTCATGATTTGGCTGTTTGTCTATTATTGGTGTATAAGAATGCTAGTGACTTTTGCACATTGATTTTTGTATCCTGAGACTTTGCTGAAGTTGCTGATCAGCTTAAGGAGATTTTGGGCTGAGGCAATGGGGTTTTCTAAATATACAATCATGTCATCTGCAAACAGGGACAGTTTGACTTCCTCTTTTCCTAATTGAATACCCTTTATTTCTTTCTCCTGCCTGATTGCCCTGGCCAGAACTTCCAACACTATGTTGAATAGGAGTGGTGAGAGAGGGCATCCCTGTCTTGTGCCAGTTTTCAAAGGGAATGCTTCCAGTTTTTGCCCATTCAGTATGATATTCGCTGTGGGTTTCTCATAAATAGCTCTTATTATTTTGAGATACATCCCATGAATACCTAATTTATTGAGAGTTTTTAGCATGAAGGATTCTTGAATTTTGTCAAAGGCCTTTTCTGCATCTGTTGAGATAATCATGTGGGTTTTGTCTTTGGTTCTGTTTATATGCTGGATTACATTTATTGATTTGCATATGTTGAACCAGCCAACCAGGGATGAAGCCCACTTGCTCAAGTTGGGTAAGCTTTTTGATGTGCTGCTGGATTCAGTTTACCAGTATTTTATTGAGGATTTTCACATCAATGTTCATCAGGGATATTGACCTGAAATTTTCTTATTTTGTTGTGTTTCTGCCAGGTTTTGGTATCAGGATGATGTTGGCCTCATAAAATGAGTTAGGGAGGATTCTCTCTTTTTCTGTTGATTGGAATAGTTTCAGAAGGAATGGTACCAGCTTCGACTTGTACCTCTGGTAGAATTCGGCTGCGAATCCGTCTGCTCCTGGACTTTTTTTGGTTGGTAGGCTATTAATTATTGCCTCAATTTCAGAGGCTGTTATTGGTCTATTCAGGGATTCAGCTTCTTCCTGGTTTAGTCTTGGGAGGGTGTATGTGTCCAGGAATTTATCCATTTCTTCTAGATTTTCTATTTTATTTGCGTAGAGGTGTTTTAGAGTGTTCTCTGATGGTAGTTTATATTTCTGTGGGATCGGTGGTGATATCCCCTTTATCATTTTTTATTGCGTCTATTTGATTCTTCTCTCTTTTCTTCTTTATTAGTCTTGCTAGCAGTCTATCAGTTTTCTTGATCTCTTCAAAAAATCAGCTCCTGGATTCATTGATTTTTTTGAAGAGTTTTTTGTTCTCTATCTCCTTCAGTTCTGCTCCAGTCTTAGTCATTTCTTGCCTTCGTCTAGCTTTTGCATGTGTTTACTCTTGCTTCTCTAGTTCTTTTAATTGTGATGTTAGGGTATCAATTTTAGATCTTTCCTGCTTTCTCTTGTGGGCACTTAGTGCTATAAATTTCCCTCTACACACTGCTTTAAATGTGTCCCAGAGATTCTGGTATGTTGTATCTTTGTTCTCATTGGATTCAAAGAACATCTTTATTTCTGCCTTCATTTCGTTATGTACCCAGTAGTCATTCGGGAGCAGAACATCCTTCTTTTTACAAGATTAGAGCATTTAGGATTTGATTGGGGAACTTTGTCAAAAATGTTAAGAGTTGTAACACTTGATTAAATGGGATCACAGGTCACTGTGAAACAATACTTAGTTGTTTCTTTAACCATAGTAATTATAAAAGGTTTTGCAGGCAAATACAAAAATTTACATAATTGTAAAAAAGAAACCTTAGGTCTTTTAAAATTGATAAGACTTAGGTTTTTTAAGTAATTGAAAATGGACTAGAAAACTTTATTCTTTTAACAAAGAGAAAATTCAATTGTAGCTTTTCATCAGTAAATTATGAGCTCTATTTTTTTTAAAGAACTTTATAAGTAAATCCATCCAATCTTAGCAACTTGACTATACAAAATTTCTTTTTCACAAACCTTTTCCAACCATTTTACGTCCATTCAGTTTTTATCGTACTCTTTTCCTTTTTCACATCCCAAAACAACAGTCATCTTACTTTAGTAGAAAACTATCCCTTTTTCCTCAATGAAAACACATTTTTAAATCTTTTATACTATTTCTCACTAAAAACACATCTTCCTTTTCTTACACACTTTGCACACAAAGTTGTTCCCCTTTACCTTTATTATTTCTAGTAGTTTAAATTAAACATATTGGTTATACTTTTTTATTATACTTTACGTTCTGGGATACGTGTGCAGAACATGCATGTTTATTACGTAAGTATACACGTGCCATGGTGGTTTGCTGTACCCATCAACCCATCATCTACGTTAGTTATTTCTCCTAATGCTATTCCTCCCCTAGCCCCCCACCCCCTGACAGACCCAGGTGTGTGATATTCCCCTCCCTGTGACCATGTGTTCTCATTGTTCAGTTCCCACTTATGAGTGAGAACATGTGATGTTTGGTTTTCTGTTCCTGTGTTACTTTGCTGAGAATGATGATTTCTAGCTTCATCCATGTCCCTGCAAAGGACATTAGCTCATTTTTTTTTTTTTACAGCTGCATAGTATTCCATGGTGTATATTTGCCACAATTTCTTTATCTAATCTATCACTGACGGGCATTTGACTTGGTTCCCAGTCTTTGCTGTTGTGAGCAGTGCTACAATAAACATATGTGTGCATGTGTTTTTATAGCAGAGTGATTTATAATCCTTTGGGTATATACCCAGTAATGGGATTGCTGGGTCAAATGATGTTTCTAGTTCTAGATCCTTGAGGAATCACTGCACTGTTTTCCACAATGGTTGAATTAATTTACACTCCCACCAACAGTGTAAAAGCATTCCTATTTTTCCGCATCCTCTCCAGCATCTGTTGTTTCCTAACTTTTTAATGCTCACCATTCTAATTGGCATGAGATGGTATCTCATTGTGGTTTTGATTTGCATTTCTCTAATGACCAGTTATAATGAATTTTTTTTTCGTATGTTTGTTGCCCTCATAAATGTCTTCTTTTGAGAAGTGTCTGATCATATACTTCGCTCAGCTTTTGATGGGGTTGTTTCTTGTTTTCCTGTAAATTTGTTTAAGTTCCTTGTAGATTCTGGATATTAACTCTTTGTAAGGTGGATAGGTTGCAAACATTTTCTCGCATTTTGTAGGTGGCCTGTTCACTCTGATGATAGTTTCTTTTGCTGTGCAGAAACTCTTTAGTTTAAATAGATCCCATTTGTCAATTTTGGTTTTTTTGGCATTGCTTTTGGTATTTTAGTCTTGAAGTCTTTGCCCATGCCTATGCCTTGAATGGTATGGCCTAGATTTTCTTCTAGGGTTTTTGTGGTTTTAGGTCTTATGTTTAAGACTTTAATTCACAGCCGGGCGCGGTGGCTCAAGCCTGTAATCCCAGCACTTTGGGAGGCTGAGACGGGCGGATCACAAGGTCAGGAGATCGAGACTATCCTGGCTAACACGGTGAAACCCCGTCTCTACTAAAAAATACAAAAAACTAGCCGAGCGAGGTGGCGGGCGCCTGTAGTCCCAGCTACTCCGGAGGCTGAGGCAGGAGAATGGCGGGAACCCGGGAGGCGGAGCTTGCAGTGAGCTGAGATCCGGCCACTGCACTCCAGCCTGGGCGACAGAGCCAGACTCAGTCTCAAAAAAAAAAAAAAAAAAAAAAAAGACTTTAATTCATCCTAAGTTAATTTTTCTATAAAGTGTAAGGAAGGGGTCCAGTTTCAGTTTTCTGCATATGGTTAGCCAGTTTTCCCAATAACATTTATTAAATAGGGAATCCTTTCCCCATTGCTTGTTTTTGTCAGCTTTGTCAAAGATCAGATAATTGTAGATGTGTGGCATTATTTCTGAGGCCTCTGTTCTGTTTCATTAGTCTATATATCTGTTTTAGTACCAGTATCATGCTGTTTTGGTTGTATAGTTTGAAGTCCGGTAGCATGATGCCTACAGCTTTGTTCTTTTTGCTAAGGATTGTCTTGGGTATACAGGCTCTTTTTTGGTTCCACATGAAGTTTAAAGTAGTTTTTTCTAATTCTGTGAAGAAAGTCAGTGGCAGATTGATGGGGATAACATTGAATCTATAAATTACTTTGGGCAGTATGGCCATTTTCACGATATTGATTCTTCCTATCCATGAACTTAGAATGTTTTTCCGTTTGCTTGTCTCCTCTTTTATTTCCTTCAGCAGTGCTTTGTAGTTCCCCTTGAAGAGGTCCTTCACATCCCTTGTAAGTTGTATTCCTAGGTATTTTATTCTCTTTGTAGCAATTGTGAATGGGAGTTCACTCATGATTTGTCTGTTTGTCTGTTATTGGTGTATAGGGTGATTTTTGCACATTGATTTCGTATCTTGACACTTTGCTGAAGTTGCTTATCAGCTTGAGATTTTGGGCTGAGATGATGGGGTTTTCTAAGTATGAAATCATGACATCTACAAACAGACAATTTGACTTCCTCTCTTTCTATTTGAATACTCTTTATTTCTTTCTCTTGCCTGATTGCCCTAGCCAGAACTTCAAATACTATGTTGAATAGGAATGGAGAGAGAGGGCTTCATTCTCTTGTGCCGGTTTTCAAAGGGAATGCTTCCAGCTTTTGCCCATTCAGTATGATATTGGCTGTAGGTTTGTCATAAATAGCTCTCATTATTTTGAGATATGTTCCATCAATACCTAGTTTATTGAGAGTTTTTAGCATGAAGGGGTGTTGAATTTTATCAAAGGCCTTTTCTGCATCTATTGAGATAATCATGTGGTTTTTGTCATTGGTTCTGTTTAAGTGATGGATTATGTTTATTGATTTACATATGTTGAACCAGCCTTGCATCCCATGGATAAAGTCAACTTGATCGTGGTGGATAAGCTTTTTTATGTGTTGCTTGATACGGTTTGCCAGTATTTTATTGAGAATTTTTGCATCGATGTTCATCAGGGATTTTGGCCTGAAGTTTTCTTTTTTTGTTATGTCTTTGCCAGGTTTTGGTATCAGAATGATTCTGCCCTCATAAAATGAGTTAGGAAGGAGTCCTTCCTTTTCTGTTGTTTGGAGTAGTTTCACAAGGAATGGTACCAGCTCCTCTTTGTACCTTTGGTAGAATTTGACTGTGAATCCATCTGTTCCTGGGCTTTTTTTGGTTGGTAAGCTATTAATTACTGCCTCAATTTCAGAACTTGTATTGCTCTATTCAGGGATTCGACTTTTTCCTAATTTAGTCTTAGGAAGGTGTATGTGTCCAGGAATTTATCGATGTCTTCTAGATTTTTCTAGTTTATTTGTATAGAGGTGTTTATGGTATTCCCTGATGGTAGTTTGTATTTCTGTGGGAACAGTGGTGATATCCCCTTTATCATTTTTTATTGTGTCTATTTGATTCTTCTCTCTTTTCTTCTTTATTAGTCTGGCTAGTGGTCTATGTATTTTGTTAATCTCTTCAAAAACCCAGCTCCTGGATTCATTGATTTTTTGAAGGGTTTTCATGTCTCTGTCTCCTTCAGTTCTGCTCTGATCTTAGTTATTTCTTGTCTTCTGCTAGCTTTTGAATTTGTTTGCTCTTACTTCTCTAGTTCTTTTAATCGTGATGTTAGGGTGTCAATTTTAGATCTTTTCTGCTTTTTCCTGTGGGCATTTAGTGCTATAAATTTCCCTCTAAAAACTGCTTTAGCTGTGTCCCAGAGATTCTGGTACGTTATATCTTTGTTCTCATTGGTTTCAAAGAACATCTTTGTGTCTGCCTTGATTTCATTATTTACCCAGTAGTCATTCAGGAGCAGGTTGTTCAGTTTTCATGTAGTTGTGCAGTTTTGAGAGAGTTTCTTAATCCTGACTTCTAATTTGATTGCACTGTGGTCTGAGAGACTGTTTGTTACAATTTCTGTTCTTTTGCATTTGCTGAGGAGTGTTTTACTTCCAATTATGTAGTCAATTTTAGAATAAGTGCTATGTGATGCTGAGAAGAATGTGTGTTCTGTTGATTTGGGGTGGAGAGTTCTGTACATGTCTATTAGGTCAACTTGGTCCAGAGCTGAGTTCAAGTCCTGAATGTCCTTGTTAATTTTCTGTCTAGTTGATCTGTCTAATGTTGACAGTGGGGCGTTAAAGTCTCCCAGTATTATTATGTGGGAGTCTAAGTCTCTTTGTAGGTCTCTAAGAACTTGCATTATGAATCTCTCAGTGCTTCTGTATTAGGTGCATATATATTAGGTTAGTTACCTCTTCTTGTCGCATTGATCCTTTTACCATTATGTAAAGCCCTTCTTTGTCTTTTTTTACCTTTGTTGGTTTAAAGTCTGTTTTATCAGAGACTAGGATTGCAACCCCTGCTTTTTATTGCTTTCTATTTGCTTGGTAAATATTCTCCATCCCTTTATTTTGAACCTATGTGTGCCTTTGCATGTGAGATGGGTCTCCTGAATATAGCACACTGATCAGTCCTGACTTTCTCCAATTTGCCAGTCTGTGTCTTTTAATTGGGACATTTAGCCGGTTTACATTTAAGGGTAATATTGTTATGTCTGAATTTGATCCTGTCATTATGATGCTGGCTGGTTATTCTGCCTGTTAGTTGATGCAGTTTCTTCATAGTGTCAACAGACTTTACAATTTGTTATGTTTATGCAGTGGGTGATACCGGTTTTTCCTTTCCATTTTTAGTGCTTCCTTCAGGAGCTCTTGTAAGGCAGGCCTGGTGGTGACAGAATCTCTCAGCATTTACTTGTCTGTAAAGGATTTTATTTCTCCTTCCCTTATGAAGCTTAGTTTGGTTGCATATGAAATTTTGGGTTGAAAATTCTTTTCTTTAAGAATGTTGAATATTGGTCCTTACTCTCTTCTAGCCTCTTCTGCAGACAGAGCTGCTATTAATCTGATGGGATTCCCTTTATGGGTAACCTGACCTTTCACTCTGGCTGCTCTTAACATTTTTTCCTTCATTTCAACCTTGGTGAATCTGACCATAATGTGTCTTGTGGTTGCTCTTCTCAAGGAGTATCTTTGTGTTCTTCTCTGTATTTCCTGAATTTGAATGTTGACCTGTCTTGCTAGGTTGGGGATGTTCTCCTGGATAATATCCTGAAGAGTGTTTTCCAACTTGGTTGCATTCTCCCCATCATTTTCAGGTACACAAATCAAATGCAAGTTTGGTCTTTTCACATAGTCCTATATTTCTTCGAGGCTTTGTTCATTCCTTTTCATTCTTTTTTCTCCAATCTTGTCTTCACACTTTATTTCATTAAGTTGATCTTCAATCTCTGATATCCTTTCTTCCACTTGATCGATTCTGCTATTGATACTTGTGTATACTTCACGAAGTTGTTGTGCTGTGTTTTTCAGCTCCATCAGGTCATTAATGTTCTTCTCTAAACTGGTTATTCTACTTAGCAGTTCTTGTAACCTTTTTTCAAGGTCCTTAGCTTCTTTGCATTGAGTTAGAACATGCTCCTTTAGCTCAGAGTTTGTTATTACCCACCTTCTGAAGCCTACTTCTGTCAATTTGTCAGACTCATTCTCTGTTCAGCTTTGTTCCCTTGCTGGCAAGGAGTTGTGATCCTTTGGAGGAGAAGCATTCTGGTTTTTGGAATTTTCAGCCTTTTTGAGCTGGTTTTTCCTCATCTTCCTGGATTTACCTACCTTTGGTCTTTAATGTTGGTGATCTTCAAATGGGGTTTCTGTGTGGATGTCCTTTTTGTTGATGTTGATGCTATTTCTTTCTGTTTATTAGTTTTCCTTCTAACAGTCAGGCTTCTCTGCTGCGGGTCTGCTGGAGTTTGCTGGAAGTCCACTCCAAACCCTGTTTCCTTGGGTATCACCAGCGCAGGCTTCAAAACAGCAAAGATTGCTGCCTGTTCCTTCCTCTGGAAGGTTCGTCCCAGAGTGGCACCCGCTAGATGCCACCTGGAGCCCTCCTGTATGAGGTGTCTGTCGACCCCTGCTGGGAGGTGTCTCCTAGTCATGAGGCACGGGGGTCAGGGACACATTTGAGGAGGCAGTCTATCCCTTAGCAGAACTCAAGCACTCTGCCGGGAGATCTGCTGCTCTCTTCAGAGGTGGCAGGCAGGAACATTTGCGTCCACTGAAGCTGTGCCCACAGCTGCCCCCTTCCCCCTGGTGCTCTGTCCCAGGGAGTTCTATGTATAAGCCCCTGACTGGGATTGCTGCCTTTCTTTCAGAGATGCTGTTCCCAGAAAGGAGGAATCTAGAGAGGCAGTCTGGCTACAGTGGCTTTGCCAAGCTGTGGTGGGCTCCGCCCAATTCAAACTTCCCAGCGGCTTTGTTTACACTGTGAGGGTAAAACCACCTACTGAAGCCTCAGTAATGGCAGACACCCCTCCCCGCTCCAAGCTCGAGCCTCCCAGGTCGACTTCAGACTGCTCTGCTGGCCGCAAGAATTTCAAGTCAGTGGATCTTAGCTTACTGGGCTCTGTGGGTGTGGGATCCGCTGAGCTAGACCACTTGGCTCCCTGGCTTCAGCCCCCTTTCCAGGGGAGTGAACAATTGTCTCACTGGCGTTCTAGGTGCCACTGGGGTATGAACAAAAATTCCTGCAGCAAGCTCAGTGTCTACCCAAATGACTGCTCCGTTTTTGCTTGAAACCCAGGGCCCTAGTGGCGTAGGCACCCGAGGGAATCTCCTGATCTGAAGGTTGTGAAGACCACGGGAAAAGCAGAATATCTGGGCTAGAACATCAGAATATCTGGGCTGTTCCTAATGGCACAGTCCCTCAGTGCTTCCCTTGGCTAGGGGAGGGAGGTCCCTGACCCCTTGTGCTTCCCGGGTGAGGCAACGCCCCACCCTGCTTCTGCTTGCCCTCCATGGGCTGTACCCACTGTCTGACCAGTCCCAGTGAGATAAGCTGGGTACCTAAGTTGGAAATGCAGAAATCACCCACCTTCTGCGTTGATCTCACTGGGAGCTGCAGATTGGAGCTGTTCCTATTTGATCATCTTGCCAGCCACGCTGCTTGTACTTTTTAGCCATCAGTAGTCTTTTCCTTACAGAGAAAACTAGGAAGTAGAAAACTGTAAACTGTCTGTCATAGATCAGCATTTTATAAACATACCATCTCACAATTCCTATAGACATACACTTCCTCATGCTATAGTTTTTCATGTGGCAAAAGGACTTTTTTTTACAGACCTAGATATCTTAACTTCTTTATATTGTATGAAAACAAGATGCCAAAAGTTGATAAACTTATGTTCAGCAATTAATGTTTCAGTGTTATGGTTTTTGTTGTTTGGTTTTTTTTTGTTTTGTTTTTAAGACAGAGTCTCACTCTGTCACCCAGGCTGGACTGCAGTGGTGCCATCTTGGCTCACTGCAACCTCCACCTCCCAGATTCAAGCGATTCTCCTCTCTCAGCCTCCCGAGTAGCTGGGATTACCGGTGGTGCCACCACGCCCAGCTAATTTTCTGTATTTTTAGTAGAGACGGGGTTTCACCATGATGGCCAGGCTGGTCTCAAACTCCTGGCCTCAGGTGATCCGCCCACCTTGGCCCCTCAAAGTGCTGGGATTACAGACGAGACTGGGCGCGTTCAGGGTGGTATGGCCATAGGCAAGTGCTGGGATTACAGATGTGAGCTATGGTGCCCAGCCTGTTTCAGTAGTTTTATCTTTCTTATAAATTATTTAGATATTCAGTAACTATCTCTTACTCAACGTAGCATAACTCTAAAGTTTCCAGTTACCAAAAAGATTTTGGCAACTGTTTTTAGGTATATATATATATACACATATGGTTATTTTAGGGATAGTTATTACTGAAAAGCTCATTTACAAGCTTTTATTGACTTATATCCATTCAATTCACTTGTTTGTAACAACTGTGTATTGTTCATGGATATGAGACATTAAACAAAGCTAGCCATTATCTTTTTTTCTTTCTTTTCTTTTTCTAAGGAGAGGGGAACTAAGAACACAGCCCAAGATTGGAGCCTAGTTAAAAAGAGGACTCAGAGGAGCTTGATTAAAATTTTGTCAGAGGAACTTTTTCCATAGTTCTTTAGCTAGGTTACAGATTGCTCATCTCCATATTCTAGACCAACCTGCATCCTGCTGCTACATTAAGTAAATTATCACTTTAATCCTGTTGGTACCTTGCTCAAATCCCTCTTATGGTCCCACATATCCACTGCCAGAAAAAGATTTAAACAAAGGTAGCATAGCTGAAAGCACCTCCCCACAAGCTCAATATTTCCTTGAAGTCTCTTGTTTTACATTAAAAATTCACATGTTTTACATTTCACTCCAAAATACACCTGTTTGTTTTAATATGAAAAGAATGTTTTAAATTAGGTATCACTTAAATCTCTTCACTTAATTCTTCAAATGTTCAAGTAAAATTGAAGAGTCGAGAAGATGCTTCATGTTTATCCTGGGCCTTCCAGTGGACCATGAGGTATATATTTCTACTTGAAAAGCCCAAGTATACAGAGTACATTTTGGGTGACTTTGCTTCATTTTTAAGACCCTCAATTATCTGGCCCCAGTCCAACCTTCCCATCTTGCTGTTTCCCTTCATTAATCCTCTGATAAATCCATTCATCTACTCATCTACAATTATTTACAACATGCCCACCATGTACCAGGCACTGCTTTCTGAAGATGTCTTATAATGTATACCACCCATATATCTTTGCTTTTGTCCTTTCTCCTTACTTAGAATATCTTCCCTCTTTACTTCTGTCTACTAAAGTGCTAATCTTTAAGACTAATTTTAACACTAGTTGTATTAATCCGTTCTCACGTTACTGTAAAGAACTGCCTAAGACCGGGTACTTTATAAAGAAAAGTGGTTTAATTGACTCACAGTTCCATAAACTGTACAGGAAGCATGGCTGGGGAAGCCTCATGAAACTTAAAATCATTGGTGAAGGGGAAGCAGGCACGTGTTTTATGGCCAGAGTAGGAGGAAGAGAGCAAAGGGGCTAGTGCTGCATACTTTTAAACAATGAGATCTCATGAGAACTCACTCCTTATCATGAGAACAGCCAGAGGAAAATCTACCCCCATGATCCAATCACCTCCCACCAGGGCACTCCTCCAATACTGAGGATTACAATTTGACATGAGATTTGGCCAGGGACACAAATCCAAATCACAACACCTGCTTTTCCTGACTACCCCAATCAGGACTCTGAATTTCTATAAAACTTACTTGATACTTATCATATAATAGCCTATATTTTTGATATTTGTATGGGTAGGTCTTGTAAATTTTTTAAGGAAGAGTTCATCATGCAGAGAAGCATGTAGATTACATTTGGGTATATAAGATGGAAGTAAACATGTATTTATAGTTTCTTATTTATTATGTGCAATCTCATATCCTCAGCTTGCTACCAAATTAGTGGGCACTTAGGAGTTGTTGTTCCCACCAGTAATATAACATTATAACACTTGAAATAGACCCATTCAGTGACTCAAGATTTAAGTTACAGTGTAGTGATACCTTACATTTCTTAAATAAAATCATCGTATTTCTTAAAAAAATTCAACCCAGAATCTAGCATAGTACTTGGTTCATAGTTGATATTAAATAAATACTTCTTACAATAATAAATGAATGGATGAACAAATTGAAAAACATGAAGTTGATGGTTAATAATAAAAATATTTTTAAAAGGAAAAAGGAGGAAAATTGTACATAAAAGATAGAAGCTTATTTTACATCAGAATGTTTGGTAGTAAGAAAAGTCAAGAATATGCAGAAGATTAAGTTGATTAGTCTTTCAGACCAGGTCAGTTTTTGTGTTGAGCTTCTGCTTTGTTATTTTTTGTTTTGAGGTTTTAAAAGCATTTAGATGGAACTACATTTACACATCTTCAGTTAATGGGAAAAGCATCAGGGTACTTGAAAACCTAGACAATTTTCTTCACAACTTAAACCATGCTAAAAAAGGGACTAAATAATACCCCAAAACTTGAGCATACAGTGGCTCACACCTGTAATCCCAGCACTTTTGGAGGCCAATGAAGGCAGATCACCTGAGGTCGACAGTTCAAGACCAGCCTGACCAACACTGAGAAACCCCATCTCTACTAAAAAAAAAAAAATTAGCCAGGCATGGTTCATGCCTGTAATCCCAGTTACTCGGGAGGCTGAGGCAGGAGAATCGCTTGAAACTGAGAGGCAGAGGTTGCAGTGTGCCAAGATCATGCCATTGGACTCCAGCCTGTGTAACAAGAGCGAAACTCCGCCTCAAAAAAAAAATTATTCAAGTTAACCACATGTAAAGAACCATGTTTAAATCCTTTGAAGTAATAGATGAGGCCAAAGTAATTCTTCAAAAAAATTCTTTTAATTTTTGTATATTTAATGGGTACGAGTGCAGACTTTTACATACATGTATTGTGTAGTGGTAAAGTCTGGGCTTTTATTGTACTTGTCACCTGAATAATGAACAATGTACCCAATAGGTAATTTTTCAACCCTCACCCCCTCCCATCCTCCCACCTTTTGTTGTCTCCAGGGTCTATTATTCCACTCTGTATGTCCAGGTGTTTCCATCATTTACTCCTCGCTTGTGTGAAAACATGCAGTATTTTACTTTCTCTTTCCGAGTTATTTCACTTAGCTATAATGACCTCCAGTTCCACCCATGTTGCTGCAAAAGACACAATTTCATTCTTTTTTTAAGGCTGAGTAGTATTCCATGGCATGTATATACCACATTTTCTTTATCCAGTCCTCTGTTGATGGACACTTAAGTTGATTCCACATCTTTGCTTTTGTGAATAGTGCTGCAGTGAACATGAGTGCAAGTATCTTTTTGGTATAAGGATTTCTTTTCCATTGGGTACATACTCAAGTGGTGGGATTGCTGGATCGAATTTTGTTCTATTTTTAGTTCTTGAAGAAATTTCCCTACTGTTTTCCATAAAAGTTGTACTAATTTACATTCCTACCAATGGTGTATACATATTTTTATTATCCCCATCCTCTGCAACATCTGTTGTTTTTTCACTTTTTAATAATAGTGCTTCTGACTGGTGTCAGATGGCATCTCATTGTGGTTTTAATTTTTATTTCTCTGATGATTAGTGATGTTGTGCATTTTTTCATGTGTTTTTTAGCCACTTGTGTGTCTGCTTTTGAATAATGTCTGCTCATTTACTTTGCTTACTTTTTAATGTTTTTGTTGTTGTTGTTGTTCAGTTGTTGGAGTTCCTTGTAGATTCTGTATATTAGCCCTTTATTTGGATGCAGAGTTTACAAAATTTTTTCCCATTCTATAGATTGTCTGTTTTTTCTGTTAATTGTTTCTTTTGCTGTGCAGAATCTTTTTACTTTAATTTAGTCATATTTGTCTATTTTTGTTTTTCTGGCATTTGTCTTTGAGAACTTACTCATAAATTCTTTGTCTAGATCAGTGTTCAGAAGAGATTTCCTAGGTTTTCTTCTAGGATTTTGTAGTTCCCAATCTTACATTTAGGTATGTAATCCATCTTGAGTTAATTTTTGTATATGGTGATATACAAAAATTCTTATGCATATGGCTATCCAATTTTCCCAGTACCCCTTATTGAATAGGATGTACTTTCTCCAGTGTATTTTGGTTTTTTCCTTGAGACAGAATCTCACTCTTTTCCAGGCTGAAGTGCAGTGGTGAAATTTCGGATCACTGCAACCTCTGCCTCCTGCGTTCAAGCATTCTCGTGCCTCAACCACCCTAGTAGCTGGGATTACAGACATGCACCACCATACCCAGCTAATTCTTTTATTTGTAGTAGAGACAGGGTTTCACTGTGTTGGCCAGGGTGGTCTGGAACTTCTGGCCTCAAGTGATCTGCTAGTCTCGGCCTCCCAAAGTGCTGGGATTACAGGTGTGAGCCACTGCACCCAGCCTCTCAGTGTATATTTTTGTTGACTTTGTTGGACATCAGTTGGTTATATGTATATGGCTTTATTTCTGGGTTCTCTATTCTGATCCATTGATCGTTGTGTCTGTTTTCATACCAGTACCATGCTATTTTGGTTACTATAGCCTTGTAGTGTAAACTGGAGTCAGGTTATGTGATGTCTCCAGCTTCATTTTTTTTGCTTACAATTGATTTGGCTATTTGGGGTCTTATTTTTTAGATCCATATTAATTTTAGGATTGTTTTTTCTAGTTCTGTGAAAAATGGTGCTGCTAATTTGATAGGGATTGTGTTGAATCTGTAGATTGCTTTGGGCAATATGGTCGTTTTAACAATACTGATTCTTCCAATCCATGAGCATAGGATGTTTTTCCATTTGTTTGTGTCATCAACGATTTTTTCATCAGTGTTTTGTAGTTCTGTTTATAGAGATATCTCACCTTGGTTAAATATATTTCTAGGGTTTTGGGTAGTTTTCTGTAGCTATTGTCAATGAGATTGCCTTCTTCATTTGGTCCTTTACTATATCGTTATTGGCATATAGATATGCTACTGATATCTGTGTGGTAATTTTGTATCCTGAAACTTTACTGGATTCATTGATCAAATCTAAGAGGTTTTTGGTGGAGTCTTTAGAATTTTCTGGATATAAGATCATATCATCAGTGAACAGGGATAATTTGACTTTCTCTTTTCCAATTCAGATACCTTTTATTTTTTTTATCTTGCCTGATTGCTGTGGTAAGGACTTCCATTACTGTGTGGAATAAGAATGGTGAATGTGGGCATCCTTATCTTGTTTCAGTTCTTAGAGGCAATTCTTTCAGCTTTTCCCCACCAAGTCTGATGTTGGCTGTAGGACTGTCATATATGGCCTTTATTATTTGGAAGTATGTTTCTTCTATGCCTAGTTTGTTGAGGATTTTTATCATGAAGGAATGCTGAATTTTATTGAATGCTTTTTCTGCATCTATTAAGATGATCATATGATTTTTGTCCTTAGTTCTGTTTTGTGATGTATTACATTTATTGATTTGTGTATGTTGAATCATCTTTGCATAAATTCTATCTCATCATGTGTTATGTTTTTGATGTGCTGTTGGAATTGTATTTGCTAGTATTTTGTGGAAGATGTTTCCATCTATCTTCATCAGGAATATTAGTCTTTAGTTTTGTTGTTGTTGTGTCCTTGTCTGGTTTTGGTGCCATACGGACCTCATAGAATGAGTTAGATAAAATTACCTCCTCCTTGATTTTCATCTGCTCCTGCACTTTTGTTTTATTGGGAGTTTGGGGTTGTTTTTTGTTTGTTTGTTTGTTTGCTGCTTGCTTTGGGTTTTTTTTTTGTTTTGTTTTTCTATTTTTTTTGACAGAATCTCACTCTGTCACTCAGGCTAGAGTGACAGTCTGAGTTATGGTTCACTGCAGCCTCGACCTCTCAGGCTCAGGTGATCCTCCCATTTCACCCCTCTCAAGTAGCTGGGGCTATAGGTGCATATTTCACCACACCCAGCTAATTTTTGTATTTTTTGTAGAGACAGGGTTTCACTATATTCACTATATTGCCCAGGCTGGTCTCAAACTCCTGGGCTTAAGCATTCCATCTGCCTTGGCCTCCCAAAGTGCTGGGACTATAGGCATCAGCCACCGCACCCAGCCCTGTTGGGACTTTTTTTATTTACTGACTTAATCTTGCTGTTCGTTGTTAATCTGTTCAAGGGCTCTATTTCTTCCTGGTTCAACCTCAGGGGGTTGTGTGTTTCTAGGAATGTATCCATCCCTCTAAGTGTTCTAGTTTTTGAGCATATAGTTGTTCATAATAGTTGATAATCTTTTGTATTTCTGTGATATCAGTTGTAATGTCTCCCTTTTCATTTCTTATTGTGTTTATTTGGATCTTCTCTCCTCTTTTCCTAGTCTATCTAATGGTTTATCAATTTTGTTTGCCTTTCAGAGAAACAACTTTTCATTTCATTGTTCCTTTGTATTTTTTTTTTCTCTATTTGATACCTTACATTTTAAATAAAGGGGAACTAAAAAAAAGTTTCAAATCAAAATGCCAATAAGAATTTTATAACAAAAGAGTTCTGTAGTCAAATTAATTTGGTAAAATATACTGGATTGAACTGCATTCTGCAAGCATGTATTGCATTTCTGTAGATGTATATTGTTCAATGAAATATAACTTAGTAAACAGTTACATTATTCCAAATTATTATAGACCAAAGGTGTCCAATCTCTTTGGCATCCCTGGATCACACTGGAAGAAGAATTGTCATGGGCCACACATAAAATACACTAATACTAATGATAGATGATGAACTAAAAAAATTTGCCAAAAATCATATAAAGTTTTAAGAAAGTTTACGAATTTGTGTTGGGCTGCATTCAAAGCCATCCTAGGTCTCATGCAGACTGCAGGCCATGCGTTGAACAAGCTTGTTATAGACATTTGAATTATGTCCTGTCATGCAGATAGGTTCCCAAGGGCCATTTTTGTGGTACCTGTTTTTGTCCCCTAAGTATGCAGATCTGGGAAAGCAGACCCACTCAGATCCCTACTAACTTGCCTAGGAGAAACATCTAGACTAACCCTCAAGATACTACTAATACATCTATCAATCAATCACAAAAGCCTGGAATTCTGAAAATACTAGATTATAAATATTTTTAAAGCATCCCCAGTACTTTTTTACCTTTGTGCTTTTGCAAACCTTTCCCGTTCCATTTACCTATTCTCTGTTTCCTCTATTTCTATATATTAAAATCCCAACTCTTTTTTTAAGAGATGAAGTCTCACTGTGTTACCCAGGCTGGTCTTGAACTCCTGACCTAAAGCAACCCTCCTACCTCGGACTCCCAGAGTGCTGGGATTACAGGTATGAGCTGCCACCCCCAGCCTCAATTTTTTAAAAATGCTATACTGTCTTTGAACCTTTCTTCAAGCTCTCCAATGGTAATTAAACTATTCCTTGTTTGGTTTACTCATTCTCACTTTGCATTTATTTCACTGATAGCACATCTAACAATCTGCTTTATTGATCGATACAATTATTGTGCATGTATGCTACGCTAGACTCCGTAATATGACCTCTAATTCTTCCTCACTCTAGAGAAGCTCATAGGCTAGCCGAGAAGGCAGATACATAACCAAATTTCTACAGTGTAAAGTGATATGTATTCATAAAGGTATACAACACTGATGGTAATCAGATTGACCTGGGAAAATATGGACTAAAGTATTTGAATGTAAATTGGCTTATACAATGGAGCTTTTAGCTTCATTTATAACGTTCAAGTCTAAAGTAGAATGTTGTCATTCTTATTGTATGTAACTTACTATTCAACAGCTTGTAAGTGCCTTGAGGACCTGACCTGTGTATTATTCATTTTTCTATTTCCTATTGTACTACTTCAGTTACCCAGAATACACTCAATAAATGTTTGTTAAGTTTCATTAGTTTCTAGGAGTTGCTCTTTTTTATGAAATTTGATCTTAATCTGCAGTTTAATTTATCTTCATATTCAGACTCCTATTTTTTCCTGCTTTAAAATGTAATTGTAGGGAAGGAGACAACACACAAAACTTACATACTTGGATTATTATTTGACTTTCTCAGTAGCAGTTTGGAAACTGTAGACTTACTCTATGGGCATTGCCTTTGCACAAAATATTTATGGAATTGCTTTTTTTCCACACTATTTTGAACACACATGTTAGTTAAATCAGAATTCTTAGTCCAACTCAATGTCATCTAAAACTAAGTTTAGTGGGTCAAATGTTATGTATATATGTATATAACTTTTATATATAAAAACGTGATGAAGATAGATGCAAAAGTTATATATACCTTTTTAGATCAGAAACAACAGGGGCATCTTTAATTAAAGTTATCTTTAATTCAAAAACATCATTCTTGTTTCATTATTTTCTTTTAAAAAAGTCATTATAGCTCAATTTTTAAATTCTTAATTGAATATTTTTAATTGAGAAAGTGTATACATTCATGCTCATGATGATGATTTTTGCATTATTACATTCACTGTCATTAGGTAATGATAATGGATGTGCGACAAATATCGGCCTCATTAGCTGATTACCTGAACCTTTACCTAAAGGAGCCTAACCTGGAGATAAAACCAAGGATATATTAGATGGAGCAAATACTGTAAAACAACATTTATTTCAACTGCACTTACTCAGTTTCTGAGAAATCAAACAGTAGTTGAGCTGAAGTTTACCTCTGCTTTAGCCAGAAAGAAAAGAAGTGCCAGTCAAATCGATCCTATAGACATAAATAGATAGATACATTTAAGAAAACAAATGCTTTTTTAAAGCCTGTGAGCTCATTTGGAATATCCATTTACTTCCAATTTTTATTCTGACTTCAAAATATTTTATTTTATAAGTTTATGAAATCATCTTTTTAAAAATATGGCCTAGATACCTTTTTTTCAATTTCCCCTTAATTGATGTTTTATTTATAAGTAATAAAGCAATTGTACTTCTCCAGACTGTACTAATTAAGCCAGGCAAAATTCACTTGTAAGTAATTAGTACAAAATACATATTTTCATAAGGGTTCAAATAGGTTTATGGAGCATAAATATCACAGGGTAAAAATAGAGGTTTGAGGGGTACTAGCTTAACCTTTTATGTTTGATGTATCAGAAAGGCAAATGAGCTACTGTCAGAGGCATAACCTGGAATGATTTGAGCAACAATTGCACATTGTTATATTTTATACAAAATATATATTCACAAATAATATCCAACATGTCCAGACTTTTAACAGGGTACTTTGGTTTTTATAAAAATTATTTAGAACTGTTACAAGGCATACCTTGCTTTGTGTAGGCATTAGGCTTGTTTTATAAAAAATTATGTTAATAACAGTTACCATTTGCATGCTGCTTTGAGTTTACCAAATATTTTTATATTTATCATGTCAGTTAATCCCAGAAACGCTGGAGATAATACCTATAAGGTAGGCAAGAGTTAAGACTCCTTTGGTTGTAAGAACATTCCCCCCACCACACACACACACTGCCTTAAGCCCTCCTGCCATACACGCAGACACACACACACACACACACACACACACACACATGCGCGCTCTCTTTCTCTACCTTAGGCCAAAAAAGGGTATGTTGGGTCATAGGATGGAATGTTCAGATAGGCTGATATGAGACTCCCAGCTGTTTCTCTCTGGATTAGCGGCATTGTTAACTCCAGTCTTGGTAGCCCTGACAGTTTTGAGTATCACTGGCCGTGATTTGGCTAAATGCCAATCTCTGGACCCATCACTGTAGACAGAGAGAGAGAAGGATATGCTGATTGACTTTGGCAGCTAGATACATCTCTAGAGCTGGGATAAAATTTCCAAAGCAAAATCCATATACGGCTACTAGAAGTAGCAGGAAAGAATGGTGAGAAGTCAAACAACAAACATCCACTCCAGCAGATGCAATCATCTCCACTTTACAGATGAGAAAATGGATACTCAGGCTGAATGACCTACTCAAACCTAGGTCTTCTCATTACAAATCCTGCTGTAGATTCCTTAAAGGAAAACAGGGATGGAAAAGAAAAGAGACGTGGTTTCAGGTATGACATCTATTTCTAGTCTATGTTTTGTAGTTAATCAGGCATGATTGTCTTTAGGGAGATAAGTGAGTTTGATCTATGTGGGGTGGTTGAACAAGACATTGTGTGAAATAAAATGTCCCAAGATGAGTGTGGAGGAGTAGGAAGAGGTGCAGTGGACATGATCCTTATGATCCCAAGTTAGGAATTTTGGAATCCTAAATAAAAATAGCTAACAAGTATTAGCTACTTACTGTGTCTCAGGCATTTTGCTAATTACTGTTCATATATCATTTGACAATCACCACATTCCTATGAAATGAAGATTTTACAGATAAGGGAGCTTAAGCAAAAAGAGGTTTAATATCTTATCAAGGATTATATAACTAGAAAGAAATAGAGCCAGGATTTGAATCTAGTCTAGAACCTATGCTCCTACCCACAGTAGTGCCTGTTTTTGTCATGGTTACCAAGTAAAGTAGTGATGTTTACATATCTGCCATATGCTGGCTTCCATGGCAGATACTTGTCTGGTACAATACCTGTTTTCTAGAAATTTCTCCTCTGAAGTTGTATGACACAGCAATTCATATGCAGCACACTTAAGAATTTATAAATGCCTACTAAATTTCCACAGACTAGTAAAATTAATTGTATGCTTTTTTAATTTATCAAAGTTACACATCAAATTATTTTAAAAATTAAGTAGTCATACTAGATTGACAACAGCAGTCTCCTGCTCTAAACTTCCTTCCATCATTTTCCAATCCCCAGATGCAATCATTTTCTTTTTTTTTTTTTTTTTTTTTTTTTTTTTTGGTAATTTAAGATTTGCTTTTGTAAAACCATGTGGACAAAGATTAAATGTTATGCTTGCATTTTGAACATTATAAATACGAAACACAAAACAGCCAGTGTTAAATACTGATTGCTCATGCCTGATGTGGATTTAGATATTGAGTATTTCCCATTTTATAGAAGGAAACTTTCAAAGTTTTGTCAATGCTTAAAGTATGTACTGTTATTCCTCACCAAAATCTTCATGAAATTTAAAAGGCTGATATTAAAAGTAGTTTTTTTCTTAAATATGCTAAGACATGTGAGTTTGGATTAACCTTCAGATTTTCAAGGCATGAAAGATATACAAATAGAGTGCCCAAGAATATGTTTTAACACATTTAGGATAAGTTTGTTTACAGTTGTGGCAGGAATGCCTTTTACTTTCAGACATTGAAAAAAAATACCCTAAGCAAACATACAGGGTGTTTTGGGTCAAATTACTTCTTAGTACAAATAATACATTGTAGCAATCAATTTTTAAGCCAAATTCTTAAAATCACTCAAAAAACACTTGCATTTTATAATTGTTAAACAATGCATTTATGTAATAGAAGATACAACAAAATCTAGAAATAAAAATTCTCACACTATATTCCAAGTACCAAAATAAGAAAGAAGAAATTTGCAAATTTTTTTTTAACTGTGTCTTTTGGTAATTATAAAACAGAATATCTCTAAATCACATGATTATGTTTCTACTTCTTGATTTTTTTTTCAGTTTCACAGATAATCTACTAAATCCTTACTATGCAAGCTGTAAACTTAGATCTCTTTATGATCTCCTACCCTACTGCCACAAGCACACCATCATTTCTATATAGTTATATAAAGATTTTGGTAAGTTTAGTATTCAATTGTGCATGTTATTATAATGATATAAACTCAGTTTGTAGCTGAACCGTATCGTGTATCTAACTCTGCTTTTCCTAAACTTAATAATTGTCTTGTCATTTGCTTGGTTCCCTATGTACTTATTTCTGATTTGGTTGAAAACTGTGTCCCACATAGTACAGATTCCTTTTCACTATCAACTTGGGGCTTATTTTTGTCCCTGTTTTGAGTTGGATCTCCCAGTTTTCATGTCTTTTCCTTGTTGAGTTGGTCTTGCCTGTCTGCATATGTCTTTACTGTTTACTGACATTTGATTGATATTGTGCCTGAGTATAGGATTCTGGTTTGTAATTCATTTTCTTTCTGACTTTTTATGGCTTCCCTCCATTGTCATTTAGCCTCCAGTGTTGAAAAGTTGAAAGATATTCTGATTTCTGTTTTACCTATTTTTCGTTTCTAGAAGCTATTAAGATTTTCTATTTCTATCAGAGATTTGAAATTTTATTAGGATATGCCCTTTTGGAGACCTATTTTCATTCATTCAGCCAGGTACTAGTGAGCCCTTTTAATCTGAAAATTCACCTTCTTTAGTGCAGGAAAATTTTTATAAATTACTTTTTTGAAATTTTTTCTTTTCATTTTCTTGGTTCTCTCCTTCTGTTATTTGGATGTTGAACCTCCCAGACTAATTTTCTAATATTCATGCCCTTTCTCTCCTATGTTCGTTTTCTTAGTGTCTTTACTTGCTGGGAGATCTGACCTTTCTATTGAGTTCTTCAATTTTATCATCATTTTGTCTCTCAGCAGTACTTTCTTGTTCCCTGAATGTTCTTTTGTTTTTGTTTAGACCATCTATTCTTCTTTCATGGATGTAGTTCTTCTCTTACATGTTAGAAACTTCTTTGAAATTTTATGTCCCTAAGGAGTCTTATTTTCTGTTTGTTTTACCCTCCATCTTTCCTGTTAAGGGCTTTCCTCAGAAGTCTAGTGGTCCTTGACTGACACCTTATAGTTAAGGTAGTAAGGAAGTGGATACCTCGATAACACATAATTGGGGCTTAATGACTATGAATTTCCTAGATCTGACTGCTGTTTTATCCAGGAACCTAATGTTTTATTGAACTTCTTTCTTTTGGGCCTGTTAGATTCACCAAAGAAGTATCTTCCACTTTCCTACCTAGAGGCTATAAGATGGGCTGCTAGCATTGTGTGAACCAAGTAGAAGAGGACTTAGAGTCTCAATATTCAGCAAATAAAATTTCATTCAGTTTTCCCCTTTTCAACAGAGTACCCTACAAAATTCCTCAGTTCAAGGCTGGGCACGGTGGCTCACACCTGTAATCCCAGCACTTTGGGAGGCCGAGGCAGGTGGATCACTTGAGGTCAAGAGTTCAAGATCAGCCCAGCCAACATGGTGAAACACCATCTCTACTGAAAAAAAAATATATAAAAATTAGCCAGGTATGGTGGTGCATACCTTTGATCTCAGCTACTTGGGAGGCTGAGGTGGGAGGATCACTTGAGCCCAGGAGGTGGAGGTTGCAGTGAGCTGAGATCACACCACTGCACTCCAGCCTGGACAACAGAGCAAGATGCCATCTCAAAAATAAAAAAATTTCCCAGTTCAAGACTATTTTACTCATGCCAAAGAGTGAACTTTTGGTCTTCTGCTAGGATGAGAGAGGGAAAAGTACTTGGCTGGTTATGAATGGTGGCAGTTAATTAGAAAGTATCTAATTCTTTTTAGTTTCTTCTTCATTTGTTTGTTTGTTTGTTTGTTTATTTTTGCTACCTATTCTTTTATTCCTCTGAAGAAAGTATCTAATTCTTAAATAAATTTCTAACCAAGTTTTTTATAGTCTTATCTTTATCTTACTTTCATAAGCACTGGCTGTCACCAATTCCTAAGTCTTTTGGAAATTGTAGTACAAAATTGCTCCCTAGCTTATCATTACCAACTGCTGGTTTAGGAACCAGCTTGCTTGGGTCTGCTAAGTCAGTTTGCAGTAGTCCTGCTTTCTAGCTTCCAAATTGTGGTTACTGTCACTCATCTCTCATTCTCCTTTTTCTTATTTGTTTTGGTTTTTTTTTAAGAGACAAGGTCTCATTCTGTCACCAGGCTGAAGTGTAGTGGTGCTAACATAGCTCATTACAACCTGGAACCCTTGGGCTCAAGTGATCCTCCTGCCTCAGCCCCACAAGCATTTGAAACAACATGTGTGTGCCACTAAACCCGACTACTTTTTTTTTATATTTTATAGAGGCAAGGTCTTGCTATGTTGCCCAGGCTGGCCTCAAGCTCCTGGCCTCAAGTGATCCCCTTACCTTGACTTTCCAAAGCACTGGGATTACAGACATGAGCCATTGTACCCAGTCTTGTTTTTGCTTTTTAATAAAATATTTAACATAAAATTGTATTTTAGTTTGGTTTTGGAAAGGGATAGATTTAAGTACATATGTTCAATCTACCATCTTTAATGAATAATAGATACTGTTGATTTTTATTATCTGTTGTGAAGTTTCTTCTTTTTAAAATTTGTTGGATTTGAGGCAAATACCTTTTAAAATGACAATATCTATTTGGAGAAAGTGGAAAATTATATATCCAACCCTTGTACTCAGTCTCAGGGTAAGACTTGAGGAGATTTCTGTTTATGTATCATATATTTTATATTTAAATGTTTATATATTTAAATGCTTATATTATGCTTCCTTCACTGCATGTAAGGGTGTTTATTACTCAGTAAACCAGGAGCAATAACTAGGAGTCATATATTACAGAGTTTAATCTCTTTTAGTTAGGACATGTGATAAGATGATCAAATATTCCAAATCAAAAGCTAGGCAACTGACCAGGTGCAGTAGCTCATGCCTGTAATCCTAGCACTTTGATAGGCCAAGGCAGGCAGATCACTTGAGCTCAGAAGTTCAAGACAAGCCTAGGCAGCAAAGTGAGACCCCATCTCTACAAAAATTATCCAGGTGTGGTGGCACATGCCTGTAGTCTCAGCTACTCAGGAGGCTTAGGTGAGAATGTGGCTTGAGCCTGGGAGGCAGAGATTGCAGTGAGCTGAGATCCCAGTACTACACTCCAGCCTAGGGGACAGAGCGAGACCCTGTCTCAAACAATTAATTAATTAATTTTAAAAGCTAGGCAACATAGTTTAAACTTTAAAGGAAGGCTGAGCATGCCTGTAATCCTAGCACTTTAGGAGGCAGAGGCAGGAGGATGGCTTGAACCCAGGAATTTGAGACCAAGGACAACATGGCGAGCCCTATTCTCTACCAAAAATAAACAAAATTAGCTGAGCGTGGTGACTCTCACCTGTGGTCATGGCTACTTAGGAGCCTGAAGTGGGAGGATCACTTGAGCCCAGAGGTCAAAGTTGAAGTGAGCCATGATCGCACCACTGCTCTCCAGCCTAGGTGACACAGTGAGACCCTGTCTTGAAAAAGAGTAATAATAATAAAATACTAAATAAATAAATAAACTTTAGGGAAAGAAGATAGGTCCACCAACCATGAACCAGACAATGTGCTTTGTATGTTTTATTGTCTTACATAATACATGTATGAAATGATTTTTGACTTCTATATTTTATGGATGAAGACTCAAAGATTCAGAGAACTTGTTTCCCCAAATTCATACAGCTAGTGCATGACAAAAGTCGAATTCAAATTCAAGATTCATTTATTTCAAAGTTAATGCTCTTTGGAAGTAAGTCTGTATAAGATAAGGTGGAAGGTATGGGTTCTACATATGGGACTACAATAAACGTCGCAAAACTTGGAGAAAAGTCAAAGAAAAGTTACTATCAGAAACTGTAATCAGAAAATCACACCATTCTATTTTCTCACACCCATGTCATTGAATCCTTGTAACACCCCTAAGAGCTGGCTGTGTAAGTTTAAGTTTTGTAGTTATTGATCTTTTTTTTTTTTTTTTTTTTGAGATGGTGTCTCGCTGTGTCGCCCAGGCTGGAGTGCAGTGGTGTGATCTCGGCTCACTGCAAGCTCCGCCTCCCGGGTTCACACCATTCTCCTGCCTCAGCCTCCTGAGTAGCTGGGACTACAGGCACCTGCCACCACACCCAGCTAATTTTTTGTATTTTTTAGTAGAGATGGGGTTTCACCATCTTAGCCAGGATGGTCTCAATCTCCCGACCTCGTGATCCACCCGCCTTGGCCTCCCAAAGTGCTGGGATTACAGGCTTGAGCCACCGTGCCTGGCCATAGTTATTGATCTTAAATCTGTAAAACATTATTTGCCTATATTAAAAAAATTGATTGATCTCAGTGTCTTTTCCTGGTACTCCCACCAATAACATTTCCACAGATAAATTTGAAGTTACTTGGTCATTTCTGAATTAAAATTGATTTCAGCTTTAAACTAAGATTCTACCCCTCTCTCCTATTTGTATCACTTCTACTCTTCTTTTCTTTCTTTTCTTTTGAGACAGGGTCTGGCTCTGTTGCCCAAACAGAAGTACAAAGGCTCAATCCTGGCTCACTGCAACCTCCATCTCCTGGGCTCAAATCATCCTCCCATGTCAGCCTCCGTTGTAGCTGGGACTACAGGCGTGCACCACTACACATGGCTAATTTTTGTATTTTTGGTAGAGGTAGGGTTTTGCCATGTCACCTAGGCTGGTGTCGAACTCCTGGACTCAAGCAGTTCTCCCACCTCAGCCTCCCAAAGGGCTGGGATTACAAACGTGAGCCACCGTAGCTGGCCTCTTCTTCCCTTTCACTCTTCTTCAAGTTCCTGAGGAAGACAGACAAATCATAAGGCATCATCAACATGTATGGGTTTGCATATTCTTTTCTGTCCTTGCTGGCCTCTGTTGAGTAACTGCTTGGCCCTTGGCCTTTTGGTACCATGTGCCAGCATCTACTTATGTCAGTTCCACTTGCTTGGCCTCCGAACTTCATTTACTGGATCCACTGCCATAGTCCTTGCTGTAATTTCCAATTGTGAGAACCATGTATTCCTTACCCTTCTCCTTTATGTCTTCCAGTCTCCTTTATGTCTTCCAGCTTAGTCTTAGCCACTTTTGCACCCCTCTCATGATAGAAGCTTCAATAACTTTTCACATGCTCTGCCACAATACAATGGAATGTTTAGGATTCAAAAATGTCTTCAGACAAATCTTCCCATCTACCTTTCTCAGCCTTTGTCTTTGGTACCCAATGCTCAGATACCTTAATCACAGCCCCTCCAAACTCTTCCCTGCCCAGCAGCCAGTACCTTATTTATTTGCATGAGAAAACATCTAATACATTCTCTTGCATTCTTGTGTACTCTGTGTTTTTAATGGTACTCTAAGTTTTTAGTGGTATATTTTTATATAAAGAATACAGCCATATTCTTTATATAAAATAAAATGATTATATCCTCTTGCATTTTTGTCTACTCTATGGTTTTTATCATGTAAGCTTTATACAATGATGCTCTTAAAATAACAAGGCAGCTTTGTATGTGCTGATATGATCAGTTGACAAAACATCTTACATGAAGAAAGCAAGGTATAGAACAGTATGCATAACCTGCTTCATTTGTGGAAATGTATGTGTAGTATGGCAATGCATTGAACATCTCTGGAAGGACATATGAAAGTGGTAATGGGGTTGCCTCTGGGGAGTGAAGAAAACAGATGGCTGGGGGACAAGACTGGGAGAGAGATTTTTTACTCTCTTTTTGTATCTTTAAAATTCTATGTCATGTGAATAACCTATTCAAAAAATAGATACAAGATAATTATGAAGCATTTGTAATTTGGCTTCTTCACTCTTACTAATGTCCAGATCTCCTATTCTCAGCCACGGATAAAAAGTAGCTTTATTGGCAAAGACATCTTTTTTTCCTTCACTGCTTCCTGACCTTCCATTCTTTCTTGTAGGACTTTACTGAAGGCTGCATAAAGCAGCCAACCTGCTCCAACAGTCTGAATTTTTCCCTTCCATTAGAAGGAAAAATACTTCAGTAGGCAGATGGTCTGAGTCCTGAAATGTAACAGATGATGGTTTAGTTATTTTGCTAACTTGCCAGACTGAGATAGAGGGGTCCTCACTACCCTTCACCTGACCCTTTTGGCCAAGCCAAGTCTGTATTTTAGGTTCTGTTACTTACAAGAATTTTTACCTGCAGGGTTATTACACTGAATAGGTACTTAATATTATTATAAATGCATGAATGAATAATTTTGTCTAAAGAAATAAACGACCTAAGATAGTTTTCAATGTGTTTTTGACAGAGATTCTTTTAATCAATATTTAAGATTTCCCAGTTGTCCATTAATTATAGCTGTCTTTTTCCTCCTGATCTAAGGTCCTGTCAAGGTTCATACATTGTATTTAGTTGTTATATCTGCTTAATCTCTTTTAATTAAAAAAAAAAATCCCAGCCTTTTGTGTCTGTCATGTTGTTGACATTTTTTTAACTCATTTAAAACATTTATTGGCCACCTATGAAATGGCAGGCATGGTGTCAGGTTCTAGGCATTTGTACATAATAATCAGTAAAATGTTATAAATACTATGATGAAGACCATATAAAGTCCAGAAGGAGCACAAAAGAGGCAGATGTCTGTCCTCTCTCAAAGATTCAGGAAAGACATGTCAGTGGGGAAATGACATTTCAGCTAACTTGAAAGATAAGCAGACAAAAAAGGGAAAGCAGAGATCATCATATGCGCAAAATATAATGTATTACTTTTTATGTTTTTGCAAAGCACACAGTTCAGAGATCTGAGTCACCTGTGAGGATATTACCATGAAGCATGAGTCAGGAGAAACACACAGGAGCAGGCCTTTGTATGCTGGGTCAATGTATCTGGACTTCCTCCTGTGTTTCAGAATTCAAAAGCTTTAAGGGACAGGCAGAAAACAAACACAAATATATGATGTGAAATGATAGACCTGTGGCAAACTGAATTGTATGAGTTCTGCCTAAAGACATTCAAATTTGGGCTGACCAAACCATGCCAATGGGCTGGATTCCACAGACAGGACCCAGTGAGGACTTTTGAGCAGGCACTCGTGACAATGTGGAGAGGAGCTAAGTTGGGGATGATGGGGACAGGAGACAGATCACAGGTTGGATATAGACACCCCAGTGTGAAGGAGGACAGACACCTCATGCCTATCAGGTCTCTGTGATGACTGTTAAAATCTCAAGCTCATTCTTGGCACTGGACATACATAGCATTCTGAAGGCAGAGGTGCTTCCATCCCCTTTTCTGCTGTGTCTTCCTCTGGATGAAACACATTCCTCACTACCATCTCAATACATGATCTAAAAAAATTTTGTTTTTTTCACAAAAAGGATATGGTAGGCTGTTCCTTCCCCTTTCCCAGCTTTCTTTCACCCGCATGGGTCAAAGTGAGAGGCCCTCAAGTCTCCAAAGTGAGTGGCCTTGCTTTGCCCCTGTGTCCTTCAAGTTTCTCACCCAGGAGTTTTCATTATCTTTGACTATGTTTTCCACATTTCTTCTCAAAGTATCATTTATTTCTGTATAAATAAGCAAGAAAATGAAGCAGAGTTTGATGAATCTCAGTGAACTCATCTGTCATTTTCATATGAGCTTCAGACCACATCATGCCTTCAGATTAACAACAGTACAATACACAGTCAACTCTGGCCACTCAGCAGAAGGCCATCCAAGCACTGCCCTGTCTCCCTCATCCCTAAGAGCAGGAACAAATGTCCTAGTACCTACCAACACCTGAAAGTCTTTCTTTCGTTCCTGTGAACAATGATCACCAAACATTTTGGTCACATACTGTATAAAAATAATAATAATAAATAAAATTTAAAATTTATTGTCTATCCTCAATAAAAATATACTTTAAAGGTACTAGTGTTAATCTATATTATTTATATAATCTTTTATTTTTTTATTTTTCTAGAAAACAGGTAAGTACTGATATTTCCTCCCCACATCAGCAGATTATTTGTGCATAACTATACCTGCTGTGTAATTCCCAGAGACTGTATAATTCCCAGGGTTCAGAGTTTTTTCTCCTTCCCTTTTTTCTCTGTATCAGTTCTTCTACTCACCAACATCTCAACACTGATTTGAGTCCCTCTCTCCCTTCAGAATTCTTTATTCCCTGGCTGTTTATTCTCAGCAACTCCTTCCATTCTGCCTAAAAACTCTTTTAAAATCTTTAACAAAGTAACAAACAGTCCTTAGGACAAGCCAGGGTTCTCAAGTGAAATTTCAAATCTCTATGAGGCTTCCCAATACCTTCATGCCAGAAGGTAAACACATTACTTGCCTATCCCCAGTGGGACATGAAGTTCTAGCCTTTGGGCTCTAATCTCATTGACTTTTTTTTATTAGCCTGGGCCAATTGTTTGCAAGATGTCACTTTAGTTTAGATAGTTCTGAAATTTTTTATTGTTAAATTTAGGTTAAATATTCTTCATGAAAATACTACACTGGTGATGGTGTGCCTTCTCAAGGTATCATATCATGTAAAAGGAAATTTTTAACACAGTAGACAAGCAGACTACTATGGCTTGATGGGAGGTCTAATTTTAATTTTCAATTCTCCATGTTTTAATTTTATAGTAATGAAGTAATTTCTTGGTGGTTTGGTACTTAAGATAGACTTGATATCGATAAATAGTGTTTTATCCAATTCATTGGCTATCATTTTGGAACAACAAAACAATTTCCCTTTTAAGTTGATGAGTTTCTAATGATTGGAGGAGTTGCTAAAATCAGGTTTCTGCCTTTTGAAGCTAAAAGCCAGCTGGCAATAATATCTACCTCATAGGGTTGAAGTGAGGATTACTTGAGATGTTAACAGACATAAAATATAACTGAGAGTAATATGTTGCATGAAAGGGCTCTGTTAATATAATTAACCCCACTCAGATACTTATTTTAAACCACACATACACACACACACACACACACACACATATATATAGCATTTATTATTGAAAATGATACTTTAGGTACTTTGTGAATGTTAATCCTTATAACACCTCTATTAGTTGGATACTGTTATTATCCTCATTTATAGATAGGAAACTGTAGCCCAGAGAAGATAAGTAACTTTCCTAAGGTCATAAGCAAGGAAGTGGTAGTATTTCCTGCTATTTTTCTGTGAGACCCCTCTTGAAAGTAAGCAGCCTGTGTAGCTACAATCTGTATTTGAGGATGATTTTCATTCAGCTTCTCCATCTAGTTAGTTGCTTTGCCCTGTCATCCTCCTCCCACCGCAGTACTCTTTTACCAGATAATGATGGGTGTTTGAATGGCAGTACCACAGTCCATACAGGTGTGTGACACTGTGTGTTTTGCATGTGTATGCATACATCAGGCGGCTTAAATGAGTTGTTTTTCTTACTTCTTTGTTGCTTTCTCCATTTTAATGTAAGTTTTTCTTTTCCTATTCTCCTTTTGAGATTTTTAAGCATTAGAATTAGGCAGACCCAGATTTAAGGTGAACATTTCTAAGACAGTGTTCTCATCTACAAAATGGTAGTACTAACAGCTATATCATGAGATTGAGTGAGGATTAAATTAGGTGATATTGCCAATTATAAAGGCTATATATAGGTATTTTCTATATATTTTATACTACATTTAGATGAGTTGTTGGGGATTTTTTGGTATTTTTTGGTATTTTCCATTTTAACTTAAAAGGTTTGGAGTTTATTTAGTGGTGATGGTGATAAGACTAGCAAACTCCTTTTAATTGGGCTATAATAGAAAGAGTAGGTTTGAAGTTAAGCTATTTAATATTAAATCCCAGAGCCTCAATTACCTCATTTTAAAGTGGGAATGTTAATGACTATCTTGTATCATGATAGTGATCACCATTATATCTCCAGTGTTTCCCGCAGTACCTGGCACAGAGCAATAAATATTGTTGAATAAATATCAGATAAAAAGATGTTGAGAGGATTAAATGAGATATAAAGGATCTAGCATTGTGTCTGGTAGATAGTAGATATACAAAATTATACTACTATTTTTATCAATGATTTTTAATTTATTAAGTATATTTCTTCTGGTTATATTATTAAACATATGAAAATAAAGTATATAACATTTGCTTTAATTATTTCTGGTAGTTAATCACAGTATTTCTGAAGGATGAAGATACTAATACCTTGATTCTCTCTAGTTCTTTGGCAAACATCCGTTGATGTTTGGAAGTGAAAAAATGCCAACAATACTATTATTGATTTTGAAAACCAGCCTTTAAATAAATGTGTGTACTCAGTGTTATTTCTGTTCCAGAGAGAAGAGGTACTCCCTTATAGGGACTTGTAAAGACATAGAGCATCTGGAAATTAACCGCCTCCATTACGCTGCTGAGTCACACACAACGCTTGTTATGTTTTCGTCACTTCTCTCCAGAAGGTAGGCATCATGGTTTCTCTTCATAGATTCTTCATACAATTGTAGTTTTTGTCTGCAGACTTAGTTTGTATTAAATATGGAAAGTGCCTGACATCTATAGATTAAAATGCTGTATTTCTCCAAAATTAGGATGCTTAAACACGTTGCCTCTAAAAATTATTTCTACTGGAAAATTAATACATGTTTACTATTTTTTTTAAAAAAAAAGGTAATACAGAAAAATATAGTTATCCTACTACCTTGAGGTAACTATTCTTCATATTTTGTTATATCTTCCTAAATTTATTTTTATATATGTGTATTATGTATAATATGTGGATTTATATAGTTACAATAATTATGACTAGACACCATAGGGCTAAATGGTGTTTCCCTATCCTGCTTCTTTTACTTAGCAGTTTATTTCAGCCTTTTCAAAAATTTTATTTATTTTTTTCTCCTCCACTTTTATTTTAGATTCAGTGGGTACATATGCAGATTTGTTAACTGGGTATACTGTGTGATGCTGAAGTTTATGGTATAGATGATGTCTTCACGCAGGTACTGAGCATAGTGCCTAGCAGTCAGTTTTTCAACTCTTGCTCCCCCTTCCACCCTTTCCCTCTAGTAGTCCCTGTTGTCTATTGTTGCTATCTTTATGGCCATGAGTACCTGATGTTTAACTCCCACTTATATGTGAGAACATGCGATAATTGGTTTTCTGTTCCTGTGTTAATTTGCTTAGGATAATGGCCTCCACCTGCATCCAGGTTGCTGCAGAGACATGAGTTCATTCTTTTTTTATGGCTGCATGATATTCCATGGTGTATATGTACCACATTTTCTTTATCCAATCCACCATTGATGGGTACCTATGTAGATTCCATGACTTTACTATTAAGAATAGTGCTTAATATTGTGAATGCATGTGTCTTTTTGGTAGAACAATTTGTTTGCTTTTGGATGTGTACCAAGTAATGTGATTACTGGGTTGAATGGTAATTCTGTTTTAAGTTCTTTAAGAAATCTCCAAACTGCTTTCCATAGTGGCTGAACTAATTTAAATTCCCGCCAACAGTATATAAGCATTCCCTTTTCTCCACAGGCTCACCAACATCTGTTGTTTTTTGACTTTTTAATAATAGCCATTCTGACTGGTGTGAGAAGGTATCTAATTATGGTTTTGATTTGCATTTCTCTGATGATTAGTGATGATGAGCACTTTTTCTTATGTTTGTTGGCCTCTTGTATATCTTCTTTTGAAAAGTGTCTGTTCATGCCTTTTGCCCAATTTTTAATGGGGCTGTTAGTTTTTTGCTTGTTCAGTTGTTTAAGTTCCTTATAGATTCTGGATATAAGACAATTGTTGGTTGCATAGTTTGCAAATATTTTAGCCCATTCTGTGAATTGTCTATTTACTCTGCTGATAATTTCTTTTGCTGTGCAGAAGCTATTTAGTTTAATTAGGTCCCAATTGCCAATTTTTGTTTTGTTGCAGTTGCTTTTGAGAACTTAGTCATAAATTCTTTCCTAAGGCCTATGCTCAGAATGGTGTTTACTAGTTTTTTTTTTTCCTACCATTCTTATAGTTTGAGGTCTTACATCTAAATCTTTAATCCATTTTTAGTTAATTTTTGTATATGGTGAAAGGTAGTGATCCAATTTCATTCTTCTGCATGTGGCTAGCAAGCTATTGAATAGGGAGTCCTTTCCCCATTGCTTAATTTTGTCAACTTTGTCAAAGATTAGATGGCTATAGGTGTGTGGCTTTATTTCTGGGTTATCTATTCTGTTCCATTGGTCTATGCATCTGCTTTTGCACCAGTACCATGCTCTTTTGGTTACAGAAGCATTATAGTATGATTTGAAGTTGAGTAACGTGATGCTTTCAGCTTTGTTCTTTTTGTTTTGGATTTGCATTGGCTACTCAGGCTCTTTTTTGGTTCCATATGAATTTTAGAATAGTTTTTTTCCAATTCTGTGAAAAATGACATTGATAGTTTGATAGCAATAGCATTTAATCTGTAGATTGCTTTGAGCAGTATGGCCCTTTTAACAATATTGATTTTTCCAATCCATGAGCATGTAATGTTTTTTCATTTGTTTGTGTCATCTGTGATTCCTGGCAGTGCTTTGTAGTTCTCCTTGTAGATATCTTTCACCTCCTTAGTTAGATGTATTCCCAGGTTTGTGAATGTGTGTGTAACTATTGTAAATGGGATTATGTTCTTCATTTGGCTCTCAGCTTGAACATTATTGGTGTACAGAAATGCTACTGATTTTTGTATACTGAAACTGTGCTAAAGTCATTTATAACTTCCAGGAGCCTTTTCATGGAGTCTTTAGCGTTTTCAAGGTATAGAATATATCGTACTATTGCAGCAACTTTTATGCCAGTAAATATCATCTACCTTAAATTCCAGTTTAAGGTTATAACATGAATCATGTAACCACCTTCCTCTTATTAAATATATAGAATACTTCCAGTTTTCTTTGTGTTAAACATGACTTAAGTGATATGTACTCACATCTGATGATTTTTTAAGATAATTTCTAAAAGTAAGTGTTATAGAACATAAGGAAAGACTTATTCACTATCTTAGAGATGTATGTCCTAGTGTATAGTATTATCATATACCAAGGTTGTAGAAATCAAACTTATTTAACCATGGAATGCATTCTTAAGATAACATATGCCTTCAAGATGTTGATAGTGAGGGAGGCAGTGTGGAGATGTTTTAGTCAGGGTTCTCTTAGAGAAACAGAACTAATAGGGTATATATATTTTTATTGTCTATGATTCCTAGCAGTGTTTTGTGTATACACACACACACACACACACACACACATATATTTGTTTCTATCGTCTATGATTCCTAGCAGTGTTTTGTGTATATATACACAGATATATACGTATCTATGTATATCTATATATGTATATCTATGTATATAGATATGTATATATGGATATGTATATATAGATACATCTATATATAGATATATGATACATATATGTATATATACATATCTATATACATATGTGTGTGTGTATATATACACACACATAAAGGGAAGTTTATTAAGTATTAACTTGCAGGATCACAAGGTTCCACAGTAGGCTGTCTGCAAGCTGAGAAGCAAGGAGAGCCAGTCTGAGTCCCAAAACTGAAGAACTTGAAGTCCAATATTCGAGGGCAGGAAGCATCCAGCACAGGAGAAAGATGTAGGCCTGGAGGCTAGGCCTGTCTCTCCTTTTCACATTTTTCTGCCTGCTTTTACATTTGCTGGAAGCTGATGAGATTGTGCCCATCCAGATTAAGGGTGGATGTGCCTTCTCCAGCCCACTGACTCAAATGTTAATCTCTTTTGGCAACACCACACAGACACACCCAGGATTAATACTTCATATTCTTCAATCCAATCAAGTTGATACTCAGTATTAACCATCACAGGAGGCAAGGGGTATATGGGAGTCTCTGTACTTTCCACTCCATTTTGCTATGAAACTAAAACTGCTCTGAAAAATAAACTCTATTAAAAAAAAAAAAAGAGGCAGCAGCAGCAGCAACAGAAAAACTTTAAAAAGGGAAATTTTTTAAATGACATTTGATAAATTTACATTTAAAATTAAGTTTACACTTACACAAACACAAATAACATCTGTCAACATCCCACTATACACTTTGGAAAATGCTAGATTATGATATATTCTTAAGAATGGAATTGGTAGATCAAATAGTAAATAAATTAAAAGGTTATACCAATTTACATTTCTACCAACAGTGTTTGACAGAATGAGAATGTCACTTTCTCTATAGTTTTGTCAACATTTGACATTAACTTTGTTTTTACAAAATCTGATACAAGAAAAGTATATGGCATTTTAATTTTCATATGTGTGATTACTACTGAGCATGACTATCTTTTTATATTTTTATTTGAATTTTAAGTTCTTTTATGAATGTCCCATTCATGAGCCATGCCAAATTTTTCTTGTGGGTGGGGTCTTTGAATTTTTTCTAGATTGATAAGAATCATAATCATATTAAGAATATTAAATCTATAAATTACATATATCACAATTATGTCTTCTTTTTTATTTTTAATGTTTTGTGTCTTTTTTTTGTTATATAATGTTATCATTTTTATGAGCTTAAATCTGTCATCTTTATCAAAACCCATGGCTTCTGGGTTTTGATGTTTCTTTATACCTTGGCTTTATTTTTAAATAAAAACTATTATGGAAAGCCAGAAACAGAGGAGTTGACAGGATAATAAAATGAACCCCTATGTACCTCAAGTCTGGCTTCATTAATTGAGAATTCATGGCTAATCTTGTTTCATTTATACTTCCTGTATTATTCTGAAGCAAATCGCAGACATTATATGATTTTCTCTGTCACTATTTCAGTGTATATACTGACTTTAGATGAAATTTTGTCTAACCCATTTCTTTACATCTGCCATAGTTTGGCTGAAATCGCTGACTTCCATTACAATATACTTATGTTATATCAAACATCAGCATTAAGCCTGGGCAACATAGACCCTGTCTCTGAAAAGAAAAATTAACTGGGCGTTGTGGTGTGTGCCTATAATTCTAGCTATTCAGAGGCTAAGATGGGTGGATGGCTTGAGCCGAGGAGTTTAGGCTGTAGTGAGCCATGACTGCACCATTGCATTCCAGTCTGGGCAACAGAGTGAGATCTTGTCTTTAAAAAAGAAAATCAGCATTGGATCAGTGTTATTTAATTTACTATTTTAAAATGGCCTCTATAAGAATTCAATTATTTTAATATGGCATGCCTCACCAACCTCCCTCATGCCATCCTCTCCTGCTCTCCCCGCTCTAGCCTTTTAATTCCCTGAGCAAGTAAGCCCCTAGAAACTTCTCTATATGCTATTCTCTCTATCCAAAATGTTCTTGGCCCAAACTTCCCCGCCTCCTATGCCGACTTATCCAAAAGGCACAGTAAGCACAGTGCCTAGGGTTCACAAAATTTTAAGGGGTCCACAAAAATGTTTAAATTTATTTTAAAATCAGAAAACAAAGGACTTCTAGGTAAAAGAAAACATTTCAATATACAGTATTAACTAACATATTCATCTTTTTTCATGCAAGTTGCAAAATATAATTTTTAGTTTTATTTTTTATGTTAGAAGGGGCCCATGATGGCAGAAGCACCTATGGCCCATCCCTCAGGTTTCAATGAAAATGCCCCTTGTTCAGGGAAGCTTTGTCTTATTCTTCCAGATTATGTGAAATCCCCTGATATATGCAAGCTCATCACCTTGTACTATGAATATAAAATAAGTAATTGTATAATTCTGTATTTAAGGAAATCAGGAACTGAGCCTACCTCGTTTAATACTGTATCCCCAGCACAAAGCACAGTGCCTTGTAGGGAGTGATATTAGACCCTGGAGGACTGGTCATCTTTCACTGTGTCTCTCTCATGCCCTTTTATCCAGTGGTTGTTCCTCCCCAAACCTTTTTGCACACAACTTCAGCTTGTACCTGTTCCTCTCCTTCCCTCTTGATAAAATCTAGATTGCACAAACAGTGGCTACAAATCGGCAAGGACAATTCCTTCCTCTTCCAAGAGCTATCCCTGGTTAACTCTTCCTCAAACTAGTTGGACTTTGGCTGATCCTCCTATACATTTCAACTCACTTTAAATTAGAATACACCTTTGAAGCCTTCTCATGTCCAGTATTTCAAATAAAGGTTTATATGCCCTGGCTAATTTTGTTACACAGTGGCCATTCAATGAAGTCATACAGAATAAATTGCTGCTGCATAAATTATAGGCTTGGTGTCTTGGAATAATGAAGAAATTTTTTGAGAGTAGTCTTGCAAATCTAAACATACTAAGTAATAGCTAACATGACAGTGATAAATAGTTCTAACAAGAATTTCAATTTAAGTAAATTCAATTGTTTTTATTTGTGTTAACAGAAGGGGTTGCTGGTATAGACATTCCAACACTGTGAGCAATATCCACATAGCTCTGTTGTGGGTTTTTTGTTCTTGCATTCGAACTTGGGTTTTACATTTTGGGGAGACTTTAGAAGTCACCAGAAAGTTGTCCAGTTTTCCTATGTTGCTCACAGTTCAGAACTGGTTTGCTTTCAGTGTCCATAACAGCCCCTGGAATAATGTTTGACAAATAGTAGGGCTTCAATAATTATTTGCTGAATTAACAGAATGAATATCATTTCAAACTAGTCAGGCTCAACTAGAAACAGGAGGAAGGAGGGGTAGCTTAAAAAAAAAATCTGAGCCCTATATTATTGTTTTGATTTATTTTGTTATATTTAATTTATTCATTTATTCTAAAAATGAAATAGAAACCATGAGATTTTATGTTTTATCAAGGAAAATAGAAGAATAGATTTCAAAGGGTTAAAAAAAGGTCTCAGTGGTTAAAATGCACTGCTCTAAATTCTAGGTTTCTATAAGTAGGGTACGTATTAGTCCAATTTTCTGATCCTAGATTTACCAATGCTATTTAATCTCATTGAGTTTCTTATTGACTCAGTTTCTCATTTGTAAAATGGGGATAATGGATAATGATGGAGTTATGAATTAATATACGAGTCAGAATAGTGTTGGTATACAGTAAGCCCTATTTAAAGCCTATTCTTCATATTATCAGATCATTACTACTGCACTACTATTTTTATTACTATCATCATCATCATCGTTACTCTATAAATTGAGTGAGTTAAGTAAATGTTTTGATTTGTTAAATTCCCCCCCTTTACTATTTATTATGTAAATATGTTTTTAAAAAGTGGGTGTCATTCACACAACTTAAGTCACAACATTTTAATGACAGGGAAGAAAACAGCATTAATATAATGACAGCAGGAAACTGAGGTTCTGGTAAATAAAAATACATAATTACCCATGAATTCAAGAGTTCAGGGCTTTCAAAATAGCCACACTAACCACTTCATAATTTTGCATGATTAGATCTGGCTAAAAGAATATTTTTGGCAATACACAATAAGTCAGGATTCTCTGAAATTCAAATTTGCCATGAAAATCTAATAAAAATGAGAGGGAAAATTTATTCTCTTAAATCTTATCTTACTTCCCTTGAATAGGCACTTAACATAGTAGAACACAATTTTCAATAGTAATTTTGGGGTTACAATTTTCACATGTAATTTTTTCTGCAGGTAAATAAAAATATAAACCCAGAACAGTAAAAATAACATAAGGTAACAGTAAAAGCCTACCAAGGCTTTTGTTTAAGTAAACATTTATCTTAACACTAGAGCTTCAGAATCCTGAGAAGACCCTTGGGAAAAAGTGACAGACACAGGTTTGATTCTTCCTGGTATTTCAAACAATGCCCCCACAACCTAAGGACCATTTTTTGAGGATAAATGACTGGCTCTGAGTACCAATGTCCTCAGGCCTTGCTTGGGGCCTATAATATCACCTAATCATTATTCACTCTCCCCCAGAAAAGCCTCAAGCTAAAATTGTGATTGCTATTTAGAACTAAACTTGCAAATTCATTTTTGAACATCCGTTCTTCTGCCCTCATGACTTCATTTTTTAATTCATGTGCACCATTACATAGCAGCTGCACTAAGCATTAAAACCTACAGCAACAGTCAATGTGTTCTGAGTGCTGGCCTTCTTTACTCATTTATAAAAAGATATTCTGATAACAAAAATGCCTAAGGATTACATTGCATAATTCATGCAACTGGATATATAGTCATTAAAGGGGATAGGAAATGCAGTGATGGTGAGCAATAGTTCAGTAAACTCAGAATTTTGCAATACAGTTTTTATAAGCCAGCTTTTACTTGAAAAATCAAAATAATTTTTATAAGTGCAAAAATAAGTTTAGAATGCAATGGTCTCAGAAAACCAGGGGTAAGCTAGAGTCAAATCAGGCTGCAAATTTCCTTAATGAGACCTTTCAGTTTTTCTTACATGGGATGTAAAATGTGTTATTTCTTAGCCTCTATCCTGCTAAAACTTCCCATTTTTGCTTTGTTTCTAGGATTGAGCATTGCAGTCCTTTCCCTGTTCTTCCAGTAACTCTGTCTGCTTCAGTTGATAGTGAGATACAATTTCTTACTGATTATCACATTTAAGTCTCCTTTATCTCTTTTTATATGCAATGCTATTCTTTTTCCCATTGAGGTTAACTTTGTTTTTCTTTCTTTCCTCATTGAATAAGAACCATAACTGACAATATTGTGAACTCTTTCTGGCATTAGTTATTATGCAATATTTTCCAATTTCCTATGATGAGCTATTACAGTCACTATCAAACCTTAACATTAGACCTTAAGGTATTCCTTTCTTTTAATTTTTCATACCTTAAAAACTAATCAGATATTCATCACATATAATAACACAGGAAATTTTGTATTCTATTTAATCCAAGGACTTTTTTTCATTTCAAATATACAGTTTAATATTTTTTACAATTTGGAGTTGTGCACCCATCCTCACAGTTAATTTCAGACCATTTTCATCACTCCAGAAAGAAACCCTATAAACATTAGCATTCACTTTTTCCACAAATCCTCCAGTCCCAGGCAACCACTAATCTACTGCCTCTGTGGATTTGCCTGCTCTAGACATTTCAGATAAATGTTATCATAAAATATGTGGCCTTCTGTGACTGACTTGTTTTACTTAATATAATATTTTTAAGGTTCATCCATACCGTACAGGAATCAGCACATCATCTCTTTCTATTGCTAAATAATATTCCATTGTATGTACATACCACATTTTATTTATCCATTCATCAGCTGGTGGACATTTGGGTTGTTTCCACTTTTTGGCTACTATAAGTAATGCTGCTGCACACACTTGTCTACAAATATTAGTGTATTTATGTATTTTTATTTCTCTATGAGTAGAACTGATGCGTCATCAATCTGGTAAGTTCTTAAGGAATAAGGGTGTAAAAATAGACAAAAGATAAATACTCCTGATGTCTGAAACCCTTTCAAGTAAAAGCACCTCGACCCTAATCCCACACTTGTTGCCAATATGTGTCTTCCTTCTCAATGTAGAGTGCCTCCCAAGGTTCTGCTATGTAAGAACTGGGGCGTTTATCACTACTTCCCTCTACCCTTCATGTCCTTCATGTCAGATAACAGATGATCCCGGCACTGAAGTCTAAAAGTATAATCTCTGACTCTTGGTTCTGCAGCCTATGTGTTTAGCGTAGAGATCCTATCTGCCGTTTGTACCCTGTCTGGCTTCCTTTTGAGGTTGTCATTAGATACTGGCAGGTTTGGTATCCACGGAAATGATAGGAGCTTGGGTAACTTTTGGAGTCAAACCCTAATGAGTGGGGCCTTAAAAAGATTTGTGTGTCTTTGCTTGACTGGTTCTCAGTTTTCTTGCTCTTACAAAGCAGAGGAAGGCTCTGGAGAATGTAGCTTTGATATCAAAGTGGCTTGATAAAGCCGTCTCCCTCTCCATGTGTCTTTCCTCCTTTGCTTGAAGGTCTGAATTACCACCACCCCACCTCCTTGCTACCAATGGAGAACAATTCATATTTTTATAATATGTATCAGCTTTTTTTCCAAATTAAACTTTTTATTTTGAAATAATTATATATTCACATGCAGTTGCAGGAAATAATACAGACATATGGTGTACCCTTTACCCAGTGTCCCCCAGTGGTAATATCTGTCAAATTATAGCACAATGTAACAACCAAGTTACTGACATGGATGCAGTCAAGATAAAGAATATTTCCATCACCACAAGGGTCCCTCATGTTGCTCTTTTATAGCACACCCATTTCCCTTCCCTCACCACCTGTTTAATCCTTACAACTCCCTAATCTATTCTCCATTCCTATAATGTCATTTGAAAAAATATTTTATAAGTAGAATCACATGGTATGTAAACTTTCGGGATTGACTATTTTTACTCAGCATAATTTTCTGGAAACTCATGCAGCTTCCTGAGTGTATCAGTAGTTTGTTCCTTTTTATTGCTTAGTAGTGCAGGCTAAGTATCCATATTACGGAATGCTTGGAACCAAAAGGGTTTCAGATTTCAGATTTTTGAAAGTTTTGGAATATTTGCATTATCAAACCCCTTAGAAGACCCTAATAAGGTATTGCTTTCTTTTGAAATGATAACATAAAAACTAATCAGATATTGATCACATATAATGGCATGTAAAATTTTATATTCTATCTACCCAAGGATTTTTTGAAAAATCAAAACTGTCATGTTTCTGCAGAAAGCATATGTAAAATTTTACTCAAAAGACTTGGGAAATTCCATCATAGTGTTCTCAATTTAGTACAATACCTCCTGAGGATAGAGAAATAAAATTTATATAATGATGGAGAGAAGAGCTATAGTCTCCAACAAAATATTACTTTAGTAAAGAAGGAAACTGAGGGTTTTTCTGTATGTTAAAGGTTCTGCTTTTAACATGAGAAATAAAAAACACTTTTTTGTCACAAGTATTTAGTATAATTCTTATAGAGGCCATATTTGGGATTCTGACCTTTATGCTAAGAGTGATGGAAAACCTCTGAAGGGTGTATATGTGAGCAGATGTGTGTGTTTAAATCAGATTAAAACATGTGCATGGTTAAAATAAATGGTCCTTTGGCCCAGATTTTTCCACGTAAGCCTTGCTTCTCTTTCCACTTTTCCTTTGGTACATAACTCTATTTTTTCAGGTAAAAGTAATTTGCTTCCACCTGAAAATTTTTGTTAGTCATTTTTAAGACATCATATATTAATAACACTCACACAAACACATAAAGGAGGCATTTTACACTCACTCACTCAACCTACCTCCACTTTTCCTGTCTCTATCATTCAGCATTTAGTTTGTTGGTGGTGTTTTGAGACATGATCTCTATCACCCAGGTTGGAGTATAGTAGCATAATTGTGACTCATTGCAACTTCCGCCTCCCAGGCTCAAGTGATCCTCCCACCTCAGCCTCCCAAGTACCTGAGACTACAGGTGTGTGCCAGCAGGTGCAGCTAATTTTTGTATTTTTTTGTACAGCCAGGGTTTCACTGTGTTGCCCAGACTGGTCTCAAACTCCTAACCTCAAGTGATCTGCCCGCCTCTGCCTCCCAGAGTTCTGGGATTACAGGTGTGAGCCACCATGCCCATCCTCCATTTAGTTTTATCTCTATTTTTAGTTTCTCTGTTGTAACTATAATACCTTTCTTTTTCTGTTCCCTTCACTACAGATACTTCTTTGTGATTGCCCTCATCAGATGAGGATATTAGTGCACCCACCTTCTCCTTCAACTCTTCTTCTTCCTGATTTCATTATCAGGTCTTTCATTTTTGTATTTCTAAAATTAATGCCAGTTACATATTTAAAATTTTTTTTTATTTTACTTTAAGTTCTGGAATACATATGCAGAACATGCAGCTATGCTATGTAGGTATACATGTGCCATGATGGTTTGCTGCACCTATCAACCCGTCATCTAAGTTTTAAGCCCTGCATGCATTAGGTATTTGTCCTAATGCTCTCCCTCCCCTTGCCCTCCACCCCCCACCAACAGGCCCCAGTGTGTGATGTTCCCCTCCCTGTGTCCATGTGTTCTCATTGTTCTACTCACACTTATGAGTGAGAACATGTGGTGTTTGTTCTTCTGTTCTTGTGTTAGTTTGCTGAGAATGATGGCTTCCAGCTTTATCCATGTCCCTGCAAAGGATGTGAACTCATTCTTTTTTATGGCTGCATAGTATTCCATAGTGTATATGTGCCACATTTTCTTTATCCAGTCTTTCACTGATAGACATTTGGCTTGGTTCCAAGTCTTTGCTATTGTGAATAGTGCTGCAATAAACATACATGTGCATGTGTCTTTATAGTAGAATGATTTATAATCCTTTGGGTATGTACCCAGTAATGGGATTGCTGGGTCAAATGGCATTTCCAATTCTAGATCCTTGAGGAATCACCACACTGTCTTCCACAGTGGTTGAAATAATTTACACTCCAACCAACATGTAAAAGCATTTCTATTTCTCCACAGCCTCACCAGCATCTGTTGTTTCCTGACTTTTTAATAATTGCCATTGTAACTGGTGTGAGATGCTATCTCATGGTGGTTTTGATTTGCATTTCTCTATGAGCTTTTTTTCATATGTTTGTTGGCCGTATAAATGTCTTCTTTTGAGAAGTGTCTGTTCACATCCTTTGCTCACTTTTTGATGGGCTTTTTAATAATTGCCATTTTAGCTGGTGTGAGATGGTATATCATTGTGGTTTTGATTTGCATTTCTCTAATGACCAATGATGATGTGCATTTTTTCATGTTTGTTGGCCACATAAATGTCTTCTTTTAAGAAGTGTCTGTTCATATCCTTTGCCCACTTTTTGATGGAGTTGTTTTTTTCTTGTAAATTTGTTTAAGTTCCTTATAGATGCTGGATATTAGACCTTTGTCAGATGGGTAGATTGCAAAAATTTTCTCCCATTCTGTAGGTTGCCTGTTCGCTCTGATGATAGTTTCTTTTGCTATGCAGAAGCTCTTTAGTTTAATTAGATCCCATTTGTCAATTTTGGCTTTTTTTTGGCCATTGCTTTTGGTGTTTTAGTTATGAAGTCTTTGGCCCTGCCTATATCCTGAATGGTATTGCCCAGGTTTTCTTCTAGGGTTTTTATAGTTTTAGGTTTTACATTTAAGTCTTTAATTCATCTTGAGTTCATTTTTGTATGAGGTGTAAGGAAGGGGTCCAGTTTCTGTTTTCTGCATATGGCTAGCCAGTTTTCCCAACAGCATTTATTAAATAGGGAATCCTCTCCTCATTGCTTCTTTTTTCCAGTTTTGTCAAAGATCAGATGGTTGTAGATGTGTGATATTATTTCTGAGGTCTCTGTTCTGTTCCATTTGTCTATATATCTATTTTGGTACCAGTACCATGCTGTTTTGATTACTGTAGCCTTGTAATATAGTTTGAAGTCCAGTAGTGTGATGCCTCCAGCTTTGTTGTTTTTGCTAAGGATTGTCTTAGCTATACAGGCTCTTTTTAGGTTTCATATGAAATTTAAAGTAGTTTTTTCTAATTCTGTGAAGAAAGTCAGTGTTAGCTTGGTGGGAACAGCATTTGAATAGCATTGAATCTGTAGAGTACTTTGCAATAGCATTGAATCTATAAAGTACTTTGGCCAGTATGGCCATTTTCACGATTCTGATTCTTCCTATCTATGAGCATGGAATGTTTCTCCATTTGTTTGTGTCCTCTCTCACTTCCTTGAGCAGTGGTTTGTAGTTCTACTTGAAGAGGTCCTTAACATCCCTTGTAAGTTGTATTCCTAAGTATTTTTTTCTCTTTGTAACAATTGTGAATGAGAGTTCACTCATGATTTGGCTCTTTGCTTGTCTATTATTATTATTTTACAACCATAATTAACCATGTACATTATTGTGTGAAAACAGCTTTTGCATTTGGTGTTCCCTCTACCTGTAACATAAATTCACTGAGATGACCATTTAATCCCTCTTTTTCTTAAATTCTTGACGATAATGGTAGCTGATCAATAGGGCCTCCCTTGCCATACTTATTTTAAATAGCAACTTCCCATGCCTGAAATTTTTGCTCTGGTTTCCTTATTTTTTTTTCTTCATAGCTCTCATTGTTAATACAAATTATATATTTTATTTTTCTTAATTTTTCAAACTACTATCACTCTCCCCCACTGGACTGTAAGCTTCAAGAAGGCAGATAATCTATTCTAACAAATTTAATTCATTTTTTAATTCATTACTTTCCCCATCATTACTGTATTCCTAGTAACTAAAACAATGCTATATAACCAGCTGACACTAAATATTAGCTTAATTAGTGATTAATTACAGTGCCAAGTAGTCTTCTTTGGTTATATATATGTGTGTGTGTGTGTGTGTGCGTGTATATATGTATATATATATATATTTTTTTTTTTTGAGACAGAGTCTTGCTCTGTCGCCCTGGCTGGAGTCCAGTGGCACCATCTTGGCTCACTGCAAGCTCCGCCTCCCAGGTTCACGCCATTTTCCTGCCTCAGCCTTCCGAGTAGCTGGGACTACAGGCGCCTGCCACCACGCCCGGCTAATTTTTTGTATTTTTGGTAGAGACAGGGTTTTACCATGTAAGCCAGGATGGTCTCGATCTCCTGACCTCGTGATCCACCCACCTTGGCCTCCCAAAGTGCTGGGATTACAGGCGTGAGCCAGTGCACCCGGCTATATTTTCTTAAGTCATTTTTCCATTTTCTTAGAATTTCTAATTCCCTTTTGTTTTTCTTGTATTATTTTTCTTTATCATATTCCCAGTTCTTTCCAACTCTCCATTATATAAAACATTCTGGTGTATCTCTTTCCTTTTCTTCCCCCTTTTCTTTGGGAACTGCTCTTCCAGAGTCTTGACATCCTCTGGCTGCGCAACTGTCATCCTGAGACTCCCCTTTCTTGATCTTCTGGGTGGTGCTATTTCAACCCCCATTTTTTCTCTTTTCATTTCGTTTTTTTTTTTTTTTTTTAAATTCTGCTATAATGAAGCATATCCCTTAGCAACTCCTAAGAGCAAGTGTATGGATAATCGATTTTTAAAATTTTTATGTTTGAATTTTTTCTTATTTTATTCTCACAAATTATCCACGTTCTAACATTAGAAGATGCAAGCCTAGGGGCAGAGCCTGACAGGTGGCAGGGGAAAGGAGAGAAGTAGTGAGTGTATGCATCCACATTAGAAAAGGAGAAAACACATTTAAAAGGTGCTATTTTTGGCCACCTGCTCTACATGAGACACTGCTTAAAACTGACATTTTGTACCACTTTTACTAACTGTTTTTTATAATATTGTTAACAATTCATCATGTTAAAAGTTGTAGAACAGGCACATCTTTAAAGACTGTGGTGAGAAGAAGCAATTACTATCCATTTTAATTGTTTGCCATGTTAATTCTAGTTTATCTTGGACTCTAGGTTACAAATCTTCCCTCTGAACTTGGAAGGTAATGCTCCACTCTCTTCAGACATTCATTTTTGTCCTTTGTAGGTCATCTGCTTTTTTCTTCTGACTTTTAGGATTTACTCTTTTTTTTTTTCTTGATACTTTGCAATTCCTGATATGTCTAGGTGTAGGCCTTTTAAAATTCATGTTGTACTTGAATTTTAAGTGGGTACTCTCTTCTGAGGAGTTGTGTCCTTCATATCTAGAAAATTATCTTGCATTATTTTCTTATAATTCTCCCCCCACCCACCTTTTTTTTCTTGTTCTTTCCTTCTATAACTTTTATTATTCTATGATGGTCCACATGGGCTGATCATGTTTTTATTTCCTGAGTCTTTCATATTCTCTGTGGTCTCTGTGTGTCATTGTTCATTATACAGATATTCAGTAAATCTCCCCATTTTCAGCCCTATTTCTCCCTGCTGTCTTCTCACCAGGCATCTCAGAGCCCCTGAACCTCCCTGTGGATCTACAGATCAATGGGTCCTGTATACTGTAGGCTGAGGTTTCCTGTCCCCACTTCAGCAGTTCCTATCGGTTTTCCTGCTCACATTAATATATTGAAATCTCATATCTGTTAATGGCCTATCCTCTACCTACTGTGGTGTTACTTATTTTTTATTTCTGTATTGTCATTTTATTGGGTCTTAAAAGAAGTAAAAACATGCGTGGTCTACCTGCTATCTTTAACTAGAAGTCATTGAACGTTTGTAGGCAAAAAAAAAAAATGACCGGAGGAAATGCCATTTTACAAAGATCACTCCTGATAAAGTTTGAGTTATAGCAGCATAAACTAGCAGATGAGGTTACCCTGCATGTAATTATGTGAGGCTTATAACACAGCCCAAGATATAGGTAATAGGGCTACTTATTAAAATAATATAGGAGGGATAGAATTAGTATATTTTTACATATAAAGAAATAGGTGCATTAATATTTAAAGGAATGCAACCACCTAGGAACAAGTTAAATACAATACTTTTTCCTATTATAAAGCAAAATAGGCTGGGTGCAGTGGCTCACGCCTGTAATCCCAGCACTTTGGTGAGGCTGAGACAAGTGGATCACTTGAGCTGCGGAGTTCCAGACCAGCCTGGGCAACAGGTGAAATCCCCATTAAAAATACAAAAAAATAGCTGGGTGTGGTGGTACATGTCTGTGGTCTCAGCTACTCGGGAGGCTGAGGGGAGCAGATTGCTTGAGGTGGGGATTGGGAATGGGTGGATGAAGGTTGCAGTGAGCGGTATGCCACTGCAGTGAGCGGGTGACAAGAGTGAGACCCTGTCTTAAAAAAATAAAAAGGTAAAATACAATTTATTCCCCAGGGCAAAATTGAAGTGACTCTTTTCAGAAATAATATAATCTCTACCTACTCTACCAGTGCTTTCTATCACTTGATTTCAATGTTATTTTTGCATAGAGTAGCAGTAAGTTAGCTTTATACCAGCCTTGGACTTCTAGAAATTTATTTTCTGTTGACTGGGTGTGGTGACTCATGCCTGTAATCACAGCACTTTGGGAGGCCGAGGCATGTGGGTCACCTGAAGGTCAGGAGTTCAAGACCAGCCTGGTCAACATGGTGAAACCCCATCTCTAATAAAAACACAAAAATTAGCCAGGCTTAGTGGCACCCCCCCATGCCTGTATTCCCAGCTATTCGGGAGACTGAGGCATGAGAATCGCTTGAACCTGGGAGGAGGAGGTTGCAGTGAGGCGATATCACACCACTGCACTCCAGCCTTGATGACAGAGTAAGGATCTGTCTCAAAAAAAAATTGTAGTCTTTTATTTTCAGTTAACAGCAATAAGGATCAAAATGCTATTTCATAGGGTGGTAATGATGAATAAAATGAGATAAAACATATGTTCATTTTTGTTCTTTGTTTGTACCATATACCCATTTTTAAACCACCTCTAGAATATCTCCATAACTATAGTAAATTCTCTAATATCAAAATCCTCCTACTATATGAAAATTTTGGTTCTTTAAAAGGGCACTATTGCCAAATAATGGAGTGTGATATGTAAAAAGCATTTTTCTTGCCTTCTTAAGTCTTAAGAAAGGCTTTGCAGTCATAAGCAGCTCCTTTGTGTACTCAACTGAAAGATCCTTGTAAGCTTTAGTACCATTAAAAAAATACATTGTTTATAGCCAGTTCTATAGATCTTTTTGATAATAGGAATAAACTCTTTATCAAAGCACGATCTCTATGAATCGTCATTTAAATGTGGTTTTTCAGTGTTACTCATCTTAATTGTTGTGCTGACATATGTGACTGCTCTTTACGTATTGCTTTTCAAATAGATTAAGAAAAATTCACTTAAAAAGTTGTTTTCATTTCTATCTCCCTTTAAAAGAAGTATACATATATAAAAGTTATATGTGGTAGCAATTTTATTATAGATTATTAGGGACTCCCATTTTGCTGAGTGACATGTTTACTTCCTGTCCTTCACATAAAAGCTTGGAAAAATGGGGGAGAAATTTTAAATCTATAACTGAATAAATTCAATAGATTTCAAGGAAAATAATAAAATTATAGTAAAGATCATTTCAGGTTTCAAATATCTGTAACTCTATATTATTATGGCTGAAAGAAATTGCAAATGCAGTGTGCATTTTTCATAATCAAAATGTATATAAACCCTTCATGTCTCTTTCATATAAATAAAAAGGATTATAATTTCAAATATCATTATTATCATATCTGTTTGCCTTTATTGTAAGTGGAAGCTATAGTTTCTGATTACCTCTAACTACTGCCAGATTTTTCCCTAAAGTGCATATGTTTTTTGGATTAACAACACATTTATTTTTAGTATATGTTCTTTTTACCTGCTCCTGACCATTCAGTGTGCACATACGCACACACATCTCAGAGAACAGGAAAAACAAAAGACATTTTATTAAGTAAATAATACTCTACAAAGGTTTTATTTGGTTTACATAATAGATGAAAAGTTCCTTTTTAGGGTACTGTCTTCTATTTTATGTAGGAATTATTTTTAAAACCATGGTATCCTAGGGTTTTTTTTTTTTTTTTAATTTTGCATGTTATGATTTTCTGGTGGCTATACAGAAATCTTCCGGCTTTTTTTCCTCTGTTCACAGTATTCAAAGTAGTCCATGTGACCCAGATATTGAAAATCTAGGTAGCGTGTGCTGCATTGCTGATATTTACTGTGAAACGTTAGAAACATTCTGGTACCACATGCTGGAATTACGGGGTGCACACTGTTTAATATTGCTGGTATTTTTGTGATAGTCTATATGATCATTTTTTAAGCTGTCATTAAAATTGTTGAAAAATATTCAAAAACAAATAAAAAGTAATGTTTTTATATTTCAGTTAAAATGCACATATAATCAATGTTCGTTTTAAAATTTTAGCTCAGACTAGGTAAGTTTTATTATGAATTTTCCCACCATTATTTACCTTGTATTTGGAATTATAATCGGCTAACTACAGAAATCCTCCCTCCCCTCCTCTCCTCTCCTCTCCTTCCATGTTTTTACTGGGAAGAAAAATAAGAAAAAAAGTGTTGGGTTGGGGCCCGGCGTGGTGGCTCACGCCTATAATGCCAACACTTTGGGAGGCCAAGGCGGCCAGATCAAAAGATCAGGGGTTCGAGACCAGCCAGCCTGGCCAACATTGTGAAACCCAATCTCTACTAAAAATACAAAAATTAGCCGGATGAGGTGGCACGTGCCTGTAATCCTAGCTACTGGGGAGGCTGAGGGAGGAGAATCTCTTGAACCCAGGAGGCTAAAGTTGCAGTGAGCCGGGATCGCACAACTGCACTCCAGCCTGGGTGACAGAGCGAAACTCTGTCTCAAAAACACAAACAAAACAAAAAAAAAAAAAGTGTTGGATTTACAGGTTTCTTTTCAGTACATGTTCTTCTGAACATCAGTTGGGACACTGACTCCCCTGTTTCATTAGTATTTCCAAACAGAAATCTGTTGCAGAGCCATTTTTAAAAGGTAGGGTATATGTTGAATGGCAGGCTTAATAATTTGTCCAATATAACTAATGTAACCTTTTGCAACATTGCCGAGGATCGAGGCTATGAAACAAGAAGGGCTCACATCATCTATATAGTCAGAGAAATAGGAACTTAATAACAGTTATTTTTAAAGACACGTTGCCAATCCCATAGTTTGAACAACAATCACTAGACGTTAATAAGAGCATCAAAATTGTAGTGGCTGCCAAGATGGCTGAATAGGAACAGCTCCAGTCTGCAGCTCCCAGCGAGATCAATGCAGAAGGCAGGCGACTTCTGCATTTCCAGCTGAGGTACCCAGCTCATCTCATTGGAACTGGTTAGACAGTGGGTGCAGCCCACCCCACCTGGGAAGCACAAGGGGTTGGGGAACTCCCTCCCATAGCCAAAGGGAAGACAGGAAAGACTGTGCCATGCGCAACAGTGGACTCCGGCCCAGATACTATGCTATTCCCATGGTCTTTGCAACCACAAATCAAGAGATTCCCTCAGGTGCCTACACCACCAGGGCCCTGGGTTTCAAACACAAAACTGGGTGGCCATTTGGGCAGACACCGAGCTAGCTGCCAGAATTTTTCATACCCCAGTGGCGCCTGGAATGCCAGCAAGACAGAACCATTCACTCCCCTCGAGAGGGGGCCGAAGCCAGGGAGCCAAGTGGTCTAGCTCAACGGATCCCAGCCCCACGGAGCACAGCAAGCTAAGATCCTCTGACTTGAAATTCTTACTTCCAGCACAGCAGCCTGAAGTGAACCTGAGACGGTAGAGCTTCTTGTGGGGAGGGGCGTCCACCATTACTGAGGCTTGAGTAGGTGGTTTTCCCCTCAACAGTGTAAACAAAGCTACCGGGAAGTTCGAACTGGGCAGAGATCACCACAGCTTGGCAAAGCTGCTGTAGCCAGACTGCCTCTCTAGATTCCTCCTCTCTGGGCAGGGTATCTCTAAAAGAAAGGCAGCAGCCCCAGTCAGGGGCTTATAGATAAAACAACCATTTCCCTGAGACAGAGCAACAGGGGGAAGGGGCAGCTGTGTGCACAGCTTCAGCCAGCTTAAATGTTCCTGCCTACTGGCTCTGAAGAGAGCAGCGGATCTCCCAGCACAGCGCTCGAGCTCTGCTAAGGGACAGACTACCTCTTCAAGTGGGTCCCCAACTCCTGTGCCTCCTGACTGGGAGACACTTCCCAGGAGGGGTCCACAGACACCTCATACAGGAGAACTCCAGCTGGCATCTAGTGGGTGCTACTCTAGGACAAAGATTCCAGAGGAAGGAATAGGCAGCAATCTTTGCTGTTCTGCAGCCTCGGCTGGTGATACCCAGGGAAACAGGGTCTGGAGTGGACCTCCAGCAAACTCCAGCAGACCTACAGCAAAGGATCCTGACTGTTACAAGGAAAGCTAACAAACAGAAAGGAATAGCATCAGCATCAACAAAAAGGAAATCCACTCAGAGACCCCATCTGAAGGTCACCAAAACAAAGACCAACGGTAGATAAATCCATGAAGATGAGCAAAAACCAGTGCAAAAAGGCTGAAAATTCCAAAAACCAGAATGCCTCTTCTCCTCCAAATGATCACATCTCCTCGCCAGCAAGGGAACAAAACTGGACAGAGAATGAGTTTGACGAATGGACAAAAGTAGGCTTCAGAAGATGGGTAATAACAAACTCCTCTAAGCTAAAGGTGCATGTTCTAATCCAATGAAAGGAAGCTAAGAACCATTTTTTTTTTTTTTTTTTTTTTTTGAGACAGAGTCTCACTCTGTCGCCCAGGCTGGAGTAAAGGGGAAAGGTGTTGTCAAAATAAGGAGGAGATCTATCTTGAGTGACTGTATCTTCCTGGGACACCTTTTTTTTCTTGAGACAGGATCACACTCTGTCGCCCAGACTGGAGTGCAGTGGCGCAATATCGGCTCACCACAACCTCTACCTCCCAGGCTCAAGCGATTCTCCTGCCTCAGCCTCCCAAGTAGCTGAGATTACAGGCGGGTGCCACCACGCCCAGATAATTTTTTATTTTTAGTAGAGACAGGGCTTCGCCACATTGACCAGGCTGGTCTCAAAACTCCAGACCTCACAGACCTCAAATGATCCACCCGCCTTGGCCTCCCAAAGTGCTGGGATTGCAGGCGTGAGCCACCATGCCTGGCCTTCCTGGGACACTTTTACAGGTAGGAGAGTGGTTTACTTGTCTAGGGAAGTTCTGCTGAAAGGGAACAGCATTGTAGAAGCCTTTTCTGGTTCTCCCCTTAGAGCCCAAGTTTTCTGGATCTACTACTGAGAGTGTTTCCTAGATGAATTCCACTGTCCATGAGGCCACACACAGAAATGGATCAGGGCAGAGTCAGAATCGGTATAATTCAAGAACTTCTAACCTTCAGCTTGAGTGAAGCTGGAACCAGCTCTAGAAATAAATAAATAGCTCAGGACTCGAAAAGTATAAACAACCTAAAATCAGTCCAATCAAGGAATGCAGAGTTCAGTACAGGGAAAAGTATATTTTTAACCTGAGAGACTGAAATTTGGGGGCTTAGATCTTGCCACTGACTGGCTCTGTGATCTGTGATTCGCTACAAATCACTAAAAAGATCCTGGAGCCAGACTCCTAGAGTGTGGATCCAGTCATTTCAGGAGCTGTGTGACTTCAGGCAAATTCCCCTGCCTTAGTTTTACTAACCTAAAAAATTGGGATAATAGAACCTACCCCATAACATTATGTGAGGATTGCATAAATAAATACAGATGAAACACTTAGAAGGGTGTCCTCTATATAGTAAGTACTATGTAAGTTAGGTTATTGTTACTATTATTACTGTTTTGTTTTGTTTTGTTTCATTTTGTTTTGTTTTGTTTGAGACGGAGTCTCGCTCTGTCACCCAGGCTGGAGTGCAGTGGCGCGATCTCGGCTCACTGCCAGCTCCGCCTCCCGGGTTCACGCCATTCTCCTGCCACAACCTCCTGAGTAGCTGGGACTACAAGCACCTGCCACCATGCCCAGCTAATTTTTTTGTATTTTTAGTAGGGACGGGGTTCACCTTGTTAGCCAGGATGATCTCTATCTTCTGACCTCGTGATCCACCTGCTTCAGCCCACCAAAGTGCTGGGATTACAGACATGAGCCACCGCACCAGGCCGCTAAGAACCTTGAAAAAATGTTAGACAAATTGCTAACTAGAATAACTAGTTAAGAAAAGACCTGTTCTGCAGCCTCCACTGGTGATACCCAGGCAAACAGGATCTGGGGTGGACCTCCAGACCTGATGGAGCTTAAAAACACAGCATGAGAACTTCATGAAGCATACACAAATATCAATAGCTGAATCAATCAAGTGGAAAAAAGGAGGATATCAGAGATTGAAGATGAACTTAATGAAATAAAGCGTGAAGACAAGATTAGAGAAAAAGAATGAAAAGGAACGAACAAACCCTCAAAGAAATATGGGACTATGTGAAGAGACCAAACCTATGTTTGATTGGTGTACCTGAAAGTGACGGGGAGAATGGAACCAAGTTGGAAAGTACTCTTCAGGACATTATTCAGGAGAACTTCCTCAACCTAGCAAGACAGGCCAACATTCAAATTCAGGAAACACAGAGAAACCACAAAGATCCTCCTTAAGAAGAGCAACCCAAGACACGTGATCGACAGATTCACCAAGGTTGAAATGAAAGAAAAATGTTAAGGGCGGCAGAGAGAAAGGTCGGGTTACCCACAAAGGGAAACCTAGCAGCCTAACAGCGGATCTCTCGGTAGAAACCCTACAAGCCAGAAGAGAATGGGGGCTAATATTCAAAATTCTTAAATGAAAGAATTTTCAACCCAGAATTTCATATCCAGCCAAACTAAGCTTCATAAGTGAAGGATAATAAAATCCTTTACAGACAAGCAAATGCTGAGAGATTTTGTCACCACCAGGCCTGCCTTACAAGAGCTCCAAAGGAAGCCCTAAATATGGAAAGGAAAAACTGGTACCAACCACTGCAAAAACATACCAAATTGTAAAGACCATTGACATTATGAAGAAACTGCATCAACTAATGGACAAAATAACCAGCTAGCATCATAATGACAGGATCAAATTCGCACATAACAGTATTAACCTTTAATGTAAATGGGTTAAATGCCCCAATTAGACACAGACTGGCAAGTTGGATAAGGGGTCAAGACCCATTAGTGTGCTGTATTCAGGAGTCCCATCTCATGCAGACACACATAGACTCAGAATAAAGGGATGGAGGTATATTTACCAAGCAAATGGAAAGCAATAAAAAGCAGGGGTTGCAATCCTAGTCTCTGATAAAAGAGACTTTAAACCAACAGAGATCAAAAAAGACAAGGGCTTTACATAATGGTAAAGGGATCAATACAACAAGAAGAGCTAACTATCCTAAATATATACACACCCAATACAGGAGCACCCAGATTCATAAAGCAAGTTCTTAAGAGACCCACAAAGAGATTTAAACTCCCACACAATAATAGTGGGAGACTTTAACACCCAACTGTCAATATTAGATCAACAAGACAGAAAATTAACAAGGATATTCAGGACGTGAACTCAGCTCTGGACTAAGCAGACCTAATAGACATCTACAGAACTCTCTACCCCAAATCAACAGAATATACATTCTTCTCAGCACCACGTCACACTTATTCTAAAATTGATCACATAATTGAAAGTAAAGCACTCCTCAGCAAATGCAGAAGAACTGAAATCTTAACAAACAGTCTCTCAGACCACAGTGCAATCAAATTAGAACTCAGCATTATGAAACTCACTCAAAACTGCAAAAATATATGGGAACTGAACAACCTGCCCCTGAATAACTACTGGGTTAATAACAAAATTAACACAGAAATAAATAAGTTCTTTGAAACCAATGAGAACAAAGACACAACATACCGGAATCTCTGGGACACAGCCAAAGCAGTCTTAGAGGGAATTTTATAGCACCAAATGCCCACAGGAGAAAGCGGGAAAGATCTAAAATCGACACCCTAACATCACAATTAAAAGAACTAGAGAAGCAAGAGCAAACAAATTCAAAAGCTAGCAGAAGACAAGAAATAAACAAGATCAGAGCAGAACTGAAGGAGATAAACCCTTAAAAAAATCAAGGAATCGAGGAGCTGATTTTTTGAAAAGATTAACAAAATACATAGACCACTAGTGAGACCAATAAAAAAGAAAAGAGAGAAGAATCAAATAGACACAATAAAAAATGATAAAGGGGATATCACCACTGATCCCACCAAAATACAAGCTGCCATTAGAGAATACTATAAATCCCTCTATGCAAATAAACTAGAAAATATAGAGGAAATAGATAAATTCCTAGACACATGCACCGTCTTACAACTAAGCCAGGAAGAAGTCGAATCGCTGAATAGACCAATAACAAGTTCTGAAGTTGAGATAGTAATTAATACTCTACCAACAAAAAAAGTCCAGGACCAGATGGATTCCCAGCTGAATTCTACCAGAAGTACAAAGAGGAGCTGGTACCATTCCTTCTGAAACTATTCCAAACAAAGGAAAAAGAGGGAATCCTCCCTAACTCATTTTATGAGGCCAGCATCATCCTGATGCCAAAAGCTAGCAGAGACACAACAAAAATTCTAAATCTCAAGCCAATATCCTTGATGAATATCGATGCAAAAATCCTCAATAAAATGCTGGCAGACAGAATCCAGCAGCACATCAGAAAGCTCATCCACCATGATCAAGTCGACTTCACACCTGGGATGCAAGGCTGGTTCAACATATGCAGATCAATAAATGTAATCCATCACATAAACAGAACAAATGACAAAAACCACATGATTATCTCAATAGATGCAAAAAAAGGCCTTCGATAAAATTCAACACCCCTTCATGCTAAAAACTATCAACAAACTTGGTATTAATGGAAAGTATCTCAAAATAATAAAAGCTGTTTGTGACAAACCCACAGCCAATATCATACTGAATGGGCAAAAGCTGGAAGCATTCCCTTTGAAAACCAGCACAAGACAAGGATGCCCTCTGTCACCATTCCTATTCAGCATAGTATTGGAAGTTCTGGCCAGGGCAGTTAGGCAAGAGAAAGAAATAAAGGTATTCAGATAAGAAAAGACAAAGTCAACTTGTCCCTGTTTGCAGATGCCATGATTGTATATTTAGAAAACCCCATTGTCTCAGCCCAGAATCTCCTTAAGCTGATAAGCAACTTCAGCAGAGTCTCAGGATACAAAGTCAATGTGCAGAAATCACAAGCATTCCTATACACCAATGATAAACAGAGAGCCAAATCATGAGTGAACTCCATTTACAATTGCTACAAAGAGAATAAAATACCTAGGAATACAACTTACAAGGGATGTGAAGGGCCTTTTCAAGGAGAACTACAGACCACTGCTGAAGGAAATAAGAGAGAACACAAACAAATGGAAAAACATTCCATGCTTATGCATAGGAAGAATTAATATCGTGAAAATGGCCATAGTGCACAAAGTAATTTATAGATTTACTGTTATCCCCATCAAGCTACCATTGACTTTCCTCACAGAATTAGAAAATCCTACTTTAAATTTCATATGGAACTAAAGAAGAGCCCATATAGCCAAGACAATTCTAAGCAAAAAGAACAAAGCTGGAGGCATCACACTACCTGACTTCAAATTATACTACAAGGCTATAGTAACAAAAACAGCATGGTACTGGTACCAAAACAGATTTATAGACCAATGGAACAGAATATAGGCCTCAGAAATAACACCACACATTGACAACCATCTAATCTTTGACAAACCTGACAAAAACAAGCAATAGGGAAAGATTCCCCATTTAATAAATGGCATTGGGAATACTGGCTAGCCATATGCAGAAAACAGAAACTGGACCCCTTCCTTACACCTTATACAAAAATGAACTCAAGATGGATTAAAGACTTAAACATAAGACTAAAACCATAAAAACCCTAGGAGAAAACCTAGGCAATACCATTCAGGACATACACATGGGCAAAGACTTCATGATCAAAACACCAAAAGCAACAGCACCAAAAGCCAAAATTGACAAATGGGGTCTAATTAAACTAAAGAGCTTCTGGACAGCAAAAGAAACTATCAACTAGCAGACAACCTACAGAATGGGAGAAAATTTTTGCAATCTACCTATCTAACAAAGGGCTAATATCCAGAATGTACAAGGAACTTAAGCAAATTTACAAAAAAAAAAAAAAATAACCATTACAAAATGGGCAAAGGATATGAACAGATACTACTCAAAAGAAGACATTTATGCGGCCAATAAACATATGAACAAAAGCTCTTTATCACTGGTCATTAGAGAAATGCAAATTAAAACCACAATGAGATACCATCTCACACCAGTTAGAATGGCGATCATTAAACAGTCAGGAAATGACAGATTCTGGAGAGGATGGGGAGAAATAGGAACACTTTTACGCTATTGGTGGGAGTGTAAATTACTTCAACCATTTTGGAAGACAGTGTGGCGATTCCTCAAGGATCTACAACCAGAAATACCATTTGACCCAGCCATCCCATTACTGGGTATATACCCAAAGGATTATAAATCATTCTATTATAAAGACACATGCTTACATATGTTTATTGCAGCACTATTCACAATAGCAAAGACTTGGAACCAACCCAAATGCTCATCAGTGATAGACTGGATTAAGAAAATCTGACACCATGGAATACTATGCAGCCATAAAAAAGGATGAGTTCATGTCCTCTGCAGGGTCATGGATGAAGCTGGAAGCCATCATTCTCAGTAAACTAACACAGAAACAGAAAACCAAACACTGCACATTCTCACTCATAAGTGGGAGTTGATCAATGAGAACACATGGACACAGAGAGGGGAACATCACACACTGGGGCCTGTCAGGGGTTGGGGGGCTAGGGGAGGGATAGCATTAGGAGAAATACCTAATGTAGATGATGGGTTGATGGGTGCAGCAAACCACCATGGCATGTGTATACCTATGTAACAAACCTGCACATTCTGCACATGTATCCCAGAACTTAAAGTATTAAAAAAATTTTTTTAATAAATAAAAACAAAAAATATTTTAAAAGAGCATCAAAATGTGTTTCACAATAGTTACATTCTGCTCTTACTAATTCTTGGTAAAGGGACTCCAACTGAAGCAGTACTAAGGCAGTCTTGTGTTAATGTAGTCCCAGCAGCCAAATGTGGGGCAATTTGAGCATTAAAATAAACAATGATAATAATGATTTATAACACACTGTATAAAATGAGAATCTTTTCAATCCAGACCAATATAAATGAATACATAAATGAAGGAGAACAGAAAATTCTTTCTTACATCAGAATGCCAACTAATAGAAGGGATAATAGAGTTATAAAATCATTTTCTAACTCTATTATCCCTTCTATTAGATGCTAAAATTAGCGAGTAAAATTTTATATTAGTTTCAAAATATTCAAAATTTAATTATAAAGGAAACCTACTAATTTGGCAGTGGAGAAACCAACGGATATCACATTAACGAAGTGATCATAGTTACCGCCACCAGTATTGTAATAAACTTTCATTTCATGTGTCTCCTGATATGATGCATGGAAAAGGACACAGCATCACCTCTGTAACATTCCCACTAAAATGCATGACCTAAATTGAATTATGAGGAAACATCAGACAAATGCAACATGCAGTAAAAATTTTTAACAAAATGACTGGCCTACATTCTTCAAAAGTGCCAGAGTCATGAAAAAGAAAGACTAAGTAGTGGTTCCATTTTTTAAAAAAACTTAAAAAAAAAAAAAAAAGGCAGGAAACTGAAGACACTTAGCAACTAAATGTCATGTGATAATTGATTGGTTCTTGGCCTAGGGTGTTTTTTTAAATCTATAAAATCCCACAAAGGGCATTATTGGGACAATTATAAAAACTGAATAGGGTATGTAGATTAGATACATTACATTTTTTAATTTGATCATTGTAATTATGCAAGAGAATATCCATGTTCTAAGGAAACGAAGTATTTAGAGGTAAATTGGAACATTGCTCCAGTTTACTCTCAAAGATTCCAGAAGTACAAATTAAGCAGATAGATACTAAGATGACAAATTAAATAGAGAAAAATGTAAATCGTTGAGGAATCTGAATAAAGAGTTACAAGAGTCCCTCAGCCTATTCTTGCAGCTTTTCTATGTGTTTGAATATATACTGAAATAAAAAGTTGTAATACTTTCTCTTTTTGTTGTAATACTTTTTCTTTTTGTTGTGATTGGTTTTATTTCAATAGCTTTTGGGATACTCCTGTGTTCAAATCAATAAAATTATGAAGCAAAATTACAGTGACTAATCTGCCTCCCTCTAGAAAAGATAGTTTATGTTATATTTGTGAGCCATGTTAAATTCTTTATGTTAAATGTACCATTTGAATTCAGGATATTAATATTTTAAGTGAATGCACTTAGGGGATGTATAATAAATAGCTATTTCAAAACACATAAAACTGCTACATCCAGTCTCTTCCAATCCCCACCCCACCTACCATACATTTAATCATTCTTTATTCCCCCACTTTACCTGGCTAATTGAAGTGTAACAAAAGCTTCATCCAGGAACATTTTTCTTCCTCTGTATTTTCTTTTTTTTTTTCTTTTTTTTTTTGAGACGGAGTCTCGCTCTGTCGCTCGGGCTGGAGTGCAGTGGCCGTTTCTCAGCTCACTGCAAGCTCCGCCTCCCGGGTTTACGCCATTCTCCTGCCTCAGCCTCCCGAGTAGCTGGGACTACAGGCGCCGCCACCTCGCCCGGCTAGTTTTTTGTATTTTTTAGTAGAGACGGGATTTCACCGTGTTAGCCAGGATGGTCTCGATCTCCTGACCTCGTGATCCGCCCGTCTCGGCCTCCCAAAGTGCTGGGATTACAGGCTTGAGCCACCGCGCCCGGCCTCCTCTGTATTTTCTACTAAAGCATTGTCATCACTTTATAAACGTGATAGATTACATATTAAATTGAGAAACATGTGTTGTTAAAAAAGACTTTGTACAAGACATTGCCTAGTTGTTGATACTTGCTTTGTATCATAAATTACCATAATATGTTTATATTTTTAAAATGGGACAATTATCAAAATATCCTCAATTTTAAATATTTTGCATGCACCATAGTTTTTAAAAACCTGGCACGATACATTTACAATATATTTTCTTACTTTAATGTAAATTCTGCCTTCATTGTCCTAATGAGCTATCTGGTCTGTATTCCCAGAAATGTAGTATTATACCTTTCTATTCAGAAGTTAAATATTAGTGTTTGGTGGTTTTTTGACAATGAGAGTTAGTAAATTCAGAGTAAACTGTAGACAACTAAATTGCACCACATCCTATTTATTTATTTATTTACTTACTTACTTATTTTGAGATGGAGTCTCACTCAGGCTGGAGTGCAGTGGTGCGATCTCGGCTCACTGCAACCTCTGCCCACTGGGTTCAAGTGATCCTCCTGCCTCAGCCTCCCAAGTAGCTGGGACCATGGATGTGCACCACTACATTTGGCTAAGTGTATGTATTTTTGGTAGAGACAGGGTTTCACTGTGTTGCCCAGGCCGGTCTCGAACTCCTCAGCCCAAGAGATCCGCCTGCCTCGGCCTCACAGATTACTGGGATTACAGTCATGAGTCACCATACAGGCATGAGTCACCATCCCGGCTGACAGCCTAATTTTTTTAAAGATATTTACCATGTAATAGGAAATTAGGAGAAAAAGACTGTTACAGATTCAGATATTACCTGCTTTAATTTTTTTAATCTAAGAGTCCAAACCAAAGCAAGAACATAGATGAGGGATAACTAGGAACCAAGTATTTGCAAATATATGAGTATATTTGAAGCAGGATTTTAATATTGTTTTGGTGTTTCTGTTTAAGAAGAAATATTATTATTCTCAACATTATAAGCATTAAGAGAGAAAGGATTGTCTTCTCATGGAAAATTTAGTAGCTTTCTAAGGATAGATATATGTATAAGCATTTTAACAAATTATTTTTATTTTCTGCTGTTCCTTAGTTTTTTTTAAATTCCATCAAGAATTTTAAAGTCTACATTTAAGATGTACTGCATAAAACATGTTAATACTCTTGCCCTTTTAATGACCATATAATTTCTATGAGAAAATGGTCATATGTCATCATGTAAATGATTTTATAGAATTAAATCTTGGAGCTCTTATTTACAACAGAAAGAATTCCGCATCAATGTTGACCTACTTTTTTTTCCTCTCAATTAGATGTTTTTTAGCAAGAGAATAACTGTCTCACACCGGGATATGAAGCCAGAATTCTTATTGTAACATATTAAAAAAAGAAAAACTCTTTCTTGCTGTGTTTCTGTAATCTGAATATAAAGTTACACTGTATCAACAACCAACAGATGGAGAAAAAGAACACTCTAGGAAACTAGGCTATAAATACTACGTTAATTTCAGAACTTCCAAGATTTTCTAGATTTTGCTAAAGCATCCCTAAACTGTGTGATCTTTTAGTAAGAAATTAATAACTTAGGGTGGAAAAGAAGGGCACAGAATTTCAAGTCAAGGCCTGTTTATTACATCAGGCGGGTTTCATCATCTTCTTATACTTAATGTGAGAGCCATTTTTGGTTCTGAATTCGTAACTTGTAGGAGTTCAAAATAATAACTCCATCAGGAATTTAAAAATGACTTTTTTCCTCCGTCAGTGTTGTGATTCTCTTATACATATGGTGACCTTCCTATAAAAACATCAGCATATTAAATTCACCCTTGATATTGGTGATTGAATACACTATTGAAAAACCTGCTTTGGCTTATATTCATTTAGCTTATATCATATACATATGTACCAAGTACTGTGGTTGAGCTAAAGCTGTAGACTTAGAAGATACAGTCCCCATTCTCAACTTGTTTAAAACAAGCAAACTGGACCATGATAAGGTAATATAATAGATACAAAAGTAAGTAAAACACTCTACGGAGATATGTAGTAAGAGCTGCTAACCCATATGGGGTAGTTATGAATGTCAGTGATTTTAATTAGCAAAGTTACGAATAGAAAACTGTAAATGAATTTTGGATCCAAATCACATTATTTAAAGATAAATAGCAGTCTTAATAACATTACCAATACGTTGAATGTCTAGGATATGCTAAGCGTTAACAACAAAAACAATCTTATCATCTACATTAGAGATCTAAAATAATAGTAATGAAGATTTTTTTCCTAAGAAAATATTTGTCTTATTTATTCTGATTGTTGGGCTCTTTATCGTTAATTGGTATACAGCAATTCAAGCCACACAATCTTGTCATACCCTTTCAGAGGCACCTTTTCAGAGCGACACAGGGAAAAGAATATGGGTTTATTAATGAAAATCCATGCTTTACCACTAGAAACACAAGTCAAATTCATGGCCTACTAATGATTGTTAGATCATGAGGTTCATCCTTATGTAAAGGACAGTAACTCATGATTACACCATGAGCCCTCACCGGTGGGAAAAGCATTATGATATGTTGTTTGAGAAAGACAGTAGTGGTGAATTTGGAGAAATGGCCTTGGACAAAGAGGGAGATTGCCAAATGTAAGAAAAAGTGTGAATATAGAATTAAGATGAAAGGCAAGAGCTTGAGAAAGGTTAGCAAAGAGAATGTGAGTGTAAGTGAAGTAAATGGAAGAGAGTATAGTGGGCTCAAGAAACTCGAAGTGTTTGATAGCTAAATATCATGAAAAAAAAGACTTAGTGGAAAGTAACTTCTACTTGAACCTGGAATGTTGGGCAGTCATTGTTATTCTCTATAATTTTTCCTCTGATTTTCCACTAACTCTGCTAGCAAGGCAACTGAGGAATAGTAATTTAGCCTTTGAGCAATTATTCTAATTAGCTCTCTGTAGTATATTAAAGACCTACATCTTTTGGTTACATGCTATAATAAACACATAGTTTAGCTGTAGATAGTCTTTACCTTTTTTTAAAGAATTATGTTTTGATATGGCTACAAAATTGAATTTTAACTTTGGTGAATAAATAGATTTTAATGAAAAATGGAAAGTCAGTTCTATTTTACCACAGGAAAGCAAGAAGGCCTGTTTTTGAATAGGTTTCAATACTCAAAGCTTTCAGAGAACAGAGGGAAAGGGTATCTTTGATAAGATTTTATTTATTTAAATTTTATTTCCACTCATGATTTTGGTAGATTTCCATCAATTCTGGATATAATACTCTTGTTCATTGGTAGCATTGCATTACAGTGAGAAGTGCATATTGAATAACCAGATAATGACCTAACACAGTAATGAACCTTGCTGATTTGGATTAATTATAGGGAAAAATACAAATATGTTCTTCTATATTTGTTATTGGAAGGACAAGTTTTACAAATACCATTTTAGCTTTCACTTATCATATATTATATGCATTATCTAGCCAATGATAGATAAACCATAAGCCTTTCTAGAGCATGCTATTTTAGAGCCTTTAAGATTTTCAAAATTTCAAATTAATAGTACATATGTGGCATAAATATTGATGAATTTAATCTAAATTTAAAAAACCACCTCTCTATATGCAAATTACCTTTTTTAGAGACTCTTGAGATGAGTAACATTTATTAGAAGATGGTTAATGAAAACACAAACCGAATAAGCTACTCTCAGTGATCAGGTGACTACAATACTTTTAAAAATGTTTGTTGATTAGAATTATTCGTAATACTTTAATTTACTTTGTGGCTTTCCTCTGTCCTCTGTCCTTATTTAGTGTGTTTCTTTTAGTGATGAATCCAGGCTTACCTGATATCAGCAGTAACATAATATAGGCTGGGCATCCATAACCCAAAAATCTAAAATGCCCCAAAATCAGAGACTTAGCACCAACATAAGGCTCAAAGGAAATGCTCATTGGAGCATTTTGGATTTCAGATTTTCAGATTAGGGATGCTGAACTGATAAGTATAATGCAAATATTCCAAAATTCTTCTGGTCCCAAGCATTTTGGATAAGGGGTACTCAGCCTATATACCAAAATGTTTCATTGGGTTGTAGTGACTTACTAGATGCCAATTTGCCAAACCCAGAACGTTGCTTAGCTTTGTACGTTGCACACAAGGCCCATTTACTTATTCCAAACTAAATATGTTTATACATACACACACACACACAGACACACACACACACGAACATGCATATGCCCATGTATTTTCTTACTACAAAGTCAGAGGGTCTAACAATTCTGAACGTATATGTAGATATTTAACAGTCCTCAATTACCATATTGTCTCTTACAATGCAAAAGACCCTTGAGCAAGATTAAACAATATGCGACCTGTTTCTATTTTTCTTGTTACAAGTCTTACTAAGATGTCCAGTTGTTGTTTTTTATAACTTCCATAAATTATAGTTAGTTAGCAAGTACTTATTGAATGCTTTCTAAGTGTAATGTAGAATTTAAAGTGATATTAAAGAAAATTAAGGCCTAGCGCCTGTTCACCGTCTGTTTTAAGTTTTTCTCCACAGTAGGTGGGCCTGAAGGTGACCCATATGCTCCCTCACCCTGAGGTTAAGGGGCAAAAGACAAAGTACCTCATCTCTGGACTCTGGGATGCAGAAGATGGTCTCTCAGGCAGATGTGCAAATTGGTACAATACCTACAAAATAATCATAGTACAGATTATACTATCCTCTTGAATTGTCATGTCTAGCTTCCTTTCTGCCACACATGCATATGACTATACTTATATTTTAAATTATTTTTACTCCTATGTGTGCTTTTTTCTTAATATTAGAAAACAATACTTTTAAAATACTTGATCGCTTATCCAACTTAGTGATATTATTTCAAATTCATTTAAGTTCTTAGCTAACATTGTTTAATACCTGGTATGTATAACATTATGTTAAATATCTATCCTGAATGCTACAGTCTCAGACTTCTCATATTTTAGCATCTTCTCCAAAGTATAATACAAGTCATCAATGAAAATACAGTAAGCACCAGATTCAAAACACTATGGTTTGATAGCATATCATAGGCCTCCTAACTGCTGACTCTTCAGTAACTTTTTACAAAAGAATTTAGGAAAGAAATATTTTTTACATTTTACACTTTTCTACCAGTCAGTATTCTTTATTGCAAACCACATAATCCTCACTGACCAGTATAACAGCAAAAGGAACGTGTTAAAGGTATTGACAATGTTGCTAACAGATATCAGCAAGACAAGAGAGCTGGCTTTGGAGTTGTCTAATCAGTAATGTTGTGCAAGCACATTCCAGGAGCTTGATCCACTGCACGCAGCACTTACAGTGCACAAATCTGAACACCACTGTCATCCCCAAGGAACCTGGTGACTCTTTCAACAAATCAATTCCCTCAGGAAGATTTGCATCCCCAGTTCCTTTGCTTCCAATTTCAAATCATATTCTGTGGATTTCATTGCTGGGATATGGGATCCTTGCCTTGCTGTTAGAAGTCTGGAAATGCTAGTTTTCTGATTTCTGCCTTAAGATTGGAGCCATTTCATAGAAAATTACCAAAATATAAGGAAAGCGTTCAAAATTTGAGGGCTGTCACAGGTGATAAATGTCCACCAATACCAATGAACTAGATTAATTTTCATCTTAAATCTTCATTGCATTATTTGAAATTTTTAGGGGTCAGATACTTCTTTGGGAAATTTACCCCTATTTTTGCCTTCAGTAATCATTCAAATTATTTTCTCAGTAAATCACTCCCACCAAATGTTAGCTGCTCTAACTATCATCATCCGTGCTTGAGTGAAAGAGAGAAGCACATCTGGGGTTGTAGTACAGAATTTTTTATCCTTAGCACTATTGACATTTGTAAATGAATAAGTCTTTGTTATTGGGGCTTTCTTGTGCATTGTAGGATGTTTAGCAGCATCCCTGACCTCTGCCTACTAGATTCCCATAGCATACATACACATACTCAGAATGATCAACAAGATTGTCTTCCCTTGAGGGGTCCTAAAGGAAATTTTCAAGGTTCTGGTTCTCTATCCTATTTGACCTGATGCTGATTACATGGGTGTGTTCACTTTGTAAAAATTTGTTAAGCTCTACAGGTATGATTTGTATACTTTTAAAATATTCATATTATATTTCAATAAAATGTACTTAGTATTTATGAAGAAAAAAATTGTCTTCATACGTTGACAGATACTAGATTAGGGTACTGTATTGGTCAGGGTTCTATAGAGGGACAGAACTAATAGGATATATATAGATAGATAGATAGATATGAGTATATATATATATATATATAGTTAGTTAGCAAGTACTTATTGAATGCTTTCTAAGTGTAATGTAGCATTTAAAGGATATATATATAGAGAGAGGATATTTATAGGATGTATATATGAGATATATATACATATATGGGATATATATAGGATATATATATCCTATTAGTTCTATCCCTATATATATAAAGGGGAGTTTATTAAGTAGATTAACTCACATGATCACAAGGTCCCACAATAGGCCATCTGCAAGCTGAGGAGCAAGGAAGCCAGTCCAAGTCCCAAAGCTGAAGAACCTGGAGTCGGATATTCAAAGCCAGGAATCATCCAGCACGGGAAAAGGATGTAGGCTGGGAGGCTAAGTCAGTCTAACCTTTCCACATTTTTCTGCCTGCTTTATATCCTGGCCATGCTGACAGCTGATTAGATGGTGTCTACCCAGATTAAGGGTGGGTCTGCCTTCCCAGCCCACTGACTCAAATGTTAATCTCCTTTGGCAACACCCTCATAGACACACCCAGAATGAATACTTTGCATCCTTCAATCCAGTCAAGTTGATACTCAGTATTAACCATCACAGATAGTAAATTATTGCTGGTTGAGAACCAGTAAGGGACCGCTATGTCTTTGCTTCATGGGCAACTAAGCAAACAAATAGACACCTTGTATAACTATTACACTTTCTCTGCATTTCTTACAGTTTGACCACTGATGTTGTCATTATGTCTCTCTCACTGCTTCCTCTAAATTATTTTCATCAAAATATAAGAAATTATATAAATCTAAAGAGGAGGCTGAAAATTGTCTCTACTGTGGAGGCCTTCAATAACTCACTCTGCTTCCTCCAATACTTCTTGTTTGTCCTCTGTCCCTTATGGACAGACAGTCTAAGTATTCTCCATCCCCTTCCTTCTTCTAGGGTATCCTTGACAATAGAAACCTACAAAAAGGTAAAGAAGAGAAGGATAGTTAGTTCATACTTTGAATTTGAACTTTGTACTTAAGAAATTTGGTTAGTTGGGTGAGTATGTATTTCTTAAGGTTATCATGGGAGCAAATGAAATAAAAGTATCCATTTTTTCATTGCATTAATTTTGCATGAAAAAGTGTTCCCTCTTAATAGAAATTACCTATTATGTAGCTAAGATTTGGGACTGAGGCTATAAACCAGTAACTTTCCTGTATTTCCTTTTGTAATTCAGAGTATATGCAGGAAACTGTAGATAAGCTGTATGAATTGCCTTTTTCTTTTAATGCATTCTACAGTTTTCATTAATTTATACATATTTTCACTCCTTAAAAATGATACTGTCTGTGAGTAAAATGGTTTTATATGTTAATCCTTAACTATTCTAAGCAAAGATAAAATACTAAAAAAAATCAGTTTAATGACATTTGGTTTCCTGATAAATTTCAAAGTTGGCCTGAGTCATATTGCTGCTTTTTCACATTAACCTCCAAAATTTCTAACCTGTTTTAAGAGTTTAGGAGCCTGCCTTTTCAAAACTGAAAAGTAATATTTCATTTCCTTACTTTAAGCATTTCTTCTACTGCCTAATAAGTTATAGCTCTGCAACTATGAGGACATGATTAAATTTTTTCCTCTCACTTTTAAGTAGAATAAATCAGTTTTTTGTCAGAGTAGTTTTAGTTTTACACTATATCATAAATAGCTCATCAGTTGTGTTCGAGAGAACTTTTTTCTCACGAGAAATACTCAGTTTCTCTAGTATTAAAAAAGATACAAAATGTTTATCTTCTTATGTCTTAAATCATTAATTGTAATCAAGTTTTTAAAAATATTCATTTGGCTACCTTTGTCTTAATGTGTTTATGTAGCACTCATATTCTAATTAAAATTCACTTAGAATTTGGTATAGCTTCAATATATTTTAATAATATATGTAGAAAAATGCATATTTACAAATATGCGATTAGGTAATTACAAACGTATAGTTATTGTTTTCCATTGACCAGTTTGGAAAGTAACAAATGTCTTGTGGCTTGAATCTTCCTATTTTTATATTTAGATACAGGTGAAGAGACAATTGGTGGATTGAGAGAGTTTTTTTAAATGACACAGAACATAGCGTAGAAAGAAAAATACATGAAGTATATGAAAGGGAGAGATTTGTAGACTAAAATGTGAAAGTCTGAGACTAGTAAAAGACTCACAAAGACAAGATAGAGCAAATGAAAGAAAGATAATATTTAAAGAGCTCATGGCTAATGATTTTCCAAAAACAGTAAAGAGCAGGGGTCTACAGATAGTGAAAACAGTGTATAACAAACAAGAAATAAAAAGAAATCCATACCTTGAGATAATATGGCAAAGCTGCAGGTCATCAAATACAAAAAAGATGCTAAAGCAGCTTAAGGGGGAAAAAACACAGATAACCTGAAAAGAAACAATGAAATTTACCACAGACTTCTCAACAGCAATAATGGAAGCTAGAAATCAATGGAATAATATTTTCAAAGTGCTGAGAGATTTTGCGAGGCTCCGCTTCTACAAGTATGGAGAAGGCAAAAGGCAAGGAGTAGACCTCCACAGAGAAGTCGAGGGAAGAGGATCAGCAAACCTCTAATCAACCAAACATGATTGCTTTGCCAGGAACATCAGCAAAGGGAACCAAAGAAAAAATGTCTGTCAAAGGCAATAAAGTGCTCTGTCCTAAGAAGAAGGCAGAGTGCAGTGACAACCCCAGACCTCAGAGGAAGATACCAATCCCTCCATTATCCTCTAAACTGCCACCTGTTAATCTGATTCACCGGGACATTCTGCGGGCCTGGTGCCAACAATTGAAGCTGAGCTCCAAAGGCCAGAAATTGGATGCATATAAGCGCCTGTGTGCCTTTGCCTACCCAAATCAAAAGGATTTTCCTAGCACAGCAAAAGAGGCCAAAATCCGGAAATCATTGAAAAAAAAATTAAAGGTGGAAAAAGGGGAAACGTCCCTGCAAAGTTCTGAGACACATCCTCCTGAAGTGGCCCTTCCCCCTGCGGAGGGGCCGCCTGCCCTGGAAGATTCCACTGCTCTCCTTGAGGGAGTTAATACAGTTGTGGTGACAACTTCTGCCCCAGAGGCTTTGCTGGCCTCCTGGGCAAGAATTTCGGCCAGGGCGAGGACGCCAGAGGCAGTGGAATCTCCACAAGAGGCCTGTGGTGTCAGGTGGTGTGTGGTCCATGGGAAAAGTCTCCCTGCAGACAGAGATGGTTGGGTTCACCTGCAGTTTCATGCTGGTCAAGCCTGGGTTCCAGAAAAGCAAGAAGGGAGAGTGAGTGCACTCTTCTTGCTTCCTGCCTCCAATTTTCCACCCCCGCTTCTTGAAGACAATATGTTGTGCCCCAAATGTGTTCACAGGAACAAGGCCTTAATAAAAAGCCTCCAATGGGAATAGAATATCAGGAAAAAGGCCACATCTATGGTAATTAATGGCAGAAAGTCTGGAGAGTCGGATTCCGCGGGGCTGCTGACAGGTGAACTCTGGTCCTCTGCACACCTGTTTATGGACCATGCAGACTGGTGGGGTGGCAGATGTTAGCCTAAGAGCCCTAGCAGTGCCTGTTGCTTTGTGAGTGGAGATAGAGACTCTCAGATTTAAAAACGGAAAAACATTTCGCAAATTACCATAAATTGTAGCTAATATGTAGAAAAACTCATTCGTACTACTTTTCCAAAATAGACATGACTTCAGCAGCAGCTCTTTTTTGTTTTGTTTTGTCTTTTGAGACAGTGTCTCACTCTGTTGCCCAGGCCGGAGTGCACTTGTGCAATCTCAGTTCAGTGCAGTCTCTGCCTCCTGAGTTCAAGTGATTCTCCTGCCTCAGCCTCCCGAGTAGCTGGGATTGCAGGCACCTGCCACCACACCCAGCTTTTTTTTTTTTTTTTTTTTTTTAAAGTAGAGATGGGGTTTCCCCATGTTGGCCAGGCTAGTCTCAAACTCCTGGACTCAAGTGATCCACCGCCTCGGCCTCCCAAAATGCTGGGATTATGGGCATGAGCCACTGTGCCTGACCTTCAACAGGTCTTTTAAGTGAGAAGTTCTCCAGCTGAGCGTTGTGAAGGAGTTGAGTAAAACGGTAGTTGGCTCTTATGCTCAATTTTCTCTTCCTCTGAACACTGACTACTTTAGGAGCTGCTTCATTCCAATTGCAATTTCATAAAACGTAAAGTATTTTAAGGCAAAGAAAGGCTGTTAATTCTCTCCCTCAAACACATGATTTTTAATATTCGAAACAATATTTTTCAAATATTTTTGAAATCTCTTAACCTGAGATTTCTATGGTTTGACTCCAGGATCAAAACACAAGGGACTTGTCTCTATTATTTCACTTATAATTGTTTTGTATATTTCTGGTGTTTAAAATGTTTAAGGTTGCTTCCCACTCATAAATACATAATATGTTGACTTAAAATGTGTTTATTAACCGATTCTCCATAAATAAAAATAAGATGTGTATATAAAATAATTCATCTGTTGTATTTAGGGAACTGTATTCGTTGCATGCAAATTTTATTGTTAGTGTTCTTAACTCAAAAGTAGGAGTAAACCAAAATGTGTGATTTTTCTTTTGTATGACTCATTTGTTTGTTCTTTATTAGTTGGCGGTATGGGTCGGATCATTTGTTTTTAAAACTACTTAGGTATGATTGACATACAAAAACTGTACATATTTAATGTATCCTATTGAGTGTAATTAATTTTTAATTTTTTTGTGTACTTCCTAAATTTATAGTCCTGTGAGTCTGGGAACAGATCTGTTTTTCACTTGTCCTGATTTAATGACAGTTTCCAACATTGTTTTGTTATTACAAGTACAGAATTTCTATTATTTTTATTTTATTTTATTTTGCACCTTTAATGAAGATACTAAAAATAATGCACTGGAAGGAGTGGCAGAGTTGGAAAATATGTAACCATCATAATACAGATGGGTAATAGGTTTGGGAAAGAATCCTCAAAAATGTTAAAGCAAGGGAGGAAAGTTTGTTGAGAAGCAAGATGTTCTTCTCTCCTGGACCCCATTGGTTGTTGGTGGTCAGAATTGTTCAGTGTAATAAATAATAGACATTTTTTTCTTAAAAAAAAAAAAAAAAAACAAAGTGCTGAGAGAAAATACTTGTCAACCTAAGAATGAATGCCTACCAAAACTTTCCTTCAATCCAAAGATGAAAAAAAGATAATCAAAAACAGAGAGCGTACTATCAAAAGGCATAAACTAAAGAAACCTCTGAAAGATAATGGTTAAAAAAAAATTCAGTAACTGAATTTTTATATATACATTTATATATAAAATGTATAAAATGTATATATAAAAAGGGAAAAATAATTTCAAAGGAGAATCTGAGATGCCAGAAGGAACATTGAGTGAAAAAATTGGCAAATGTGAGTAAATCCAATAAAATCTTTATAAAACACCATTACTGCTGCTATTAATACTACTAATAGGTATTATTATCTTATCTAGTTTCAGAGATTGATAAAAAGGACAAAAATAAAATGTTAGACAAAAATAGCATGAAAGCCAGGGGAGGGGGTATAGCAGGAACCATCAGTATACCTAGTAGAATGTCCAAGGTAACCCACTAAGAGATTATAATCCCATAAAGGATTGCAATCCAATAGAGGGAGGAAATGAAATAAATACAGTTTCAAACAAATAAATATAAATTTTGTAAGTCTATTTTTAAGACAATAAGTGAGATTTTAAGCATAGAAGAAGTGGCGCAAACAGAAAGCAAAAAGTGAGATACTGAAAACAAGTCTAAGAACATTATACTCTGCAACATAAAAATGTGAAAAGATTGAAAATGAATCAATAGCAAAAAGTTATGCCAGGCAAACACCAACCAAAACAAAACTGGGCATCGATTTTAATGCAACGAATATGACTAGAGATAAGGAAGGTCACTGCATAATAATGAAAGGTACTACTCAGTAGAAAAATATATTCATAAGCCTCTTTATCCACTTAATATCATAACCTCTGAATATATAAAATTCAATTAAATTAAAGGAAGAAAATGGCAAATTCAGTATTATAATAAATCTTAATATACATTTGTCTGTGTTGAACTGTGTGCCCAACAATTAGAGAATATACATTCTTCTCGAGTGATTAATCATTTACAAAAACTGCCATAGTTTTACCACAAAGTCTCAGCAAATTTCAAAGAATTGTCTCATAGACCACATTCTCTGACAAATAAAAGTCCATATCAAAAAGATAAATTAAAATTTATTACACATTTAGAAACGTTTTAAATCTTTGAATAACTGTTTAACCAAAGAAGTACTTTTAACTGGGCAAAAACTAAACATGTAAAATTTATAGATACACAGTCTCAACCACTTACATTAGAAAAAAAGAGGCCACAAATTAATGACCTAGGTTTTCAATTTATTGAGTTAGAAAATGAACAACCGCTTTTTAAAAAAGGTAAGAATGAGATAATAAAGAACAGAAACTAATGAAATGAAAACATACATTCAGCCAGTGGGATCCACAAAACCTGAAATTACTTATTTTGAGAGACCCATAAAATTGACAAACCTGTGGAAGTTTATTTAGTTAAAATTTAAGAAGAAAAAACAGAGATAAGTGATGTGCGTAAAAAAGGGAAGCACACATCTCTGTGAGTAGACATTTAAAAGATAAGAAGATATTTTATGCCAATAAACATATGGTATATGTTTTTATATGCCAATAAACTGTGAAATCTAAGATGAACTGTACCCACTCCTAAGAATTATACCTTACCAGAAGTGACTCAAGAAAATATTGAAAGCTAAAATGGTCCTGTAAATATTAAAGAATCAAATATTTAATTAAAAACTTCTCATTAAAAAAATAAAAAGCTCTAGGCCTACATGGCTATAACTGACCCCTGGCCTTTCAAATGAAGGTCATTTCAAACTTACACATTCCTCCAGAGAATAGAAAAAGATGGACTATCTCTAAACTCAGCAACGTACATCTATATCAAACCCTTAATAGCCAGACCAGCCAAAGACAGCAAGAGAAAGTAAAAGCACAAGGCATTCTCACTCATGAACTTTAACACAAAATCCTAAACAAAATATTAGCCAACTGAATATAATAATGTATATATAAAAAAGAAAATACATCATGACCAAGGAAGGCATCCAAAGAATACAAGTATGGTTTGACATTAGAGAGGAAAATTATTTAACGTATTAACAGATTAATAGAGAAAAAAAACATGATCATCTCAATAGATATTTTTAATTCAACTGACTCATTCATGGGAAGAATGAAAGAAAAAAACCTCTTTGCAAAATAGAAAGGAAGTCCTTAACATAATGAAGATTGTCTGTGAAGAACATACAGCAAGTATCTTTCTTCCCAATGAAGTACTAGAAGCATTTACTTTAAAATCAGAGCAATACGATTGAACATTTTAGTGGAGGTCAGAGTTCTCACAGCAAGAACAGAAAGTAAATACAAAGTATAAGCATTAAAAAGAAAGAAATAAAACTGCCTTCATTTGTCTGAAGGACATGACAAATGAAAATTAAATTATTAGATTTAATAAATAATTAGAAATAGGAAAATTATTAAAAATAGTAGGAGAATTTAGCTGCCATTTATTTGACTGTAAAATCAGTTTACAAAAATAAGTTGCATTTCTAATACAAAAAAGTTAGGAAAGATAATATTTACTATAGTAACAAAGATATAAAGTACACAGAAATGAAAATAACAAAAATGTGTGTGATCTCTATGGAAAAACCATAAACTTTATTGAGCAACATTAAACATCTAAATGGAGCTTATACTAATATATTAGATCCAATATAATCAAGATGTCAGTTCTCTCCAAATTGATTCATAAATTAATTTGATTCCAGTGAAAAATCCTAACAGGGTTTTCGAGGAATCTAAACTTCATATGAAAAAGCAAAGAGCGTGGAATAGACAAGAGATGAGGAAAATAGGATGGAATTGCTCTGTCAGAAAATGAGATTTGTTGTAAAGCTGTAGGATTTAAGAAAGTGTGTTATTGGTGGAGAAGAAGACAGGTTGACCAAAGGAACAAAACGTATTGTTTTGCACTACCTAAATATGTGGTAAAAGTTTTTTTCCACAGCAAAGGAATGACGAATATAAAATTTAGAAGAATGCAATTGAAAAATATGTTCAAAGTTGGATTTTGTAAATTAGTTAAGGGAGAATTGTTGATTCCTACATACAGATAATTTAGAGAAGGCTTCGGTGACTTATATATGAAATCATTGTGGATATAAACTATTAAAAATGTTACTTTTGAACCATTTTAAGATAATTCAATGTTTTCCTGGAAAAATAATTAGGATAATAATTACTTCTGGGGCAGGGAGTTTGAGATTAGAGTTAGTATGGATTTGTAAGCATGTGTTATTATGCTTCATAGCTCCCATATATGTGTATATATATTTTATACATCATATAATTATATTCATTTTCTAGGGCTGCCTAAGAAAATACCACAGACTGGGTTGCTTAAACAACAAATATTTTATATTCTCACAGATCTGGAGGTTGAAAGTCCAGGATCAAGGTGCTGGCAGGTTTAGTTTCTACTGAGGCCTCTCTCCTTGGCTTGCAGACAGCTGCCTTCTTGCTGTCTTCTCACATGACCTTTTCTCTGTGCATGCGCATCTGTGTTGTCGCTTCCCTTTTTTATAAGGACACCAATCCTACTGGATTGGAACCATGCCATTATGACCTCATCTTTCAAAATTATTATAATTTCAGGGGATACATGCACAGGTTTGTTCAATGAGTATATTATGTAATGCTGGGGTTTGGCCTTCTAGTGAATCCATTACCCAAATAGTGAACACAGTACCCAATAGGTAGTTTTTCAACCCTTACCTCCCACTCCTTACCCCTCTTTTGGAGTCCCTAATGTCTATTATTTCCATCTTTATGTCCCATTGTTTAGCTCCCACTTTTAAGTGTGAACATGCAATATTGAATTATCTGTTTCTGATTTATTTCACGTAGGATAATGGCCTCCTGCTCCATCCATGTTGCTGCAGGGACATAATTTCATTCTTTTTATGGCTGCATAGTATTCCATGGGGGGGGTGTGTGTAATGTGATATAAATAGGAAAATATATATATATACATATATGTATATATGTATATCTCCAACCCAACCCACCATTGATGGACACTTAGCTTGATTCCATGATTTTTGCTATTGTGAATAGTATTGCAATGAACATAAGAGTGCAGGTGTTTTTTGAGGAAATGATTTATTTTCCTTTGGATATACACCCAGTAGTGAGATTGCTGGATAGAATGGTAGTTCTATTTTTAGTTCTTTGAGAAATCTCCACATCATTTTCTATAGGGATTGAACTAATTTGCATTCCCACTAACAGTATATAAGCATTCCCTTTACTCCACATCCTCACCAACGTCTGTTATTTGTTGACTTTTTAATAATAGCCATTCTGACTGGTGTGAGATGGGATCTAATTGTGGTTTTGATTTGTATCTCCCTGATGATTAGTGATATTGAGTATTTTTTCACATGTTTGTTGGCCATTTGTATGTCTTCTTTTGAGAAGTGTCTGTTCATTTCTTTGGGCCACTTTTTAATGGAGTTATTCACCTTTTTCTTGTTGATTTGTGAATTTCCTTATAGATTCTGGATATTAGACCTCTGTGGGATGCATAGTTTGCAAATATTTTCTCCCATTCTGTAGGTTGTGTCTTTGTTGATTTTTTCTTTTACTATGCAGAGCTCTTTAAGTCTTATTTGTCTGTTTTAGGTTTTGTTGCATTTGCCTTTGGTCTTAGTTAAAAATTCTTTGTCTAAGCCAGTGTCCAGAAAAGGTTTTTCCTAGGTTTTCTTCTAGAATTTCTAGTTTCAGGTCTTACATTTAAGTCTTTAATACATCTTGAGTTAATTTTTTAATATAGTGAGAGGTAGGAGTCCAGTTTCAGTCTTCAGCATATGGCTAGCCAGTTTTCTCAGCACCATTTATTGAATAGGGAGTCCTTTACCTGTTGCATGTTTTTGTTGTCTTTGTCTAATATCAGTTGGTTGTAGGTGTGTAGCTTTACTCTTGGTTTCTCTGTTCTGTTCCATTGATCTGTGTGTCTATTTTTGTACCAGTAGCATGCTGTTTTGATTATTACATTATGACTTATTTAATCTTAATTACCTCCTTAAAGGCCATATTTCTATATGCAGTCACTTTAGGGGTTAGAGCATCAACATTTGAATTTTCAGTCTATAATAATAATTATATATGTATATATATACTTTTTGAGATGGAGTCTCACTCTGTCGCCCAGGCTGGAGTACAATGGCATGATCTCAGCTAACTGTAACCTCGACCTTCTGGGCTCAGGTAATCCTCCCACCTCATCCTCCCAAATAGCTGGGATTACAGGCATGCACCACACTCAGCTAATTTTTGGTATTTTTTGTAGAGACGGAGTTTCACCATGTTGCCCTGGTCTCGAACTCCTGGGCTCAAGTGAACCTCCCACCTCGGCCTCCCAAAGTGCTGGGAAATCAGGCGCAAGCCACTGTGCCTGGCCTATAGTAATAATTGTTAATTAAAATTTTTAAATAAAATATACATCCTATGCACATCATTTTTGGTGTTGAGAAGTTCTTAATAATATTAATCCCTTTTGGAATTTCTTTTCCTATTTCTCTAAGGAATTCAATTTCAAAGGTCTACATAGGATAGGAATGATTACAGCCTTTAACAGGCACATTCACAAATCACTCTGCAAAGTTCAAAGTCTACATTTCAAGCCAATAAATTCAAACTCCCAAGACTCTTTAATAAACCTAGTAATCGATGAGACAAGAGAAGAAAATGTCCTGAGGTTTCTGAATATTTTATTTAATCAAGTCATATTTCAGGGTTATTTGTTTCCTCCGTTAAGGGCTTACAAAAATGCTGATTATTTTTAGATGTTTTAGAATACAGCGTTAAAGAACAGTATTTACTAGGGAAAATCCATAGCTAAAAATAATTTTATCATATTCGTATATATTTTAGCACGAACAGAAAAATTTACAGGTTTAATTTGCAGCTATATTTTTGACATTTTATTGCTTCACTCAGACTAAATGACTCAATGACTTACTATTTCTCTGCACTGCATACTAGGGATTTTAGCAAATACCAGGATGATTTCATGTAATTTATATTATTTAAATCTTTTTCCTGCCTGAATGTAATGTTTGACTTTATAATGTTTTTCTTTTGACATTATATATTTCACAAGTAATATACTTTGGGGTCACCTAAAACAAGGAATGGATTTCTTATCAGCAGACAACATTCCTGTCTAATATGTTCATCTTCCTGAGTTTAGAAGGTATATAAATAAAAATTAATGGAAGCTTCCAGATGTTTTTACAATAGGCACATTTTTTCAATTATTCTGTATCTCGTCAAAGATACAGAAAGCTAATATATATATTGATGAAGTTATCAGATAAAAGCAAATATTTACAAATCATCATTCTGAAAACAGATAAGTTAATATTGTCTTAGGTTTTGCATCTGTTCATCAAGGAATAAAGATATACAACATGTATTTCTACAAAAGGATATTTCCCTTGACCCTTATATGTGTTCACTATTTTTTCCTGTTCTTTCTTCTTGTATTGCATTATTGGAAAACTTCATAATTTTTTGTTGTAGCTTGTCTCCAAGCCTAGTATAGCACATTATGTACATTTTTGTTTTTCTTTTTTCTCACAAAGTAGAAATTAGTTCATTGGGTTTTTTTTTCCTGCATATAACAGTGATACTATTTATTACAAACATCTGTTTTTCTAATAATGTAGACAAAGTTCATATTAGACTATGGGTTTTGGAAGACATGATTATCACATTTCATTATTGCTATAGTTTTCTATAATAAACAATGTAAACAGCGACATAGCATGAATCCAAATTTCAAATCTTTGTTATGGGTTTTGATTGGCTTTTATTAACAAAAATAAACTGGGGAACTGCCAAATACTCTTATTTCTTTATGATATTATAGATCAGTGTTTTTCAGTTTGTTGTGTCTAGACTTTCACTTCTATAAAAATTACCTGGAGTTGCTCGTTAAAAATAGAGATGCCAAAATGCTACCCTAGTCTTCTCAATCTGGTATCTTCAGTTTGGCCTAGAGTTCTGAATTTTCACACACGATGCTGGTGATTCTTAATCATGCTGCAGTTTGAGAGCCACTTATGTACACCATAGCCTGAGCACTGTACAAGCTTTGTTCCCTGACTTTTTTGGTGTGTTTATTTTTCCAAATTACTTCTTGAGGATATTTTATCTGTCTGACAGTTATTTTATGCCTTTGTTTAAATCAAACAGTAACTTAAACCAAGGAGAGCCAGCCTCAGCTCCAGCTCTGTGCTAAAAGGCCTCCCCTACTCCAGTTTACCTGAGGAACTTCTCTTCATCCTTTACTTACTGGTCTGTGTTCGCCTTCATCAGGCCTGCAGTATAGAGAGCATTCGTAAAATCGGACCCATTCTTTCTTAATACAGTGAGCTTAGGAATTATTTTCTCTTTATTTATTTAAATAAATATTTAGTCCATTGTTAACTTAGAGAATAATGGTTACAATGAAAGATTTATTTTCATTTCTTTATTTAATGTCATTGCAAATTGGAAACATTTGTAAAAACTCACTGCCTTTCAACCTCTTAAATATAGCCTGTAATCCTCTGCTAGGGGTTACAGTATATTTCTTTTCTGTATTTCCAGGATTTAGTTAGTCCTAGAAATATTATAGGCCATAGGACGTTTGATATTGTTTTTGTTATAGAGAAGCCAAGGGAGTTAAAGATGAAGGCCTTCTAAAATTATTAAGTTCTCACTCCTGTGTGAGTATCTGGACAAATGAAAACAAGAAACTATCAGCATGTTTTAGAGAATTGAGAAGTTTGGCAATCCTGTGGGAAAGTATTTCCATGTAATTTTTTAAATTTATGCCCACCCAATCTGTTTTCCATAGGTTTCAGAATCTCCTCTTCAACCTACAATGAAGAGATAAATCACCTCCAACAGTCAAAAGTCTGAAATTAAGGAAAGTAAACAGTATATTACCCAGACTAGTTAAAATAACAAGACAGTAAAGTGGCACAGTCTATGATTGACGTGTCCTTTTCCAAGGACATCTCTCACAGACTTAATCTTCATAGGTTGGCAGGGAGTTGATGTTGAAACCATACCAAGAAACAGATTGTGCACCCCCAAAATAAAAAAGAACAAAAAAAAATTGATCCCTGTGCATCAACGCTATAAACCAGTGCTTCTAAATTGTCTAAATTATCCTAATTCAAGTTAACCAGATGCACCAAATATGAGTGTCAGCAGCAAACATCTCCTTGTCCTTGTCCACTACCCTTGTCCATTACCCTGGTCTCTTCTCACTTTATCCTGGTTTTGGATTTTAGCCTCTAGTTTTCCAACTTTGATAGATACAGGAAGCACAGCTTCCTTTCAGATAAATTGCAGACAGAACAGATATTCTTGGTGTTCACGTTCAACTCTAATTCACCTGAAGGATTAGTAGCAGTAACACAATACAGTGGCATGGGAGGGGAAGTTGGTACGTTGAGGGTAATAGGAGTTATTGAGAGTCACTGAGGATATATTGAAATTTTGAATTGAAAAGAAAAGGTCATGCTTATAACTAGGGTAGACATTTAGACAATGTTACCTTATTGCTATCTAGTGTTATTTGTAATTTTTACTGCTTTATGTTACAAATGTTCTAAGATATACAAATAGCAAATGCATTTTTGCACCCATAAATATGTGGGGTCCTATTGTTTTCTGACATCCTGAATTCACTGTGTGGCTATATTGCTTTTTTCTTTCGTGGCATTATTTTAACCTTATATTGGAGTCAAGTTTATGATAGCCTCATAAATAATAACTTGAGTAGCTTTTGCTCTTTCTATGTTTTCTGGAACAACTTAAAATAGGAATTCACTATACCTTGAAAATTTGGTAGAATCTACAGTTATTTTACTCTGGGGTTTCCTGAGAAGGGTGGTCTTTGATTGTCACTTTAATTTCTTTATTTCTTATTCAAGCTCTATATTATAACAATTTGGATATTCTATATTTTTCTGGGAATTCATATATTTCATTTCTATTTTCAAATATTTTAGTATATAGTTGTTCATAATAACCGTTCTTATGTTTCTTAATCTCTGTGGTGTCTCCAGTTAGTTCCCTTTTTTCATTCTATACTTTGTTTTTGTTTTGTTTTTTTTTTTCATTTTTTGTTCATTCCATACCTTATTTGAACATTCTGTCTTTTGTCTCTTTTTAGTCTCAACAAAAGTGTGCTTATGTTATTAATACTTTTAAGTAATCAGCTTTTGGTTTGCTATTTTTTCTTGTTATTATTTTGTTAATGCTGTTCTCAATGTCATTCTATTTTTATATTTGTTATTTCCTTCTTTGTTTCTTTGCGCTTGCTCTGTGCCTCTCTTCTAACTTCTTTGGTTAGATGCTTAACTCATTTAATTTAAACGCATTTTGTTACATGATAAATATATTAGAGCTATGAACTTTCTTCTGACTCCTGTATCAATACCTTTTCTTACTTTCTTCCTAAGATCAATGAAGTGTAGGTTTTTCATTCCTGTTTGAGGCCAACCATTTCCACGTTGACTTTTCCTTTCCTATCTCCTCCATGGCTTTGTTTTTAGTCTTTGTCTTGGTGTTGGAGTTCAGGATGTGGAACAGAAAACCCGTTCATGCTAAGAGAAAAGGTGAGTTAGTATAAGGATACCAGTGGACCATACCTGGAAAGCTATGAGATACCAATGCAGTTCACTGTCTCCCCTTAAGGGATATAGTTTCTCACAGAGCCTCTGCTTCTCTCTATTCATCTCTGGCCTGTTCTGCTTTCTCTAAAAGCTAGTGTTCTCATGTTCTACTTCACAGATGTTTTCTTTAGCAGCTTACAGATTTTGTTTCATCTAACTTCAGCTTTAACATGGCTCATTACTGCTGCACCATCCTTTCTTTTTACACCACTACCCTTTCATCTGAGTTTCTAGCACTATTCAGCCAATTATTTCCATATTTCTTAGTTTATACTCCTAATAAAGAGAATCCATTGGTCCAACTTTTTTTTTTTTTTTTTTTTTTGACGGAATCTTGCTCTGTTGCCCAGGCTGAAGTGCAGTGGCATGATTTGGCTCACTGCAACCTCTGCCTCCCAGGCTCAAGCAATTCTCCTGCTTCAGCCTCCCGAGTAGCCGGAATCACAGGCGTGCACCACCACACTTGGCTAATTTTTGTATTTTTAGTAGACACAGGGTTTTACCATGTTGACCAGGCTGGTCTCAAACTCCTGACCCCAGGTGATCCGCCCTCCTTGGCCTCCCAAAGTGCAGGGATTACAGGTGTGAGCCACCACGCCCGGCCCCAACTCATCTTTTCATAATAGATAACAGGTCACTAACCAACATGTATGCCTAATGTTAGTCAGTCACCTGTATTGATGAGGAATCACACCATATAAGCCACGCTGTCATGGGCAAGGGCTGTGGGCAGGGCATTTCCCCCTCATGATGTACCGGTGAACAAGCTCCAGCAATCTCTAATAGCCCTCCAATTCTTATACATTCAGTTTTACTCCATTAGTTTTTTTTTTACCTTATACCTTAATGTTATTTGTCTTGTCACTCTAAAAAATATTCTCTTTTGAAGTTGTTTTTTTCTAGCTGTGTTCAACTCATTCTTCTTTTCCCCTCATCCATTATTCTCAAAAGTATAGAGTTTGCTGTGTTCACATTCTCATCCCTCATTAACTTTTTATCCCATTAAAACTGAGCTTCGTCTTCTATTACATTCCTGGAACTGCTCTCACTAAGGGCAACAGTGATCATCTAGTTGTCATATCCAGTGGATATAGAGGCAGTCAACTGTGTAGGAGCCTGGTATGGAGACCTCCTTACTTACCCCTCCTCCTTCAGCTAGAGCTTAGTGAGCTAGAGCCAGAGCTGGTGTTAGAGAGCAATGGCAGCATGGTGACCATGCACAGCGGCGGCTACAAACACAGTTCCACTGCCCTGTTTTCAATATCTAACATTCATGGCAGCTTTCTTCCACAAATTTTCTACTCCCTTGATTTCCATGAAATCTACACTTCCACAGTACTGCTCATAACCTCGGGATATTCTTTCTTTTTTCCCTTTTGTAGATTCCATGCTCACCTACTACTCTTTTTATTCTGTGTACTCTCCACTTTTGTAGATTCAAGTATCACAGATAAGCTGCTGATTCCAAAATTCACATTTCCAACCTAGCCTTATTCTCCACCTTGCTCTTTGTTCAGTCACCTTTATGACTACGTCAAAGAGCTTTCTTGCCTTCTGGCTTCCAACTGGGTGTGGCCCAATGGAAGGCATTTGGAAAAGATCAGAAGGTGGGAAGGGAGTGAGATTGGGGGATTCTTACAAGGTTGCCATGAGTTAGCTACATCCATTTACTGAAGGGCACAACTCCTGTCAACACCCAGGAAGTGCCCTTTTCTGACTTAGATATGATAATGGGTCTCCAATATTGCCTGTGTCAGTTCCCCTAAATCTTACCCATGTCTTTGTAGATAAATTTTTCTGCAAATTACACTTTTGAGTGTACTGTCTTGTTTTCCACCAGGACCCTGACTTATATAACAAATGAGTTATAACTCATATGTTATAATTTATTTATCACACCTTTCCTAAACTCCTTACATTGTCCTCAGGCCCCAACAGTCATATAATTACTAAGACTTGCTGATTTCAGATGCCAAATATTATTCAAGTACATACCTTTTCTCTCTTTTCACTCTTAAAATCCTAGAGGGTCTCAATACATCTATATGAAATTGTTTTAAGTGTGAGATAGAAAAGGCTTGATTAAGGTAAACTGTGTAGTAAAAATTGTCAACCCCCAGCAAACTGCTTATATGATCAACTTGATTATATTTGGCTTTATTATTCTCTAGCTAATACATGAATGTGCATCTTGTGGCCCCAGTGTTTCTGTCTTCTGATCCTTATATTTTAAAAGATCATTGAATTGTTTCAGTTTCGTTTTATTTATAAACATAGAATGCTTTTATCTAATGGAATGTTGACAGAATCCTTTTTTTAACTTTTTCTTTTTTACTTTTTTAAAATTCTTTTTTTTTTTTCAGTAATATGGTATTCCACAGAAAGAACCCTAATATACAAAATAAATTAAAGTGGAGCTGGTTCTAGCTAAAGCAGGGTTAGCACCTAAGACACAGCAGGAATGTTACTTCTTTATTACCAGTGCTTGTTAAGTATTTGTCTTCTCCCGGTTATTTTCTTCAACTCTAACTCTATTGCCATCCTGGCCCTGGGCTGAAACTCTTATTCACTGACATAATCAGAAACTGGTTATAATGAGATCCTAACTCCTATTCCATCTGGGCAGGATGATTTTTCAACAAAGACTCTTGTTTCAAAGGTATTTGGAATCTCTGTCCAGCATGAAGATTGATTTATTTTTTTTTATATAGGAATTAAAGAAACCTGATGAATGAAATATGGAAAAACTTTCAGTAAATCAGAAGAGTTCCACATTGTAACATAAGCTCTGAACATCACTTTCTGATAATTATGATCCTATTAACCCTATTACTAACTATATTGTATGAGTAGACTTATCAAACTTGGAGTTAGCCAAATGTCTTTTTTATGTCATATACTATAAATTATATCTCTTGCATTTTATCTTATATTTAAGGTGATTTTTTACCTTTTTAAGGATATTTGGATTCTACTTCTGTTCTGCATTCATTCTTGTTGATATTGTGTTCATCCTAGTTAATGGAAAATAATGTTTATTTGAATAGAACTGCAGAGAAAGCCTTTTGATCTACCAATAGAGAACTCTCTAAGAGGAAGTTGAGTCATAAATCTGTGGATGGTTGTTTAGTCAATAATAAGTATATCTGACTTTTGAGACATCATCTAGCTCTTGTTTTGCCATCTGGTCCTTAAGGAGATTTTGAATGGCTTTGCCAAATACCTTCTTAAAATCAAATTAACTATGTCTAGAGCATTTTTCATATCTGCCAACCAAGTAATACTTTCAGAAAATGATTAAGATTAGTCTGACATGTCTTGTTCTTGATGAAGCCAAGCTTGCTTTCACTGCCTTCCTTTCTAAACATGTATAAAACTATCTGTTCATTAATTCCTTCAAGAAATTTTGCAGAGTTCAGCAGCATGGCTTAAAGCCTGGCTGGTTAATAATTTGAGGCCTCCACATTCTTTTCCTTTTAAAAAAAAAAATGGAAACAGTTTTATTCTCTAGTCTTCCAGCATGACTTTTATCTTTATAGTGCTTCAAAGATTACCATCATCAATCCAGTCATTTCATCTCCAGTTTCTTGTATTCATTTCTTCCAGGAAATCGTGTGGGTCAGAATGCTTGCCCTAATTTAAAGCAGGTGAAAGATCTGCTACTATTTCTTCATCTGTCTGAGCTTATGATTTATTCTGTTTTTTAAAAAAATTATTTTGAAATTATTTTAGAGTTCAGGAAGCGTTAAAAAATTGTGCAGAACATTCCCATATACCCTTTAACTAAACCCTGTAAAGTTAATATCCTGCCTAACCATAATGTAATTATTAAAACTAAGACATTAACATTGATATAGTATTGTTAGCTAAAGGCTTTCTTCTCATTTCACCAGTTATTCCATTAATATACTTTATCTTTTTCAGGATCCAATCCAGGATCCCATATTACATTTAGTTTTCATGTCTCCATCATCTCCTCCAATCTGTTAGAATTCTTCAGTCTCTCCTTATCTTTCATGACCTTGACACTTCCAGTACTATTCAGGCATTTTGTAGAGTGCCCCTCAATTTGGGTTCTTCTAATATTTCATCCTTAGTAGATTAAGATTATGCATTTTGAGGACAAATACTTGGAAGTGATATGCCCTTCTCAGTGCTTCATAGTAGGGTCACATGATGTTGATTACATCTTATTATTGATGAGACTAACCTTATTGCTTGGTTTAGAGGTTTACATCAGGCTTCTGCACTGTAAAGTTGCTATTTTCCCCCTTTGTAATTAATAACTATGTGGAAAGAGATACTTTGAGATTATACAAATATCCTCTGTCTTCTTAAACTTTCACTTACTATTTTTAGCATTAATTGTGATGGATCATGCCTGCTGTAATTATTACTAGGGTGGTCATTATAATAGAGTTTTTTTTTATTTCCTTCGTTTCTTCTACTTTTATTAAGTGAAATTCTTCAGTAAAGAAGAGCTGTTTCTTCTTTTATTTATTTTTAACAGCCTTTTGAGATATAATTGACAATAAAACAGTACATATTTAAAGAGTACATTTTACTGTTTTAACACACGTAAAACATCACAATCAAGATAATGAAAACACAACCACCAGCAGTTTTCTTGTATTTCCTTCTAATTCCTCCCTCCTACTTCTCCCCATCTTCCATGCTGTCCCCAAACACTGTACTGCTTTCTGTCACTATAGATTAGTTTACATTTTCTGGAATTGTATATACATGGAATAATGCAGTATATACTCTTTTGTCAATTGGCATCTTTCACTTGGGATAATTATTTTTATATTTATTCTTGCTATTACATAAATCAATAGTTCTTTTTTCTGAGTTATGTTCTACTATATGGATATACTACAACCAGTTTATTGACTTCTTGATGGGTATTTGGGTGTTTTTTGTTTTGATTATCACAAATGGCTATTCTGGCTTTCTTTTGATTAGTGTTAACAGAAGTTATCAGATAGTTGTGTTGTTTTTTTGTTGTTGTTGTTTTTTTCTTAAGTCTGGGTGCTGGAGATAGAATCAGGTAGCAGAGTTACCAGGCCACTGATAATTCTGTTCATTTTATTTTCAGTTTCATTTCTCCCTCTGTTTCATTTTGGATAGTTTCTATTGTTATATCTTCAAGTTCACTAATCTTTTCTTCTGCAATGTCTAATCTGCTATTAATCTCATCTAGTGTATTTTTTATCTCAGACATAGTTTTTATCTCTAGAAGTTCAATTTGGCTCTTTTTAAAAATAGCTTTTATATCTCTATCTCTTTAAACATATGGAATACAATTATAATAACTATATTAATGTTCTTCTTTTTTTTGAGACAGGGTCTCACTCTGTCACCCAGGCTGGAGTGCAGTGGCATGATCTCAGCTCACTGCAACCTCCACTCCCCAGGTTCAAGCGATTCTTGTGTCTCAGCCTCCCGAATAGCTGGGATTACAGGCACGCACCACCACACTCAACTAATTTTTGTACTCTTAGTAGAGACAGGGTTTCACCATGTTGGCCAGGCTGGTCTCAAGTTCCTGACCTCATGTGATCCACCCTCCTTGGTCTCCCAAGGTGCTGGGATTATAGGAGTGAACCACCAAGCCCAGCCATAATAACTGTATTAATGTTCTTGTTGCTAATTCTAAAAATCTATGTCAGTTCTGATGTTTCCATTGATTTCTAACTAAAAATTTAATGGCTTTAATTGTAGATTTGCATGCAATTTTAAGAAATAATGCAGAGAAATCCTGTGTGCCCTTTGTCAAATTTCCTTCAATGGCAACATCTGGTAAAATTGTAGTAAAAAATCACAACCAGAATATATCGATACAATACACTGATCTTGTTCAGATTTTCCCAATTCTACCTGCACTCTATCTGTATGTGTGTGTATTTAGTTCAATACAATTCTGTCCCATGTGCAGACTCATGGATCTACCTTCACAGGCAAGGTACAGATTTGTGCCATGACCAAAAAGATCACTTATGTTGCCTTTTTATAACCATACCCACCTCTCTCTTGTCTCAACCCTCACCCCCATTCCTAACCCCTGCAACAACTAATTTGTTCCCCATTTCTAAAAGTTTGTCATTTCAAAAATGTTATATAAGTGAAATTATAGAGTATATAAATTTTGGGTATTGGCTTTTTCATTCAACATAATTGCCTGGAGATTCATACAAGATTGATTAATTTTTCTCCTCATTATGTGTTATGTTTTCCTGCTTCTGTGCATGCCTGATCATTTTTATTGGGTGCTAGCATTGTGGGGTTTTGTGTTGTTTTGTTTTTTTTTTTCTTGTTGGGTCCTGGGTATTTGTTTATGCCTTTAAATATTCTTCAGCTATGTTCCAGGATGCAGTTAAATTACTTGGAAAAAACCATTTGATCTTTTTAGGTTTTGCCTTTAAGACTCATTAGATGTTACTACAACAGTATCAGTCTAGGTCCTCTTATTCTCCACTGCTGAGAAAGATACTTCTGAGTATTCTAGCTTATGCCTACGAGTTACGAAGTATTTTAGTTCTGAGCCCTGTGTGACTATCTTTCTTTCAAGCAATTATTTTCTCAGCCTCAGATATCCCCTCACATGCTGAATACTCAAAAGGAACCTTCAATAGATCCCTGCATTTCTCCCCCAGTGTGTTTCTGTCTTCTCCAGCATTCTGTTCTGTAAACTCACACTGCATTGGTCTCCCTTGACTCTTCAGATAAGCTTTCTCTACTTAGGATTTCTGCTGAGCTCCAGCTAGGTTTAACCTCTTTGCATGCAGCCTGGAAACTCTCTCAAGACAATAAGCTAGGGAAGTTCTAGGGATCATTTCATTTGTTTACTATTTCTGAGGGATTGCTCCTTCATTGCCTGCTGTCCATTGTCTTAAAAACCATTGTTTCATATATTTTGCCTGTTTTATTTTTGGTTGTTTCAGGCAGGAGGGCAAATCTGACCCTTATTTTTCCACGTTGATTTAAAGCCAGAGTCATTACTTATTATTTTACAGTTTATTACTTATTTTTGATCTAATTTATTTTATCACTTTGATATAAGGTTGAAAATTGAAATATAATTTTATTTTTATTTTATTATTGCATTATTCATCCAAGTAAAAGTCTTTTCCATACTATTCTTGTTGTTCTGAACATAACTTTAAAGATTTCTTTCTGTATCTTTAGGCTTTTAGTTTGTTCTGGACTTGATAAACTTTTTGATATTTTTCTCACATAGCTTTTCATTTTTTCTCCCTTTTCTTTCTACCTTTATTTCTTCTTTCTATTCAATAAATATGTTTTTGAGCGTGTATAATGTTCTAGATGCCGTGCTAAGCACTAGAAATAATGTCATGAAAAGGATAGAAAAAATCCTTGATCTCTTGCTTAAATTCTAGTGATGGGAGAAAGGAAATAGACACATAAATAAAATTATTTTATTTCAGAATATGTGCTATGTAGAAAATAACATGCTTTTCAAGGCGATATTTGAGCTAAAATAGTAGCAAGTACCACACCAGTGTTTAGAATAAGTCTGCTTACTTCCCATAACTAAGTAAGATACTTCTGAGTATTCCACCCTATGCCCCATGAATTATGAAGTGATGAGCAAGAGCACTTATCAGAAGAGCTGGAAGAGCATTCCAGGAAAATGGAACAGCACCTGCCGAAGCCCAAAGTCAAGAATAAGTTTGACATGTTCAAGGAACAGAAAGAGGAACAGCATGACTGGAGGGTCATCCAGGAAGAAGGAGTGCTACAAAATGAGGTCAGGAAAGTATTCAGAAGTCAAAGCACATAAGTGCTAAAGGACTGAATCTTAGATTATGTACCTTGCCTTTTACTCTTGAAATATGGCTTCATTATACCTGAGCCACTTAGAAAAATCCCTGTACAACCATTTGAGCCTGTACAGCGCTCTCTTTAGGCTTGTATATTCAGAGAGTCCTTTTTTTAAAAAAAAAAAAAAGTAAATTAATAACTTTAAGACCTTCTTTGTCTTCCACATAACAGTTGCTGGTAGCTGGGCACAGTGGCTCCTGCCTATAATCTCAGCACTTTGGGATACTGAGGCAGTTGGATCACTGGAGCCCAGGAGTTTGAGACCAGCCTGGGCAGCATAGTGAAACCCAGTCTCTATAGAAAATACAAAAATTAGCCAGGGTAGTTTTGTTTAGTGTGCTGGTTATATGCTAAGTTAATTTAAATAAATAAATAATAAAAAAATAAAAATTAGCCAGGGGTGGTGGTGCATTCCTGTAATCCCAGCTACTCTAGAGGCTGAGGTGGGACAATCACTTGAGCCATGAGGCAGAGGTTGCAGTAAACCAAGATTGTGCCACTGCACTCCAGCGTGGGCAACAGAGTGAAACCCTGTCTCAATAAGAACAACAAACATAATTGCTGACCATGTACTTTTTTCTGGCTTTGAATACTTTGAAATATAGTTGTCCAATGTCTAAAATAACTGTAACACTCCCATTGTACACTTCTTAGGCTGTTATAATCTCCAAGAAAACATGACCCATTATTCCCATTATGCCTATTATTATCGGTCAGAGTTAACTACAGAGAAGCAGCTTGAAGAGACAGCTATAAACAAGGCATCCAAAATTTCATCAGATTGTCAGCTTTTCTCACAAAGACTTCCAGCAGATTGCTTCTTCCAGTCAATTCTCAACATAGCAATAAGAGATACCTTCCTAAAGAGCAAATAAGATTTTGTCACTCCTCTGCTTATATTCTTACAATGGCTTCTCATTGCAATTAAAATAAAAAGCAAAACATGATGATGGCTAATAAGTCCATACATGATTCCCTGCCTGCCTATTTTTCCAACCTCATCTCATGCCAGTCCCACTTTCCTCATTACACTCAAGTTACACTTCATTACAGTGAATTCTTCCTTCAGCTTCTAAAACATACCTACCCAGCTTTTGTCCAGCTCTGTAGTTTTTCGCATCCTGTTTCTGTTGCCTGGAATACTTTTCCCCTGATTCTCTTCTTATGGTCAGCTTGTTTCCTCATCCTTTAGCTCTTGTTGAAATGCCACCCTCTTAGAAGAGACTTCCCATTTATCTAAAGCCGGTCTTTCCTACCCATATGCTCTCTTGAACCCTTATTTCTTTCATAACATCACCTGCAATTATTTTACATATGAAGTTGGTTATTGGTTTTTGATCTGTATGCACCATTACAATGTAAACTTCAGGAGAGCAGGGTCCAGATCTCTGTTCTTCCTTACAGAATCCCCAGTGCCTAGAATTATGTCTGATACATAAAGTCCAGTAAGGGAAAAAGGACATTTAGGTGTTATAAAATCCTCATTATCCAAATATTACTGATTCAGTATGACCTAATAACTCTTATGAATCTATTGTTGAACAAGATGAAAAAGATGAACATAAATGTTATTGTCTCATAACATGCGTTTTTACTAAGTATAATTTCATTTTTAGTTGTTTATAACAAATCTTCCACTTGTACTTTGTAAGACTAATGAAGACTTGATAATGTGGAATTTCCCAGTGGCTTTCTGAACGTGTATGTGCATGCATGCATATGTGTGTGTGTGTGTGTGTGTGTGTCTGTATGTATGTATCCTTGAAGTAGATTGAGGCTGCCAGAAATTTCTTCGAAAAACATAATTTATATAGTAGTAAGATGTTTGGCAATGCCTGATGTAAAACTATGGTTGAAAATACAAATCAGCATGGGATTTTATCTCTGTCATTCAGCATCAGTCACTTAATACTGTTAAATTATAGCACTCATATTACAATATCCTAGATTTCTTTCTCAAAAATAATATTATCTTGTTGAAGTGTTCATGCCTGAAACACTAGAATTATCATTGCAAACACATCTATAGATTCAATTGTTTAATCTGAGTAAGAAATGAGTGGATGGTCTAAATTTAAAGTTTATTAGAGGGTTTCAGGGCTGTTTTCCTATACATTTGTTGGAATCCTTTCATTTGTCCCTCTTGTTTTTAGTGTAAAAATTCAAGGTACTTTTCCAGGTTGCCCACTGTGTTTAATAGATGACTTATATGTCAACATCTGTTTTCTGATTCCATTTTGTATGTTTTTCTGACAAAAATAGCCAATCAATAGCTGATAATACTGCTTAGCCATGAACTAGAATTAATACATGCTCCCAAACATTACATAACCTATTTCAGAGAGTGACTGTGTAGATCATTAGAGGATAGTTTATTAGCTGATTGGTTAGTCAGACTCATCAGTGTCCATCTTGAGAATCATAAAAATAAAAATTTTAAAGCATCCCAATTGATGTTAAAAAAGAAAAAGCTGCAATAAAGAATAAAATCTTCAAATGGTACCTTCTGTTCAAAATAAAGAAATCTTTATATTTTATTCTGCACCTTTGCTTCTGTATCAGGTTGCCATGGAAATTTTTTCATTAACATTAGATTGATTTGCCTAGAGATAAAATTGCTTGCATCATTTCATCTTTTAATGTTCCTGAAGCCTCCTAAGCCATCTTCAGTGTTTTAACCTCCAGGTCGTTCCAGATTCCCAAGAGTTTCTGCCATGCTGAGTATTTTTGAAACTCAAACACAGCACATTGATGTCTTCAATGTTAGCATCAATGTTGCTGTCATGTTTTCATTCTGTATGGATGCAAAAATCATTTTAAGCATTTTGTGTCATCAAATAAAAATCTTGGATTATAATCTGTAGAATTCCAAAGACATTTACATAATAAGTATAAAGAAACAAAGTCAAATGCTTGTATAAAGGCTTCTGTTTAATGTTCTAGCCTTTTCTGCTGTAAAATATTAAAATCCATGTTAATGAGCATAAAAAATAGTACGTAATTTGGGTAATTGGGCTTCATACACTCCTATTTATGTGTTAAAATTTGTGATTGAAAGGAAATATAATTGGCTCTCTGTTTCTGAGGATTCTACATCCATGGAATTAACTAACCATGGATCAAAAATATTTGGAAAAGAAAATTACATCTGTACTGAACATGTACAGGCTTTTTTTTCCTCTTGTCGCTATTCCATAAACAATGCAGTATAGCAATCAGTCACATAGCATTTACATTGTATTAGATATTATAAATAATCTAGCGATGATTTAAAGGATTTAGGAGCATGGACATAGCTTATAGGCAAATACTATGTCATTTTATATCAGGGACTTGAGCAGCCATGGATTTTGTTATTCATGAGAGGTTCCAAAACCAGTCCCCCATAGATACTAAGGGATGATTGTATTCAATTTGTGTATATTGTCTAAAATAAACATAATTTTGGCTGGGTGTGGTGACTCATGCCTATAATCCTAGCACTTGGGGAGGTTGAAATGGGTGGATCACTTGAGCCCAGAAGTTTGAGACCAATCTGGGCAACATAGTGAGACCCTGTCTCTACAAAAAAAAAAAAAAAAAAAAATTAGCCAGGCATCGTGGTACGTGCCTGTAGCCCTAGCTACTCGGAAAGCTGAGGTGGGAGAATCACTTGAGCCCAGGAGGTAGAGGATGCGGTAAGACATGATCATGCCACTGCACTCTAGCCTGATGACAGAGCAAGACCTGTCTCAAAAAAAAAAAAAAAAGAAAGAAAGACAGAAAGAGAGAGAGAGAGGGAGGGAGGGAGGCAGGGAGGCAGGGAAGCAGGGAGGGAGAAAGGGAGGAAGGGAGGAAGGATTGATTTTGTTCTAAGTACTGTGATTGCTTCATGCTACTTAAGTGTAGCTCTGAAGTGATTTCTAAAAGCTATTCCACAGATTTTGAGGGAACATACCATGTATTATTTCTCTTTTGAACACCTAGACATATATATAAGTAGATGCTCCTACGTGTTTTATGCACTAACATTTAATTTTAGTGTCTAAAAATGAAGATACAAAGAATAGTTTTACCAAGGCCAACCAGGGAAGAAAAGGTTGAAATCTCAAGATATTTTGAGATATTTTGTGTTAAAGGAAACCAATTTCATCATCTGTAGATACTCAAATACTATATGTGTGATATTTAAATGTCAATATTTTTACACTCAACATGTTCTTTGACTCACTTTTCTTCACTTGACAGTATGTATGGGAAGTCTTTCCATATCACTATAGAACTAGCTTTTTTAAGTGTTGTATTCTCCCTATAGTATGAATGTTTTATAGATCATTCATTCCCCAATTAATAGGAATTTAAGGTTTTTTTGTATTTTTTACTGTAACGCTCAATGCTACCAAGAATATCATTTTATGTAACTTGTGCACATGTTTGATTATTTCTTCAGACCTGTTGAAGAACAATTGTTCTTCCAAAGGATACGCACGTTTAAAATTCTTGTAGATAATGATACATTACCTTCCCAGAAGAATATAAGTTTGTCCTTTTACTAGTTGTTTATAACACTACTTTCCCATATCTTTGATAAAACTTCATATTAGCAATCATTTTAAAATGTTTACAAATTTTGTGAGTAAAAAGCAATACTTCTTTATTACTGTATTTTGTATTTTATGATTACTTCTAAGATTGAGCATCATTTATTATGCTTACTGGCCTTTTGCAATTTCTCTTCTCAGTCTGTCCATACATACTGTCCGTTTTACTTTGGGGCTATCTATCTTTTTCTTACTGGTTTGTAGGTGTTCTTTATACATTCTGGATTTTTTTTTTTTTTTTGAGAGATTCTTTATACATTCTGGATTTTTTTTTTTTTTTTTTTTTTTTGAGAGAGAGACAGAGAGAGAGAGAGAGGGTCTCACTCTGTCACCCAGGCTGGAGTGCAGTGGTGTGATCTCAGCTCACCACAGCCTGGACCACTCTGGCTCAAGCAGTCTTCCTGCCTCATTCCCACCGAGTGGCGAGGACTACAGGCGCACACCACCACAGCTAGCTAACTTTGGTATTTTTTGTAGTGACGGAATTTTTCCACGTTGCCCAGGCTGGTCTTGAACTCCTGAACTCCAAGTGATTCATCTGCCTTGTCTCAGGAAAGTGCTGGTATTACAGGCAGTGCTGGGGTTACAGACATGAGCCACTGTACCCGGCCAGGATATTAATATTTCAACTCTTGAATATGTCGCAAATATTTTCCCCAGGCTATCAGTTGAATGTTAAGGGTTGTTTACAGTTCTTTTGCAGAAGAGAAGTTTTCATTTTTTTAACTTTTATTTTAGATTCGGGGTACATGTGCAGGTTTGTTATACAGGTAAATTGCATGTTACAGGGAGTAGGTGTACAGATTATTTCATCAGCCAGGTAATACGCATAGTAACCAATAGGTAGTTTTTTTGACCTTCACCTTCCTCCCAACCTCCACGCTTAAGTGGGTCCTAGTGTCTGTTGTTCCCTTCTTTGTGTCCCTGTGTACTCAGTGTTAAGCTCTCACTTATAAGTAAAAACATGCAATATTTGACTTTCTGTTCCTGCATTATTTGCTTAAGATAATGGCTTTAAGCTCTACCCATGTTGCTGCAATGACATACTCTTGTTCTTTCTTGTGGTGTCATAGTATTCCATTGTGTATGTATGCCACATTTTCTTAATCCAGTCTACTATTTATGGGTATTTAGGTTGATTCCATGCCCTAATTCTGCAGTGGTCATATGTGTGCATGTGTCTTTATGATAGAATGATTTATATTCCTTTGGATATATACCCAAAAATGGGATCGCTGGGTTGAGTGGCAGTTCTGCTTTATGTTCTTTGAGAAGTCACCAAACTGCTTTCCACAATGACTGAACCAGTTTGCAGTGCCACAGGAGCATGTAAGCATTCACTTTTCTCCCGGAACTCACCAGCATCTGTTCTTTTTTTTTTTTTTCTCTGTAGTAATTGCCATTCTGACTGATATCAGATGGTATCTCCTTGTGGTTTTGATTTGCATTTCTCTGAAAATTAGTGATGTTAAGCATTTTTTTTAATGCTTGGATGTCTTCTTTTGCAAAATGTCTCTTAATGTCCTTTGCCCACTTTTTAATGGGGTGTTTGTTTCTTGTTCATTTGTTTAAGTTCCTTATAGATTCTGGATATTAGAACTTTTTCAGATGAATAGTTTGCAAATATTCTCTTGCATTCTGTAGGTTGTCTATTTACTCTTGATAGTTTCTTTTACTTTTCAGAAGCTGTTTATTTTAGTATTGAGTTCCATTTCTCACTTTTTGCTTTGGTTACAATTCCTTTTGGCATCTTCATCATGAAATATTTCCCAGGGCCTTTATCTAGAACAATATTTCCTAGGTTATTGGTTATCTTCCAGGGTCTTTATAGTTTTAAGTTTTACATGTAAATCTTTCATTTATCTTGAGTTTGTTTTTCTATATGGTATAAAGAAGGGACTCAATATCAATTTTCTGCATATGACTAGCCAGTTATCCCATCAACATTTATTGAATGGGGAATACTCTCCTCATTGCTTGTTTGTGTTGACTTTGTTGAAGATCGGATGGTTGTAGGTGTGCAGCTTTATTTCTGGGCTGTCTATTCTATTCCATTGGTCTATGTGTCTGTCTTGGTACCAGTACCATACTGTTTTGGTTACTGTAGCCTTATAGTATAGTTGTGTGTGTGTGTGTGTGTGTGTGTGTGTGTGTGTGTGTGTGTGTGTGGAGAGAGAGAGAGAAAATATAGATAGAGATAGAGAGAGAGTCGGATAATGTGATGTTTCCACCTTTGTTTGTTTTACTTAGGATTGCTTTGGCTGTTTGGGTGCTTTTTTGGTTTCGTATGAATTTTAAAAGTCTTTTCTAATTCTGTGAAGACTGTCATTGGTAGTTTTATAAGAATAGCATTGAATCTGGAAACTGTTTTTAGTAGTATGGCCATCTTAATGATATTGATTCTTCCTCTCCATGGGCATGGAAGTTTCTTCCATTTGTTGTGTCATATCTGATCTCTTTGAGCAGTGTTTTGTAGTTTTCCTTGTAGAGATCTTTCACCTCCCTAGTTAGCTGTATTCCTAGGTATTTTATTCTTTTTGTGGCAAATGTGAATGGAATTGTGTTCCTGATTTGGCCTCAGCTTGGATGTTGATGTATAGGAATGCTACTGACTTTTGTACATTGATTTTGTGTCCTGAAACTTTGCTAAAGTTTTTTTTGTTTTGTTTTGTTTTTAATGAGATCTAGGAGGTCTTGGGCAGAGACTATGGATTTTTCTAGATATAGAATCATATCTTCTGCAAACAGATAGTTTGGCTTCGTCTCTTTCTGTTTCAATGACTTATTTCTTTCTCTTGCCTGATTGCTCTGGCCAGGGCTTCCAGTACTGTGATGAATAGGAGTGGTGAGAATAGACCTCCATGTCTTATTCTGGTTTTCAAGGATGAGGCTTCCAGATTTTGCTCATTAAGTGTGATGTTAGCTGTGCATTTGTCATAGATGGTTCTTATTATTTTGAGGTTTGGTATGTCCCTTCAATGTCTAGTTTGTTGAGGGTTTTTGACATAAAGGATGTTAAATTTTATCAGAAGCATGTGAGTTTTGTTTTTAGTTCTGTTCATATGATAAATCACGTTTATTAATTTGCATATGTTGAAGTAATCTTATATCCCAGGAATAAATAAATCTTAATTTATCATGGTGGATTAGCTTTTTGTTGTGCTTCTGGATTCAGTTTGCTAGGATTTTGTTGAGGATTTTTGCACTGACGTTCATCAAGGAGATTGGCCTGAAGTATTCTTTTTTTGTTGTGTCTGCCAGCTTTTGGTATCAAGATAATGCCGGCTTCATAGAATGAATTAGGGAAGAGTCCCTCCTCGCCCACTTTTTTTTTTTGGGGGGGGTAATTTCAGTAGAGATGGTACCACGTATTCTTTATACACCTGGTAGAATTCAGCTGTGAATCCATCTGGTCCTGGTTTTTTCCTGGTTGGTAGGATTTTTATTACTGATTCAATTTCAGAACTCATTATTGATCTGTTCAGGGATTCAGTTTCTTCCTGGTTTAGTCTTGGGAGGTTGTATGTTTCAAGGAATGTATCAATTTCTTCTAGGTTTTCTAGTTATGTGCATAGAGGTATTCATAGTAATATCTGAGAGTTTTTGAATTTCTGTGGAGTTGGTGGTAATGTCCTCTGTGTCATTTCTGTTTGTGTTTATTTGAATCTTTTTTCTTTTTTTCTTTATTAGTCTAGCTATCAATCTTATTTATTTTCCCAAAAAAAGCAACCTTAGGGTTTCTTGATCTTTGGTCTGACTTTTTGCCTCTTAATTAATTTCATTTGATTTTGGTTATTTGTCTTCTGCTGGCATTGGAGTTGGTTTGCTGTTGTTTTTCTAGTTCTTCTAAGTGTGATATGCTGTTAATTTGAGATCTTTCTAACTTTTTGATGTGGGCATTTAGTGCGATAAACATTTCTCTATACACTGCTTTAGTTGTGCCCCAGAGATTCTAGTATGTTGTATGTTTGTTCTCATTAATTTCAAAGAGTTTCTGGATTTTGGCCTTTATTTCATTATTTACGCAAAAGTCATCCAGAAGCAATTAATTTCCATGAAATTTTATGATTTCGAGTGATTTTCTTAATATTGATTTCGATTTGTATTGCACTGTGGTCCAAGAGTGTGTTGATATGATTTCAGTTTTTTTGAAGTCACTGAGAATTCTCTTACAGCCAAATGTGTACTCAGTTTTAGAGTTTGTGCCATGTGCATATGAGAAGAATGTATATTCTGTTGTTTTCAGTGGAGAGTTCTGTAGATTTCTCTTAAGTCCAATTTGTCAAACGTCCAGTTCAGTCCCAGATATCTTTATTAGTTTCCTCTTTGGTTATCTGTCTAGTACTGTTAGTGGGATGTTGAAGTCTCCCACCATTATACTGTGGGAATCTACATCTCTCTGTACGTCTCTAAGAACTTGTTTTATGAATCTGGGTACTCCTCTATTGGTGCATATGTTTTTAGGATAATTTGGTCTTCTCGTTTAATGGAACCCCTTACCACTATGTAATGCTCTTCTTTGTCTTTTTTGATCATTGGTAGATTTTTTTCCATCCCTTTAATTTGAGCCTACGGGTGTCATTACTTGTGAGATGGGTCTCTTGATGACAGCATACTTTTGGGTCTTGCTTCTTTATTCAACTTGCCACTCTGTGCCTTTTAATTGGGGGATTTAACCCATTTATATTCAAGGTCAGTATTGATGTGTGAGAATTGGATCCTGTTATATTGTTAGCTGGTTATTATGCAGATTTGATTTTGTAGTTGCTTTATAGTGTCAATGGTCTATCTACTTGAGTGTGTTTTTGTGGTGGCCAGTAACAGTCATACCTTTCCATATTTAGGACCTCTTGTAAGGCAGATGAGATGGTAGTGAATTCCCTTAGCATTCACTTATCTGAAAAAGGTCTTATTACTCCTATATTTATCAAGCTTAGTTTAGCTGGATATGAAATTCTTTCTTGGAATTTCTTTGTTTTAAGGATCCTGAATGTAAGCCCCCAGTCTCTTCTGGCCTTTAGGGTTTCTGCTGAAAGGTCCACTGTTAGCCTGTTGGGGTTTCCTTTGTAGATGACCTGCCTCTTCTCTCTTGCTGCCTTTAACATTTCTTCCCTCATTTAAACCCTGGAGAATCTGAGACTGTGTGTTGAGGATGTTCATCTTGTATAGTGTCTTGCAGGGGTTCTTGGCATTTCCTGAATTTGAATGTTGGCCTCTCTAGCGAGATTTGGGAAATTTTCATGGCTGATATTACCAAACATGTTTTCCAGGTTGCTTGCTTTCTCTCCCTCTCATTCAGGGATGCTAATAAGTCATAGATTTGATCTCTTTACACAATTCTGTATTTCTTGGAGGTTTTGCCCATTCTTTATTATTCCTTTTTATTTTTGTCTGACTGAGTTATTTAACAGAACCAGTCTGCAAGCTCTGAGATTCTTTCATCAGCTTGTTCTATTCTGATGTTAATACTTGTGCTGGTATTATAAAATTCTCGTAGTGTGTTTTTCAACTCTATCAGATCAGTTTGGTTCTTTCAAAAAATGATCATTACATCTTTCAGCTCTTGTATCATTTTATTTAATTCCTTAGATTCCTTGGATTGCATCTCAACTTCTCCTGAATCTCAATGATATTTGTTCTGGGTCATATTCTGATCTCTATTTCTGTCATCTCAGCCATTCAAGCCTGGTTAAAAAACAGTGTTAGGGAACGAGTGCTATCATTTGGAGGTAAGAAGAGGCTCTGGTGTTTTTTTTTTTCTTTTTTTTTTTTCTTTTGAGTTACCAAAGTTCTTGCACTGGCTTATCAGTGTGGCTTGATGTTCCTTCAATCCTTGAAGTTACTGTCCTCTGGATAGGGTTGCTTTGCTTTTGTCTTCTTTCATGCTTTTGCATTTGATTGTGGTCTAAGGTGGGTTCAGTTGATTGACTTTGTTTCTGGAAGATTCTAGGGGGCCAAGGCTCAGCCCAGCACTCACGGCCTGCATGCTGTAACTTTAAGGGGCTGGTACTGGGCCCCCAGCTTTGTTCTCTAGCTCCTTAAGGTTAGAAACCTGCTGCGCCAGAGGGGCCAAGGTGTACCAAATCCACTGGCCACAGTGCTCCAATGGATGGTGCCAGCCAAAGCAGTTCATTAGGGCAGTGGCTGCAGAATCCATGCTCACACACATGCCAGCAACCATGGCAGGCAGCAGGTTGCACACATATCAGCTGGGGCCAGGCACTTGTGGGAGTGGAATTGCCAGTATCTGTGCATGTGTTTGTAGTCAAATTAACCAATCTTTTGTTTTAGGACATTTGCTTTTTAGTTTTTTATATATTTAAATTTTTTTATATCAATAGCTCTAGGGACACAAGTTGTTTTCTGTTACATGGATGAATTGTATGGTGGTGAAGTCTGGGATATTAGTGTACCCATAACCCAAGTAGTATACATTGTACTCCAGTAGCTAGTTTTTCATCCCTCATAGTCCCCCACCCTCCCTCATCTGAGTATCCAATGTTCTTTATACCACACTGTATGCCTTCGCATACCAATAGCGTAGCTCCTATTTAAAAGTGAGAACATGTGGTATTTTGTTGAGTATTTTTTCATATGTTTTTTGGCCATTTGTGTATCTTCTTTTGAGAAACGTTTATTCAAGCCATTTGCCCACTTTTTAATGGGTTGGATTTTTCTTGGGGGGGGGTTGTTTTTTGTTTGTTTGTTTGGAGACAAGGCCTCACACTGTTACCCATTCTGGAATACAGTGGAGCGATCTTGGCTCACTGCAACCTCCGCCTCCTGAGCTCAAGCGATCCTCCCACCTCAGCCTCACGAGTAGCTGAGAATACAGGCACCCACCACCATGTGCAAATAATTTCTTTATTTTCTGTGGAGACAAGGTTTCACCATGTTGCCCAGGCTGGTTGAACTCCTGAGCTCAAGCAATACCCCCATCTCAGCCTCCCACAGTGCTAGGATTACAGGTGTGAGCCACCACGCCCAGCCTTATTTGTTATTTTTCTTACTTCTTTGAGTTCCTTGTAGAGTCTGAATATTAGTCCTTTTTCAGATGCATAGTTTGCAAATATTTTCTCCTATTCTGTGGGTTGTCTGTTTACTCTGATGATTATTTCTTTTGCTGTGCAGAAGTGTTTTAGTTTAACTAGGCCCCAGTTATTTATTTTTTGTTTTGTTGCATTTGCTTTTGGGGTTTTCATCATAAATTCTTTGCCAGAGAAATCAAGAAAGAGAAAGAAATAAAGGGTATTCAAAATGAAAAAGAGGAATTTGAACTATCTCTGTTTGCCAATGATGTGATCTGATCTGATACCTAGAAAATGCTAAAGAGTCCTCTGAAAGACTCCTAGATTTAAAAAATGTATTTAGTAAAGTCTCAGGTTACAAAATCAATATATACAAATCAGTAGCATTGGTATAAACCAAAAACAACCAAGCTGAGGATCAGATTGAGAATTCAGTCCCTTTTACAATAGCTACAAAAAATAAAATAAAATATTTAGGCATATACTTATCCAAGAAGGTGAAAGATGTATACAAGGAGAACTGTAAAACACTGCTGAAAGAAATTATAGATGACACAAACAAATGGAAATATATCCTATGTTCATAGATTGGAAAAACCAATATCATGAAAATGACCATAGTGCCCCAAACAGTCTACAGATTTAATGCAACTTTTATCAAAATACCAATGTCATTCTTTATAGAATTAGAAAAAAAAAATTATGAAATTCATATGGAACTAAAAAAGAGCCAGAATAGCCACAGCAATTCTAACCAAAAAGAACAAATCTGGAGGCATCACATTACCTGACTTCAGATTATGCTATTATACAAGGCTATAGTAACCAAAACAGCATGGTACGGTTATAAAAGTAGATACACAGACCAATGGAACAGAATAGAGAACCCAGAATTAAAACCAAGTACTTACAACCAATTGATTTTCTAGAAAGAGTACAGTAATGTGACTTGGGGAAAGGACACCCAATTCAATAAATGGTGCTGGGAAAATTGGATAGCCACATGTAGAAGAATGAAACTGGATCCCTATCTCTTGCCATATGCAAAAATGAACTGAAGATGGATTAAAGACTTAACTCTAAGACCTGATAACCATACAAATTTCAGAAGAAACCCTAGGAAAAACTCTGTTGGACATACACCTAGGCATTTGCTTTTTATATCTTTTAGAAGGCCATCATAAATATGGCACAAGTACACAAATTCTTCTATACTTTTTTAAAAACACATATATTTTACTTTGGTTTAGTTTTTAAGTCCTGAGTCATCTGGAATGCATTTTTGTGAATTTTATAAGTTATGAAAATAACTTACTTTTTTTCAAATGGGTATTCAGTTGCTCCAATATCATGTATTGAATTAGCCAGCCTTTTTTCAGTGGTTTAAAATGCCACCAGTGTCATAACTAAATTTGCATTTTATGTGAGTTTGTGGCCACTCTCTTGTTACACTATTTGCCTATTCCTGCACCAATACTATGGCTTTTAAAGTATATTTTACTATTTGGTAAGGTAATTTACCTTGCTTTTTATATGTTAGTACTATACCCATCCACCCTACCTACCTTTCTCATTGGTTCTCATAATTTTTTCAGTTTGGGTTTTCTAGGTAACTGATCCTATAGTCTTCAACTACTGACAGTTTTATCTCTTTATTTCTATTAATCATACCCCATATAAGAGTTATGTATTTTCCCAAACATTTAAGATCAATCTAATTCCAGATTAACACCTGTGGAGGAACTCATTTCTATCAACTTCCCCAGAAGTTTTTCTTCCTTCCTATCCATTCCTTAGCCAAAGTTAGTCCTCCTCTATTCATCCAAGGTGGATTTCAGTTATTTTTCCCAATTACTTTAAGCTTGAGTTATTCTAAGCCATATGTAAGCCTGAGGGAGGTAAGGAAGAGATTCAAAAGTGAAATATCCCATTATGATATTAACCTTTTCTGACCTGATATAGAATTGTTTTGAATTGTTTTTCCCCTTCATATGAGCATTTTATGACTTTTTTGTTATACTTTTCATGAGTCTGTGTTTGTCTCCCCAGCATTTTGTCTCTTTCCTGCCAGACTGTTCATCTTGCTTGTTATATGTCCAAAATTACTTTCCTTCTTCCCTTATACCCATACGGCAACTTCTTTAATTTCATGTAAACATTTATTATGGCTTAGAGTCTATTTTCCATATTTTCAGTAACACAGTTAGCATATCTCAAACTTTATTACCCCTCTGTCTTTTGTCCCCCAACTTCAAAACCAATCTATTTCATTTTTGTATTTTTCTTATATTTTAAAAACTTTATTTTTGAAATAATTTAACAATGACAGAGAAGTTGCAATAATTCAGAGTTCAACACAAATTCAGCAATTATTAGCATTTACCCACATTCTCTTTATTATTCTTCTCTGCCTCACCTCTGTGTATTTGTGTTTATGTTTTTAGAACAGTTTGATACTGTATTGCAAGCATCACATGATCTGTTTTGTTTTTGCTTTTTCTGTCACTGTACTCAACAAGCCAGGTCCAGCTCTACCCATATTACTCTCTTGTCTGATAAGTCCTATGTTTTGTTTTGTTTTGTTTTGTTTTGTTTTGTGACAAGGTCTCACTCCGTTGCTCAGGCTGGGAGTATGGTGGTGCTATCTCTGCTCACTGCAACCTCCTGCCTCCCAGGCTCAAGCGATCCCCCACCTTAGCCTCCCAAGTAGCTGGGACCACAAGAACACACCACCACACCCAGCTAACGTTTTTGTGTTTTTGGTAGTGACAGGGTTTTGCTGTTTTACCGCGGCTGGTCTTGAACTCCTGGGCTCAAGTGATCCACCTGTCTTGACCTCCCAAAATGCTGGGATTACGGGCATGAGCCACCACACCCGTGAAAAATGATGTTCTGCTAGATAAAGTCACACTTTGAATTCTGCTACAAATTTGTGATCATTATCCTCAAATTGCCTGTTAATACTGCCTGTGAGAGGTTTAAGCTCAAGATGGCTGAATAGGAACACCTCCGGTCTGCAGCTCCGAGCGAGATGGACGCAGAAGGCGAGTGATTTCTGCATTTCCAACTGAGCTACCTGGTTCATCTCATTGGGACTAGTTGGACAGTGGGTGCAGCCCATGGAGGGCGAGCCAAAGCAGGGTGGGGCATCACCTCACCGGGGAAGCACCACAGGTCACGATTTCCCTCCCCTAACCAAGGGAAGCCTTGTGAGGGGCTGTGCCATGAGGACTGGTGACCTCTGGCCCAGATATTGCGCTTTTCCCACGGTCTTTGCAACCCACAGACCAGGAGATTCCCTCAGTGCTACACCAACAGGGTCCTGGGTTTCAAGCACAAAACTGGGCAGCCGTTTGGGCAGACACCAAGCTAGCTGCAGGAGTTTTTTTTCATACCCCGGTGGTGCCTGAAGCCAGTGAGACAGAACCGTTCACTCCCTTGGAAAGGGGGCTGAAGCCAGGGAGCCAAGTGGTCTAGCTCAGTGGATCCCACCCCCAGGGAGCCCAGCAAGCTAAGATCCGCTGGCTTGAAATTCTCTCTACCAGCACAGCAGTCTGAGGTCCACCTAGGACACTGGAGCTTGGTGGGGGAGGGGCATCCACCATTGCTGATGCTTGAGTAGGCAGTTTTACCCTCATAGTGTAAACAAAGCTGCCAGGAAGTTCGAACTGGGTGGAGCCCACTGCAGCTCAGCAAGGTTGCTGCGGCCAGACTACCTCTCTAGATTCCTTCTCTCTGGGCAGGGCATCTCTGAAAGAAAGGCAGTGGCCCCAGTCAGGGGCTTATAGATAAAAATCCCATCACCCTGGGACACAGCACCTGGGGGAAGGGGCAGTTGTGGGTGCAGCTTCAGCAGACTTAAACATCCATGCCTGACAGCTCTGAAGAGAGCAGTGTATCTCCCAGCACAGCGTTTGAGCTCTGATAAGGGTCAGACTGCCTCCTCAAGTGGGTCCCTGACCCCCGTGTATCCTGACTGGGAGACAACTTTCAGTAGGGGCCAACAGACACCTCATACAGAAGAGCTCTGGCAGGCATCTGACAAGTGCCCCTCTGGGAAGAAGCTTCCAGAGGAAGGAATAGGCAGCAATCTTTGCTCTTCTGAAGCCTCTACTGGTGATACCCAGCAAACAGGGTCTGAAGTGGACCTCTAGCAAGATCCAGCAGACCTGCAGCAGAGGGGCCTGTTACAAGGAAAACTAACAAACAGAAAGGAATAGTATCAACATCAACAAAAGGATGTCCACTCAGAGACCCCATCCAGTGGTCACCAACATCAAAGACCAAAGGTAGATAAATCCACGAAGATGGGGAGAAACCAGTGCAAAAAGGCTGAAAATTCCAAAACCCAGAATGCCTCTTCTCCTTCAAAGGATCACAACTCCTCACCAGCAAGGGAAGAAAACTGGACAGAGAATGAATTTGACAAATTGACAGAAGTAGGCTTCAGAAGGTGGTTAATAACAAACTCCTCCAAGCTAACAGAGCATGTTCTAATCCAATGCAAGGAAGCTAAGAACCTTGAAAAAAGGTTAGACAAATGGCTAACTAGAATAACCACTTTAAAGAACATAAATGACCTGATGGAGCTGAAAAACACACTATGAGAACTTCGTGAAGCATACACAAGTATCAATAGATGAAATGATCAAGTGGAAGAAAGGATATCAGAGACTGAAGATCAATTTAATGAAATAAAGTGAGAAGACAAGATTAGAGAAAAAAGAATGAAAAGAAATAAGGCCTCCAAGAAATATGGGACTATGTGAAAAGACCAAATCTACGTTTGATTAGTGTACCTGAAAGTGATGGGGAGAATGGAACCAAGTTGGAAAACACTCTTTAGGATATTATCCAGGAGAACTTCCCCAACCTAGCAAGACAGGCCAACATTCAAATTCAGGAAATACAGAGAACACCAAAAAGGTACTCCTCGAGAAGAGCAACCCCAAGACACATAATTGTCAGATTTACTAAGGTTGAAATGATGGAAAAAATGTTAAGGGCAACCAGAGAGAAGGGTCGAGTTACCCACAAAGGGAAGCCCATCAGACTAACAGCAGATCTCTCTGCAGAAACCCTGCAGGCCAGAAGAAAGTGGAAACCAATATTCAACATTCTTAAAGAATTTTCCACCCAGAATTTCATATCCAGCCGAAGCTTCATAAGCGAAGGAGAAATAAAATCCTTCACAGACAAGCAAATGCTAAGAGAGTTTGTCACCACCAGGCCTGCCTTACAAGAGTTCCTGAAGGAAGCACTAAACATAGAAATGAAGAACCGATACCAGCCCCTGCAAATACATACCAAATTGTAAAGACCATCAACAGTATGAAGAAATTGCATCAACTAATGGGCAAAATAATCAGCTAGCATCATAATGACAGGATCAGTTTCAGACATGACAATATTACCTTTAAATGTAAACAGGCTAAATGCCCCAATTAAAAGACATAGACTGGCAAATTGGATAAAGAGTCAAGACCCATCAGTGTGCTGTATTCAGGAGACCCAGCTTGTGTGCAAGGACATACATAGGTTCAAAATAAAGGGATAGGGCAATACTTACCAAGCAATTGGAAAGCAATAAAAAGCAGGGATTGCAGTCCTAGTCTCTGATAAAACAGACTTTAAACCAACAAATATCAAAAGAGACAAAGAAGGGCATTACATAATGGTTAAGGGATCAATGTAACAAGAAGAGCTAACTGTCCTAAATATGTACGCATCCAATACAGGAGCACTCGGATTTGTAAAGCAAGTTCTTAGGAACCTACAAAGAGACTTAGACTCCCACACAATAATACTGGGAGACTTTAACACCTCACTGTCAACAGTAGACAGACTAATGAGACAGAAAATTAACAAGGATATTCAGGACTTGAACTCAGCTCTGGACCAAGCAAACCTTATAGACATCTACAGAACTCTCCACCCCAAATCAACAGAATATATATTCTTCTCACCACCACATCACACTTATTCTAAAATTAACAACATAATTGGAAATAAAACACTCCTCAGCAAATACAAAAGAACAGAAATCATAACAAACAGTCTCTCAGACCACAATGCAATCAAATTGGAACTCAGGATTAAGAAACTCACTCAAAGCCATACAACTACATGAAAACTGAACAACCTGCTCCTGAATGAATACTGGGTACATAATGAAATTAAGGCAGAAACAAAAATGTTCCTTGAAACCAGTGAGAACAAAGACACAATGTAACAGAATCTCTGGGACATATTTAAAGCAGTATTGAGAGGGAAATTTATAGCACTAAATTCCCACAAGAGAAAGCGGGAAAGATCTAAAATCAACACGCTAACATCACATTTTTTAAAAACTAGAGAAGCCAGAGCAAGGAATTTCAAAAGCTAGCAGAAGACAAGAAATAACTAAGATCAGAGGAGAACTGAAGGAGATAGAGCTGCAAAAAACCCTTCAAAAAATCAATGAATCCAGGAGCTGGTTTATTGAAAAGATCAACAAAATAGATAGACTGCTAGCCAGACTAATAAAGAAAAGAGAGAGAAATCACCTGGATGCAATAAAAAAATGATAAAGAGAATATCACACTGATCCCACAGATATACAAACCACCATCAGAGAATACTATAAACACCTCTAAGCAAATAAGCTAGAAAATCTAAAAGAAATGAATAAATTCCTGGGCACATACACCCTTCCAAGTCTAAACCAGGAAGAAGTCGAATCCCTGAGTAGACCAATAACAACTTCTTAAATTGAGGCAGTAATTAATAGCTTACCAAAAAAAAGTCCAGGACCAGACAGATTCACAGCCAAATTCTACCAGAGGTACAAAGTGGAGCTGATACCATTCTTTCTGAAACTATTCCAAACAATAGAAAAAGAGGAAATCCTCCCTAACTCATTTTATGAAACCAGCATCATCCTGATACCAAAACTTGGCAGAAACACAACAAAAAAGGAAAATTTCAGGCCAATATCCCTGATGAACATTGATGCAAAAATCCTCAATAAAATACTGGCAAACCAAATCCAGCACCACATCAAAAAGCTTATCCACCATGATCAAGTCAGCTTCGTCACAGGAATGCAAGGCTGGTTCAACATATGCAATTCAGTAAACAAAATCCATTACATAAACAGAACAAGTGACAAAAACCACATGATTATCTCAATAGAGGCAAAAAAGACCTTTGATAAAATTCAACACCCCTTCATGCTAAAAACTATCAATAAAGTAGGTATTGACTGAATGTATCTCAAAATAATAAGAGTTGTATATGACAGATTCACAGCCAATATCATACTGAATGTGCAAAAACTGGAAGCATTCCCTTTGAAAACCAGCACAAGACAAGGATGCCCTCTCTCACCACTCTAATTCAACATAGTATTGGAAGTGTTAGCCAGGGACATTAAGCAAGAGAAAGAAATAAAGGGTATTCAAATAGGAAGAGAGGAAGTCAAATTGTCTCTGTTTGCAGATGACATGATTGTATATTTAGAAAACCCCATCATCTCAGCCCAAAATCTCCTTAAGCTGATAAGCAACTTCAGCAAAGTCTCCGGATACCAAATCCGTGTGCAAAAATCACAAGCATTCCTATACACCAATAACAGACAGAGAGCCAAATCATGAGTGAACTCCCATTCACAATTGCTACAAAGAAAAAATACTTTGGAATGCAACTTACAAGGGAAGTGAAGGACCTCTTCAAGGAGAACTACAAACCACTGCTCAAGGAAATAAGAGAGGATGCAAAGAAATGGAAAAACATTCCATGCTTATAGATCGGAAGAATCAGTATCATGAAAATGGCCATACTGCCCAAAGTAATTTATAGATTCAATGCTATCCCCATCAAGCTGCCATTGAGTTTATTCAAAGAATTAGAAAAACTACCTTAAATTTCATGTGGAACCAAAAAAGAGTCCATATAACCAAGGCAATCCTAAGGAAAAAGAGCAAATCTGCAGGCATCACACTACCTGACTTAAAACTATACTACAAGGCTACAGTAACCAAAACAGCATGGTACTGGTACCAAAACAGAGATATAGACCAATGGAACAGAACAGAGGCCTCAGAAATAACACCATACATCTATAACCATCTGATCTTTGACAAACCTGACAAAAACAAGCAATGGTGAAAGGATTCCGTATTCAATAAATGGTGTTGGGAAAACTAGCTAGCCATATGCAGATAACAGACACTGTACCCCTTTCCTCACACCTTATGCAAAAATGAACTCAGGATGAATTAAAGACTTAAATGTAAAACCTAAAACTGTAAACACCCTAGAAGAAAACCTGGGCAATACCATTCAAGACATAAGCATAGAAGAAAACCTGGGCAATACCATTCAAGACATAAGCATGGGCAAAGCTTTCATGACCAAAACACCAAAAGCTATAACAACAAAAGCCAAAATTGACAAATGGGATCCAATTAAACTAAAAAGCTTCTGCACAGCAAAAGAAACTGTCATCAAAAGCGAACAGGCCACCTACAGAATGGGAGAAAATTTTTGCAATCTATCCATCTGACAAAGGGCTAATATCCAGAATCTACAAAAAAGTTAAACAAATTTACAAGAAATAAAGAAACAATCCCATCAAAAAATGGAAGCAGTATATGAACAGATACTTCTCAAAAGAAGACATTTATGCAGCCAACAAACATATGAAAAAAAAGCTCATCATCACTGGTCATTAGAGAAATGCAAATGAAAACCACAATGAGATACCATCTCATGCCAGTTAGAATGGTGATCATTAACAATTCAGGAAACCACAGATGCTGGGGAGGATGTGGAGAAATAGGAATGCTTTTATACTGTTGGTGGGAGTGTAAATTAGTTCAACCATTGTGGAAGAGAGTGTGGCAATTCCTCAAGGATCTAGAACTAGAACTACCATTTGACCCAGCAATCCCATTACTGGATATATACCTAAAGAATTATAAATCATTCTACTATAAAGACACATGCACACATGTGTTTATTGCAATACTGGTCACAATAGCAAAGACTTGGAACCAACCGATATGCTCATCAATGATAGACTGGATAAAGAAAATTTGGCACATATAGACCATGGAATACTATGCAGCCATGAAAAAGGATGAGTTCATGTCCTTTGCAGGGACATAGATGAAGCTGGAAACCATCATTCTCAGCAAACTAACATAAGAACAGAAAACCAAACACCACAGGTTCTCACTCGTAAGTGGGAGTTAAACAATGAAAACACATGGTCAGAGGGAGGGGAACATCACACACCGGGGCCTGTTGCAGGGTTAGGGGGGCTAGGGGAGGGATAGCATTAAGGGGAATACCTGATGGAGATGACAGGTTGATGAGTGCAGCAAACCACCATGGCACATGTATACCTATGTAACAAATATGCACATTCTGCACATGTACCCCAGAACTTAAAGTATAATTTTTAAAAATGCTGCCTGTATATTGATGACTATTTTAAAAATTTGCAAACATATCGGTTTTTGGCAATAACATTTTCTTATGGCATTTTATTTTTATGAGAATTTGATAAGAGGATACATTCTGTGTGATTGTAGTTGTCTGGAATCATTGAGATTTCCCTTGTGGCCAACTATTTATTTACAATTAATGAATTTAGTGCTTACTATTTAATGCTTACTTAGTGCCAGGCACTAAGCCCTTTGCAAATCTTCCTTTATTCCATTTTCTGGACAACCTATATCTTCATTTGGCAGATAAGGAACCTAAGGGTTAGGGAAGTAACTGTCACTAAATCTCACAGCAAGTAGCAGACTAAGATGTAATCCTAGCAGTCTGGATCCAGAAATTATGCTCTTAACCAACATACTGTGCTAAATTTTTTTAATTTCATATGTTGTTTTTTAAAAAAAAAAAATGTATCTATAATTCCTGTAAATTTATGTCATTCCCTGTGTGTTTCTAATAGATTGAGCACACTGGTTTATTATAGTTTAGATCTTGTATATCTTCATTAATTTCTTGCCTATTTTATTTATCCATTTTTGAGAAATGTTTGCTGACTGACTGTTAATCAACTTCTCATTGTAATTCTATCATTTACAAATGTCAGTTGTTTTTGGGCTATTGTTAGGTATATTTATTTTCAGAGATTTTATATCTAATAGATATTTCCACTTAATATTACATACTATGTTCTTTATCTATATGTTTTTCAAAATAATAAGAGAATAAAATAAAAAATCAACCTTAAACTCTATACAACTTCATCTCAACATGAAATTCAGATTCTCGCAATTAAGTATTACTTTTGCAACAGTAAGAAAAGGCCTCTTACCCAACACAATCTGAACCAATAGTTGGTTAATCGAAAAGATTTGTTTAAACAGATAATTATCTAAAATTACTTATAATTAAACATTTTGTTTTATCTTGAATAAATTTCTACTGGCTTTGTATGAGTTTACTGATTGGAGTACAGTCTGTCTTTACACATAATGTAACATAAAACACTTCCCTTTTTCCTCCCCCACTTTGGGGAGGAACAATAACTCAAAGCCACTTGCAAGGTGATCTGAGTACAGAATTATTCCAGATTTTTAGGATTCCTTTCCCTATAATTCTCCTCTCTCTCATTTCATTCAACCCAGGAGGCTGGTGTTAAAACTTTGCTTTCAACTTATTTTTCATGGAAACATTCACTTTTTATATTTATATTTCATCAGTTTACAAAATATTTTATTAAATTTCCAAATTAGACCAATAAATATTATTGGCTTATGACACTTTGGAAACAACACAACTCATGTTGGAAACCATACAACCAGTAAGAGCAGAGGTAAACATTCTGTCTGAGTTTTAACATTTATTTTAGGTTTGGTGTACATGTGCAGGTTTGTTATATAGGTAAACTGCGTGTCACAGGGGTTTGGTGTACAGACAATTTCATCACCCAGGTAATAAGCATACTACCTGATAGGTATTTTTTCTGATCTTCTCTCTCCCCCAACCTCCACTCTCAAGTAGGCCCCAGTGTCTGTTGTTCTCCTTCTGTTATCCATGTGTTCTCGTTGTTTAGCTTGCACTTATAAGTGAGAACATGCGGCGTTTGGTTTTCTGTTTCTGTGTTTGTTTAGGATAATGGCCTGCAGCTCCATCCATGTCTCTTCAAAGGACACGATCTTATTCTTTTCTATGGCTTCATAGTATTCTATGGTGTATATGTGCCACATTTTCTTTATCCAGTCTACCATTGATGGACATTTAGGTTAATTCCATGTATATCCTATTTTGAATAGCACTCCAGTGGACATACACATGCATGTGTCTTTATGATAGAATGATTTATATTCCTTTGGGTATATACCCCAAAATGGAATTGCTGGATCGAATGGTAATTCTGTTTTAAGCTCTTTGAGAAATCACCAAACTGCTTTCCACCATGGCTGAACCAACTTACACTCCTGCTAAACACTCACTTTTCTCCAGAACCTCACCAGCATCTGTTTTTTTTGTTTTGTTTTGTTTTACTTTTTAATAGTAGCCATTCTGATTGGTGTCAGATGGTATCTCCTTGTGGTTTTGATTTGCATTTCTCTGATGATTAGTGATGTTAAGCATTTTTTCATATGCTTGTTGGCTGCATATATGTCTTCTTCTGCAAAGTGTCCCTTAATGTCCTTTGCCCACTTTTTAGTGGGGTTGTTTGTTTCTTGTTCATTTGTTTAAGTTTCTTATAAATTCTGGATATTAGAGGCTTGTCAGATGCATAGTTTGCAAATACTTTCTCCCATTCTGTAGGTTGTCTCTTTGCTCTATAGATAGTTACTTTTTCTGTGCAGGAGCTCGTTAGTTTAATTAGATCCCATTTGTCAATTTTGGTTTTTTGTTGCAATGGCTTCTGCTGTGTTCATCATGAAATCTTTGCCAAGTCCTATATCCAGAATAGTATTTCCTAGGTTATCTTTCAGGAATTTTATAGTTTTAGGTTTTACATTTAAGTCTTTCATCCATCTTGAGTTGATTTTTGTGTGTGGTGTAAGGTAGGGGTCCAGTTTCAATCTTCTGCACATGGCTAGACAATTATCCCATCAACATTTATTGAAGGGGAATTCTTTCTCCATTGCTTGTTTTTGTCAACTTTGTTGGAGATCAGATGGTTGTAGGTGTGCAGCTTTATTTCTGGGCTCTCTATTCTATTCCATTTTTCTATGTGTCTGTCTTGGTACCCGTACCATGCTCTTTTGGTTACTGTAGCCTCATAGTATAGTTTGAAGTTGGATAATGTGATGCTTTCGCCTTTGTTCTTTTTCCTTAGGAGTGCTTTGGCTATCTGGGTGCTGTTTTGGTTTCATATGAATTTTAAAATAGGTTTTCTAATTCTGTGAAGAATGTCATTGGTAGTTTGATAGGAATAGCATTGAATCTGTAAATTGTTTTCAGCAGTATGGCCATTTTAATGATATTGAGTCTTCCTATCCATGAGCATGGAATGTTTTTTTATTTGTCTGTATTGTCTCTGATTTCTCTGAGCAGTGTTTTGTAATTCTTGTTGTAGAGATCTTTCACATCCCTGGTTAGCTATATTCTTAGGTATTTTATTCTTTTTTTGGCAGTTGTAAACGGGATTGTGTTCCTGATTTGACCTCGGCTTTGATATTGTTGTTGTATGGGAATGCTACTGATTTTTGTTCTTTGATTTTGTATTCTGAAACTCAGCTTAATTTTTATCAGATTAAAGGAAGGGACTATGAGGTTTTCTAGATATAAAATCATGTCATCTGCAAACAAGGGTAGTTTGACTTCCCCTCTATTTGGATACCTTTTATTTCTTTCTCTTTACTGTTTGCCCTGGCCAGGACTTCCAGTACTATGTTGAATAGGAGTGGTAAGAGAGGGCATCCTTGTCTTGTGCTGGTTTTCAAGGGGAATTCTCTCAGCATTTGCCAAGTCAGTATGATGTTGGCTGTGGGTTTGTCATAGATGGCTCTTATTACTTTGAAGTATGTTCCTTGAATGCCTAGTTTATTGATGGTTTTTAACATGAAGAGAAGTTGAATTTTATTAAAAGCCTTTTCTGCATCTATTGAGATGATCATGTAGTTTTTGTATTTAGTTCTGTTTATGTGGTGACTCACATTTATTGACTTGCATATGTGGAACCAACCTGGCATCCCAGGGATGGAGCTTACTTGATCGTGGTGGATTAGCTTTTTGTGTGCTTCTGTATTCAATTTGCTAGTATTTTGTTGAGGATTTTTGCACTGATATTCATCAAGGAGATTGGCCTGAAGTTTTCTTTTTTTGTTGTGTGTCTGCCAACTTTGTCATCAGGCTGATGCTGGTTTCATAGAATGAGTTAGGGAGGAGTCCCTCCTCCCCATTTGTGTTGTTGTTTGTTTGTTTGTTTTCTTTTTTTTTTTTAATAGTTTCACTAAAAATGGTACCAAATCTTCTTTATACACCTGGTAGAATGGTAGAATTCAGCTGTGAATCCATCTGGTCCTGGATTTTTTCCTGGTTGGTAGGCTTTTTATTACTGATTCAATTTCAGAACTCATTATTGATCTGTTCAGGGATTCAGTTTCATCCTGGTTCAGTCTTGAGAGGTTATATATTTCCAGAGTTTATACATTTCTTCCAGATTTTCTTGTTTGTGTTCACAGTGGTGGCCGATGGTTTTTTTGTTTTTTTGCGGCGTCAGTAGTAACGTACCCTTTGTCATTTCTAATTGTGTTCATTCAGATCTTCTTTTTTCTTTATTTGTCTAGCAACTGGTCTATCTATCCTATTCACTTTTTCAAAGAAATGAATTCTGGATTCGTTCATATTTTGTGTGGGTTTTCCTGGCTCAATTTCCCTCAGTTCAGCTCTGATTTTTGTTATTTCTTGTCTTTTGCTAGCTTTGGGATTACTTTTGTCTTGCTTTTCTACTACTTCTAGTTGTAATGTCAGGTTGTTAATTTGAGAGTTTTCCCACTTTTTGATTTGATTATTTAATGCTATAAACTTTGCTTTTAACACTGCCTTAGCTATGTCCAAGAGATTCTGGTATGTTGTAGCTTTTTTCTCATTAGTTTCAATGAGTTTCTGGATTTCAGTCTTAATTTCATTATTTACCTAAAAGTCATTCAGGAGCAGGTTGTTTAATTTCCATGTACTTGTATGATTTTGAGTGATTATCTTACTGTTGATTTCTGTTTTTATTGTGCTGTGGTCCAGGAGTGGAGTTGGTTGATTTTGGTGCTTTGCATTTGCGAAGGATTGTTTTATGTTCAAATGTGTGATCCATTTTAGAGTATGTGTCATGTGGCGATGAGAAGAATGTATATTCTGGTGTTTTGGGGTAGAGAATTCTGTAGATGTCTATTATGTCCATTTGGTCAAGAGTCCAGTATAGCATTTTTAGTTTTCTGCCTTGATGATCTGTCTAACACTGTCAGTATGGTGTTGAAGTCTCCCACTATTATTGTGTGGGAATCTATACCTCTTCATGGGTCTCTAAGAACTTGTTTTATGAATCTGGGTGCTCCTCTGTTGGGTGCATATATATTTAGATAGTTAGGTCTTCTTGTTGAATTGAACCCTTTGTCATTTACATAATGGTAAGCATTACATGTGCTCTTCATTGTCTTTTTTGATCATTATTGGTTTAAAATCTGTTTGTCTGAAATTAGAGTAGCAACCTCTGCTTTTTTCTATTTTCTTGGTAGAGTTTTCTCCATCCCTTTACTTTGAGCCCATGGGTGTCATTGAATGTGAGATGGATCACTTGAAGACAGCACACTTTTGAGTCTTGCTTCTTTTTCTAGCTTGCTATTCTGTGCCTTTTAATTGGGGCATTTCATCCACTTACATTCATAGTTAGGATCAAATCTGTACATATCAATAATGTCATTGTTTGGTTAGCTGGTTTTGCAGATTTGTTTGTGTGGTTGCTTTATAGTGTCACTCATCTGTGCACTTTTTCTGAAGTGACTGGTAACAGTCTTTCCTTTCCATATTGAGGGAACTCTTATAAGGCAGGTCTGGTAGTAATGAATTCTCTTAGCATTTGCTTGTCTGAAAAGGATCTTATTTCTCCTTCACTTGTGAAGCTTAGTTTGCCTGGATATGAAATGCTTGGATGGACATTTTTTTCTTCAAGAATGCTGAATATAGGGCCCCAGTCTCTTCTGGCTTGTAGGGTTTCTGCTGAAAGGTCTGCTATTAGCCTGAAGAGATTTCCTTTGTAGGTGACCTGCCCCTTCTCTCTAGCTGCCTTTAACATTTTTTTCTTTCATTTCAACCTTGAAAAATCTGATGATTATGTCTTAGGAATGGTCTTCTCGTGTAATATCTTGCAGGGGTTCTCTGCATTTCTTGAATTTGAATGTTGGCCTCTCTAGTGAGATTGGGAAAGTTTTCATAGACAATATCCTCAAATATGTTTTCCAGGTGGCTTGCTTTCTTCCCGTCTCTTTCCATTCTGTCTGTGTCCAAAAGGGAATGCAATTTTGATTAATTCAGTGATTAGTTTAAATAGAAGTCAGTTAAGAGAGTTTCCTCTATAGTTCAAATCAGAATATATTCTTCAAGTAAATGAAGGCAAATTCAGTGAAAAGATATTCTACATCTGACAGATGTTATCAAAAAATAGCTACAGAGGAATGAAATTGCATTTGTAAGTTAAGATACCTATAGACCAGCAATATTTCTGTTTATAAGGTGTCATGGATTTATGATACCAAGCTGTTTTTAGCTTATCTGTGTAGGGAATCTGCCTGTTTTAGGAAGATTGACATGTTTTCTTAAATGTAATATTTCTTGATACTCCCTAACACAAGTTCTCTACTTCTGTCTGATCAGGCTCTTTCTTCTCCCATGAGTGTCTAATCTCAGTAAATTTGTACAAGATTTATTTGAAGAAATCAAAAAAATCTTTATAAATTATTTCTTGTTTTGTTTTTGTTTTTGTTTTTGTTTTTGTTTTTTGGAGACATAGTCTTGCTCTGTTGCCCAGGCTGGAATGCAGTGGTACGATCTCGGCTCACTGCAACCTCCACCTCCTGAGTTCAAGTGATTCTCTTGCCTCAGCCTCCCAAGTAGCTGAGACTACAGGCATGCACCACCACACCAGGCTAATTTTGTATTTTTAGTAGAGACGGGGTTTCTCCATGTTGGTCAGGCTGGTCTCAAACTCCCGACCTCAGGTGATCCGCCTGTCTCAGCCTCCCAAAGTGCTGAGATTACAGGCGTGAGCCACCACGTCTGGCCCTTGCTTTTCTAGATTATGTAGAAATGATAGAATTGAAAGGACTAGAAAGAATATCCAGTTCACAGGAGGTTCTTCAAGGTTTCCCAAATGTTGGCTGCAACATTTAAATATTTTAAGCGTATTAAATATTTTAAGACTGTAATAAAAATAACATGCACACTCAGATGTGTTGTACCAAAGTGTAACACCTTAGGGATCACAAAATAAAACTAAGCTGCCCTATTAGTTTATATTTTTATGGACTGCCAATTAAAGCTTCCTTACTAATTTTTATATAGGTATTTGAACTTCCTGTGAATATATGTTTTTATTTATTTTTTATATGTTCGCTCTGTCACCCAGGCTGGAGTGCAGTGGTGCAATCTTGACTCACTGCAACCTCCACCTCCTGGGTTCAAGCTATTCTCCTGCCTTAGCCTCCCAAGTAGCTGGGACTATAGACACATGCCACCGCGCCTGGCTAATGTTTTGTATTTTCAGTAGAGACAGGGTTTCACCATATTAGCCAGGATGGTCTCGATCTCCTGACCTTGTCATCTACCCACCTCGGCCTCCCAAAGTGCTGAGATTACAGGTGTGAGCCACCACGCCCAGCCCATATGTTTTTATTTTTAAGTTTATAGCTGGCCTTTTTAAATCTTGGGTGCAATATTACATATCCAAATCAAATTATACAAGCAAGACCACTGCTGCAGCATGTGTATGCCATAGATTTGGGCCATAATCCCAGAAGCCACAATCCTGAAGCTATAATCCCAAATATTGAAATCCTGAAACATCAAATTCCCTAATGTCTAAAATCTTGAAAGTTACTATCTCAAAAGATCAAAATCTCAAAAATGTTATTCTGGAAAAAGTAATTTTAAAAAGTCTTTAAAGACTTTTATTTACACTTTGAAAAGAAAATCTATTTGATAAACATAAAAACATGTCACAACACTTCACAGGCCACTTTACACAATGAAATAGGAAATAATAACATTCATATTTTTGCAAGCAGAAACAGGTATACTAAAGACAGTCACATAGGTGAAACAGTTATGAGCAGATGAACCATATTCATGAAGAAATAGACCAAAAAGTGAAATATATAAGCACATGTTACTACAGTTGGTAATTGTTTGCACCCAGCTTTATGATTGCAATCATCTGAAATACCATGACAGACAACCTAAGACTTTTGATGAGATTAATCAAAAGCCTTAATGGGTCACCACCACATATGCCCAAAGAGCCAAGATCACGAGAAGTTTAGTTTTTATCTTTTAGAAATGCAGATATACGAAAAGGACCTCTCTTGATTTATTGAGGAAGTTTCAACATTTTATATACACCCACAATGCTTTCACATAAAGTCAACTTGCGATAATGTACTTTCGTGAAGTCAAATTCGCAATAAATGCATAAAATGAATTAGAACTCTCTAAAAGTCTTACACATTTTGTACATCCAGTATTGGAAATGATGCAAAGATGAAATACATAGTGTATCATATTGGTGCTATATGTGAAGCTACAAAGTCATACACAACTGATAATTTGGTAGGAGAGATTTTTTGTATTTTTCGTCTGCCTTTTCACTTCTGTGATCTTCAAAACACTCACTGCACTTGTATTTGGAGAGTCGTAGTGGTCTACACATTTTGTAAGTAAATGCTGTCACTTGAAAGTCTGGTTACTGCCCAGACATTTCAATTAAGCAATTTTCTGCTTTCACACACCAATAATAATTAGCTTTTAAACTTTGTATCTGTCATTATTAAGCAGCCTTGTACACTTACCTGATCACAGCTCTTTTGCAACAGAACAATTTCACAGATCTCTTCCATAGTGGTGTGAGGAATACAGTAAGAAGGAAGGATATTTGGCTTCTTGATACGAAATCTATATTAGACAGAGTTGACCAGAGAGAGAGAACCAAGGGAATATGTATATAGATATATGAGGGGAGATTTATTAGGGGACTTGGCTCATGCTATTATGATGGCTGAAAAGTCCCATTGCAGGCCGTCTGCAAGCTGGAGACCCTGGGATGCCACTGGTGTAAGTCCTGGAGTCCAAAGCCCAGCAACCTGTAGTTCTGATGTCCAAAGCAGCAAAAGAAATGTGTGTCCAAGTTCTCAAAGAGACCAGTTTGCCTTCTGTATTACTTCTCTCTAGGCCCCCATCAGATTGGATGGTGCCTGCCAACAATGAGAGAAGAACTTTCCCAGTTAGTTCACTCAGACTCACACTCCTGGAAACACCATCACAGATACACTAAAAATAATGTTTTACTAGGTATTACTTAACCTAGTCAAGTTAACACCTAAACTTAAGCCCACCAGTCCACCTCTTATCAACCTGACATCCAAACACATCCCCTTAAACTACACTTAACTTCCAAATAAAGACAAGAACAAAGTAATCGTTCCACCTAACATGATCCAACTGTCTCGTGTACAAGTGAAAATCACTAATCCCTTCCTCAAAATTTGGCGTTCAGGATTTCAGCATTTGAAATTTTAAGTTTTTGGGATTCTGATTTTCAAGATTTTAGACTTTAAGGATTTTGATCTTCTGAGATTTCAGCATTCAGGATTAGGGTGTTCAGGATTGTGTCTTTCGAGGTTATGATTGGCACTAGGATGGCACATTAAGTACAAACAGAAGTAGGGTATCTTTCTGCCATGTGTACTTTGGCACTTTAGTTTGCAATGATAAGTTAATATGATAATACTATATTAAAGAAATTTTTCTTGCTTAATTTAAGTTTTGGGTGGTTCTTGTCTATTTTTTATATTTGTGACCAGAAATATGAATAATGATTATAGTCCCTCAGTTTTGAAAACAAAATTTTCTATACTCCTCATTCAAGCCGCTGGACCATTTTAATTGCAGAAATCTTAATATTGCCAAATTATTTTTTTAATAACTGTTACCATTTGTAATAGTGTATTTGTGGTAATCAGAATTGTGTCAACATTGTAAAACCAAAACAAAATACAGAAAATGACATTGCTGATGAGGATAATTTAAAATTGCAGTTGTCACCTATGTTCATTCTTTTTTTTTTTTTTTTTAAGAGATGCACTTTAGCCCTGTTGCCCAAACTGAAGTGCAGTGGCATGATCATAGTTTATTGCAGCCTCAAACTCCCGAGCTCAAGCAGTCCTCCTGCCTCAGTCTCCCAGGTAGCTGGGACTACAGGCATGCACCACCATGCCCAACTAATTTGTAAAAATTTTTTGTAGAGACAGGGTTCTGCTGTGTTGCCCAGGCTGATCTCAAGCTCCTGGCCTCAAGCAGTCCTCCCACCTTGGCATCCCAAAGTGCTAGGATTACAGGAGTGAGCCACCGGCCCATTCTTAATAATGAATTTAAATAAGTAGTATCATAACTTGATCTTATGAATTTTTACTAATGAATCTTTTCTGTTTTATTTAATGGCAATTCCATTTACATTTCATTCAACAATGGAGACTTCTGGTAAAATAATTTGAAAACTAGCCTAATCTATTATTTTTACAAATTAAGAAGTTAAAGATCAGTTTAAATGTTTCTTGCTCAAAGCTATAAAACTAGAAAATGGCAGATACCAAACTTTCTACTCCTTAGTTCACTGTTTTTCTGATTTGTTACTTTATTTCTGAGTTCCTATAATACATCTAGTTTATGAAATGCTGTTTAGCATTTAATGACATGGTTTTTATGCAAGCATTCATTTATTTATTCAACAAGTCATTTTCTGTGTGCCAGGCACTCTTCTAGGCACTGGTGATAGCGCCTGAAGGTGGAATTGTGCTGAAAATAAAATAAGAAAAGTAGATTCAGCCTCCACTCAGTTTTGATTGAATATATACCTGCAGTTAGCATCTATCTGTGTGTATGTGTTTACCACTGGGTGATTTTAATATATTATTAAGAAGAACTTTTCTATCTATGGTTCTATTTTAGGAGAGTAAAAAAGAAAGTTTTTTAGTATTTTGAAAGGAGAGAAAAATGAGTAATTAAACTTGAAGCACATTGTTTGCATACTATGTACCTGACAATTTGTTTGGAAACCAGGAACACAAAGGTAAATAAGACAAGTAATGTGTGTATATTAAAACAGAGTTTGGCAAGTGCTGTAACGTACATGTAACACATGTAGGATGAAAGAGGAATAAGCAGGTAACTCTTAGACAGGATAATAAAAGGTTACTTTAAAGAAAATGGGGGGAAGTTTTTCTATGCCCAGAGAGCAATATATGCAAAGGCTCAGAGTTGTAAACACATTGTTCAGGCATTTACAAGAAAGTTTAGCACAACAGAATACAATGGTATCTTGGGAGGAGCTGTGAGTAGGCATTTTTTGACATTGTTAGATGATTGAGAATGGAATTATTGACATATGAGGACTTCTTTTATGCCCTTGGTATTCCTCATGTTTCTTTCTATTTCATGCTTCATCCCTAGCTCTATTCCTAAGTGTTATTTTAAATCAGAGACTGTATTTTGTACTTCCTTATCTTACGGCGACTAGTTCAGTGCTGAGGGCTTGGTATATGCCTACTAATTAATAGTGTTCATCACTCACTCAGCAAATGTTTTTGGTTCCAGTACGTGCAAGGCTTGTACTTTGTGCTATGGGGGAAGAAGTGATACAAAGCCAACCTTCAAGGAGCTAGTGAACCCAAAACAAAAATTAGCAGGGATTTTTGTCTGCTATGATGACTGCTATATCCCATGTGCTCACAGAGCTTACATTCTTGTCAGAGGAGACAGACAATAATAAGATAAATTGTAAAAAAATAGACTATGTTAGATAGTAATAAATACTAAGGAGAAATGAAAGTAGAAAAAATGATAATTACCAGAGAAAGAAAGATAGTAAATTTACGTAATTTCTCATCCCATTTCCACAACTCTAGAACAGAAAAAATAAAAGCATTGCCTTATACAATTGCGATAAGGATTAAATGAGCTTGGATATCCATATATAAAAGATTGAAACTAGACCCCTATCTCTTGCAATATACAAAAATCAAATCAAAACGGATCAAAGACTCAGATATCTAAGACCTCAAACTATGAAACTACTACAAGAAAACGTTGGAGAAACTCTCCAGGACATTGGAGTGGGCAAAAATTTCTTGAGTACTAGAAGCACAGACAACAAAAGTAAAAATGGACAAACAGGACCACGTTAAGTTGAAAAGCTTCTATACAACCAAGAAAACAATCAACAAAGTGAAGAGGCAACCCACAGAATGGGAGAAAATATTTACAAACTACCTATCTGACAGAGATCAATAACCAGAATATACAAGGAGCTCAAACAGCTCTATAGGAAAAAAATCTAATAATCTGATTTAATAATGGACAAAAGATCTGAACAGACATTCCTGAAAAGAAGTCATATAAATGGCAAACAGGCATATGAAAAGGTGCTCAACATCACTGATCATCAGAGAAATGCAAACAAAACTACAGTGAGATACCATCTCACCCCAGTTAAAATGGCTTTTATCCAAAAATCAGGCAATGAATGCTGGTGATGATGTGGAGAAAAGGGAACCTTTGTACATTGTTGGTGGAAATGTAAATTGGGAATGTAAAGAGAGAACAGTTTGGAGGTTCCTCAAAAAACTAAAAATGGAGCTACCATACGATCCAGCAGTCCCACTCCTAGGTAGATACCCAAAAGAATGGAAATCTGTATCAGATATCTGCACTCTCATGTTTATTGCAGCACCATTCACAATAGCCAAGATTTGGAAGCAACCTATGTGTCCATCAACAGATGAATGGATAAAGAAAATGTAGTATATACACAATGGAGTACTATTCAGCCAAAAGAAGAATGAGATCCTATCATTTGAAACAGCATGGTTGGAATTGGAGGTCATTATGTGAAATGAAATAAGCCAAGTGCACAAAGACAAACTTCACATGTTCTCAATTATTTGTGGGAGCTAAAAACTAAAATAATTGAACTCATAGAAATAGAAAGTAGAAGGATGGTTACCAGAGGCTGGAAAGGGTAGTGGGGGTTTGTGGGGAGAAGTGGGGATGGCTAATGAGTACAAAAAATAGAAAGAATGAATAAGACAGAGTATTTGCTAGCACAACAGGGTGACTATTGTCAAAAATAATTTAATGGTACATTTTAAAATAACTGAAAGAGTATAATTGGATCATTCGTAACACAAAGGATAAATGCTTGACATGATGGATACCCCACTTATCCTAATGTGATTATTATGTATTGCAGGCCTATATGAAAATATCTCATGTAACTCATACATATATATACCTACTGTGTACCCACAAAAATTAAAAACAAACTTAAAGGATTAAATGAGCTAATTTGTGTATATATAAAGTGTTCAGTGCAGTTCCTGGAAGTGGATAAGATAAATGGAAATATTATTTATTCATTTGGCTAAAATAACTTTAGCACCATAGCCATCTTCTTCTCATAAGTTATAGACTTCTTTTATTAAAGGATGCACATTTCAGTGGTTTTAAACTACTTTATCTCAGGCTGATACTTTCTCACCCATGTGTTGCTCTTTTTATCTTCTGAAGAAGATGCACTCACATCTAATATTCCTTTCTTATTGAAGCAAATCATCATTCTTTCATAATACTTTGTCAAAAAAACAGCATTTGCTTATCTAAATGTCTGGTCATCATCTTCTATTTCAGGCATCAGGCAGGGATCCACATCTTCCTTTGGAAAATATTTATTACTGCTTCATCACTTACCACATCTCAAGGTTAAAAAGTCTGACAAAATGATACCTCTATGTTTGTTTACCAGCTAAAAATGAATACGATATTAGAAATGTTATTAACAGACAGAAATATAAAATCTTCAGTATTAATCTTCCAGAAATAAGATCACTTGCAAAGATTAGGTGAAGTTTCAGGTCTCCTACTAACCTTTTCTTTGCCCATCTAAGCTCCATGCAGCCCTAGATGTCTCCTGCCCACACCTACCAATTCTTGAAAACTAGATTAACTCTCTCTTTGAGCTTAATTAGCACGCCATACTTAGCCCTATCATAACAACTATCATTCAGTGTTATGCCCCACTTCCCACCCCTCCGCTCCCCAGACAGTAAGCTCCTTAAGGTGAGGACTACGTTCTCTTCATGTTTGGATTCCCAGCATCCATCACAGTGCCTCACATAGAGTTGATGTCCAATACTTGCAACATTAATTATAATGCCTGCAGGCATTTATTGTATCAGGATTATATAATAGAAATGCCAGTTGACCTTGTTTCCACATCCCTTGGTTGCTCCTTTGTCTCTCTTGGCTGCTTTCTGAGAAACAGCACCACCCAAGCATGTTGCCACACCCTGTCCTACACTTCCCTTGTCCTGCTCTGGTTCAAAAATCATTCCCTAGTTTTTCTAGTAATGATGTAGTTAGAGGAAGGTGGTATCCAAACACAAACAAACAAACACAACAATAGTCTGGATATGAAGGGAAGACCTCAATGGTGGGAGTACCCTATGGAGTAACTGTGGTCCAGGGTAGCTCTTCCGGATTAAAAACTTGATTTTGTTCTTGTTCTCAAGAGTGATGAGCCTGGCCTGTGGGATCTAACACAGACCATCCATATTTACAAGAAATTAATTTGTATACCAGATTACCTATGTGTGTGTGTGTGTATGTATTTAATGTATTTATTTATTTGTGTGTGTGTGTGTGTGTGTGTGTGTGTGTGTCTGAAATACTTGAGCTTGCTATCCGAGTAAGTAACTTAATTATATCAGAGCACCTATGAAATCCATCAAATAATCAGAAGGTTATCCAGTGGTGGCCATGGAAATAGAACAAAATAAATTAGACTGTTCCAAGGATTATTTTACCCAGGCTGAGGAAGAGCCTTGTCACACAGAATATAGTAATATCTTCCTGATGACTAAGAGAAAGTAAACAGGTTGTAAGATCTCAAGTATACCTTTGAAAGACTTGATGAATTTTTTTATTTGCTAAAAGAAAACAATTTTTTAATCCAGAAAAAATTCAGTGGCATTTTATATATCCTAAAATAAGTAATTGTACAATTCGATTCCATAATTATTTGATTCCCAAGATAAGTTCCTGAGATAATGATAATGTGATATTGCCAATGATGGTGGAAAGAAAGAAAGAGAAAGAAAGAATGGAAGGAAGGAAGGAAGGAAGGAAGGAAGGAAGGAAGGAAGGAAGGAAGGAAGGAAGGAAGGAAGGAAGGAAGGGAGGGAGGGAGGGAGGAAGGAAAGAAGGAAAGGGGGGGGAGGGAGAGAGGGAGGGAAGGGAAGGAATGAAAGTAGAGGATTGATATTGGATGGTTCTCTGTACCCTTTACTTCCTCTAAGTCAATAATCACCACAGTCTCAATTTCCTTAGGAAAGTTACCTGTGTACTTATGGTTTTAGCTGGCTTACTGGCCCTCCTACACACACTGGTAGTGCATAATGATCTACTAAGAATTCGTCATTTACCCTTTTGAAGAAACTATGAAATGTAGGATAAATGGCTATGTAGCAAAATAAGTTGTACCTCTTGTTAAGGGCTATAGTGAAACCTTCAGCCTTATCTCAAGGTACTTTCTATTCCAGAAGCTGGAAACCCAAATGCCTATAGAGGCCAGGCTGATGGGAATGAAGCAGGAAGTTATTGCAGTGAACTGGAGAGCCAAGTTGTTTCTGGAGGAGCAGCCACTGCTCCGTTCCAGATAATTGTTGTAAGGCAGGAATGTTGGCCTAGTGTTACCATATTGTCCAGTTTCTCAGGTAAAGCAGGAAATAGAATTGTTATGTGAAATCTTTTGATTTAAATATTGTCAATTAATTTACTTATATTATTATTCTTAAACCATGTGCAAGCCAAACACTTCTGTAGGTGGGGTTTGACCCAAAGTCCTCCTGTGTATGGCTGCTCTTACATTTTGCTTGTCTGTTTGTTAAATTAGAGACTTTTACAGTTTTTGCTTTTTTCAGAACATCCTCTAAAACACTGTATGCCTCATTTGGTTATATTGAAACTCCCTCCCTCTCCAACCTGAGTACTTTGTGCATAAGTTTTCTGTGGCCGCTACATTTTCTCTGCCATCCTCATCATTCCAGTGAATAGTCAGTCAAGTACTGAATGGAGTCTCCTTGAGACACTTTTCATATGAGGCCATTAAACATCCATGGGTTTTACTACTTGTTTCATTCCTGATATGTGAGCTACAGAAACACAATAAAAGATCACTTATTTCATGGGACTTAGAGATTATATGCTCTTTGGGCTCCCTTTTCTAAAATCTGCACAGAAATAATCTTCCTCCTCTTGTTTATTGAAAGACCTTACCAGATACTTTACTAGACTGTAGTTATCTTGAACATTTAATAATATTTGCTGGAGAGACTTATTGGACTTGGGTGTTCCTAGATACATATTCAGACACAGTGTCTTTGGGTATGTTTCTTCAGTGGTTGAGGAGTTGTCTTATTTTTCCTTTGAGTAACCTGATTTTCAAGGTTACTAGGGGACTAGTAGGGTATTACTTTACCTCTGTTTGGTATTGATTTATTTATGTTTATTTATATACTTTATTATATAAAGTATAAATTACTTTACCTCTGTTTGGTATTGATTAATCCAAGTAGGAACTTGGCAGCCACTGTTAAATGAATTGAAGAGTACTAAATATTTTTATAGTAAAAGTGTATGTAAATATTAGTGTATATATGAATACCCCATTTGGTGTGTTGCAAACCCTCAAATAGACGTAATTTACATTATTGTATTCTCATCGTACACGTTTGGGAATAAACAAAATTGATATACATCATTTTTCAGCAAAGATTTGACGTTCATATATTAAGCTGCATTGTGAGTAGATAAAATACTAGTCATGCACAGATAAGATGTGAAAATTACCCCCCAAACCTTGTTGGTGTACTCTTAAATAGATTATGTAAATGCAGCCAAGTTTTTTTATCGGTATTCCTTATGAGAAATCACCATATTACAGAAAACCAAAAAATAACCGCTGTGCTGACAGCTAACATACAGGAATAAATCGTAAATAATTTTTCCTTGAGAATTATAGTGAGTTTATCATTTTGTTCATAGATGTTCTGGTATAACTTGTTACTATTCTTTAAAACAATTCCCTGCATTTCTTAAGTACATTCTTAGGTGGATTTGCAGAAAATATAAAAAATAAATTTTTTTTAAAGATATGTATTTGAGAGCTGGTAATTGTTCACTTTTGGCTTTAATGAAAGGAAGTGTTTCATAGTAAGTATTTTCCATATATGCATACAGACCTTCACTTCCCCTCTCATTATATATTTTCAAAGGCACAAAGTGAAGCTTTAACCTGAACTTCTTTGTCTCAACTGCTTTTTCTTTTGCAATATTGTAGGATGTCAAGGGCGAAGAGAAAGCTCAGTTGTTTGTAATAACTTCTGTGAAGCAAAATAACTGTATATTATATGGGAGAATTACAAGGGGAACCTAGTTTAAAGACTCGGAAAGTTAAGTAAGGATTAGGGAGACGAGGGAAGACTTCTCTGAGAAAGTGACATTTAAACTGAGATAAATGGGCACTATTCAGTGAAGAACAAGAGGGTGAGATGGGAGACAATATTCCAAGTAGAAAAGTGAGCATGACACCCGGAGGCATTTTAGAACCAATCTAAAGGACAGCCTTAATTTTTACTTGCAGTATGTAGATCATAATAGGTTAATGCAGTATTCTTTCCGACTCTCCATATCTTTTTCTCCTTTTGAATAAAACAGAAAGAGAAATAATAGCATATTACTGGGCATGAAGCTTTCCAATAAAAAGCTTCCCTAATACTTCTAAGGATTAGGGAAACATTAATTAGCTCTTCTACAGATATAACACTTAATTTTTTGAAGGTAGTATTTTCCCTGATTACAGAGCTAATATATGTTTATTATAGAAAAATTTGAAAATCCAGAAAGGCAATGAGAAAGTATGTTTATCCATTACCAGAGAACATATAGAGTATAGTGGTGTTCTATTCCTATGTCTATATAAATAGTATCATTTTGTAAATTAAGATGATAATTATATGTATAATTTTATAGTACATTTTTTCACCTAACAAAATCATGGTCTTTTTCCCAGTGCTATTAAAATTTCTGTAATATGACTTTCATAGCTATATATGACTAATAACAATTTGGATACTTACTGTGTGCTAGGCACATCTACATTTACTTACTTTTTTCCCAGAACAATCCTATATGGTTATAATCCCCATTTTATAAGAAATTTTAAAACTTGTGCAAGGTCACAAGTTAATAAAGGGTAGAGCCAAGGTTCAAACCCAGCCAGCTTCTAGCTTCTGCTGTTAACCATTAAGGCTACGTAGCCTGTCAATACTATGATTGGTTTAAGTTAAACCCTATTTTAGGCTTTGTAATTGTTTTTAGTATAGTTTTTGGCTATTTGAAATAATATTTTTCATTCTGTGAGTCAGCAGTTAAGACTGGGCCCAGCTCTAGCAGCTCATCCCTGTTCCACATGGTGCTGGCTATATTTACTTACAAGTCTAGGGCCTCAGCTGGACTGGCTGGACAGCTAGACTTCTCTCTTCATGTGATCTCTCATCCTCGATGGGGCTAGCTCAGACTGTTCACATGATGATGGCATTCCAAGAAACAAGAGCAAAAGTTATAAGGCCTTTTGAGTTTTAGGTGCAAAACTTGAACAGTATCATATGCATCAAATTCCACTGGTCAAAACAAATCACAAGGCCTGCCAAGATTCAACGTATGGAGTGATAAATTCATTTCCTGATGGAAGGAACTGCAATTTTGTGGCAACCTACCACACTTAGCATTTTGTTCAATGAAGACTTCTATGTGACTAGAGTGTACAAGTTCCTGAATTTTCATAGCAAAATATGGCCTGGTATAAATAATCTTATTGACCAAAGATGGGCACAGACAAGCATGCCTGCTACCTTGACTCTGAGGACTGGCTTCACGCTCAGGAGCCTGTCTCTGTACCTTGAGAGCTGATGAAAAATATAACTTTCCTACATCATTATGATCCCTCATCTCAGGTTGTGAACTTTTACACTTTTCTGCACTGAACGGTCAAGGACATCTGAAGCTAGATAATTTCTCTCTAGTGAGTGGCAGGGGCAAGAGAGATTTGCCTTTCTAGGGTATCCTTGTACAACTATATAAAACAAATGTAAATGTGCTGGGGTAGTTTGAGTGAATAAGTGGAGCCTGGCAGAGGTATTGGGTCGCTTACAAAGGATGTATCTGAGAGGTATATTTTGGAAGAAATGACTGCACAGTGAAGATAAGCAATGGAAAAATAACTAGGCCAAAAATGGGGCTAATCTATTGCACAGTTTAAAAATATGAAAAAGATGTAACTGCAAGATAAGTGTGCTCATAAATAAAAATGCATGTCTTCAATAAATAGGTGAAAGGTGAAACAGATGGGGGAAGGTTGACTGAGGGATTGACTAGGAACTGTGAAGGAACTGTTTGAATAATTGACATGATGGTGAAAGATAATTAGAACGGGGAAATGTCATTTAGGGTTACTCTAACAAGCATAATTCAGCCACTAACGATGGAAAGATTATGAATATGTTCATTTATTATCCAATAAAATGATAATTATGTTGTAGCCACTCAGACTTCCCTCTCCAAAATAGTAATGTTATTATTTTTAATCCAATGATGTCTGTTGTTACACGTATATATTGTTTTGGAATATAAATATAAAGGTGGGTTTTATGTAGGACTTGTTCTCAATTGGAGAATATGAGGTGTTCACTCTTGCAGATATAGGAATAGAGTGGACTTCTTAATTACCTTTAAATATTTCATGAGCTAAATTTATAATCATAGTATTAAAAGTATAAGCCATGATTTAGATATACCAAATATCTATGTTTTACCTAATGTACATAATCTCATCTTGATAAATCAATAATTAATTGGGTGCTAATTCTGTCCTGTTGTGTCTCCCAGTAGTCCCATCCACTGAGCACAAGATCAGTGTGTGATGTCATTATAAATATTTTAATAGAATTTACTCATAATATCACATGACTCAAAAACCAATTCATTATTTTTATCATTAATCATTTAATCAGAAGAATTTGGCATTTGATGTTATTCAGCAAGGTTTATGAAGAATAGCTATTTACTTATTTTCATGGTGTCACTTCATGTTGTTTTGAGTATAACTTAAGAAATTCATATTTGGCCGGGTGCGGTGGCTCATCCCAGCACTTTGGGAGGCAGAGGCGGGTGGATCACGAGGTCAGGAGATCCAGACCATCCTGGCTAACATGGTGAAACCCCGTCTCTACTCAAAATACAAAAAATTAGCCGGGCGTGGTGGCGGGCGCCTGTGGTCCCAGCTACTCGGGAGGCTGAGACAGGAGAATGATGTGAACCCGGGAGTCAGAGCTTGCAGTGAGCCGAGATTGTGCCACTGCCCTCCAGCCTGGGTAACAGAGTGAGACTCCATCTCAAAAAAAAAAAAAAAAATACACATTTAAGCCAAGCACGGTGGCTCGCACTTGTAATCCTAGCACTTTGGAAGGCCAAGACAAGAGGATCATTTGAGCTCAGGAGTTCAAGACCAGCCTGGGCAACAAAAGGAGACTCCCATCTCCACGAAAAAAATCAAAAAATTAGCCAGGCCTGGTTTGGGCACCTGTGATCCCACCTATACAGGAGGCTGAGGGAGGAGGATAGCTTGAGCCCAGGAAGTCAAAGCTGCAGTGAGCCATAATTGTGCCATTGCCCTACAGCCTGGGCAACAGAGTGAGACCTTGTCTCCAAAAAATTAAAGTAAAATAAAATGCCCATTCAACACTTCATAAAGTAGTGAGTTTATTCTTAGGTTAACAATAATGTCAGTAAAGCAAAATGAGAAAACAAAAGATCTGTTCCATTAATTAGCATCCTGTTGAAACATAAGTTTAATTTTTATTTTGCTGCATTTATTTATTTTAGGGATTCCTTTATTAATCCAATTAAAATGTGTCTGTAAACCACTTAGTAAATAAAACTGTGATTAACTTTATAAATAAAATTTAAAGTTAGCATATTAATTTTCTTAGATGCCCTATCACACTTTTTCAACACAGAAATCATCAAAGATTGTGAGATCATCAGGGAAAAATCTAGAGCAAAAGGCTCTTTTGCTGTTTTATCAACATGCATAGTCATTGGCTTCTTTTAAAAACCTGTTTCATTTCAGACACATGTGTTGCTAAAATTTTATAAGCCTACATGGTAAAAAATCAGAATGTAAAATTATATTGATTAATTAGAATATGCACAGTCTTTTGGAAGTATTTAAGCACCTACTGTATGCTAGGGATTATACCAGGAACTGGGAATATGACAAGGTCCTGCTGTTAGACTGTTTACATTCCAATGGGGAGAGCTAGTCAATAAACACACAAATAAATGATAAGCAATAATAATCATCATCAGATAATAAAAGTATCAGTGAATCAACAAAGTGTGAGAGAGTACCCCTAGAGTTTACATTACGGTCTTTTTGAGGAGATGATGTCTAATTTGAATGCTGAATGGTTAGAAGAAGCCAATGTAAAGAAGAAAATCCAGTTGCTAAAATTCATTCCACCAAAAGCCATTTCCAGAGACTAATTTGCATATTTAAAGGAATCAGGAAACTGAAAACATTGGTGGAATCGTGGCAGGTATGTCCCTCAGAACATACACACATGCACACACACACACACGCACACAATTTTGCATCTCATTATTATTGCTACAGAACTGTTTGTGAAATAAATATAAATTAAGTCCTAAGTATAAGACCTATTGTGGATCCTGAGTCTTAGTAAGATGGAGGTACCTTCATATCACAAAATCTTTTATGTTTTGACCTATGCTTATTGGGCTTAAATGAAACCATATAAGGAAGGTGGGTCTTTGGAGAGGTGAGGCAAGATGCTGTGAAATAGATACTTCTAAAAGCATAGTAATATTAAAGCGTTAAATTTGGAAAACAGGAGAAGCTTTAGTTTTCATAATATTATAATTATAAAATTATAAAAGTAAAGCCTGACTACATCTTGGATGAGTCTATATAGAAGGTGAAGTTATCAGAATCATGAAAGCAAGTAGAATCGATTTTAATATTTAGCAAAAGAAGATATGCTTCAGTTTCAAAAGTTTAAGAAACATGGCCTGAAATGATTTCCTAGTTCTACCCTCCTGGCACTTTAAGAAATGTAAGGACCCTAGAATTATGCAATTCTATGTTATCAAATAATTTTAAATGAGTTATCAAGATGGGCATAGATATATGTACAGGAATATTTTTATCAGATTTATTTGTCATTGTGAAAATTTGGGAGAAAAATCTATGTCCACCAAAGGAAAATTAGTAAAGAAATTATATATATATTTATGACAAAGTTATACCCAACAATTAAAGATCATGTTTTGGAAAAGTGTTTAATGTCATAGTAAAATGCCCAGGAAGAAAAAATAAGTGGTAATGATTCAATATTTAAAAGACACACATTTACACATAGAAAATATTTGGAATCAGTACAACTGCTTCAGAGAACAATTTGGCAATATCTGTAAAGTTGAAAATGTGCAGATCCATTAACATGATTATTTACGAATAGATGAATAGTTGTATAATCATATGACAGAATACAATTTTGAGGTTAAAAATTCATGAATTGGAATCCTGTATCTGCAACAGAGATAAATCTATATACCTCAATAGAGATGGCTCTCAAAACATGTTGAATTTTAGAAAAGCAAGTTACAGAATTATATGTACCATATACCAGTATTTATATAAAATTTCAAAATACATATAACAGTAAAATATGTTTATGTATACATATATAGGAAACAAACATATTAAAACATGACCTGAAAGGATACAGACGAGAATCATAATACTGGTTGCTTCTGGGGTGGAAGGGAGGGGATTGGGCTGAAAAGGAAAATGGGATGGGGGTGGAGGTAGTATTTAACTTCATCTGTAATGTTTTCATCTTATGTTTTAAAATAAGCAAAAATGACAAAATGTTTACATTGTAAATTTAGAGTAGTGGATGTTATTGTTTACTAAACTCATTTTTTATGTAAGCTTTTAAAACTTTCTAAAAACAAATGATTGAAAAGAAGCATATCAATGGTTCCAAAGACATTTAGGACTTTTTTGTTTCTGTGAAGAATGTCATTGGTATTTGATACAGATTGCACTGAATCTGTAGATTGCTTAGGGTAGCATTGTCATTTTAGCAATATTAATTCTTCTAATCTATGAGCATGGAATAGCTTTCCATTTGTTTGTATCCTCTTCTATTTCTTTAATTGGAGTTTTATAGTTTTTTTGTATTTTCCATGGTTATTATTCAGCAGTGAGATTACAGTTCAGTATTTATTTTCATCTTCAAACTTCTCTGTATTTTCCAAATTCACAAGATGAATGTTGAGAAAAAAAAATGCCACTTAACAGATAAATGACAACTATACTGGATTTTTGCTATGAGGGCTTCCTAAGACCCTTACAATTGTGCTGCCTCTGGAAGGCTGAAGTAGCAGCAAAAAAGGGCTGATCCTCCCATACCCCATCCCCAAACCCTGAACAAAAGAAATTAGAGGGCTGGCTGCCTGCAAGATGTAAAGCTGTGAAACCAGCCTTTTCTTGGGAAGAGAGGCAGACGGATTAGGGTGTCAGTCTTGATCAGGCATCAAACTTTGAACAGACATCAGAACAAGAACCTAGAGGGTTTACTAAAAAATAGATTGTCCCCAGAGTTTCTGATTCATTAAGTCTGAGATTGGGCCTGTGAATTTGCATTTTTGACAAGTTCCCCGGTGTTACTGGCAATAATGATGTTTGTCCCAGAACCATGTTAGAGAACTGCTGGTTTAAGCAAAACCCAGCCATCAGATATTGGTATTTTTGATTACTGAAATGTGAGGGAAGCATTTGGCAGCAATCCCTGCAATGTTATTATCTGGCAGATCCACAAATTACTTAATGGAGTGAGCCAGCCAGTCTCAGGGAAGTTAGAGCCACATTTAAGAGCAGGCAGGAAGAAAAAAAAAGGTATCAAACAGAAAGCTGAAAAGTAGGGAAAATGGGAATGGGCCCAGTGTAATGATGAGACCACTGAAGAGATTTCTTTGGAAAAGCAAGGTAATAAAACAGGCATGAAAAGGGACTATAAAAAAACAAGTTTGGTCATCAGAGTCTGTTGCTATTTGACAAAACTAGGGGTCCAGGATGGCACAAAGTTCATACCACTTTCACAAGCACTAGAAATTCCATGAGGCCACAAACTCCTTGTGAACAGGGATTGACCCATCCTCGTCCCTCCCGTCCTCTTTCCTTTCTGTTCTTCCACATTGAGTAGCTCATGAGAGCCAAATATTACACTGGGCTTTGGATAAATAGTATTTTGCTGTCTTAATTCCGGCTGCTATAACAAAACACCATAAACTAGATGGCTTATAAACAACATAAACTTTTGTATCATAATTCTGGAGGCTGGCAAGATTAAGGCACTGGCAGATCCAGTATCTGGTAAGGGACTACTTTCTGGTGCATATGGTCTTTTCGCTGTAAACTCACATGTTGGAAGAGAGCTCTTTATGGCCTAATGCCATTCATGATGGCTCTGCCCCCATGACCTAATCATCTCCCAAAGGCTCTATCTCCTAATACCATCACCTTGGGGGTTAGGATTTCAACCTGTGGATTCTGGGGGGAATACAGACATTCAGACCACAGTACTTACCATCTTTGTACTCCCAGCACCTAGCATAGTATCTAGCACATATATTAGCTACTCAGTAACTGTTGAATGAAATGTGAATAAACACAGACGTGAACAACTGGAGTCATGGTCAAAGGTATAGTGAGTGGAAGATGTTGTGCCTGCAGGTAGGACATTTCTCTGAGAAGCATAGCACGGTGGACTGGGGCCAGTGATGCAAATTACCAGCTTGAGACCCTATTGGGACTGCTACTACTTGGTACTTTTCTTTATACTCCAAAATTTTTCCCAGTAAATTTTTGATATTTTCCCCATTGCCTGCCAGTGTTTGCCACATCCATACCCACAGTTCCTTGCTTTCAGTTGTGAGTAGATGCTTCATTACAACACTCTTAACCTGCCTCAGAGCCAAGGCTGCAAATAAGGCATATACCTGAATATATGATGACTTTTATATATCAAAATGCCTACAAATAAGGCATATACCTGAATATATGATGGCCTTTACCACAGGATGGTCTCCTGCTTTCCTAAGGAGAAATCCAAAACAAGGGTTTGGGCCAACTTAAATACACAGACTTTTAGGAATGTAGTTAAGTAGTTGTGTGTCTATTTACAGTGCTTAATTTGTTACTTGATTAAGTTATACATGCGTATTTGAAATGCATGTTGTCTAAAATAATACATTAGGTTTTTCACTTACATGTTTTGAAATGATTTTAATACTTTCATATGAATCTCAAGTCATTTAACACACTTTTTCAGAGTGTATCTTCACTTCCATTTAAATTTTTTGAAATATAGTACTTTTTGAATCTATGGACAATGCTGCCACTGAAATATTTATCACAAACCAAAAGTCCCATTCATTCAACACTATGATAATTGTTTTTCATCCATTCCTTAGTGTAGTTTCATGAATCTCACAATGTAACTATATACAGTATATTAAATTGGTCATAAAAAGGTTTCTTTACAAAAACAAATAATACTAACAACTGTGAAGTTGCATTCTCCACAAGACTGGGTACTAAATCTTCTACAAATTTACTTGCCATGATTTTTTTTTTAATAGCTCAATCAAGATAACCTTTATAAGCATTCCACACTATCATTGATTATGGCAGTTTCAAGCTACTATGTCCTCCTCAAATAGCACCTCGTAACTGAATAAGGGAATTAAAAGAGCACCCCATAATATAAGGAATTTTGTAAACTCTTGACTATAAAGCAGATTACACTCATATTCAGTAATATTGGAGGGAAACTGCGTCTTATATTTGGAAAAGTACTATAAATTTATTTCCTTCTAACTTTTTATTTTTAAAAAAATAAACATTTTCTTCTCTAGACCAAAACTGTATAATGATTAGAAAAGAAAACTGAATCAAAGGGTTATATAATATTAAGAAGTTATTAAAATATGACTGGATTAACACACAACTCTGTAGTTTACAGGTCATAAGAAGTGATGGATATATTTTTATGTCAAGTTAGAAGGAGGCCTTATGTGTACGTGTGTATGTTTGAGTGTATGCGTATATGTAATGCCATAATTACGGGTCTGTCTCCAGTAATTAGAAAGTTGAATATGCTGAAGAGCAAGTAAATTGGTTTAATTGGAGTAAGTGGACTAAGTTGGAAGAAGGAAACAACTTGAATTTGACATATGATTTTGATAGCAAAGGACATCAACGTCATTGGGTACACTTCATAGTTTATTCTATTTTAAAATTGTAAAGCATCTCAGTTTTCAACATTAAATATACAAGTTCACATATTTACATATGTTTCAGGCTACATTATTGGAATTTTGAAGTCATGAAAACGTCAGATGAACCAACCTGCAACACCTTGGATTCAGATTGGAAGATAAAGAGAAAGTTTAAAGAATGTGGCCTATAAAGGCGGGTACCTGGAAATATTAACTGACTCACACTGTAAAAATGAGACCAGTTTCTAAACAATAGAGATTGTTTTAGTACGACATCAAGGTTCAAGACAAATGTTGAACTAAAAACTTTACACTCCCCACCCCCAGTTCACACAGGTACCAGCATTGGTGAATTATGATTTTCCTTAGTCAGAAGCACTCATTTTTACCCATGTAGACCATCCTTAGGAATTAAATATTGGTTATTTAATGTAGATTATAATGGGAAGCTGATTTTTTTCACAATGGCAGATTTCAAGGACTTGGTTCCAAACTGAGCTGAAGCTTCCCAATGAGTTTTGTACAGTCTGGGAAAAACCGTGCTGCACTGGCCCACTGTTGAAGGCCATCATGCTCTGTAATATGAGGATATCATCTTATTGCTGATATCTTTGGAGAGTCCCTAGCAGACACAGAAAATGAATGGAGGCAAAGAGTGTGACGGAGGGGACAAGGAAGGAGGTCTTCCAGCTATACAAGTTCCTGTGGGTTGGCAGCGTCGTGTGGATCAAAATGGAGTGCTTTATGTCAGGTAAGTTCTTATTATTACCTGTGGTACCTGCAAAGTTGCACTCCAAAGACTAAGGAGAGAACCAAACATGGTGACTGATGGCTCCTCATATAAATGTGAATAAGTGACCTTTGTGCTAGAAACACATGAGAGTTTTTAATTACCTTAGATTTCCAGAGAATTTTTGTGCATTACTTGTTTGTGTAGGGTGTCGTTCTGCTTATCTCCGTAACAAGAATAAAGAAAAATATGATGATTTCTAAAAGAAACATGCAATCATCATTACCACATTCACAGGAGAATGTAAAATACTTGAAATATCACTTGACTTGAATTACTCTGTCCTTCAGAGTATGTCAGCTGGCTTTTTTGATAAAATTGAATTTTTATCCATAGAAAGTTTCAGTTATTAGACTTCTTAATGCCTTCTGTTAACTAAAAATACATTTCTTTTTTTCTGTATAGTCTTTAATCTATTTCCTTGCACGTAATAGTAAAAGTGAAAAAGTCATGGAGAAGGCTCTGCATCTTACAAGTAATAGTCATACACATAAAATGCCTACTCTTTTCAATGTCAGTGCTATACATCTCTTGTAGAACAAGTTGAATGGAATGATTAAACTGTTAAAAAGAAGTTTTAGTCTTACTTACTAAATAGATGACATCTAAGTTCCCTACTTTATAGTTTTTCTGTAAGTGTATGAAAGAAGATACCATAAATCTTTCTTTGTGATGTAATGAAAAACTTTCAGAAACAGACTATAACTTTTTAAAAGGTATCACCTTCCATTATTAAATGGATGCTATTACTCTCAGTGTGACTATTTATATCCTAGCTTCAACAGAATTTGCCAGTCCAGCAAGAATGTATTTATAGAAATGAGATATTTTTGGTTATGTAAACACAGACTATTTTATGGCATAATAACTCAGAAAGTCAGTTCAGATTCTGTCTTGAATTTGTTTGCTTGTTGTGTGTAAGGCATTTCTTGAGGTAAATCTAGTTGCCAATTAAAAGCATTTTGTCACATAAATTTTACTTCTATAATATTAAAGATGTGATCCATATTTATTGGGGTGAAGGGATAAGAAAGCAGAGAATATGAAGCTCATCCCATGGTAGATAAGATGAACAAACACAAATGAGATAACTTCTTCAGAGTTTCTATTGCCAGTGCTGTTAACAAACTACCAGAAATACTTTGTTATAAATATAATATAGCAAGTTATCTGTGTTATACGTTTATACTTATGTTTGTTCTAGTTTGTAAAGAGCAAATGTATATTCAGCATAAAACAAAAGACTCTAAAATCTGGATAATTTTTTTCACTTCATTTTTATTTCTATGAAAGATAAATGAGCTTTTTCAATTTCTGCAAGCAAAAACCAAATTAAGTCTAGGAGTCAAAAACCAAGTTAAAGTCTAAGAAACTGTCAGTTATCATGTTCATGATTTTCCAAGTCTGACTAGACTTTATACGATCTGATATCCTTGTTAGTATGGGTTCTTCAACTTCAAATCTGTATACTGATAATTATTTTGGAAACAAGCTTTCCTAGATTAGGTAAAACACTCTCAAATTAAATTAACCAGTATAGATTTAATTTGTTTGTGTATAACTAAATTACTACTTGAACATGTATAGCTCCTTCTATAGCTCCCTGCTCAATGTGCAGTTTGCTCATAATTTTTAGGTTAGTCTCCAGCTGTTCCTGCCTCAGCGTGGCATTGAGGCTACACATTAAATTTTCCACCTACTTCCAATCTTCTAAGCTTTATCTATGCTGTAAGTTTTTTAACTATTTTTTTCCATTAATTATTACTCTGAGAAATTAATTAAAGAGATACAACTGAAAGAAAGAACCCAGCTGACTTGTTGAGAGGAAATGTTTTTAAAGCGTCTGGAGTACTTTAATAGAATTAAGGAATTCTTGTCTTCAGGTTTAATTTTACAATTAAATTCCTCTAGGATTCAGTCCATATACTTTCTTCTAAGTTAAAATGTTGGGCAGTTCCTTTTCACCAAATTCATGAATGCTTCACATGAAAAATCAACAAGATATTATACTTTTTTTCTTGTTGTTTTTGAGACAAAGTCTCACACTGTCGCCCAGGCTGGAGTGTAGTGGCGCATCTTGGCTCACTACAACCTCCGCCTCCTGGGTTCAAACATTTCTCGTGCCTCAGCCTCGCGAGTAGCTGGAATTACAAGCACGCACTACGATGCCTGGCTAATGCTTGCATTTTTAGTAGAGATGGGTTTTCACCATGTTGGCCAAATTCCTGACCTCAAGGGATCCGCCTGCCTCAGCCTCCCAAAGTGCTGGAGTAATAGGCGTGAGCCACTGCGCTTGGCCTGATTTAATTTTATTGAAATCACCACACCTGCAAAAATATCTTTTTGCCCTTCCCTGCTGTGGTTGAACTCATCACTAAAATGAGAATTCTCTGCATATCACCTGAAAAAAATTAGCCTAAGTAAATGAGTAATTTGACAAAGTTGAGGATTTTTGTTTAGATTTTCTACATGCTGAAATTACTTTCATAACTGTCCATAAATAAAATATGAATTGCATTTTAAAGCTGGTTCACTTATAGATTTAAAAAAATACTACTTGTGTTTTTGTAGAGATAGAATAATCTGTGTCCAGTATTGTAATGTTTTGTATATGAAATGGAGATTATTGTTTTTGGATGAACTTGATCAGAGGGCTTAAGTGAAGGTTTGGTAAATAGTCATAAATGAAAGGTATTCTCAAGTGAAAAGTATATAATTTCAAAGCATAATATGTATTTAATTTAAAACATTGACATGTTAATATAGTCCTAAAATGCAGACTGTCCATCTCACATGAAATATAATAGCTCCCATTGTAAATAAAAATCAGAGACATCTCTTGTCATTTGAATTAGTATCTAGTCTGTATTGATGAGTATTCACATATCTTACTGACTTTTGTGATCTGAAACTTAGTAACATTGAAGCACCTACACAATTACTAGCCCAGAGACCTGCAAGGCATCTTTCTGCTGCCTAAAACCCTATTTCCTCAAAAGTTTCCTATCTTTTGTCAACTCTGCTTAATTTCTCTCTCTCTCTCTCTCTCTCTCTCTGTCTCTCTCTCTGTAGAGTTTGACTCTTCAGTGTATCTTCAGATATAACTGATCTATTATATCTTTAAAGAAACACACGGGTGAGGGGGAGAAAAAAGAAACCTGTTTTTACATAGGGACAACTTGGTTCTAGATTCCAAGATAAACAGGGACTTGTTCACTCCGACTTTTGTGGGCTTGCCAACTTTCTGGTTCGAACCTCAGTATGTTTCTAAATTTCAGTTTTTCCTCAAAGAGCTTTAAAAGTAGATATTCTAGTTTAAAATGAGAGTCGTTGCTTTTATGTAGTTTTCTTTTTCTTTGTTCCTTTCTTGCCTGCTTCTGTCCTTAAGAATAGCATTTTTACCACCTTTAGTCTAGTCTTGGTTTTCAAAATACTTTTATTTAATTTTCTATGGAGATCTGTATTTTTCTGAGAAATATTTTGGTTCAAAAGAAAACACAATAGTGTTAAAGGCTATAATTTAGTAGCTAACATAATATTGACAAAGAAAATGCTTTTCCCTAGTGGGAAAATATCCCATAAAGGACAGTAAGACTATAAATTATGCCTTTTTTCATATAATATGTATAGTCAAAATTATTTCCTGATGTTTTTTAAACTATTTTTACAGTCCCAGTGGGTCTTTGTTATCTTGCTTGGAGCAGGTTAAAACATACCTGCTTACCGATGGAACATGCAAGTGTGGCTTGGAATGTCCTCTTATTCTTCCCAAGGTAACCGTTTCACAATAGATCTACAGCAGTATTTTATTTTTTAGGTATTTTATACATTTGTCTTTCTCATTTCACATTTTATTTTTTATTACTTCTCCAATCATACATTTTAATTCTTTATCTAATTATCATATTTTGCATGCATTTTGGAATACTTAAAAATTGTGGAAAATAATTCATGTCTGAGAGTCATTTTCAAAGATGTCAAATCTATATTCCTATTAAATATTTCATTAAAACCACCTTTGTACCTTTTCATTAGAGCTATATCTAATATTGCTCAGCATTTAATAGTGCAATATTTTCTCTCATTACTGTAACTGCTCAAATCTGCAATGTTATTGTTAGCACTGGCATTGATAAATCTGCCACATATATTCTCAGAATCACAAAACTGAACCCTCATAGTCAAAATATGAAACTGTTTTACTAATTTGTAAGGTGAAAAGTAAAATCATGTAAAATGGTAAAATATTATTTGCTATAGAAATAGGTCATTATTTTGTGAATGTCTATTATAATGCTAATTTTAAAAGTCAAGTTTAGACAATTTTTCCTTTTCATTTGTGTGTCACCACATTCAAAGAAAAGGATTTACATAATAAATAAATTTTTTAAAAAACAAGTAATAGATTTTCAAAATCAGTGACAGGATAATATTAACATAGTAATAAAATGAAGCCAAGGAAAAAGTTAAATGTAGAAATATCATAGCTTTTTGTTTTGTCTTTTTTAAGTGTATTTCATCTGTTTTTACACTGTTAGAACATCAGGAGGTATCTAAAATTTAGAACATTATCAGATATTATACCTTTTCATATGTTTATCTTGGCTGTCTTAGAATTAGGATAATATTCATTATTTACTTTGCCACTAAAAGCTTGAGTTCAGCAGAAGTACTTACTAAGTTATATAAAGTTGCCTTTCTTAAAAACTTGAGAAAGTTTTATTCAGATTTATGGCTTAATCTATGCACAACTTTTTTTTAAACAAAGGGATCTTTTTATTAAATGTTTTTACAGACATATTCTAAACAAAGGCTGTGCTTTTTCCAGGTGTTTAATTTTGATCCTGGAGCTGCTGTGAAACAGAGAACTGCAGAAGATGTTAAGGCAGATGAAGATGTCACAAAGCTATGCATACATAAAAGAAAAATTATTGCAGTGGCCACACTTCATAAAAGCATGGAAGCCCCACATCCTTCTCTGGTGCTCACCAGTCCTGGAGGAGGAACAAGTATGTAATATGGTGAAAGGTTCAGGAATTCTCCTCTCCCTAGGGAAGGAGTTGCTAGAAATCATTTTGCCAAGCATTTTCTCATTCTACTTTTCAAGCATGCACAATGCTTTTAAAATTCTGTATGTTCTATCATTTTATTACAAATAGCAAACTGGTTCTGAAAAAATACAGTGAGGTTATTTCCCAAAATTTCTTACCCAGAGCATTCAGTTAAACAGGCAGAATAAACACTAATTAGTACATCCAAATGCTCTGCAAGTGTGTAAAGCTGAGCTAACAAATCTTCGCTTGGTTTTTAAGAAATAAATGTAGCCTTTTTCCCGGGGGTGGATTGGAATGTGTGGTATCACGTCCCCAAAAGCAGTGTTATTCTTTTAGTTATTTGTCAAACACCTACTAAACAGAAATCACCTTGCTGAAAACTTTTTATATCCCCACCACCACATATGCACATGCATGGGGGCTTTCTTTTTTAAAGATTTCAAAGCTGCAGAAAAGTTGCAAGAATAGTTCGTGGAGTATCCTTCATTTTGTTGCAGAAGTTGCAGTTATTGTGACAATTCAACCCTAAATATTTCAGAGTACAAGGCCACACTCCTACGTAAACACAATTTAAGGCTCACATTCAGGAAATTTAACACTGATATAATATTATTATCTAACATGCAATCTATATTCAGATTTCTCCAATTGTCCTAACAGTATCTCTCATAGTTTCATAGAAATTCAGTCTTGACCAGGTGCAGTAGCTCATGCCTGTAATCTCAGCATTTTGGGAGGCTGAAGTGAGAGGATCGCTTGAGGCTAGGAGTTTGAGACCAGTCTAGGGAACACAGCAAGACCTGTCTCTAAAATAATTTAAAAAGGAAAAAAAAAAAAAACAACTAGCCAGGCATGGTGGTGGCTCACACCTTTAGCCTTAGCTACTCGGAAGGCTGAGGTGGGAGATCACTTGAGCCCAGAAGTTGGAGGCTGCAGTGAGCCATGATCACACCACTGTGCTCCAACCTGGGTGATAGAGCAAAACTCTGTCTCGATTAAAAAAAAAAAAAAAAAGAAGTCAGTCTTTTTAAAGATTTATAATGCAATCAAAGATTGTACACAGCATTTAGTGGTTACATGTCTTTATATCAATTAACAAGTCTTTTTCAATTTTTCGTGACATTGAATTTTTTGAAGAGTCTAGGCCAACTTTGCACAATGTTCCTCAGTTTGGATTTTCCTCATATTTACGTTCAGGCTAAACACATTTTGCTAGGAATACTGTATAGATGATGTTAGCTCCTCATCAGTAGACACATAATGTCGGTTTATCCCATTTTGATAACATTAAGTTTGATTGCTTAGTTAAAACTATGTCCATTTGATTTTCCCATTATTGAAGTACCCTTTTCCCTTTATGATCAATGTGTACTCTATGGAATTACACTTTTTATACTTTGGGACTGAGGAACTTCTCTTTGTAAGGGATAGAATATGAATGCTCTCCAAAGTATTATAATCTAATGTTTGAATATTAATTCAGAATAAAATATGGCTAAACACCAAAGCGTTTGTTTATGAGGGATTATTGATACTTTCCAACGGAACTCTGAAAAATAGGGATGAAGAGTATAACCTGTAATGATCAGAGAAGGCTTTATGGCAGAACTCAGATTTGGACCAGCCTTAGAAAATAGTAGGATTTAGACATCTAAGGCGGATAGAAAAACCTTCTCCATGAGTTTTTCTACATGCTACAATGTTTTTCTATTATGCTACAATGAGTGTAGCATAATAAGGGATGTTGTAGAAACTGACTTGAATAGAAGATTAGACTGATGTAGGTAAATTGGGGCCAAATCATTGATTGCTTTGGATACAAAGAAGAACAGTTGCCATGTCATGCAAGTAATTAAAGATTCACACTTAGAATTCATGTGAAGAGGTGTAACTATGTTTTCTTTTTTTTTTTTTTTTTTTTTTTGCATACTACCATGGACATACTCTTACCTGTGGTTGCTCTCACATCACATTATATCGTACAGTTTTATCCGTTTCTAAAGAGTCTGCTTATTGCCTTTCTAAAGACCCTGTCAGAATCTAGATCTGGCTTCTTTGTCATACCTATATATACAAGTTTAATTATTGAAATTAAAGGTAAATATTTAACTAGCACAGGTAATAATAGGTACACCTCCATTCCCTTTTAAAATGATACTCTTTATGGGATTGATTACTTTTACCAGCTTCAGACATAGCATTTATTTTAGTTTCCTAATTTTAAACTATATTATCATAAGGTTGAGATTTGAATAATTAAAAGTTCAGAAGACTGACTTAGTAGTTTTTCACCTCCCATTATTTAAATACATAAGCATCTGTTTCTGTTTATTCTTATGGAAGGTCTACTTGAATATACATGAAAGCACTTGATGGGTGCCTAGCATTTCCACTTGCCAACTCTGTAACAAAATATCAGCCTTACTTTTGTTTATTTTGTATTTCAATTGTTTTTAAGATGGTAACTATTTTTCCCTAAGTTTTGAAGAAATTTTTTCTGAATCACAGTTATTATCTAAATTCTGTTAGTCGAATATAAAAATTCCAGTGTCTGTATTTTTAATCACTGAACTGTAGATAATTATATAAATACACCGACACCCAAGAAAAAATACAAGTAGGTTGTTTTGTCACTAAAGAGAACATGGTCAGTCATAGGATAATGCTAATGATATTAGTGTTCTCACTATATGCCAAGCATAGTGCCTAAAATATTAATATTTTTCATTTTATTCCTTTAATTACAAACTTTAAAAATCTCTTTTTAACAAGAAAATAAGCTGCAGTTGAGTTTACCTACTGTAATTCTCTCATATCATTGGATCTCAACTTTTCATATATTATATCCAGAAATCATTCTATCAAAGAACCTCTACCATGATAAAATGAGAAAGTCCACGTTTTCCAAGAAAAACATATGTTCACTGCATTCTCTTACTAGTTGAATGTGCCCTATGTAGATTTATTTGGACCCCAGGTTGAGAACCACTATCTCAGAAATTGTTATATGATTTGACCTGTATAGTGTCTAGCAGACAGGATAAATATATTTAATCTTAAATGTGTAATTATCCATTTAAGTAAGCGTACCTATGATTGTAGATGAATGTAACTCTACTTGCTAATATAAGTCTCAAAATAGGTATGACAGATGTATAGTTTGAATGGTGCCATTCTCATCTCCTATGCCTGTAACAGACTCATTGGCATTTTCTCATGGAGCCCAGCTAGAGTTCAGCTTCCTTTCCAACACAGCTTTCTAAGCAGCTACCACCAGTTGGTGGGAATTGGCATATGAAACAAATTTTATTTGCCATTTTCATTTTAAAAGGCATAACTTTATAAAATAGTTAGATATCGCAAGGGGCTAAAAAACTGAAATCTAGAATTCTGATGTGATAGAATGAAAATTCTGTATGATGAGTCTGCTTGCTTTTGTTGCCTGTATTCTGTCTGATCTCCAGAAAAACTGAAGGGATTCCAAGAAGCCAGGGAAGGAGAAATGCACTCATGTAAAAAGAGAATATGCAATTGGAACCCAGTACTGAAGATTTTAGCACTTCAACTAAATTTTACATGAGAAACCTATCCTAATAAAAGAATTGAAGTTTGTGGCCATACCACCCTGAATACGCCCAATTATCTAATGAAAGAATTGCAGTCTTTTACCTAAGTTGAGGTAAAAGGCTGTGGCTGTTTTTAAAACAATGACTAACTAAGGGCAAAGAAATCACAGCATTAGAAACATGATGTGAAACTAAGCATGGGTTAGTTTGCAATATCACTGCATTTATTCTTCTTATCACTCCCATTATAAGAGATTTGGAGTCCCATTAGACAGAAATTAAGTCTTACTCTCATAGTGAAAATGTTGGGGTAAAGAAATATCACTATACCTGTTCTGAGAAGGTTGCAGTAAGATAACAGAAACATTTTTTATAAGGGTGAACATTTTGTGGTGAAAATGGCAATTCATTTAAATCACCCAAGAAAATATTATGCCACACAGATCACAATTTTCTATTGTAACTGCATTCTTAAAAATTCGAAATCCAAAAAAATAGTAATATCACCATTTCCATCTGGACTGCCAGTCTCGATTTTGCATATTCTAAATATTATTAGAATGGCTAATGTCATGTATTGCTTTAGCTGCCCATGCTTTCTCAACAGATAAAAAGTAAATAAGCACAATGAGCAGTTACCGAGCACCTTTGGTCGACAAAGGGAAAATAATGTACATTTTTTAAATCAAAATTTAAAATAGTATTAATATATAGAACTATGTTTAATTGCATAGAATCACAGCTTTTATTTACAGATTCAAATTTCCAGATGTCCTTCCTCCCTCTCCCGTCCTGATTTACTCCATTCCTTCCCTCCCTCCCCCACAAAAGAGTTGAGACTGTTAACAGAATTCTTTTTTTCTCTTTCATATCAGATGCAACTCCAGTAGTACCTTCTCGGGCAGCAACTCCAAGATCAGTAAGAAATAAGTCGCATGAAGGAATTACAAATTCTGTAATGCCTGAATGTAAGAATCCTTTCAAGTTAATGATTGGATCATCAAATGCCGTGGGAAGGCTATATGTACAAGAACTGCCTGGAAGCCAACAACAAGAACTCCACCCTGTCTACCCCCGACAGAGATTGGGCAGCAGTGAACATGGACAGAAATCTCCATTCCGTGGCAGCCATGGAGGCCTGCCTAGCCCAGCGTCATCAGGTTCCCAGATATATGGAGATGGTTCAATCTCTCCAAGGACTGACCCACTTGGAAGTCCTGATGTTTTCACAAGAAATAATCCTGGTTTTCATGGAGCTCCCAATTCTAGTCCTATTCACCTGAATAGGACTCCTCTTTCTCCACCTTCAGTAATGCTACATGGTTCTCCTGTACAGTCATCCTGTGCAATGGCTGGAAGGACTAATATACCTCTTTCCCCAACCTTGACTACAAAGAGTCCAGTAATGAAAAAACCAATGTGTAATTTTTCAACTAATATGGAAATACCACGAGCAATGTTCCACCACAAACCACCCCAAGGCCCACCTCCCCCTCCTCCACCTTCTTGTGCTCTTCAGAAAAAGCCATTAACATCTGAGAAAGATCCACTTGGCATTCTTGACCCTATTCCTAGTAAACCAGTGAATCAGAACCCCGTTATCATTAATCCAACCAGTTTCCATTCAAATGTCCACTCTCAGGTACCTATGATGAATGTAAGCATGCCTCCTGCTGTTGTTCCTTTGCCAAGTAATCTCCCATTGCCAACTGTAAAACCTGGCCACATGAATCATGGGAGTCATGTACAAAGAGTTCAGCATTCAGCTTCAACCTCCCTGTCCCCTTCTCCAGTGACATCCCCAGTGCACATGATGGGGACTGGAATTGGAAGGATTGAGGCATCGCCCCAAAGATCACGCTCATCTTCCACATCATCAGATCATGGAAATTTCATGATGCCACCTGTAGGACCCCAGGCCACTTGTAGTGGTATTAAGGTTCCACCCAGGTCACCAAGGTCAACAATAGGGTCCCCAAGGCCATCAATGCCATCAAGCCCTTCTACCAAGTCCGATGGACATCACCAGTACAAGGATATCCCTAACCCATTAATTGCTGGAATAAGTAATGTACTAAATACCCCAAGCAGTGCAGCTTTTCCTACTGCATCTGCCGGAAGTGGTTCTGTAAAGAGTCAGCCTGGTTTGCTGGGAATGCCTTTAAATCAGATCTTGAACCAGCACAATGCTGCCTCCTTTCCAGCAAGTAGTTTACTCTCAGCAGCAGCCAAAGCACAGCTAGCAAATCAAAACAAACTTGCTGGTAACAACAGTAGCAGCAGTAGCAATTCTGGAGCTGTTGCCGGCAGTGGCAACACTGAAGGACATAGCACTTTAAACACCATGTTCCCTCCTACTGCCAACATGCTTCTCCCAACAGGTGAAGGGCAAAGTGGTCGAGCAGCACTAAGAGATAAGCTGATGTCTCAGCAAAAAGACTCACTGCGGAAAAGAAAACAACCACCTACGACAGTGTTGAGTTTGCTCAGACAGTCTCAAATGGATAGTTCTGCAGTTCCTAAACCTGGACCTGACTTGCTAAGGAAGCAGGGTCAGGGTTCATTTCCCATCAGTTCAATGTCTCAGTTACTACAGTCTATGAGTTGTCAAAGCTCTCACTTGAGTAGCAATAGTACCCCGGGTTGTGGGGCCTCAAATACTGCTTTGCCTTGCTCTGCTAACCAGCTGCATTTTACAGATCCCAGTATGAACTCTAGTGTTCTTCAGAATTCACTGACACAGAACATACCTTTAAGAGGGGAAGCCGTGCACTGCCACAATGCAAACACTAACTTTGTTCACAGTAACAGTCCAGTCCCCAACCACCATCTTGCAGGTTTAATAAATCAGATTCAGGCTAGCGGGAACTGTGGGATGCTCAGTCAGTCGGGCATGGCTTTAGGAAATTCCTTACATCCCAATCCACCTCAGTCAAGAATTTCAACGTCCTCCACTCCAGTGATACCAAACAGCATTGTTAGCAGCTATAATCAAACAAGTTCTGAAGCAGGTATGGTTTTATTAGAAAAAAGTACCCAAAGGTACTAAACTTTTCTACTTTTTTAAAAATTTGTACCAAAATATTTATTATGATAAGAAATGATCCTTTCCCCATTGTGAAATTCTCTTCATTTCTTTAGTATTTATAATGTTATTTACAGAATGCTAGGGATTTGTCTATTTGAAAGATTAACAGCTAAGAGGATTCCATGTGTTTCCATTATTTGTTGTCAATCTGTGTCATTTTGAATATTGTTCGACTTTCACTTGGTTGTATAACCAGTGGACTCCAAAATGCAAAATAAGCCATACAAGGCAGGGTTTCCTGTTTTGTGAGACATGTCCTTGGTCTATGCCAATATAAAAGCCGTCTCCCTAGCTTTCGTTTGTGTTCAGGTAAATGAAGTTTATCTTGGAAAATCCAAAAAGGCAAAAATAAATGGATTTTTTTTCTTGCTGCTGAACAGAAGTAGGTGAATGGGTAGGAAAAGGTAACTAGAAGTTGTACGAAGTAGAAAGCTGTCTTCTAATGTGTTTTCTTATCCTAGTTTGCTATCCTTTATTATTATTTGTTTGAGAAAACTCAAAAATGGATATTGGCTACTCCGTTTAAAAAAAAAAAAAAAAAAAGCTAATTTAAGTTTTCTAATAAAAAAAAGGCTTGAAAACCTGATTTCCAGAATTTTTAATCTTGAAATTGCTTTTTGATCTTCTTGTAGAACTAAACCATTTTTACCATTGACATTAAGGTTTTGAACCCAAATCTATTGTATCTCTTCATCCACTATTAATTAAGGAAACAAATTTATTTAAAAGCAGGCACATTAGAAAAAGACCTGTGTTTTGTGCAATAGGGTCCTCAGAAATTGTTATAAAAGCTGTACAGAAGCACCTAAGAGGTGCTTAGGCATCAGAAAATTTGACTATGAAAACATTAGAAAAATATTTAAAATTCAACACTAATGATTGTGAGAAATGACAAGGAGGAAATAAAAGATGATTGTAAAGACATTATTATTCACCATGAAAACAGTGCGCTATAAAAACCAGATTGCTACTGGAAATGAGAAAACTGCTGAGTTTTTTAATAATAAGCTAGTGTGTAGGTATAATACCATCATGCTGGAAAAGCATTCTAACCCACATGTCTTTGTTGCTGATAGTAAAAGCATTTTTCTTCCTGGTGTTGCCACTTACACCTGCCATCCTTCACATCTTGTGTTATGTGTTATGTTTTGATGTCATTATTTAATGAAGAACTATTCAATGACCTCTTATGTTAAATATATATATTTTATATATATATATGGTTTAGAAGATATTTGAAATTATTAGTGCCTTCTTGATATTCTTAGTATAAAGAATCTCATGAAACTTTATTTTTTATGTGTCTAACAGTATACTTATCTCATAGGGGGCTTCCAACTTTTCACTAACTCATCATATTTCTTTTTAGATAACTCGACACAAATGAAAATTTTATTTTATGTATTTAGCAGAAAAGTTATACAGAGTTCATAACTATTTAAAATACACCATATTTATTGAGCATGCCTTAAATAATTTTGATGAGACATTTTTAGTCTCATTGTATTATACAATTTTGATACCCCTTACCTCAGTTTACTTCATTTCAGGTCTAAGTTCATGTGCAAAGTATATGTATTTCATTGATGTATTTCAATTCATCTATAATGGAAAAGACCAACATTTACTTATATTCTTGTTTCTTTTGATGGTCAAGTTTAGACTTATTTAATACTGTTTTGGTCATGTTTGTTTGTTTCATTGTAAAACATCTGACCTGTACTGTTACTGCTAGGGGTGTCAAAGCATATAGGTTAAAAATTTATTAGTGTCAGAAAAGTGTTAGCATATAAATAGCTAAAAAGGATAAGGATACATGTCTAGTAATGATATGGATATGACCAACTAGTGTAAGCTAACAGGAAGTATGTGCTTAATAAATACCTAAGTATGAATTTTTTAAGTGTTAAACCTAATAAAATTAAGTACTAATTAACATTCATAGGTCTGATGTGCAGCTGGTTATGAAAACGGATTGATTTACTAATGAATGTAATTCTTTTGATGAGCTAAATATTGAAGCAGTCTCTGATGCCATGTTTCTTTTTGCCATGTAGTGAACTGTGTCAACTGAATGTACTATCACTGTAATTGCCTAGCCTAAATATCTATTTACACTGACATTTATTCATTCATCAAATAACCATTAAGCCTTAAAGGTAGGCATTCAGAATGAGACAGTAAATGATAGTCACAGCTATCCCTGTAGGAGTATTACTGAGTATTCCTATGATACCAGAAAGACATTAGAAGAAAACCACATTTTATTCTTAAAATGTTGCTATAGCTATCTATCATCAAGGACCTATTATGTACCAGGTGATTTCCCTGTATTATTTCTAATCTGTGCGGTTTTCTAAAGTATAAAGTATTATTGTTCAATTTTACAGATCAGGAGGCTGAGGCTCAAAAAAAGTAACTGTTCTGTATCAAAACCTCAGGATTTGAACTGAGGTTCATCTGATTCTAAAATCCATTTTCCTCCCAGCTGCATAAATTCTTCATTTGAAACATTTAGTGCTCAAAAGTATTGTGTTCCCTTTCAAAATCTTTTAAAATGTTCAATAGATAATGAATTAAATCACATTAATGCATGTTAAAAGCCACATTTGTTAACTATTGATATACTTCAGATGAAAGTCAGTTATTTTTGCCAATATTATAGCAAGTAATGACTAGAATTTTTATGTCAGTGCAGAAGAAGAAATACCTAAAATGTCAAGAAAACTGCCCCTTATTAGTGAATCACATTTAGTGACCTTTCTTTTAATGAATTATCACCTCACTCAAATTAGAATGGGTTTCCTAGTAGGTGACGTGTCAGTAGGCCTTTAAAAGAGATGCAGATGCTAATCATGTCATTCCAAGCATGGTAGCACAGTGAGGATGAAAGAAACCATCAGGTAACATGGTCCAGCTGTACTCTGTGGTTACAGAGCTTAGACACAACTCAGGTGACCTCCTGCTAAATCCAGTGCCTTTTTCCACTCTCCTAAGTAAAAGTTCAAAAATATTACATTAAGACATTAACAAGATAATAACTTGCTCTGAAAAATGCTTAGTTCCATTGGTAATCTATTTTTAAATCTTCTTTTAAAGAGAGTTTTCCTATGCAAAACAATCCAAATATTGATTTTTAGGCCTATATGTGAATTCTATGGAGCACATTTAAAACATACAACTAAAGTATGGGAATTGAAGGCAAAGATAGTAACAAAATCCGATAAAAGATACTAAATACTTGGAAGAATTTCTAAAACTTATGAATATACAAGGCTTTATTAATTCTACTTTGTGTTTTCAAGTTGCCTCTCCACTAAAGCTTCAAAATACTTTGCATTTTAAAGTTTACAGATTTCCACTGGCTTTTTCAATATCAAATTACAGATAAAGTTTAATATTTCCATGTAACAGATTTAGAAACTGATCAGTAGGATACTTGGTGACATTCCTCAAGTTGTAAAGCAAATCTCTGTTGGATCTGGCATCCAAACCCCAAAGTTCCCAATTCTCAGTCCAAACACTCAAACTGCCAAACGCAGGTATGTTCTGGAAATCCGTCAGTAGCATACATTTAAAGCAACTTTCCATTTTTAAAGAGAGACGCATTTCAGCATGTGAGTGGCTATAGCACATGTCCTATAATATTATGGCTTAAGGAAAACTCCAAAATCAAGTACCCTTGCCTAGTAAACTTCAAAATGCCCAGGCCTCTTTAGTCCTCTGACTACTGCACACGTACTTACCAGATAACAAAAACACATGCCAGTAACCCAAGCCCCTGCAGAGGACTTAGCCCTGTTAGTATCCGCACGGTGACCCATCCTTTCCTTTGCCCTACAGTTTTTCACAATTTTCAAAGAAGGAAAAAGATTTAGATTATTCTGCCAACATACTTATTAGCAGCCCTGCCTTCTTCCAGTATGATAAAGTCATTAAGTCATTCAACACAACATAACTTTTTTCACTTTAAAATTACTTTTATGTTCTCTTTTTTCCTAATTTAAAAAAAAAAAGTAATCAGCTCTTTTAAACACATGAAAATTTAATCCTCTAGAGGGGACACACTATGGGTTTGTGCCAGAAGAGAAAATAATTCAAACATTTATTTGCCTTAACTCTTAAAGATATGCATGACAAGAATATAAATAAGCCTACAAATAAATAAGTGTTCTTGAGTATTTATATACTTATATTTTTTTAACTGCAAAAGTAAGTTTTCTTTCAGCACAAAATACATTTGATTGAAACTCAGGACAGCCATTAATATGGTAGGTATAAGACAATGAAATAGTGAGACCACAAAAGAACTCTTTGGGTAAAAGACTACAAAGTAATGAGTTTGGTTTTTATGTCCTGTTTGTTCATTTGTTCTTGGAACATAGCAGTAAAGAAAATAAAGGGAGTTGTCATCCTGTTTTTTCTAGATGAAGCTACAGGGGCAGAAAGATTAAGGGATAAAAATGCTCAAAGGTGGATTATACTATAAAGTATCCTTCTCAGGAGATGAGAGGTTTGTATAGAAATAATTCAGTGTTACATAGATTAATGTAGACTGAAGAAAGAGGAAGAGCCTCCTTGATGGCTGTGACTGAATAAACATGAGTTGCTAGTGAACGTATTTTCACTCAAATTTTTAAATGCTTAGATTTTATCCCCCATCTGATGCACAAAGTTTATAGGTTAAAAATTGTCCTCTGCACTTGTTTCTTAACCAAACAACAGAACTATACTAAATTCTGGATTGTGTGATAAAAATCAATGTCTATTATTTTAGTAAATTTTTGTAAAATGAGCCATTTATTCTTTGCTGTAAGATATTCTTAATATAGTCAATGCCTTGTTGTTTGAAAAGGTCTCCTAATATCAGGGTTACCCCACTTATTTTTTTTTACATATTCCAGGTTTAACGTTTCCTTGTATTAAAAAAAAGGAGTTAAAATAGGTTCAGCTGTAGACGTTGAGTCTATGTAATCAAAGGTGATGACAGAACTCAGAGTGGTGATGTTTGCTGATTCAGTGATCTATTTTGTACCTTTCAAGAAATAAATTGTCCCAGTGTGCAAATTGGGAGAATTTTATTCCATTACAATACACTGAGCTCACTTATAAACCCACTAGAAATCCTTCAGTTCTCTAGAAGATGCCTAAGCTATTATTACTAAAATCAAGTGGTCCAAAAAACATTTACACAGTTGCAAAACATACCCAGATTCTATGGAGTAATGTTAATTCTGCAATATTTGAGTCAAAAAAATAATGCTAAAAAATACTCCTATGGTGTCATCAAAATGGATTTAGTTTTTTCATGCGTGTAGTACTAAATAATTCAAATCATAAAATTCTTACCTTCTAGGAACTTCTATCAAACAACATTAATGCCAGCTAAGCCAAGAGTAAAGTAAAAATTATTTCTAAGCCTTATACTACTTGCAAATTCGAAGTAACAACTCACCTTTTTACAGATTAAAAGTGGAACTAGACAACAGAAGTCTGAAGGAGTTGCTGAGGTATTCCTGGGGTTGGAGCTAGTCCAGGGAAGTCCGGAGTATCTATCCAAGACCCATGGGCACAGGTATAAGAGAGAGAATTCATCACAGACATACTAGAGCAGGGCTCCAGTGCTGCATAACTCCACAGGGACCCCTTTCTCACTGTAGCCTGATAAATATGCTCCCTGGAGAACAACTCCGTAGACCATCTCCTACAGAGTTGAGCAACTCAGAGGCCTGATCCTAAAGCAGTATTTTTCAACTTTTTAAAATTCTTCCCACAATAGGAAATTAACTTACATTACAGTCCATTAGACATACATTTATAATGTGTAACAAAAAGTTTCATGAAACAAATACTTATTACATGTAATAACTTCTGATTTTTTTTATCCCATTCTATTTTATCTTATTCTATTTGGTATTTTTTAATAACAGCCATGACCCACTGAAATGATTTTAATGACTCACAAAACAGATTATTACCTAGCACTCAAGTATATAAGCTAACAGAAAGAGCTTCCACAAAATACTAACCTAGCCATGCAATGTTCTTTACATTTTCTTTTCTATTTCATTGATCAAAAATATACTAGTTGGGGCATACTAAATTGATTTTGCAGCCCACTAATAGATTTCAATACTGTTTTAGAATATCCATGAGGTAATTCAGCAAATACTTGTTGAGCACCTAGGAAGTGCTAGGCACTGTTTTAGCACTGCAGGTAAAACAGGGAACAGTAAAAGGATACAAAGCTAAGCATATTCATAATCTAGAAACTCAGCCTACTCTGCTCATTAAACAAAATGAGATAAGACTTCCAGTTGGAAGACTGATGAAGCGTTTTAACTATTAGGTATTGTAGTGCACATTAAAGAACAGAAATTCTACCAGCAAGGGACTTATACTCTTTCTCAACATTTGTTTTCCCACAAATATTGAGACATGTAATAAAAGAGACATTAAAAAAAAAAAAAAAAACAAAACCTATGACTTGAGTAAACGGAAAAATCCCAAGCATTTTAAAGTTAGTTCCAACAGTTTTCAGAGTAATTATAGGTGTTAAGAAAGGAAACAAAACATGATTACAGGGGGGAAAAAAACAAACAAACAAAAAAAACACCTCTTTTTCTGACTCTGACTCCATCACCACCACAAGACTGAAAAGACTGATCCCCTTGATAGTCATATAGTCATAACTACACAGACACCATATTCCAAGACTCAAGCTGCATCCCTTCTACTGCTCTTTTCTCCTCCCCATCCTCTTGACCCTGTTGAGTGTGGAGAGCATTTCCTTAGATACTGCCATAGCTCCCTTCCCCATCTTCTCTACCTTCTCCTAAGTCCTTTGGTTTGGGACCCCTTCCTCCCTCCCGTGACTAGAACAAAGTAGCCTCTAGTGCCTAAGATTTCCTTTCTGTTGCTGATAAAAGAATGTTAACAATTTACATCAGAATCCAGAGCACAAAGATAGAGATTTGATATGTTTTTGTAAATACACATTACCATTCCCTCTTACTAAAGCTTGAGAAAATAGTGTCTCCTGGAAAAATCTAGTATTCTTATAAAAGTTATCTTTCAATTTATTATTGTTATCATTAAAAATCGGTCCTTTAAATATAGAGGAGAAAATTTCACTATTTCAATGGGATTGAAAAGTGAATTATATTTATTAGACTCAGTAAGCCATGATATTTTCTCTTATCTCTACAAGCATTCATTTTTATTAAGGATTACCATTGTCCCTGTTTGCAATGCAAGTACACTTACCAAAGTAAATGATAAAGGTCAGATGGTGAAGGCATACACATTCTATACGACTTATTTCTTAGGTTCTTGAATTTTATGGATAAAAATCAGTGTTTGAGCATATTAATTTAGAAAAGGTTTCTTAGCATAAAGTAGCATTTGTTCAAAATTACAGCTAAACAAACCGGTATAATGAGGTTTTAAAAATACTTCATTGGTCTTCTTGATATGAGCTTTATATTCTCTCTTGTACACATACAAAGACATGTATAACAATATTATTAATATTTAAGAGACAGCCATATAAGAGTTTAGCACAATACAAACAATGACCAGGAAGAAGAGAAACGAATCAAAAGAGGTAGACATTAACTTTGTTTTGAAAAGTAGTTTTAAAAATAAGACAGATAAAACATGTCAATTATTAAATTAATATTAGAAAAATATCCTTTAAAATTTACTCATACTATTTCTGTGTACACACACATATGCATATACATATATCATGAATTGTAAGTGTGTACAGAATACTGTTTACATACAGAAATTTGTCTGGGCCAGGCGCAGTGGCTCACGCCTGTAATCCGAGCACTTTGGGAGGCTGAGGCAGGCGGATTACAAGGTCAGGAGTTTGAGACCAGCCTGGACAATATGGTGAAACCCTGTCTCTACTAAAAATACAAAAGTTAGCCAGGCCTGCCTCAGGAGGCTGAGGCAGGAGAATCACTTGAACCCGGGAGGTGGAGGTTGCAGGGAGCCAAGATCGTGTCACTGCACTCCATCCTGGGCAACAGAGTGAGACTCCATCTCAAAAAGAAAAAAAAAAAAAAAGAAACCTGTCCTACTGGGCAAGCTACCACTGTCATTTCCTCATCAGACAGACTGTCTTAATCTCTGGGTGTCTAAGCATGAGATCTCACACCAAAGTTTGTTTGGGTGGCTTTCCAGTCTTCTCTCCTACTCTTGAAAAGCAACAGAGACAATGAGAAAAAGAAAGTATGCCAGTTCATGGTGCTGCTGGCCAGTGTGAAATAATCACTTTTTCCCAGTAAAGGACTACTCCAACTTACTAACTTGTTCCAGGATCCCAGCTGCCTTTTGGTTATTTAACTGGTAAACATGTAATGAATAGTTTCCTTTTTAAAAATCTTAGCGACTATCCTTTTTATTCGATTAAGCACAAAATACCTTGGCTGCAAAAACAAAACAAAACAAAACAAAAACAGCTTTAACAAAACATTTTTCCTCACGGTTCAACAGACCATAGAGTTTTTGTGCAGAACTATGAAATACGTTCACCAGAGAGTGCCTATTCAAGATTAAGTGGTTCAGAAATAAGCAATTTCCAAATTTCCCTGCATCTATAAAATTTCATACAAATTCAGGGTCCTCTTTGAATGACTGTAAGCATGAATTAGTAACTTTAAGAACTCAGAGTAATTTGGGATAGACCTCTCCCTCTGTGGGGTGATTTCAACTTCTTGAAATATCTGGAAGCCTTCTTAGGTAATTTGTCATCTTGCACCCATCTCCTTTCCAATGTCCCTTATCTCCTAGCATTGGACGAATACACTGGAGAGTTCATTTTCACTTTCTCCACAAATGGGTGGTATTCTTTCCTTTTGTCCACAAACACACCAACACATAGCATCAAACTACCTACTTCTAAAAGTTGAGTGCAAGTTTTATGATTTTACAATCTTTTTTAATACCAACAAATATTGTTTGAATGCTGATCATGTGTCAAAGACTGTGTTAGGTCTTGGAAATACAGCGATAAATAAGAAATGATTTTTGTCTTTAATGGTTTGGAAAGATGATTTCAAATTTCTTCACTGCTTATCTCAGGCAGCAGGTTCGACCATGGGTAGGAGGAGCCGGAAGCATAGGGAAACCTCACAATATTTTCAGTCATATTTCTTTGTTTTGGGGAAACATAGGACTCTTCATTACCTTCCATCTACTTTATTATCACCTTGTCTTTGCTTGTTGTTTTAATCATCTTGCTTCTGCATAGAGGCCCTTTTTATTTGCATTTTCGTCTCTCAAATTCCAGATCAAATGTTACACCACTTGACTAGTTTTCCCTGACGTGTTCAGTTTTACAGTGGTCTCCTTGTTATACACCTGTTACACCTCTTAGCATATTGCATTATAGTTATACTAGCAATATAAGAACAAAGCTTTACATTTTTCTAGTTCCTAATAAACTCTGAATAAATATATATTTGAGAGAAGAAAAAGACAGAGAGATTTCTGTGTTTATTTCTTTACCTAAACTCTTAATTCCTTCAGGAAAGAGCAAGGTTTGTTTGTTGTTGTTGTTTTGTTTTTTGTTTGTTTGTTTGTTTCTTTTTTCGTAGTTAGTTCTATTCTATTTTCCAGCAGAGTACACCCGTTTGTTGAATAGATTTCTTGAAAATTAAAGAAAAATTTTAAAAACTATACCTTTATCTTCATACTACATTTAAGCAGCTTGTGTGCTTCACCGCTTTCTTGATGGTAAGACAAAAATACACCCAGAGAATCTATACTTCGCTTCTTCTAATTCTTCAAGAATATTTAGATAGAGAGCTTTTATGTTATCCCAAAATGGCTACTTTTTTGAATCATAAGTGTGGATACTTCTCTGTTGCAAAATAAAGATTAAAAATTATAATAATCTCTAAGGAAAGCCTTCATCTATAAAGCCTTGACATGTACACTCTAGAGCATTTTGAAAATGTGTTCTGCCTTTGGTTAGAGAAATTGTGATCTCTACATCTAAATATGTCATTATTATTTAGCAGAGAGGAAAAATTGCCACAGATATTGCCACAAGTAGTGATTACTAGTAAATAAGACTTTTTATTTAAACTCTTAAAAAATTTGTAAAGGTTTAATAAAAGTTTTTTAAAAATTTAAAAAGATGGTTTCCAAATGGAAATAATCCATAGTATCTATGGAAATAGCAACAAGATTTAAGAAGCAATTAAATGTTTAGGATTTTGATAATTTTGTAACAAATCTGAATTAGTATTTAAAGAATTGTATACTATATGCCTATTTCAGCATTTGGTATGTTTTCTTACCCTACTCTTGGTGAATGTGGTCATTATTTCATAAATATATATTTTCAAAGAGGGGCTTTTAAAATCTCATTATTTAGATAAAACACTGAAAACTAAAAAAAAAAAAAGGTAGACCATGACAGCCAGGAAAAATGACAAATCCTTGCTATACGGATATTCTGTAAAGTGTGTTGAATGTGCTGATTTGTACTTACTGCTGTTACCACAGCACCACTACTATGACTACTAATGTCAATAATAATGATAACTCCTTTTATTTTTATAGACTTTTACATATTTCAGAACTTTTGCTTCCCTTTTTTTGGTTCTCAAAATAATCATGCCAGTTATGCAATTTTTTCTATGGAAAAAGTTCAAAGTAGCAAAGTATCACATGTAGAAAGATATTTATCCCTGTATTATCTATAATGATGAAAAATCAAAATATGAATACCAGACTTTATCACAGTGGTTCAATAAATATAGTAAATACATACACTACACAGTTAAAATGTAAATACAAAGTCTATTTATCAGAAAGGAAAAATCCTTGTGTTATTCTATTAGGTGAAAAGAAGAAGAATATACAATTATATTCATATTACTGTTACAACTATGGAACATTTCTGTGTATTTGGATGAAGCCTCAATGGTAACATGATAAAATGTAAAGTTTTTTAGGATAGCATGGCATAACATCGCCCAAAATGTTTAGTTTATTTTAGATTTTCAGTGACACTGGTGTTGTTCATTATGCCATATATGTGTTTAGTATTTTTAAATAAAACTAAATGTGTATTCTTAAAATAATAAAATATTTGTCAAATGCATGTATTACATAAAACAATGCATTTACAATGGGGAAAGACCATTTACAAAAAAGTGATTATAGGTTCCTTTTCAATAGATGTGGTTTTCACCCTATCCACCTCACCCCTTGTGCATCTGGATCACCAGGGGTGATTTCAAAGAATACTACTGCCCAGGCTGTACCCCGAGAGATGAGTTTTCAACGGGTCTGGGCTAGGGCCCAGGTATTGGTTTGTTTTTGTTTTTTTAATTTCTCCAGATAATTCTGTTGTGCGGCTTGGGTTGAGCATCACAAAAACAGTTATAAATACGTGAAATTTCCTCTTTTCCGATATTAAATTCCCAGAATTTTCATCTCTAGTGTAAGACTTTTAAGAATAAGAATGCTATTTAAGACTGGTCTAATTTAAGAAATCATAAGTCCAAAGTGTCTTTATGCAATAAGAATGGTAAAGATTCTTAATTATTATTTTTATTCATTGTCAAAATAATGATAAATAGAGTATTGGTGAGAGAAATGAACACTGTCTTCCACTGCTTATAGGAATGTAAATGAAGTGTGTATTGATCAACTTCACAGGAGGGTAGTTTGACAATATGTATTCAAAGCTTCTAAAATATGTAAACCCTTTTGTCCCTGAAATTTCACTTTTAAGAATTTATCCTTAGAAAATAATTAAGTGAACTGGCAAAGAAATATTAATAAGAATATTTGTCATAGTGTTGCTTACAATAGTAAAAGATTGGAAATAATTTAAAAACTTATGACTGGATTGATTAAAGTACATTATATCGTACGTGATACTAATAAAATGGTTCTGTAGCTATATATAAGTTAACATGGAATGATAATCACATTACATTGATAAAGCTACAAAATAACGTTATAGCATGATTCCATTTTTTAAAAATATATGTAACATATATATGCATATATATATATGCATACCTGCATATGTATAGATACGCAGGTAGAAAAAGCCCAGAAAGCTATAAACTAAAATATTATCTTCATAGGTAGTTATCTTCATAGGCACTTTTTATTTTCTGCTTTATATTTTTATGTGCATTCTACTTTTGTGGGTTTCTTTTCACTAAAAAGAAGTAGTAGTTTTATAAATAAAGACAAATAACTTTTTTAATGAAAAAAACTTTTTAAATGAAATTATTACTTTTATCTACCAATTGAATGAAGAACACGGATTCTCCCATCTTCAGCTTTCACTTGTTGTCTGCCTGTGAAAAACAAGCTATTTGATAGTCAGCAACACCTATTTCTTTTTTTAAACCCCCCACCTCTCCTGCCACCACAACCTACCAGCTATTTCTCAGTAAAACTTCTTCAATATATTTATTTTCAAAAGTGTACATTCTAAACTTAAGTCCCATTAACAGATGTCAAGTGATCTGATTACAATTAATCTAGTTGCAATCAATGAAGGTGCCATGTAACAAATAAATTGAAATTTATGTTAATGCATTTTTATGCCTAGTCTCACATAATATCCATGATTAATAACTAGTTTTTTTATTATTTTTTTTCATTTTAGGCGGTTCAGGACCATCATCCTCCATAGCCATAGCGGGCACCAACCACCCTGCCATCACAAAGACAACATCTGTTCTTCAAGATGGCGTCATAGTCACCACCGCAGCTGGAAACCCACTGCAGAGTCAGCTGCCCATTGGGAGTGATTTTCCTTTTGTTGGCCAGGAGCACGCACTTCATTTTCCATCCAACAGCACTTCAAACAACCATCTTCCACACCCCTTGAACCCCAGCCTCCTCAGTTCTCTACCTATCTCTTTGCCAGTGAATCAACAGCATCTCCTAAACCAGAATCTATTAAATATCCTCCAGCCTTCAGCAGGAGAAGGCAAGTCTGAGATCAACCTCCACCCTTTAGGTTTTCTCGACCCGAATGTAAACGCTGCTTTAGCATTTCTCTCCAGTGACATGGATGGGCAGGTATTGCAGCCTGTTCACTTTCAGCTCTTAGCAGCCCTGCTTCAGAACCAAGCCCAAGCAGCTGCCATGCTTCCCCTGCCATCTTTCAATCTGACCATCTCAGATCTTTTCCAACAGCAAAATACCCCTTTACCCTCATTAACACAGATGACAGCCCCACCAGACCATTTGCCAAGCAATCAGTCAGACAACAGCCGAGCTGAGACCCTTTTAACCAGCCCCCTGGGGAACCCTTTACCAAGCTTTGCAGGCAGTGACACTACTTTTAACCCCCTGTTCCTCCCAGCTGTCAATGGGGCCTCAGGATTAATGACCTTGAATCCCCAGCTGTTGGGAGGTGTCCTGAACTCGGCATCGGCCAACACCGCTAATCATCCAGAGGTTTCCATAGCAACCTCCTCCCAGGCAACCACTACCACAACCACTACATCATCAGCAGTGGCAGCACTGACTGTCTCAACACTTGGTGGGACAGCAGTGGTGTCAATGGCAGAAACATTGCTGAATATATCTAATAATGCTGGGAATACACCTGGTTCAGCTAAACTCAACAGTAACTCTGTGGTGCCACAGCTACTTAACCCTCTACTGGGGACAGGTCTACTTGGTAAGTTAAATTTTTTCACAAATTTTTTACAAAAGAAACGTTTTTCTAATTCTATTTTCTCCTTTTTAAAAACTCCATTTTGTCACACTATTTTTAAAAATGTTTTTGTTATGTCACAGCTTGCTTAAGGAACTAAATATAACAACACCCACACACAACCATAGTTATACAAACATGAGTGACTTTTTCCTTTTTCCCCTATTCTAGCAATACTAAATATCATTTTAATCTGCTTTCTCTTCTAATTCTGATGCCACCTAAACCTAACCTACCCATCATCTCTTAAACCAAGTAGAGTCTCATTTTTCAAATAATAAAGCACAGGTACATCTTAAAAATCACTTTCATTTGAATTTTCGTTGGTGTGGCATCACAGGGTTAGTATGAGCAGCTGCACTGTGGATGGAAACAGATTGAGAAAGTGTTTTCCAGGTGAACCCTAAATAAACAAAACTAAATGCTTGTCTAGCAAAACAAGAAGCGAGACGTAAAAACATGCAAAACTAAACTTTGCCCAAGTTCAAAAGAACAGACAGCCCCTCTAGCTGCTACTAGATTTCCTCAGTATTATTTTTTTGACCTTTGTGGCTTAAAAACAAAGTGTTTCATCTGTATTATCCTATCACAAAATATTCAGAAAATAATGCCAGGTATATTTAACTGATGGATATAGGTAACTATAATATAAAGTGTAGGGATGGTGTCCATAAAGTCTGGAAACAGAGAAATGTACATGATGATGTCAATGGCATCTTCCATGTGTGAAAAATAATTTGTTTATTATTTATGTTTTTTTGATTTCATGGATGCCTTTATAATATAGTAAAATTAGTTCTATTTGGCATTGAAATCTTTGTCATTAAATAACCTACAAAGCATATTTCATTTACATATTACAAGTTACAGGACAATTTCTATGACATTGTCCTCAAGAAAATGTCAGAGTAATTTCAGAATAATTTTGAATTTTGAATATAAATTTAGTTATTAATCCTACTGATTATATAATATTTATTTTGAATTATTATGACAATGAATTCTTTTGTGTTGTTAGCTTCTTTTCCATTTTAATTTTAGGTGACCAACCTTCTATCACAATGCACATTTCTAAACCAAATCAATGAATTGATGTGGTATCTACTGATTATTATGGCTTGAGAACTAAATTTTGTAAACAAGGCCTGATCAGCTCACTTATTTTAATTATCTGGTCAGATACTTACAATTGCTAAAACATTATAGGACTAATTTCAACCTTTAATTTTAGGTCCTCTAAAATAGATCTAAAATCTAAAAATAATAGATCAAGGAATCATATGACACTGCAGCTCAATATATAAGGACTGCCTAATGCATAGAGCAAAGACTAAGTAGTCTTTCCATGATATAAAATTTAAAAACTAATTATAGAAGATAAAACTAAATAATAAAGCTACTCTTTCCTTATCACTTAGTAAGACTTTGAGAAGTAAAAAAGAAAAGCATTACCCAAGTAAGCATAGCACTTAGTTTTTTGGTTTTTTTTTTTCAGGAATTCTCAGGTACAAAGAAAGGCATAGAATCTCCAAAGAATCACATTTACTTATATTTTATGTTTTTCAAACTGTAGGTGATATGTCATCAATAAACAATACTTTGAATAACCATCAACTGACTCATCTACAGTCGCTGTTAAACAACAATCAGATGTTTCCTCCAAATCAGCAACAGCAGCAACTTCTCCAGGGGTACCAGAATCTCCAGGCGTTCCAAGGACAGCCCACAATTCCTTGCCCAGCTAACAATAACCCCATGGCTTGTCTGTTTCAGAACTTTCAGGTACTCTCCTCCCCTGTGTCACTTTAGAAGAAAACAATGTCTGGGTTTGTTTAGACACTTAATTTGCAGGAAAGGGTGAAAAAAGTAGGTTATGTGCCCTTTCACCTCTATTTACTGTTATTTCTCAATCATGAGTATTGTTAAACATTCCAGTCTTTTGTGTGAAGGTTTTCCTTTTTTTTAATTTTGTCTGAAGTATCTCAGCAGTTCTTTTGGAGCTGTTAGTAAAAACTGATCGTGTGACCCCCATAAGCCCTTTCGTCATTTCTCATTGTTCTCATGACTGAGACTCACCTCCCTCGCATGCCCACCTGTCCATCCTCTCCAGCGTCAGCTCTCACCACTCTTCCCCTGGCTTCAGCCAGATGGTACTTCTTTAGTTCCACGAAGTGAATCAATCCCTGCTAGATTAAGGAGATAGGTGGAAAGAGTAACACTAAATCCACATGGGAAGAAAATATGGACTTTTTAAAAATAATCTTGGGGTAGAGAAGGCTCTTTCAGCATGACAGAAAACCAAGGCAGTCAAAAGGGAAAGAAACAAATTTGATTACCTAAAAATTTAAAGTCTCTGTGTGATCAAGGATATTCTAAACAAAGCTAAAGACAAGTGACAACCTGGCAGAAAACATTTTCCTAATACATACTAAGTAACACCTATAATGTAAAAAGAGCTCCTACAAATCAGAAAGAAAAAGGATAATTGATTAGAAAGAGTTAGCAATAGATATGAACAGGTAATTCATAGAATTTGAAAGATAAAGTATTAATAAACGTATGAAAATAATCAGAGTTACATAAATTATCACAGTAATGTGTCCATCAGATTGATGATATCCACTGCTGATAAGGGTGCAGAGAAATAGATTCTCTCAGATTACTGGTGGTCTGATTACATGCTGATACAGTCCTTTTGGAGAGTAATTTGATAGCATATCAGATTTTTAAATATCTTTTGACCAGAAGTTCAGCTTCTATGTATTAATATCTCATTTTAGAGAAATCTTCAAATGTGAACAAACAAGCACATATCAAAATGTTCAGTGCAGTATAATTTGTGGTGTCAAAAATTATGAACCACTCCATCAGTGGGGAAATAGTTAAATATATTGTGGTACAGTATATCCATCTACCTAGTGGTTTAGAAAATTAGGTAGACTTACATAATCTGATATGGAAAGATCTGTAAGACTGCAAGACTCCAGTGCTATAGTATTGCAGAACAGTACTTTTAAATCTGGAAACCATGAATGTAATCATACGCTAAAGGAAAGACCCAGGAAAGTGGAACATCTTTATGTTCAAGGGATAATAAATAAGGCAGGATCCCTGAGGAGGGGGTGTGGGATCCAGAATCTAGTACCATCCCATTTAGGTTGAAAGAAAGGAGGGAAGCAAGGAAGGGAGGTAAGAAGAATGCACTCCAGTGCTGGTTAGTTCTAAGTAAGGAAATAGGACTGGAGTAGGGTGAGAAACTGTGAGTTTGGGTGAGAAGTAATGATGAAGAAAACTTGTATATTTTTGACATATATATATATATATATATATATATATAAAATCCATAGTAAAATAATTCAGAAAGGAAGAGGAAGTGCTCAACCGTGTCACTGAGAAAAAAAGGTAAGATAAAGCCTGAAGAGAATCCTTTAGATTTACCAATTAGGACATCATCAATGACTTAGTGGAATGCAGTTTTGCTGGAGTGGTGGGAGTAGGAGCCAGATGGCAAAAGGGAGGAACAGCAAATGGGAGGTTAGGAATTAAAGAGTATAGATTAAAGAAGTATACTTCAGCTGTTCTTGACAAACACACACACACAACACACACACATACACACAACTATATGAGATGATAGATAGGCTCATTTGTTTCACTATAGTAACCCCTTTACCATCTGTGTATGTATTCTATAACATTATGGTGTTAACTTCAAATACACACAACAAAATTTATTTTTGAAAAAAACTTAACTTTGAAGAACGTAAGAGAAATAGGGCAGTGCCCCAGCAGGAGGTCGGGAGTAGATGAATGCAAACTTTAAAATACGTAAGCCATGAACATAATCATGTGCTATAGGAAAGACCCAGAAAAGTGGAAGAGATTGAACATAAAGAAGGGAAGGGATGCCGGGCGCGGTGGCTCACGCCTGTAATCCCAGCACTTTGGGAGGCTGAGACGGGCGGATCACAAGGTCAGGAGATTGAGACCATCCTGGCTAACACGGTGAAACCCCGTCTCTACTAAAAATGCAAAAAATTAGCCAGGCGTGGTGGTGCGCGCCTGTAGTCACAGCTACTTGGAGGCTGAGGCAGGAGAATGGCGTGAACCCAGGAGGTGGAGCTTGCAGTGCCGAGATCACACCACCGCACTCCAGCCTGGGCAACAGAGCGAGACTCTGTCTCCAGAAAAAAAAAAAAAAAAAAAAAAGAAGGGATAATAAATAAGACAGGATCCTTTAGAAGGGGGCTTGGGATTCAGAACGTAAGTGGAGGGCACACCCTCAGAGAGCAGAAGGGAACCCTCTTATGGGAAGCAGGACAGAATTTAGGATAGGTATAGTTGCAGAGAAGTCTGCTGCCAGGGGCAGGGAGTATCAGAGTATAAGAAATTGTGAGAATTCTTGCCTGATGGGCTTTATTTTCTCTATTACGTAAGGTCATCTACTAAGAATAGTCTGGGAGATGGTGAAGAAGTTGGTGAAGATTTGAATAGTTGTGGAAAATGAGTGACAACTAACTAGAAGTTCTAGGATTGATGGGCAGCAATAAGCCCTCAACTGAAGTTGGAAGCTACAAATTCCTATAGACAAATACTCAGCATCCTCACTGTAGATGTAGATAAGGCAGGCAGTTGAATTGATCCAAGATTGGGATTTTGCCTGGTAGGTGTAGACAGGGTGATAATAGCAAGAGAGAGGCTGATGTGCTGACAGATCCTAGGTTCTGGATTAGTAGGGAAGGATGTAAAGAAAGGGAGAGATCATTGTGGAAAAAAATCTGAAACTCCAAAGTATCAAGAATCTAGAGCAGTAATTCTTAGATGGCATGGGGGTGGGGGTAAAATTAGAATAACCTTGGGCACTTTTTCAAACTGCCCTCATCCTTCCTATACCAGAATTCTGATATGCTCCCGTGGTAAGTATGCTGTCCCTTCACCACTTCCCAATTGAGAATCACTTCTGCAGATAGCCATTGTCACTACTGACAGCATGGGGATATGGCCTGAAAAGGTTGAGGAGCAGGTATTACTACCCCATCTGAAAACTAGTGTCATGTTATTGTTAAGAAAAGAGTTTATATATTTTTTTATTTTATATTGTATTTCACTTAGTTAAGTGGAAACATCAGTGAGTTAGAAATCACTTTCAAAATATTTTTCCTTTGCTAATTTGATTACCTGTGACTTGACTTTTTTTTGAATCCTAAATTGCAAAGACCTGTAATGACACCGGATAAATGGAATCATCCCAACCTGAGTATGTTTTCTGTCCAACCACGTCAAGTTTAATTTTTCTAGAGAAGGTTTCGCAATGATGATTTTAAAAAATCTGTTGAATGATTTTAACCAAAGAAGCAGCCTGCAAATATAATCAAGACATAAGCTTTCCTATACAAAGTGACTTTTTACTTCATTTTTTGAGTCTTGTTCTTTATATTTCCTTCCTTGTTATATTTGTTTGTCTTTTGGTAAATCTTAAAGTTGTAGTCTTTCTCTTTGAGGCCTTTAAAATTATTTCCCTTTCTCTCACTGCTTCCTGTCTATTTCTTCAAGGTGAGAATGCAGGAAGATGCAGCTCTCCTAAACAAAAGAATAAGCACTCAGCCTGGGCTCACAGCACTTCCTGAGAATCCAAACACTACACTTCCACCTTTTCAAGATACACCTTGTGAGTTGCAACCGAGGATTGACCCATCTCTTGGTCAACAGGTGAAGGATGGCCTCGTTGTGGGTGGCCCAGGTGATGCTTCCGTAGATGCCATTTACAAAGCAGTTGTCGATGCAGCCAGCAAGGGAATGCAGGTTGTCATCACCACTGCAGTCAACAGTACAACTCAGATCAGCCCCATTCCAGCTCTGAGTGCCATGAGTGCCTTCACTGCTTCAATTGGTGACCCATTAAATCTCTCCAGTGCTGTCAGTGCGGTCATTCATGGACGGAACATGGGAGGTGTTGATCATGACGGTAGGCTGAGGAATTCAAGAGGGATTCGGCTGCCCAAGAATCTAGACCATGGGAAAAATGCGAACGAAGGAGATGGGTTTGAATATTTCAAGTCAGCAAGTTGCCACACATCCAAAAAACAGTGGGACGGGGAGCAAAGCCCCAGAGGGGAGCGAAACAGGTGGAAGTACGAGGAATTTTTAGATCATCCAGGCCATATCCACAGTAGTCCTTGTCATGAAAGGTCCAATAATGTCTCTACACTGCCATTTCTGCCTGGGGAACAGCACCCAATACTGTTACCACCAAGAAACTGTCCAGGGGATAAAATTCTAGAGGAAAATTTCAGGTATAATAACTACAAAAGAACTATGATGAGTTTTAAGGAGAGACTAGAGAACACTGTGGAAAGATGTGCACACATTAATGGGAATAGACCTCGACAGAGTCGGGGATTTGGAGAGCTGCTAAGCACTGCAAAGCAAGACCTGGTCCTAGAGGAGCAGTCTCCAAGTTCCTCAAATAGTTTGGAAAATTCTCTGGTCAAAGACTACATCCATTACAATGGAGACTTTAATGCCAAAAGCATTAATGGGTGTGTGCCTAGCCCTTCAGATGCTAAAAGCATTAGTAGTGAAGATGACCTAAGGAATCCAGACTCCCCCTCTTCAAATGAATTGATACATTATAGACCAAGGACGTTCAATGTTGGCGACTTGGTCTGGGGCCAAATCAAAGGACTGACTTCCTGGCCTGGAAAATTAGTAAGAGAAGACGACGTTCACAATTCATGTCAACAAAGCCCAGAGGAAGGGAAGGTATACCAATCTTTATCCATTGTCAAATACTAACCTTTGTTCAGATATCAATTATTGGTTTTTGTTATCATCACTTTGGATTCTTTGGATTTGAAATTAGGATTCTTCATGACTCATTGAGGTCTCACAAGCTTCTGGAGCATAAAATGAAGAGGGGATGGTTATAGTCAACAAAATGTCATATCAACAAGGGGTGAGTTGTAAAGCATTTATAGATCACACTAGGGCTCAGGGTGGCTGTAAGCCAGGAACCAGATTTCCAGAATTTGGTCCACTCTGCCTTCCCTCTCTACAGTTACCTAGTTCTTCATTTCATACACTGAGGAGGAAGGCAAGTGTCAATGACTGGGGAAAAAAATCTGGTAGCCTTTGGAGGTCCAGGAGTGTGGCAGGGGTAAGGCCCTCCCAGGCAACAGATGCGTCAGGGGACGACATCTCCTGCATGTGCTTACATGTGGCACACAGAGCTGGGAAGGGGGTACAGTCTGGGTGGAGATGCAGCCGTTTCTGGAAGCAGCAGGTAAAGTCTGAAATCAGAATTTCCTGAATACCTTTCAGGAAAAGTTCTGGGCCTTTAAAACATATGGAAATGTTTAACCCCTTAGTCTGGTTCTACTTAACACAATTAGATCATATAAATTAAATGAAAACTTCTCCATGAAACTACCGTTCAATTTAAAAGAAATTAGTAGGGGTCTTCTGGGTTTTTTTTTTTTTTTTCGGCCCTTACAAAAATGGTGGAATTGGCTCACTAGGCAAGAAATATGCAGAGTGTTTAAAGTAGATAGAAAAATTTATATCTGACCAGGAGGAGATCATTATGCACATTCCCCCATATGATGAAGAAATGTATAATTTTTCATCTTCCTAGGTAATAAAAATTACTCTTACAGGTATATGTTATTCTCGTCAAGAGTATATTCTATAAAGCAATTTCAACTGTGCTCAAACTTTCACTGGCACTTAGGTTTAATGACAGGAAACCAAAAGCATTTTTGCCAGCACAATAAAAGGATTGTCTTTCTCCAAATGACTAGGAGGTCCTAAAACCTTGCTCGTAATGCCTAATATATACTTGTCAGGATACACTCTGGGCATAATGTTTGTACATTTGATAAGGAAATGAATTCCATACCCCTATTCACAAAATATTTTATTCTCTATACTCTCAGAGATCAGACAAACATTCTTTAGGTTGAAAAACCTAAATATTTTTGACAGTTTATTCAAGAAATAATTAGAAACAGAAAAAGTGGGCTTTTATGATACAAATGGAACTGCTACAAATACAAGATGTAGACATTGAACTGTTTTACAATGTCTGTGCAAACGAACTAAGTCTTTTTTATGTGCCATTTTACCAAAAGCTTAACTGAAAAAAAAGATTATGGCCTCCCTTCCCTGGAAACATTCTTCCTGTCCTAAATGCCTTGTCTAAATATCTTTTTATGCCCTTAGGAGAGTAAAGGCATGTACTTTTAACACATTTCACATTAAACAATGGTCTAGATCTTCTGATTAATCTCTGCTCGAAAACTCCTGAGACTGAGGTATTCACTGATGTTAGGGGAGATGTACTTTAAAAAAAAATCGAAGAGTCCAAGAAACACTTATTTTTCTTCACTTAAATAAGCAAAGTAGTATGTAGTATTCATTCCACTATAAAATAATATTTTTAAAATTCAGATTCTTCTTCCTTAATTTTGGCAATAGATGGATTGTAATAGGAAACATAAAACTGTTGCTGTAAATTCACATATTCTTCCTCTCGCTGGCTGACCTTGTCATTTTGGATTCTCAAGTAAAAACCTTTATATCAAGATATACTATACACTAAAAATATTTTTAGTAATTCAGAGAATTTAATTTAAAGCACACATTTAGAGGTGAAAAACTGAAAACATGCAATAAAATATGAATGATAATACATGAAACATTTATCTATCATTTAAAAAGCAAGGTATAACAGCCTCAGAAGCTCTAAGGACTCAGCATTTTTAAAAACCTCTGGTCTTTTCAGGACCTACCACACTTTTGCACATAAGTAAACTAAGTACTACTTCACAAACATTCTTTTTTCCTCTATAGTTCACAAAACAAGACTTCCCAATACCTTACTTAGTGATGCTCCGTGAGTCAAAGTTCTCATTTTACAACACCAGAAAAGGTAAAATCTCAAACACAGGTCCGACTTCAAGCCAAGTGTCTGATATATTGATGACCCTAGTTCATGAAGAAAAAGTAAAACTATGTTCAATACCTGTATAAGACAAAACATGATGTATTTCAGAGAGATATCTAGTAGAACACTTTTTAAAATTTGTACTCATTCAGGTGAACCAGTTTGGATGTAATTTTATTTATGTAGAACTCCTTAATGCCCAAGAATGTTGGATAATGCCTTGTACATTAATAACTGGACTTCTGCTTCTAAAAAGGTAAGCATTGCCTTAGGTTACCTTCTATACACTATGGCAATGCCTGACATTTTTATAAAGTCTAATGCAGAAAGGCAGAGACTAGCTCCGACTTTGTTTATTATAGTAAAACCTTTCTAATTCCGCCTTGCTAATGTGGAATGTGGGATCATTTTCCATAATGTTTATCTTTGTAGTGTCTAAGAAGAAAAAATTTGCCAAACTATTTTCCTACATTATCATTTTAAACTTTCTTAGCTTCTCAGCTTTCATACTATTTCTATGTCCACCAAAGAATCCAAGATTCTGTCGGATCCCACCAGATAAAAATCTATGTTAACTCAAGTTTTAGAATAGATTTATTACCCCTGACTCCACCCCACAACATACCATTTATTATTTTCAGTTACAGGCTTTATTCTCAGCAAACCACTCCAAATTCTTTATAGAGGCAGGCGAAATAGAAAATAAAGATAATTAATTGACAGGATAGAAGATTACTATTTCAAAACAAGCTGGGTGCCTTTCCTATTTTTAGGTTGCATGAATGGTCTCTGGTCTAAGGAAGTCAATGCTGTGTTATCAAAGCACTGATAATTGCCAAGGGCTGAGACCTCCCATTGTCAATACATTAATATTGTAGCAGATACCGTTAGTCATAATAGTAACTGACTAGGTCAGCTTATGATCTTAGAAACGCCTTTTTGGTCTTTGGAGGGATAGTAAATGTAGCAGATTACTGATATGCATTAGACATGTTCTGTAGTTTCTGAGATGATTCCTAAAAGGTATGGTTTCTAGACATCGAATACTGTATAAACACAGTCTACAGAGAACTAGAGAAAAAGCAGGGTGTAGCATAAAGAGGCATGGGTTTTGGGCACTCTGATGTGAGCCTAATCTTAGCTCTGCTAGTTACCTAAGTGGTCGTAGTAGGTATATTAATCTCCTAGAAGCTGCAGGCTACTCACCTCTTTCAAGTGAGAACATTAATTTCGATTCAAATAGATGCCTTAAGATTTCAATGAAATACTGTAGATTATTATCTGGCACATCAAAGAGGTTCAGTAAACATTAACCTCCTATTCTCTGCCCTTTATGGTAGATAGTCTTATTAATTTAGGTTCCACCATTATGGAATTGTGGTAATTTGACCTTAGTTATTGTTTACCTCTGCATTGTCCATGTATAAAGGATTTATTAACCAAGTTGAGAGTAAAGGATTATAAGGATTATATTCAATGAATGAAATAGTTCATAAGTATGTTTACAGCACATATACAAATCAGCATATCTGATTATAAGTTAGTGTTAGCTGTTAATTTCAAGCAGGAGTTCTACTTGGAAGCGTTTTAAAGCACTCAGTTTGTTGAGTGAACTTCAAAGTTCTTCTTTCCTCAATGTTTCTAAAAAAAAATCAACTCAGGCTTTCTTCCTCTACCTTCCCACATAACTGTCTTTCACACGTAAAACAATATTAATTAGTGGAGATTTTTAACAGCCTATGAAAAGTTGGGATGAATTGCTTGTATGTATTACTTTCCTAAGATTGAAGCTATGTGACAGCATTGGAGGACATTATGTGCCTTGTATTTTACCACTCAAGAAGTACTATATCCTTCCTAATATGTTTTTTCCCTTGGTTAACCATTCGTAATGAAGTACATTCTGGGCCAGGCACGGTGGCTCACACCTGTAATCCCAGCACTTTGGGAGGCCGAAGCGGGCGGATCACGAGGTCAGGATATCGAGACTATACTGGCTAACACGGTGAAACCCCGTCTCTGCTAAAAATACAAAAAATTAGCCGGGCGTGGTGGCGAACACCTGTAGTCCCAGCTGCTCGGGAGGCTGAGGCAGGAGAATGGCGTGAACCCGGGAGGCGGAGCTTGCAGTGAGCCGAGATCGCGCCACCACACTCCAGCCTGGGCGACAGAGTGAGACTCCGTCTCAAAAAAAAAAAAAAAAAAAAAAACAGAAGTACATTCTGGGAGATAGTTATACTTGTTCTAAATAACTGGTGCAAGTTTCTCTCTGAACCATGAACCCTTTATTGTTCGTGGCTCAGTGACCAGGAATAAGACCTCAGGGTTGTGCTCCAGTACATAGCCAGAGCCAGACAGATTCAACTTCCAGATCTTGGCATAATGTTAGGGAATTCTTGGGAAGAAAATGGCTACCTCTGACATTACACCTCTATGCCTTAATATGCAAACATTTTTAAGCCTATGCAACTACGGAGGAAATGGTTATCTTTATGTACCTATTTCATTAACTATTTAAATATAAAGAAAATGCTCTTGTTTTCTAAAATATATTTTACAATTGTCATCTGTCATCTTTGATTTTATGTTAACTAGCTTAAAAGGGTTGCCTCTCAAGCAGTAATAATCAAAAACTAAAATTTTTATTTTTTCTGCATAGATCATTTTTACTTTTTGAACATCCTCCCTTTGGTCTTCATATGTCATTGCTCTTACATTTGATGTATATTCTGACCCAAGCCAAATTTAAGAAATAATTTATTACTAGACTGGTACCAAAATGTTTCTTTTCAATGACTGTTGTTGGACAGTTGCAGAAACACCTGATTACCGAAAAAAGTCTACGTCTCTGTTCTACACTACCTGGTTAAATGAAGACATTATTTTCAAAGCATAAGTGGGTAGGGTGTTCCCTCTTCAAAACTGCTCTTTGACTTTCTTCCACACAGTTATTTCTGGCAAGTAGAGATAAAAACAGCTCTCTGAATAGTCATTCAAAACCGACAAAATTCATCTTTATTAAAACTCATAACCAAATTTATTGGGGGGCAATACATTTTCTGTATGTCAGTTCAGCATCACACGCACACGTGTTTTGACAGCATGGAGCATAACCAGATACAACTTACCTCGCATTCTGGGGGTGGGTAACCTAAGAAGTTGAGCCCGGAGAACTAACTTTGGGAGGTGCGCCCTCCTGTGATGTTCAGACATTTTACTTTGAAGAACGTTCTTTGTGTGTTTATCAGTGTTAGCTGTTTGTATTCTTTGGTACTATAATTCTCTGTTGAGAATGTTCTTAGTGTATTCACTTTGCCTTATCTATTTTCTTAACTGCTGTTGGAAATGAATCCTTTTCTCTGTACCACAGCATCCACAATACTTGGGTTGCATTTTGGCTGGTAGTGTGACAGAGGCAATCAATGCCCTGTCAGCACCAGAATCTCCTTGAAAGGGAGCAAAATAGTTTTTCAAAAGTAATAAGAAAAATAAAATCCAGGCCAACAAAGTCAATTCCTGATCAGAATTTGAAAGATAATAAAAATGAAGAACTAGCAAAGACCAAAAATGTGACTATCAAGAAAAAGACTAAGCTGAGTAAAACAACTGTAAACTTTACTATAGTGAATTGTGAAATATTGTGAACTTTTTTCCTGAGCCAGATTAAAGAGGACTAGGAGGCCTGTCTTCATTCACGTAGGTAACTGAGCCCAACGCAGACTACATGAGCTTGTTCATACAATTTCAGATAGGAAGCAGGAAATAGAATCTCAGGTCTGAGGCAACTACTTGCTTCTGTTACATGAACTTTCAAGCATTGTTTCCTTAGAAATTACAAACTTATCTGAAACATTTAATTCTATCTATGTGTTGTGGATTGATATGCAAATTATTGTCGCATTTAGAATGGATTTACCCCCATCCTGTAATGTAGTTCCCTAGTGCTTAGAAACACTGCTATGCAAAGTGAAGAAGAAAGGAAGCACCGAAAAAGGCCTCAGATAATGCCACTGACTAAATTGTGATAAAGAGAATTTGGTTAGTTCATTGGAAAAAGTTGGGATTCATTTAAAGGAATGATTAGTACTCTGCCATGAGAACTTTGTACTATTGTTGGAAAACAATTAGGTTCATCCTTTCTGTCACAGGTGAATCAACTTTTTACCCTAAATTATTTATCATATAATATTAATTCCCAGTCTTTTAAAAATATTGAAATATTGCACTTAAGTTAGCAGGAATTTTTTCAGTTTGAAGATGTTATTTTTTACAATATATATTATTTTTAATATTTACTGTTTAATAAATGTTTGATAATGAACTTAATAAATGCCTCATATTTGCTTTCTACTTCAGAGCTATATTTCCCAGACTTCAGCTAAAGTTGCATATTACATATATTATTATATACTTAAATTTTTTCTTTAAATTTATCACTTAATTGATTCATTCAAGAAATATTTATTAGGCACATATGTACTAGGCACTATTCAAGCCACTTTTTAAATTTAAACAACTTTAGTTTTATCCTAGGATATTGTATGTGTAAAATCATAATGTTACTTGTATTTTTCTAATGTAAACTTATATGAATAATATAACTATTAAAAATGTGCAAAGGAGGCTGGGCACAGTGGCTCACACCTATAATCCTAGTGCTTTGGGAGTCCGAGATCAGAGGATCACTTGAGGCCAGGAGTTCAAGACTAGCCTGGGCAACATAATGAAACCCCATCTCTACAAAAAATTGTTAAAAATTAGCAGGCATGATGCTGTACATGTGTGGTCCCAGCTACATGGGAGGCTAAGGTAAGGTGATCACTTGAGCCCGTGAGGTCAAGGCTGCAATGAGCATGCCAGGCATGGTGGTGCACCCCTAAAATTTTAGCTACTTGGAAGACTGAGGTGGCAGGATCACTTGAGTTCTGGAATTCAAGGCTACAGTGAGCTGTGATCACACCACTGCACTCCAGTCTGGGTGACAGAGTGGAAACCTTGTCTCTAAAAAAAAAAAAAAAAAAAACAAAACTAAAAAAGAATATTTAAAGGTTTGTCCATGTTTTACCTAAAATAATTTTACATACCACCAGTGGCACTTTGGACTGCTTTGGTGTTCATAAAGCACCTTCATGTTTGTGGTCATTTTAGATCCTTTCAATAACCCGTAAAGATGTGCAGAATTATCCCCATTTTACAGATGGGAGAACTGAAGCTCAGAGAAGTGGCATCCCAAAGAATACAAATCACGGGTAAAGCCAGGTCCCAACCCTGGTCTTCTAATCTAAATTTAGCACTCCTTACATTATGCCATTCCCCAGCAACAGGACTTTAAAGAAATGGAATGGGGAAGTAAAGAATTAAAAGGGGAGCTCGAGGTCAACTCTGTTATGAGATCAATGATGTGGCTAGTGCTCCATTATTCTTTGATGTTTGCACAACAGCTCTGCTTCAGCAATAAGGAGCACCAAAGAATTCACAAAGAGGGGTGTTATCAAGATTAAAGCCTGCAAAAAAATTTAATGTAATCTCCAGTTAACCAGCTGTATTTAAAAGTGATCTAGGATCATTGACCCAGGTTCTTCGTTTTTGTTTGTTTTTTGTTTTGTTTCTGAGATGGAGTCTCACCCTGTCGCCCAGGCTGAAGTGCAATGGTGTGATCTCGGCTCACTGCAACCTCCGCCTTCTGGGTTCAAACAATTCTCCTGCCTCGGCTTCCTGAGTAGCTGCAATTACAGATGCCTGCCACCACGCCCAGCTATTTTTTGTATTTTTAGTAGAGATGGGGTTTCACCATGTTGGCCAGGCTGGTCTTGAACTCCTGACCTCATGATCCGCCCACCTCGGCCTCCCAAAGTGCTGGGATTACAGGCATGAGCCACCTTGCCCAGCCAGATCCAGGTTCTTCAAATATGTACTATACCTCTGTTTCAAGGGTTGGTGTACCTCTCTGAAGGGTTTATGTCTTCTTTTGTCAGACTTTAAGTTTCTTCTGAGATACATGAGGTCCCACTGTGCTGACACCAAATCAAAAACTTAAATTACCAAATGTGTAATATGGGCCTTCTAAACAAAATAAGCAAATAAGCAACCAGAGATTTAGCCTTGTTCAGAAAAACTCTTAATCATCTACCACATAGTAATGTCTGGCTTTATGAATATGTTTCTATCTACACTGAACAAACTGTAAAACTATTTATGTTGAAGAATTATTGTATCTAAACAATTTGAATGAAAGAAGAGTTTTTAATAGTCAAAAAGTATTGGTAGGGCATGGTGGCTCATGCCTTTAATCCTAGCACTTTTGGAGGCCAAGGCAAGCAGATCACTTGAGCCCAGGAGTTTGAGATCAGCTTGGGCAACATAATGAGACCCCTGTTTCTATAAAAAAATTTTTAAAAATTAGCTGGGCATTGTGGCACACACCTGTGGTCCCAGCTACTCAGGAGACTGAGGTGGGAAGACTACTTGAAGCCCAGGAGGTCGAGGCTGCAATGAGCCAAGATCACGCCACTGCATTCCAGCCTGGCCAACAGAGCAAGACCATGTTCAAAAAAAAAAAAAATTACCATTTAACGTATGTGTATATTTATATATTAATAAGTTAACTGTGAATACATATAAATTCCAGGTAACTTTATGATTCTTAAATGACATGAGTAAGGAGTTACACCACGATGGCCAGTACTATTAGCGTCATTGCTATCAGCATGAAACTGTGTGGGTAGATGATGAGTAAAGATAAAAAAGATAAAGCCCTCTTCTAAATTCTCACTAAGATAGAGTTAAATAATTTGTGAAACTCCTGGCTTGTGATTGTACAAGAATACAAGATTTTAATTATAGATAAAAGTATTATCTTAAATTACTTGTTCCTTTAGTGTAAGTTTTATAAAAATATTTGTGTGTGTTTAACCTTTTTAATGTTACATTTATGTATTTGATTTCCTCGTATTTTTTAAATTTACAAGTTAGCTAAGTAATTTACAAGGGAGTGTTCATTAAACATGATTTCTATTTAACTAGAAGCTGAATTTGTTTTGTTGTTCTCTGATACCATTTTGGGAGGGTATCTTTAAAATTTCTTGAATATTTTTCAAACGTATGAGTATTTCCACAGAAAAAACATACACTCTTCATATATATTTCACAACACAGCAAAATGCTGAAATCCTGAAACAAACTAAACTTTCTTCTGAATATGTATGATCTTGTTATAGCAGAAATGCACAGCGGTATATATCTTACTTATATTTAATTTCAGAAAGACTATCTTTGCTTTCTTTTTCAAGGTCATTTAATCCTTTATAAATAATATAGTTCATTATAAGAGTATGTTAGAGGCTTAGAGGCAGATTTAAATGAAGAAACCACGGTAGAGTATTAGTTCAGAAAAAATATCCCTGGAAAATTATTCAAGCATAAAAAAATTGAGTATAAATTTGGGCAAGTTGTCATCTAAATTTTGTAGAAATCTAATTTTAAATAGTTTGACCTAAATTTTTTAGTGTGCCTGTGTGTGTGTGTATTTTATATATGTGTGTGTAATTTTATATATATAAATGCTATATATATATAAAATGACTATATTTCAATGTACGTTGGAGTTGGTATGGTGGAGAGAAGTTGAGCACGTTGGAGTCAGACCTGAGTTTCAATTCTGGCCATGTTATTTAAATGCACCAAGTCCCATCTGTAATAATATAAAAGTAATACTAGTTTGCAGTAGTATCATATTAAATGATAAAACAGTGCCTTTTACATAATAAATGCACAAGAAATGTTTTTACTGTCCCTTATTCCATAATTAATTAAAAATAAAAATTGAAGACTTAAAAAAATACTCTGACCTAACTTTGTTTTTTAAATTAAGACCAATGGGGTAAGTTTTAATTGCTGTGTCTTGCTTTGTTTCATTGTGAATCTGATTCTATGACCAGATTAACCCCTTCTGAGATCCCTCGCTACACCAGTTTAAGTCTAATAGAAGTTTGTTATACAGCACAACTCCTTTCCTGCTGCCAAGAAGCTTATTTAAATATAAGTGGAATCATTTATTGATGACAAAACTGAAATATGCAAAGCATTTTTCATATCCCCTTCATTTGAGTGAATACAGGATGGAGGCTCATTTCTAACATGAAATGTGAAAGTGCATCCAGGCACCTTTTTTTTTTTAAACAACACATGGATACATTTAGCTTACTTTAGCTTTTCCAGTGGTGCCAGTAACCCAATAGGACACTTTTCTTTACGTGAAGTGTTATTGGAACAAAGTTGTCTCTTGTGCTGCCACACAGTGAGTTGGGTATGTATGAACTTGTGTATAAGACATTTGTGCGGGCAAAATACAAAAACATGAAAAGGAAAATATTTCCGTTATTTGACTGTTTTTCTCATTGAATATTAGAAATGCTTGTTTTCAGACTTAATAATGAAATCCTCTCGTTAATCATAACTGTGTTCTAGCTTTGAAGGGGTCATAGAGAAGTTATTTCTAAAGGACATTCATGAGTCAATCTTGAGGATACAAAGGCAAAAGTTAATAATCATTTCATTGCTTATTAGTGTTTATTTTCTTACCCATGAGGCATTTTGTTTAACTCTGTATTTTTATATAACAGTGGATTGGGGGTTGGAGGAGAAATGGGGGTAAAGTGGCTGGCTTTCACCCCAATTAAAGAGCTGAGTTACTTGCCTTGAAACTATGCTTACACAGCAAGCAACACTATTTTTACGTAGATTGTGTGTGTGTGTGTTTACAGAATAAAAATAGCCATGTTTTTCTAAAAGTGTTTTTATTCCCAAGTCACATACAAGTTTTCCTAATTATTAATTGTTTTTATTGTGGGGAGGTGGCTTCAAGAACCATGATAGAGATTCTCAGGGGTGTGTAGCAAAGGTTGCACGCTCCACACACACACATATCCCCCCACCACCCTTGGTGGCTGACCTCTGTTGACATAGCTGACTACACACAGACTGGCAGTCAGAAAGCAAGATAGGACAAAGGACACACCCACAAGGCATAGCAACACCCTTTTCTCATGTTTGATGGCCTCTGTACGCTGCCAAATGTGTACTAGGTCATGATCATTGCTGAATGCTAAGATAAGTGTTCAATAAGACTTGTCATATTTTAATTTTCACAGCAGTTCTAGCAGGAAGGTAGGTATTATTGTCCTCATTTTACAGAGGCGGAGACTGAGGCTCAGAAAATGTGTTTTACTCCTACAAGGAAGTGAAAAGTAGGATTCAAACTTTGATCTGTTGGCTCCAAAGCCCACTCACTTCACTAACTACCACTCTTGTCTTCCCCTGATACTTATATCACAGTAGTCTGATACTACAGATTTGCAGTTGCTAAGAAAGTGAACCAGGATCTCTGATTTTTATGATTTTGTGAGTTGAAGGTTGTTTAAATTCCAGATTTTATTCCCAAAATATTATTTTCAAAATGTTGACAATTTTAAAGCCAAACAGCTTTTCAGTTCCACTGATGTTGCAGCCTGGAGCCACAGAATCAACCTCTAATGATTGAGTGAGAACAGAAGATTTGACAAGGCAGTGAAGGTTAAGGCTCCCCTCCCCACCAGTGCAGCACCTGCTCGTACGGCAGGAAAGTAAACACCATGTTTAACAATTACAGGTCTGGGTAATGTGGTTTGGTCTTCATACCTTCACTCAGGTGGAGCCCGAGAAGTTGAAGACACTAACGGAAGGTTTGGAAGCCTACAGCCGTGTCCGGAAAAGGAACAGAAAGTAAGCACTTTTTTAAAATTTTACTTTGTTTTTCAAGGATATAATTTACTGTTTATCCATCAAAGGGACAACGAAATCTCACTGATTCTGTCCATGTTTTGGCCTGCCTAAGTAAAGTTTGTTACCACCAAAGAGGACCGTTATAGACAAGCCAAATTAGTGATTACAGAAAATATCCTCTTAACAATTTATGTTTATACTCTGTGTAATATTTGCCTCTTCATCAGTTCTTTCTTCATTTCCTGCATCTTCATTCCTCTCATTTAGTGGAAAATAAAATATAATTCATATTCTCAACATATAGGAATTAAATAGGCTCTGGAAGTGTAGTGAATCATTCCATTTGCAATTCAAATAATTTGGGGAGTAAATATCCCTCGTTGTACACATAAATAATTTTGGCAGATTAACTACTAGTCAAAGTGATGCGAAATAAAGATTTTTGTTGTTGTTGCATCAGGGGTGTGGACTTGAAAGTAAGTTTTCTTTGGAATTACAACAAGAAGTTGAATTTCAGGCCAGTATTATTAAAGTTTTTCTAAATATTTATTTTCTGAATAAATGTAGTACAGACAAGCAGATAATATTCGAAACACAGTTTTTACTGTGATACAATGTATGTTTATGTATCATAACTATTATTTCATATTAAGGTAGAGAACTACAAATGTGCTTCTCTATATGTACATAGAAAGCTATTTAAAAATGTGTAATTGATATACCTGTTCCGTTGCTATACTAATTTCCACATTATCAAGCAACCAAGAATTACATATTAATTAATTTTTATTCATTTGCAAAATGATCCTCACATTTCCCCCAAATATTGACACATAGGCTTAATGTGTTTATGTATTATCATCTTCCTAAAAATACCATTTTAACTTCTGTTTGTACATCAAGACTTACAAAGTGGAGATCAGAATGATTCATAGTGTATCTTGCATAGAAGGCTTATCTAATGATATCAGTAATATCTATTAGAAAGCATTCTCTTTCACTTTATGGTGTTTCCCATAATTCTGGCCAGAGGCATAATTTTAGAAGTCAACAAATCTTAGGAAGACTCTTCACCTCAATAAAAGGTATCTGAAAAGATGACAGCTGCAAGGGGCAAACTCCTATGTCTCTATGTCCTGGACTCCTTTAAAAGGTAGCAAATTGGTATTGGTTGTGTGAAAGGCCAAGTTAATTGCCGGATAACATCCCTCTAGACCCGGTAAGGAAAACAGGGATCAGGGTCCCTCCTACTCTTACTGAAGCACACTTGCTATGCAGAGCTTAGCAACAAGATAAGGCCACTAAAATTAATACAAGGTCTGGATGAAAGGAGGAAAATTGCAAATTACCTACATCACAAATTTGCAGTGGGCCAGTTGCTGTAAACTATTCAACGGTACCCATTTTTTTGGTATAAAAGAGCCCTAAAAATGTTTCCTACAGTGAAACATGCCAGTTACTTGGATTATGTACAAAATAAAGTTAATAACAGAAATAAAATAACTCCTCCAAATATTCAAATACACTGCCTTGAAATAAGCTGAATTTTCCCCATGTATTTGCTATTAAGCAATTTCTGAAAGGTAATGAGTAACAAACTACAATTTTAAAATTTTTTCTTCAAAGCCAGTTTCCTATTTGTAGTAAATTAACGTGAGATCTATCTAAAGGAATTCTCCTCATGATAACCATAAACTTAAAGTACAAATTGGAGAAGTAAAAGTAGAAAATACAAAACTAACACTTATAAAAAGAACTTTATTTACCATACTATTGTCTAAGCGGACAGACTTTCCTTTTCGATGCCTAGTAGAATGCTTTACATTTTGCACATGTAATTGTAAATTCATCATTTTATTCTCCCAGTCACAAGATGGGCCAAAATTACTGAGTCCATTTGCAGATGCGGATACTCAGACTGAAATAGTTTAAATAATTAGTTGAAAGTCCTACAACTGATAAATTATATGTTGAAACAAATCATTTTTTAATTTATGCATTTATTCCCAATTTAAGGAGACAAATTTAGCAAAAAATCTGTGCCAGGAACAGTGCTACAGTCCCTGAAGCTCACTGTTTAGTGAAAGAGACAGATGCAGAAACAAATAATTCAAATGTCAAAATTGCAACAACAGCAATATATACATACTATATTTTGGGGTCATAGGGAAAGGGCAGGTAAAGGAAGGGTTCCTAGAGGGGATGATATGTGGGCCAAGCCTTAAACACTACATAGGCATCAGCCACACAAAGGAAACAGAGACCAAGGTGGGGTGGGATAGCGTGTAGATGAGAGCAGCAGTTGGATTTTGAGGACTATAAAGTATCGAATGGGAAGTTATAAGAGGTATAAGCAGGAACCAGATCAAAAAGGGCCTAGTAAGGGCAAATCGGATGTTTTACTGTTTTGGAAGTGCCTAAAGGGGGCAGGTGGTTGCATTTTTCACCTTAGGTATGGCGGTGTAGGAGGACAAATTTTAAGGCAACAATATTGAAGATGAAGAGATTGTTCAGGAGCCATGGCAGAATACAAGGGAGAACGAGGACCCAAACCAGGAGCTGGCGGAGTTGGGGATGAGGATGGAAGAGAAGGAATGTGGTCAAGAAATACTTAGGAGGCAAAATAGAAAGAACATGGGGTGATTGATCAGAATGTAAAGGAAAGGGAACAAAATCAAGGACAGCTCTCAGGTTTTCAGCTTGGGTGACTTGGTAGGTTGTAGAAACACTGACTGAAGTGGAGGTTACAGCGGGAAGCTGTTGAGTACAGTTTGGGGTGCCTGTAGGATAGGCTGGACATACATGCCTGAAACTGGGGAGAAATGGTATTTGACAGTGTACAAATGACTGAAGTCACACAAAGATACTTTGACCAATTTGAAGAATAGTAGGCTAAGGATTGAACATGCATTAGAATGAAGAAGATGGGAAGAATGGTCAGTGAGGAGGAGGAGAATCAGGGAAAGTAGATAGAGTCTCAGAAGTCAAAGACTGATAAAGTGATCAACAGAGGTCCAGTAAGACAAAAACTGAAAAATCTCCATCAGATTGGACAGTTTGAAGGTCATTGGTAAACTTAAGTGAGAACAGTTTCCAGTAGAGTGATGCGTATACACACAAAGTGGCTATGGGTTGAAGATTAAATAAGAATAAGGAAATAGGGAGAGGAGATGTAGATTATTTACTCTTCTTTCTACCCATAATGTGAAAATTTTCTGAAAAATAACAAAGAAAGAATTTTTTAAATGACAAAGATTTGACTGCTTTTGTAGACTGAGGGGAAGAAGAAAAGAGGAAAAGGCTGAAAAAGGAAGGTGTCATTTGGAACAAGATAATTAAGAGGTTGGTTTTTTACCTGGACTCAAGTCCTGTTTCTACCACTTCATAGCCGTATATTCGTAATCTCCCTGAGCCTAAATTTTTCATTTCTAAAATGGACATAATCCTACTTTAGAATTGTTGTAACATAGATAATATAGAGAGAGCCTCAGCACAGTACTTGGCACATGTCATTTAGTAAATAGCTATTTTTCTTATGAAGATACAGGTGAAAGAAAGAAAATTATCTGTTATTTTTGCCAGTTGAAACATTCTACCATGATATTAGATGTTTAGTCGTTTTAATCTTCAGTGTCCTCAAACTATACAACAAATAAATATCTTTAAATGTATGTTCTAATTATATCCTAATAGCAACATATTTATTTAACACATTACTTAGGACAATTTTGTACTTAAAAGCAGAAATAGCTTTATTAAAGAAAAATTCCACAGCTTTTACATATGTTATGGTTTTCATTTAAGCAAGGAGCAAATCTTCTGTCTATAGGTATGTATACATTTCTTGGGAAACCTGATTTTTTTGTGAATCTGGAAAACAGTAAAGTGATTAAATAAATCATACTTTCACTTTAAAACCAAGGAATGATACTTACCATGTTAAATTTTCTTAGATCTTCATACATTCCCCAGGCATTCGGTTTCAGAGTGCAGGGTTCTTGACTTTTATGTCTCACCCATATTTGTTACGTACTGGATGAAGTGAGTCACTTAAACTCTAAACTGACAGTGAAGAACAACTTGCAATTTCTCATTTCCCTTCTATTTCTTGTACTATTCATAGATGTGTACCTGGCTTTTTAAAAAAATTCGTGAATTTAAAGATAATATATGACACTATAGCCAATGAAGTTGAGAAGTGGCAATTATCTCCATTAATAATTAGAAATGTGATTATATGAACATCTGTTACTTAATCAAGTAGGTTTTAGAGTGTCCATTAGTAAAAATGTTTATTATTAAATGTCAGCGGGGAATAGAAAATAGTAGAAGAAACTCCACAGGGAGGCCCTCTGGACTGAAAGACTGAATTTTGACTAATTGTTCATTTCTTGAATTCATAGAGCTTTTTCTTCCTCTTTTAAATTCATTATTCCCTGACCTGACCAGTAGCTGGTCTGCAGATTTGACATCTGGGAGAGTCTCTCTTTATCTCTCGAATCTCATGAGGTATACAAATAATTTCATGCCCCACATCTACGTATTTATTTTCTCTTCCAAAAGTAGTCATTTCTCCCTCTATTAACAACTAAGTTGTGTTAAAGGTGAAACATTATACTAGTTTAACTTGAATTAATGCAAAGTGTTTACAAATATTTTAAATATCTTGAAGAATGAGATGACAAAAATCCTGAAACTGTTTTTCAACAAGTAATGTTGAATCGTTTTTGTGTTTGAATGGTAATTGTTATTGCAATTTTTCATGGTTAGGTAAAAGTTTTTTACCTATGACTATTACTTTTGAAAACTATAGTCAAATATCCATTTTCTTCATTACAAAATTAGAATTGATTTCACCAATTCTCCTTAAAAAGTCATGAAGTATCACATACAGTTGTCATAATACCTATTCCATCAAATTGTTGTAAGGATTAAATGAGATAATGTATATAGAGTTTTAATACAATACTTGGCATATAGACATTTTAAAATAAATAACAGGTATTTCTTTTACTAAGATTAAAGGTGAGAGAACCAAGGTTCTCTGGAGGTTTTTCGTTAAAACATTGTAACTTCATTTTAAATATTTAGAACTTTATATAGTCAATTTTAAACTCCTAAGATATTCTAATCAAAATTTATAATAAATAAATGTCTTTTAAAACTTATGTTAATACATCAAACTTATGTTCATACAAAAGAAATAGTAAGGATAAATTTATTTAACACATTACACACAGTGTGATATTGTCAGGCAACATGGCAATGATAATACTGTCAGAACCCTTGCCAAGCAGCCTCAGCAGACCCCAGGTGGCCTTACAGAGTGCTCCCAGGAGCTTGCTTGGCAGACACTTCATTAGGAAAACAACTGAGACTGACTCCATGAGATGACCAGGGCCCCTTGAAACTGGAATGGGTAGGTAAATGGAAGACAGTACATGCATAATAAAAAAACTTCTTACATAGCAGTTAGAAGGAATGAATAGATTATACAAACTAGATGGCATGTAAAACAGTTATAAGGAGAAAAGAAGTCAAGTATGTGTATCTGACACCTTTTGTGTGTGTATATTTTTAAAAACACGTATAAAACAATACTAAAGTACAAAAGCAGACTAAAAGTTGAGGGGGGAAGGTGAGGGAAAATGGGACCAGGATGGATAACAACTGGGGACTCCAGCTTTATTTTTTTAATATAAAAGACTTAAAGGAAATAGGTAATTTATTAACATTTCGTTCCAGGAGGGGAATATGTTAGGTTTATTTTATCCTGTGTACTCCTCTGCATTTTTAAATTTCTAAAAATAAATGACAAAAATATAAAAGCTAAAGACTAGCTTACAGGGCAGCGAAAGGTAGAGGGGAAGTGGTTGATGCCATATTACCCTTATAATTTGGTTAAAACCAATACACTAATTTTTCCTTTCAGTTAAACTGACCTAAGTACATATATTTTTTTTTTTTGAAACATAGGACCATCTGGGCCACCTTTGACAACCATTTTTGTTTAGCAAATACATAGAGCATCTATGATATGTCTAGCACTATGGTACTCAGGGGTGGAAAACTCGGAGTTCTCAAAGTGTAGACAGAAACTCAGTGTATACATTGTCCAGTCCTGGTGTGTGAGGATAAAACCTAGTGAAAGCTATGGTAAACTGAACTAAAGTTCAAAAATGTTTCGAAACACTCTGCTAACCAAACTAAATACGACAGTAAATCAAATTCTCCCACGACTGCAGATTTCCAGTCTCCAAGGTAGATGCTGAGATAGGAGTTAACTCATGGAAACCCATGCTAACCGCCTGTTACGAAAACGTTACCTCCAGCAGCTTTTCTAGTAATTGTCATGACAGGATAAATGAAAAAAATCACCTTAGTATTTGGAAAAAATAGGTAATTATTTATTTGCGTAAAGGAGGAAAAACAAGTTAACAGTCAGGATGGGCAAAGTGTACATAACCACAGGGGTGGGTAGCATAGATTTACCCGATTTTAGTTCAACAGCTTCATAGATGTAAGCTTCAAAAATGGTAGATGCACCATGTGTGTTATTCAGGCCAAACATGTGTAATGGAATGCTAAGTGGAGAAAAAAGGTCAGAGAAGTGATAGGCACCCTGAGGCTGTCATTCTTTATCTGTTCAAATATTTACATCATTTTGGCTTTTGGGAAAATGCGCTGGGGGGGTAGGCTGGGAGCCTCAGGTGCGTTAGAGTTAAGCTGTTTCCCACCCTGGAACGGGCCCCGGGATTTCAGCCTTCACTAGCTCAACTCCAGAGCCAGAACGCTCCAGAGAGGGCAGAGGGAGCTCCCTAGTGGCCAGAGCCTGCAGTTCAGCCCCTCCGCCCTTCCTCTGGTCACACAGCCAGGCTGCTTGAGAAAGAAACGAGAAGCAATGCAGGGCCGGCTGGAGCCAGGGAGCATGAGCAGTGTCTCTGGGAGAGGGACCCCGTGGCCCAACTTTCTTCCCAAATCACCAGATTGTGGAAGAAGCATGTGGAAGAGGAAGAAGTCCATCTCCCCGCCCGACAATCTGTTCAACTTTTCTTTTCAGTAGTTCTGTGACTTTAATCGTTAGTATTCAGTGGTAAGAATCCCAGAGTGATGTTTTGTCATCTGAATTTTTCCAAACGCGAGTATAAATTGGCTTTCTCTCGTGGAATTGGTACTTTTGTTTTCTGATTAGGAAATTAAATTGAGTTTTGTTTCTTTAATTTTTTAATCTGGTGTGTTGTTTTCATTAATTCCAGAAGTGGAAAGCTAAATAACCATTTAGAAGCTGCTATTCATGAGGCCATGAGTGAACTGGACAAAATGTCTGGGACTGTAAGTTAATTTATTTTTCCATTATACTGTGTTTCTTAGAAAATAAATTATGTTACACTTTTTGGTAAAGTCTCTTGAATATTGTCAAACAACTCACGTAGCAATACTAAATTACTAGCCTAGAAAAAGAAGACAAATATCAGAAAAGATTCAAAGTCATTTAAGGAAGAAAAAAAAAAAAACCCTACTGCATTAACTATGTCTTTCTTCCTGAGATAAGTAACTTTTGTTTTGCCACATAACATTCTTTTAAAATATGAGCAGCAAAATATTGATGTTCAAACCACAGCTTTCTGCACTTGACTCTGTGAATGGCCGTGGCCATTACTGTTGCCTATATATTTAGTAATGCAAATTTTGTTCTGTCCTTTGAACCAAAAGACAGTGGGGGTCAAGATCAAGAGTACATAGACCTCTCATATCCCATTTTTATTGAACTGTGCATGTAATAGCATTGAGTGTGAGAAGTTTAATCGTTATCCTCCAGTTCACACATTGACTGATGTAAATACTTAAAATATAATTTTGGTAATCTGTTAAAAATGTGAATTGTCTAGGCTATTTCGCATGAAAAATAATTTATTTTATTTGACCTTGTGTTACAAGGTTATCTGAATCCCAACAAACCATCCAATGGCAATTGAATGATGGGATTAGTATGGGTTTTAGAGATTTTGTAATCCAACCAACCCATCATTTCGCAGATGGGTGAATTGAAGCCCTGAGACATTAAATTTCCTGATAAAATTATAGGAAAGATCTAGATTGGGGACTATAAACTCAAATGTTTTCTAGGGCCAGTCAAATAGTATCAGTAAGTAAAGTGGGCCAGGTATGAGAAAACAGCAGTTGGAATGGATAAGAAATGCCAGTGAAGATCCATGGGTTAGGGTAGGCTACCAATCTAGAGGCTCAGCACAGTAAAAGCCATTACCCACCTGAGTCTGGTGCTGGTTGAGGAAGGGGTTGCTCCACACCAGCGCACAGATTCTTTCTTTATCTAGTGACCACCTCTCTTAGGACCTCAGAGTGCTTCATTATATCCTTTGCATTTTGCCTTGAAGGTAAAAGAAAAGAGCATGCTAAGAATACTGCCAGCATAGGTTTATGAGCCAGACCAGTCATTCTGTTGACTTTCCACTGACCTGACCTAATCACATGATCTTCTTAAGGAGAATAGGAAATAGAGCATAGAATGTGCCTGCCCAGGAAAAAGAGAAAATGAGTTTGGCCATCGTCTCTCTAGACTCTGCCTCAGGACATTTGGCCCTGGTGGAAATCAGGTAGTTGAGAGTAGTAAGGGCCGGGGCAACCTAGGAGGCATGTGCTGTCTCCAGAAGGCATTCCGTCCATGCTCCAGCAGATCTTAGACATCTGGGAAATTGTGTTCATGTTGCAAGATCTTTCCATTTTTCATACAAAACTAGAAGTCTAGAGGTAAAATTTCTCATTTTTATGTGTTGACAACTGTTTTAAAAAATATTGAAGTGCCATATGGCTAAACAAAATGCCATTTCAGGCCACATTTGGTCCACAGATTACTAGTTTGCAGTCTCAGTTATAAAAAGTTTCTTTCCTCAGTTGTAAAAAGTTTTGGCTCTTTACTACAGACTAGTGGCTTTTAAAAATGTGTATGGAAAAGATTAGGAGGAATAGGCAGATTGAAAAACCCATAAATATTATTTAAAATTTGAAAATATTATTTTTTTAAAAGCATTCTGCATTTGAGTCTGGATAGCATTGCCCTTTGCTGTTGTCTAAACATTATTTTTAAGCATGTAATTGAGCCAACTTGTAGTGGATCTTGAGAGTCAATTGTACTCATCTCTTCCTAACCCTAAGTCCTGTGACATAAGGTTGGCCAGGATAAAAGTTTTACACCACAGAAACTGGCAAAATGCTACAATGGACTTGTGTCCAAATGCTGATAAAGCATTTGCTACACCACTGCCTTGGGTTCATCCCTCCTCTCCTGGGTCTTGGACCTTGCTCCTTCCCACCGATAGCTATAAGACAATTTGATCACTCCCTCTTCCAAATTATATCTGCTATCTAATGCTGCTCAGCCGCTGCTCAATCTGATGAACAGCACTAAATGTTGCTAGTTCCTGCATTAGTACATAAAGAAAGGTGAATTGTATTAACTGCTCCTCCCAGACTACACAATTTCAGATCTGCCAACAGATGATAGTGGTATTCTCTTTTCCATTTTGATTCTTCTCATGAACAAACATCCTTAGGCTGAGCTATGTGTGCATGTTCTTGTAATTTGTGACCCTTCCTAGTCATTGTAAAATAAGTAGGGTAACAAAGTGAGGGAAAAAAAAGGGGCATGTTTGTTGTGTGATTATTCACTCTTCCAGGCTGTAGTGAAATTGGTGATCTAGGGTCTCTGACAGGGAAGGCTTTATTTTTGTTTTAAATGGACAATGGGGTAACAACTGCACATTGCATTTCCCATACTTGATTTTGTCCAGTTCATCCTTTGTTTTCCACTGTCTATTGGCACCCCCAGAGTGTTGCACTGCTTACGAGTTTCTAGCATTCTGCATTCTCTGTAGTGACTGTGGGCACACTGACATCTAGGGTCTTGGTAAACATTTGAAGTGCCTCAGGATATCAGTAATTGAAAGTGAAAGCCAGAGTCTACTCCCTACCCTGTTTCTTTGTCAGAAATTGTATGGTGTTTGTGATTTCATCCTCTGTTGTTGTTGTTTTTTTTCCTACCTTTTTATTTCCAGGTACACCAAATCCCACAGGGTGACAGACAAATGAGACCCCCCAAACCCAAGAGGAGGAAGATCTCCAGATAACAGAGACTACTCCACTAATGCGCAGTGTTTAATAAAGGAACATGCACAGATGTATCTGTATATAGGTATTGATATAGCCACTGTTATATCAATATTTAGACTATGGCAGATAGCTACCACCACCACAGGGTGCTAAAAGAAACAGTGATACAAAAGTTTTTTGATCAGGAAGGATAATGAATGCTGGAAAAACCAATCAAAATATCTGTGTGATGAGAGTGATAAATGGTCAAGAGATTACTGAGAAACTCTTTTTCTATAATACTAAATTGTGCTTATAAGAAATAGTCCAAATGTTTCTGAAGAATTTTCAATGTTGTATATAGAAAATACAGAATTTCATGGTGATATCAGAAATGTAAATATTGTACAATATTGTCATGTACAAGCGTACCTAATGCACACTTTATCTTTTATTGTACAAAGAAATAGTGTACAAAATTCTTTGGTTTCTATGGAGTACACCTACCAGAGACTACCAGTGTAAAGTGATAAATAAAAATACAACCTAAATGCTTTTCTATGATAATGTAAAAGATGCTGTTTTTGTATTTAACAGCAGAGAAAAGGCATGATGATGTAATATCTGAATTATGACATACACTGCACACCACTGAGTGTCCATTTATATTGTGTGTTTGGAATGAACCTTGCCTGGAAGCACTGGACTCAATTTCGGGTGTCTAGGAAATTGCAACCTTGCAGATTTCTAAAGGGAAGAGGGCTCACAGGTCTAAATTAAGAATTCAGAAACTGCAACCATTTGTTGCATATTTTTTTTACCTAAGTTTTAAAATAGAATAGGTTTTATAAAAAAAAATCTTAGATGGAATATTTTACTCAGCCATTTCTGTAGTTAATGTTTGATAGCCACCTGTTGAAGCAAATAGCTTATACTGACTGCACCATCGCTGGTGCTCAGAATTGAGGAGTTTTTTGCAAATGATATCTGACAAGGTAAAACTTTCTATTTCCATACATGGAGGCAAAAGCCCCACTTTGCAACCATTATCAGAGGTAAGGTTGATTATAATTCTTTTTTTTTTGTAGTGGCAAAAATAAATATGAATCATCAAAGCAAGTTTCATATCCATTCATCAGTATTACTTAACCCAGAAGTTAAGGTGGCTTACAAAATTATTAGCAATGGTAATTTTTTTATCAGTATTGTGTAACATATCAGATTTATTTTATTTAAAGAATTATTTATACCATTAACAGATTCTTATATATATTAATGTGGCTAAAATGTGCAGGTTAAATCTATTAACCAAATTATTTATATTATATTAAGTAAGAAAAAATGTGAAACAAATGTAGAGAGAAAATACTACATTACAAGTATACAAACCTAAAACTGTGAGCCATTGTAAAGTACAAGGTAATTAATAAGAAATGTAGCACAACATAATTTTCCGTCTTCTTCTCACAATTTTTGTGGTGGTGGTATTACCCTATCTTCTAGGCAGTTAAGCAAAGTTTAGGCTTCCAGCCTGACTTCAGTTGATGGATTGTGAAAAGAAGGGATCTATTATCCCTTTATTCTTGGAACCACCAGTCCCTGCCCCAAACCCTTAAACCCCTAGAGAGCACTGTCTTGTCCTCTAGCCTGGGGCTCAGGCAACAGTCTGCCACTCAGGCTGCTAGGAGGTTCTCCAATAGCAGGCTCAGCAGCTCAACCTGCCCACCACCTCACCTACTGCTCCTCTCCCACCCACCGCCCAAAATCCTCAGTCTTGTCATGTAGCAGAGTTCCAGTAACTCAGGAAAATGGAGACCAAGGTCATTCCTTGAGTTGGTTTCTTAGGGCCACAGCACAGAGCATGCCACCTGGGCTCGCTTTTGATAGCAACAGCTCTTAGTTATTCCCCTAGGTCTCCTTTGTCTCTCTGTCCCTCTGTTCCACTTTCAACCTACCCCCAAGCCTGACGGAATGCAACTGGCTACCCTGGGCTTCATGACCTCAAAGTAGGAACCCTTCCTTCAGGGGGTAGGTTCATTTTGTCTCTCTTGTAATGGTGGGATTGCCTGCCCAGTTCCTTCATGCAGTCACAGGAAGTAATCTTTTGTGTAGTTTAGTTGACACGTTTATAAGTTAAAAGTTGATGTGGCTAATATGTTTAAACCATTAATGTCTTTTTTTTTTTTTTTTTTTTTGTTAATATTTTTTTTTTTTTTTTTTTTTTTTTTTTTTTTTTTTTTGCGCCAACCTGTTTTTCTACTGTTTTTTTCTACACATTTTTGTTTGTTCACAGACAGACATACATGTGTGTTTGTAGGCTGGGTGTGTCTGTATGTGTGTCTGTGTTGACATGTAGATTTTTTAGCCTTTGCTTTTCTGTCTTCAGGCTGAGTTTGTGTTGACCAAGCCTTCTTTTTGGTATTTTGAGCTAATTCAGTTTGTGCTTCCCTCCCATTGTATACTTTACATCAGTAGACAATGTAAAGTATGTTTGTGCCCATGATTTCACTGGTTGCTCTGGCTTTGATATGGGTGCTAGGTGTAGTAGTTTCAGTCCACGTGGGTTTTTTTCCTCTCTCTTACAATTATATGGTTTTGTGTAAGCAGTTAATGTAAATATTGTTAGCATTACAGGTCATACAGTGCTGTAACATTTTTTAAAATGTTGCACCTACTTTACAATTAAAAAATTGGTCACTCACACTTCAATTTTGCCCATAGAGCCATTTCTTTCTCTTTGTATTGAAGCCAATTCATTTTTTAAATGAAGGCTAGGCCTTCTAAGTTACCAAAATTTTTATTCCCTAAAATAAACTTTTTTTAAGAAACAAATCCAAGAATGGAAACAGTTGAAAAAATTTTTCTTCTTTAAAGAACATAATAGTTCCTGCTGGAAAAGGAAATCTAATTTTATTTTGTGTCCCTTAACAGTCTTAGGAAGCACAAGGAGAATAAACTAAACCTCTGAGAAGGTTTTAAAAATTATTTCAAATGAGTGGAAAATTAACTGAGCAGATTTTGTGTGATTTGTCTTGTTTGTAGCATTAAATGCAAACCAGGGTTTTTATTTATTTAAAGGAACATTTTTGGCTTGTACTTTTTAGTACCATTATGAATGAAAACGCTTTAAGAACATTCATCCCTTGTGATATCATGGGCCACTTTTAGTCTTTTATTTGGACCCTGACTTTGAGTTTTTGCTATGTCTGTTTTTTAAGTAAACACAGCCTTCTTATTGGAACGTAACACTGCAGAATTGCAGGAGGAGAAGAGGGCAGTTATTTCACTTTCTGTAAGTTTTAGGAAGATTCTTATATCCTACGAGGTGACTCATTTTTCATTTTAGACCATGATAGCACATTGTTGTTAACTTTGGTAATCTTCCATGCAGTTTTCAGTGTTCCCTTGCAAGTCACAAGCATATATGCATTAAGATTTTAAAATCTAAGATGCTTAAGATGTTGGTGGCATTGCTCTTTCTGAAAAGAAAGCCAAAAGACTAGGCCTTGCTCAAAATTGGATATCTTGTTTACTTTGCCCATTTATGCCCAAATGGTGTAATGCAAGACTCAAGACTTTTCAATGTAGTATATCAAATGAGTTGTGCATTGATTCATTTGGGGGACATGAACAAAAATTATCAACCAGCCAGAAGTGTAATATTGAATTAGTTTATCTTTTTCTTTCATTCATTCTATCACATTTGCATTAGCCAAAGAGATAAGAACATTAGTAATTCATATGTGTAAACAACCCAGAAGTGAATATTAAATCAGTGAGCCAAAAAGCAATAAACAACTCAAGCATGGGAAATCCTGCTAACAGTGGGGAGTCTGATATAAAAAAATATATAAAAAGCATTATCTTCAAATATGAAAGATTAATTTGTATCTACTGTAAATATGTATTACCAGCCTTATCTGCATTTATACACACTGTGTGTGTACCTCAGTGACCTTTTATAAACCGGAAAAATGGTTGATTTAATAATTTGTTATGTAAATACAAAGTTGTCTATAAATTGGAAAATTTGATGCCAGATGGCTTCATAATATACAAATGTGTTTTGTAACATCATGCCTTTATGGATTAAGTATAAATACACTGGATTGTCTATGTAGAAGTGTAGCAGTTTACATTTCACCTGCATTTCACATGGATATTTTTGTCCAAATGGTTATACTAATAGGAAAAGAAAATGACTTGAACATTTTCAATATGAAAAACAAATATGGTTTTGATTTTACCAAAATTCCTTTCCACACCCAAGAATCTGTTAAGTTCCATGCCAAATGTTTTGCATTATGAGATTTCCACAGGAGATTAATTGATCCATGACAGGGATCTACCTAGGAAAACTCTCCAGCTGAATTATTCTTTTTGAGAGACAAGCTACACATCTTTCATTCTAACAGTAGGCAGGGGAAGAGCCCAGCCTCTTATTGCTTTTTAACTTATTCTTGTCTTTGTTTCCACATGTCTTAGAAAGCACCACACAGATGAATGGGGTCTAGCTTTTGTGAGCAAAGGTGGCTACAGAATGTCGCCTCAACTTTGGGCTATTGGCTTGGGCAACCTAGGCTTCCCAGCTTAGGTACTGTTGATGTTTTGGGCCAGGTCATTTTTTGTTCTGGAGGCTGGCCCATGCATTATTGGATATTTGTCAGCATCCATGGCCTCTACTCACTAGATGCCAGTAGAGCCTCCTCCTAAATTGTGACAATCAAAAATAACTCCAGACATTACTCCCAGGGTGAGAGGTGGAGGTGGGGTAGGGGAGGGAGGGCAAAATGAGATTTGAAAACCACTGCCTTGATGGAATCAGTTAGGCTTATGTCTGTGTGAAATATGGGCATATTTGCATGCAGTAATCAACAGGAACCTGATTCCTAGAAGCAGCCAAAATTCATGCCAAATGAGTGCTTCTCAGTCCGTAGATAAAGGAGTAAATACATTAATGTCAGATTTGCTTTGAACACCTTTGACACTTTTGATCCTAAGACTCAGGACGATCATGTTTTGAGGACGCTCAAATAGTAGTTTAGTAGAGATACCTAAATACTCATGGCTCAGAGTTTGCAAGAAAACCGATAGCTCTCTTTGGGTAATACAAGGAGCTTCAAGTAATGGAAGACTTCTAGATGATAGTGTAGCTGCCTCCATTAGGCCAAAATGAGGAACTGGGCTAAGGGGAGCATGTTATGTATATATTTTAACAGCTTTCTACAGCAGCCTACTTCAGGTGTCAGTTTTTGTGCAATCCTCTTATAAGTTCTGACAGAAACAGTTCCGTAGAGCTTGGTGGTATTGTGGATACATTTATTCATTCAATACATTCTTGTTTTGTTTTGTTTTGTTTTGTTTGAGACGGAGTCTCACTCTGTCACCCAGGCTGGAGTGCAGTGGCCGGATCTCAGCTCTCTCCAAGCTCCGCCTCCCGGGTTTACGCCATTCTCCTGCCTCAGCCTCCCGAGTGGCTGGGACTACAGGCGTCCACCACTTCGCCCGGCTAGTTTTTTGTATTTTTTAGTAGAGACGGGGTTTCACCGTGTTAGCCAGGATGGTCTCGATCTCCTGACCTCGTGATCCGCCCATCTTGGCCTCCCAAAGTGCTAGGATTACAGGCTTGAGCCACCGCGCCGGGCTCATTCAATACATTCTTACTGAGTGCGTAGCCATGGAGATACAATGACAAATAAGACAAGCCCATTCTCTGCCCTTACAGAGCTAACGAAGGAGATGGCCCAACAAACATGTAAGTACAAGAAAGGATGATAAGGGATAGGGGAGCACATGGCAGGGCTGCTGACTTCGTTTAATAGGGATGGGGGCTTGAACAAGGATCAGAGAAAGAAGAATAGAAAACAGGCAAAGGAAGACTGTGTGGCCTCAGGGAGGGTGAAGGACAGTGTGTTTGAGGCAGAGAGAATGGCTCGTGGAAAGGCTTGAAGGTCAGATGAAGCAGGAGAGAAGAATGGCTGTAGAGTCGCAGAGGTCAAGGCAAGTGTTCTCAAGATTTTGCCCTTAACATGGCAGTAATGGGGAATTATTGTAGGTTTTTAAGGAGGGGGTGATAGGATCAGGTTTGTGTTTTGGAAATATTTATTCTGGCTGCAGTGTTAAGAATGGGCAACTGGAGAGGGGTAAGACTGAAAAGCACACAATACATTTATCTCATTTCAGCACAGCATTGCAAAAAGCACATCCTTCCTCGACAACTAAAATAACAATTCAGACTCACCATAATTCTTCATATTACATTTGCTAAGCAGTTTCCTTCTCAGTCTTGAGGTTATTGTAAATATGTGTGTGTGTGTGTGTGTGTGTATATATATATGTAAATTCATGATAGTAGTCATGAAGAAATGTTCTCCAGTACACTGAAACTTACCGCCAACATTATTCCCTATTTCTTCTACACAAATGGGAAAGCCATAATGATCCTACTTTGGTGATTAAAGGTCAGGAACATTTAAAATCCTAGGACATTTTGCTAACATGGTAGGAAGCAAGGCCCGCCAAGCAGAGCGCACAGGTAAGTGCAGGCCAGGTATGGGCTTTTGGTTTCTTACACGCCTCCCCCAGGACGCAGGAAGCTGCAGTGAAGAACTCAGGATGCCAGAGGTACCAGGTGAGCCCTGAGGATTATGAAAGCAAAGAAAATCAGGACCACAGGCGGTCAGCGCCCAAAACAGGGCCATCTGGCTACCAGGATCTCCGCCCCACAGCAGGGGAGACCACGGTGGCCTTTCATCATCCACTCCAGCCTGTGATTATGTACATGCTCTTCAGAGTATCCCCAGCCGCCCTTACTCACCTCCTACACTCAATAAACAGTGAACTTCAGGGTTTTTTAAGTTAATTATTTTTAAAAAAACAAACAGAGGCAGTGCAATAACAGGCACCCAATCCTATGATCCTGAGGCCAGCCAATAGCGCCTTCCTCTAGCACAGGGCCCCGTGCACAGAAAATGAACCAACTGGGGGTAGCCCATTGGAACAGTTACAGACCGGGCCCTGAAGGGTCCCAGTCTAGATATATTCAAATCTAGACTGTGCCACTAACTAGTTGTTTGATTTGGGGCAAGTTACTTAACCTATCTGTACTTAGCTTTTGACAAAAGAGGGGGTGATAACAGCACTTGCCTCGTGGGATTGATTAAAGATTGAATGAGATAACGTAGATTAGATAAAGTTCTTCATACCTGGCACATGCCAGGCACTCAGGGAACATGTATTATTAAACTGCAGTATGAAAGTTTTAGGTTAGCAAAGGGGAAAGGTGTTGTCAAAATAAAGAGGAAATCTGTCTAGAGTGACTGTATCTTCCTGGGACACCTTTTTTTTTTTTTTTTTTTTTTTCCTTCTTGAGACAGGGTGGCACTCTGTCGCCCAGACTGGAGTGCAGTGGTGCAATATCAACTCACCACAACCTCTACCTCCCAGGCTCAAGCGATTCCCCTGCCTCAGCCTCCCAAGTAGCTGTGATTACAGGCCTGTGCCACCACGCCCAGCTAATTTTTTATTTTTACTAGAGACAGGGTTTCGCCGTGTTGACCAGGCTGGTCTCAAACTCCAGACCTCAAATGATCCACCCGCCTTGGCCTCCCAAAGTGCTGGGATTGCAGGCGTGAGCCACCATGCCTGGCCTTCCTGGGACACTTTTACAGGTAGGAGAGTGGTTTACTTGTCTAGGAAAGTTCTGCTGAAAGGGAACAGCACTGTAGAAGCCTTTTCTGGTTCTCCCCTTAGAGCCCAAGTTTTCTGGATCTACTACTGAGAGTGTTTCCTAGATGAATTCCACTGTCCATGAGGCCACACACAGAAATGGATCAGGGCAGAGTCAGAATCGGTATAATTCAAGAACTTCTAACCTTCAGCCTGAGTGAAGCTGGAACCAGCTCTATAAATAAATAGCTCAGGACTCGAAAAGTATAAACAACCTAAAATCAGTCCAATCAAGGAATGCAGAGTTCAGTACAGGGAAAAGTATATTTTTAACCTGAGAGACTGAAATTTGGGGGCTTAGATCTTGCCACTGACTGGCTCTGTGATCTGTGATTCGCTACAAATCACTAAAAAGATCCTGGAGCCAGACTCCTAGAGTGTGGATCCAGTCATTTCAGGAGCTGTGTGACTTCAGGCAAATTCCCCTGCCTTAGTTTTACTAACCTAAAAAATTGGGATAATAGAACCTACCTCATAACATTATGTGAGGATTGCATAAATAAATACAGATGAAACACTTAGAAGGGTGTCCTCTATATAGTAAGTGCTATGTAAGTTAGGTTATTGTTACTATTACTACTTTTTTGTTTTGTTTGTTTTGTTTTGTTTTGTTTTGAGACGGAGTCTTGCTCTGTCACCCAGGCTGGAGTGCAGTGGCGCCATCTCAGCTCACTGCAAGCTCCACCTCCCGATTTCATGCCATTCTCCTGCCTCAGCCTCCCAAGTAGCTGGGACTACAGGCGCCCGCCCCCATGCCTGGCTAATTTTTTTGTATTTTGAGTAGAGACGGGGTTTCACATGTTAGCCAGGATGGTCTCAATCTTCTGACCTCAGGATCCACCATGATCCACCCGCCTTGGCCTCCCAAAGTGCTGGCGTGAGCCAGCGCGCCCAGACTATTACTGTTAATGTTAGAGGCTGAGCCTCACTCAGTTTATGGGAGTGACGCAGCCGTCATGTATCTTAGAGAACCAGCGTTCCGTGTGGTGGTCACTTAAGAGGGTCCTGCTGTCCGCATTTAACCATGTAGCTCTCTTCTTTAATTTAAACATGGATAGTCTTGAGAGGAGTAAGATTTTGAACCAATCAAGAGTCAGGAAGTTCCCAGAAGATTTGGGACTAAGAGAGTGGGTGTAAGGGGGTGTTCATAACTATCTTAGGATTAGCTGTACTCAAAATACTACCATAAAAATGAAAAGAGATAATATATGGAAGAATGCTTTTAAAAGGGGAGAAGAAATAACTAATATACTAAGTGGTAGTATTTTTAAGTGCTATTAAGGATGATTGTTTATTTCTTAATTGGAAGTTCGTGTCTAAATTCTGTACCTAGACTTTTCCAGACTGAAGACTTGGGCATATCTTGCTAAAAGAGGGGGGCAGAATGTGTTCAGCACTGGTAGAAGGGGGAGGTTTAGCTGAGCCTCTGTGAGGGTTTTAGCAGAGCCTCTGTGGGGTTTCCTGTCCTTCCAGCTCCCACTGCAGAACACTGTGTATGAGGAACACAGCCAGAAGGACGGATGGCCCTGAGGCTTTGGTCCCTGAACTGTGGCCAGGTCGCCCCAGAACGTAGCTGTCCCTGCCAAGTTAATCTTAAATACCTTTGGTGGTCAGGGAGATAACCTTAGGAAAAATCTCCTGTGACCTTTTACAGATTCTGTCTCCCTTTTCCAATCAAATCAGGATTATTTAGAATCGGTGGATTCCTTTGAATTTCTAAATAAGCATGGAGGTCAGGAGCTTGTGATTTCAGGCTGATTCTCACTGTTCTGGTTTATTTGGCAAAATGGGAAGCAAACATTCACCAGAGCTGGGAGAAAAAAGCATGCAAGAATTGGAATGAAGAGATGCATTGGGCTGCTTCTGGACAAGCTGTCTGTCTAGGCAAGAGTCAGCAAAGGCAAGAAGAGACCGTTTCCTTCCCCATTTCTCTTGGTTTCCTGGCTCTTTCCAAATGTCCAGGGGATCCTGAAGGGGGTGAAGTGTCGGGGTGGTAGGGGAAGTGTGTGCCTTGTGCCTTCTAAGGCAACCATGTTGGCCAAAAGAATCAAGCCATGACAATGGCCATCATGAAGAGCCCGCAGCTTTCTGAGCAGAGAACACAGTGAAAGAGCTGTGTGGTTCCTGTCTCAGAGCATAGCTTTCCTTTCTCTAAGGCAATGGTCTCCAACCTTTTCATCAAGAATTCCTATCAGTAAAAATAAAATTGAGGACATATTATGTACATATATATATGTGCATATATACTTTATGTGTGCTACTGAATGCATATATCATATGTGTTGTAAAACACACAAAACAGAAACTAGGAAACACTGAGATGAACTGATAGGTTTATATTTTCCTCTCTTGCCCCAGTGGATTGCCTTGCATCGTGCCCAGGGTGTGTGCATTCAACTTTGGCAATCTTGGCCTGAGTGACAGAATATTGTCACTTTGGAACACTGAGAGGCTTAAATAAATCGAGTTAAGTGACTTATGAAAGAATAGGAGATCGAGACCATCGTGGCTAACACGGTGAAACCCCGTCTCTACTAAAAAATACAAAAAACTAGCCAGGCGAGGTGGTGGGCGCCTGTAGTCCCAGCCACTTGGGAGGCTGAGGCAGGAGAATGGCGTGAACCGGGGAGGCGGAGCTTGCAGTGAGCTGAGATCCGGCCACTGCACTCCAGCCTGGGCGACAGAGCGAGACTCCGTCTCAAAAAAAAAAAAAAGAATAGGAATACAGAAAAGTCCTAATAAGCTTCTCCAGTGAGCATAGGCAGTGAGGGAACCAAACCATCAAAAAGAGCTCTTCAAAGAATAACCCAGGTTTTCCTCTTCAGCTGCATATGATCAATTCTAATTAAGTGGTAACGGAAAGAAGAATAGAAGGAAAGAATTCTTGAAAATCTGGTAACTAACATGGAAGCTATGCTTTATATTAGGTTATGTGAGTAACCTTGATCTCTCTACAAGCTCAAAGTTTCTACCCAAATATATTTATCTGTATTCGAGGCAGGATCACTGCCAGGCTCTGTCACCTGCTCAGGAGAGTCACCTACCCAGTATGCAGGGAGATAACCACAGGGCACACCAAAGCCATTGCAGAACTTCCCAAGCCTGGGTCAGGCCTCCTGACTCTGCACACGCACGTGTACTCCCCCATTCCCAGCCTCCCAGCTTTCTTGACAAGTACCCAAGGAGGATGGTTCTTGGCAGCTCATTCATAAGGTCATGGTATTGTAGAGCAGGAGCTAACCTGTGTTCTATTTTCAGCTCTGTAGTTAGCTGTGTGAGCTTGGGCAAATGTCTCACCTTCTCTGAACCTGAGTTTTTACATCCGTTTAGGCCCTGATATTACCTGCCTACCCCACAGTGTTATCACAAAGTTCACATGAACATACATATGAAGGTGCTTTGCAAACACTGTACAAGTGAAATCATAAGGTATCCTGACTCAGTGCTAAGGCCTTTTCAAGGCACAAGGACACATGTTCCCCAAGGATCCTATAGTTAGCTACCCTGAGGCATTTTCTCTTGAGGAGCCCAGCCCTGCGGGAAACTGGCTTATGGCAGATTTTTAATCTGACCCCAGAGCTCCGGAGGCTTTATAAGCCTAAAGACTAAACCAGGTGAACAACGAAAACATCCATAAAGCAATCTGGGTAAATTTTCATGCTTCCAGGTAATGCCTCGGTTTCTAAGGGGTCACATTTGTTTGTTCAGTCATTCAAGTATTTATAGATCATCTTAACTCTGAGATAAAGTGAAAAAAGAGCTCATGTTCCAGTGGATGAGAAAGACATGGAAACAGTGATTGTAAGACACTGACAGGAGCCACAAGCCAGGTATACATTACAAAGGGCTTTGGAACACTGGAGGCTTAAATAAGGCATGGCCAGCAGGGGCTAAAGACACTCAAGAAAGAGGAAAAGAAGTGCAGAGATCAGGGGTGGGGCTGAGGGGTAAGGAGGGGTGGAGAACAGTATGATTTTCTGTGAACTATAAGGGATTTAATAACTCTTGAATGTAACATAAGGAAGAAGAGGGGTCGACAGTAAGCCTAGAAAGTAAGCAGAAGCCATGGTGGGAGTGGGGTGCTGGCAAGCCAGTAGACAGTGGAAAAGGGCAGGTGCTCTGCCCTCAAACCCACCCCATTTTCCATAGGAGGATCAGGAAGAGATCTGGGGAGAAGAGACTTACCTAAAAGAAAGTTTTTTCTTGAAAAGCCATTTATGCCATGTACTGCGCAACATAAACTCCCCTTGTGCCTCCAAAATTCTTTAGAGAAATTGCAAAAAAGTTATGATGGGTGTGGTATAATTGCTTTTAGTGTTATAGCTAGTTTAGAGGCTGAGTTTTGTATGAAGGATGGCTCAGAATCAGCCCATGCTGATAAAGAGGGAACTGACCTCTGAGTTTTTAAATCATGCCCTGTAATGAATAGTTCATGTTCCTGACAAAGTAATCAAATTCATTAACTAGCTTTAGTCCTAGTAGGAGCCCCTTTTTTTCAGGAATTGACATCAGGCCTAACCTGTTCCAGGAGGAATAAATCTCCTCCATTGAACATATGCTTACCAAATGCCTATCACACTTACCATATACAGACACGAGGAAACCTCAGGAAGACTAAATTCTGTATTGAGGGGCTGTTTGCCTTTCTTGCCCACTCAGGATACCAGGCATCTATAGGAAGGCTGGGCCCATTCAGTCCAGATTTATAACAACTCCTCAAGGAGTCTGTAAAACCAACTGTACTTGTTGAGACTAAGCCAACATTCTTTGCGGTAAGAACCAGAGAAATTTTATTCTCTGTGCTTAACAACAAAGAACTTCAAGAATTGCTTCTGTCTCTCCTTCATGAGAAAAGTGGCTGGCAATCACTCTTAACCTGTCTAGTTGAAGGCATAGCTCTGGTCTGATCTAAGTCACCACTGGGCTTCCTGTGCTGTCATCTGCTGCCTCTTGCCACAGATTCTTGGTAGTATGTCTCAGCCTTTGCATGAAACACAGCCACGAAATACTAAATGCCAATCGTTTCCTATAAACTGCTTTGATTTCCTCCATGAAGCTCTTTTAAAAAAATCTCGTATTGTGGTATTTATAGTTTCCTGTTTCTGCCACCTACATATTCTGGTGGTGGTTGTGCTTTCTCTTTGGAGATAGATAAACATTCACAGCACCAAAGGGAGCAAGGGCTTTGTACCTCTTTTTATGGCAAGAGTCAGTTATGTTTAGATTGAAGTTATAGCTTAAAAAGGAGCCCTCATTGTATAGAAACATGGATGCCATGACACCTCCAGTGCAATATTTTTAAACTTCTCCCTGCCATTGGTCACTTACATAGTAGTGTTTAATCGCTTTGTGGCATATTGTTTCTGTCTTCTAGAAGCTCACAATCTATGTCAGAAGATTAGACACACAAGTGTCTGTTGAAGTAGCTGGAGAGTGAGGCAGGAGGAGCAGAAGGATGGCCAGCAGCATGGAATCCACAAGGGGAGATTTCACAGAGGAGCCTCAATGATGCGGGGGGGTCAGGAAGAAAAAGGACCAGACAGTCGTGAATTCCCAGGACATAAATAGGGATTTCTAGCAAATACACCCAGGTGAGTGCGTAGAACGGGCAGTCAGATGAAAGGAATTAAAGAGGGAGAGAGGGAGCAAAGCCATCCAGAAAGATTATTCCTTCAGCATGTCCAGTGAAAGATCATGGCGAAGGGAAAGTCGGGATTGAGGTTGTTTGGTAGGATGGTGCAGTAGGCATTCTCAGGGGCTTCTGCTCTACCTGCTCTCTCTTCTCACAGTCTACCCCTACCCATGTGCCTGCTGAGTGGAAAAGGGAATTGGTTATCCCAACAGTTATTCCAATCTCCTGGCCTCGGATAGTTGGACCAAGAAGAGCACCTTTGAGGAGGGCCAACCTAAGTTTCCAATGACATGTCACCTGACTGACTGGGCTCAAAAAGATGAATATGGAACCATCAGATTCGTTCTCGTAGGAAGTCCACACCAAGAGGCACAGAGAGGAGATGCCCTTCAGGAATGGATCCTTGAGATGAAAATCAAGTTGATGAGAATAAAGTGGCCGTTATCAGGTCGTGTGTATGCATAAGTCATGGGGTACCACAGGAAGTAGCTGGGAAAGAAAACACAACAGATACAGGGAAGAAAGTGGAGAAGCCATGAACGAGAAAGAACAATCATCTCTAGCACTTCCTGTATGCCCAGTGCTGCACTAAGTCCTTTACATTCAATTACCTTATTAATTTCTCATAGCAATCTTATGACATGGATGCTATGATTATCCTCATTTTATAGATGAGAAACCGAGGCACAAACATAGTGTCCCCAAAATGACTCTCTGGAAAGCCATGATGTAAACTAAATAGGCTGGCTCCCAAGTCCTTGCTTTTAGCCACCACAAATTACCACCTCTCAAAAGGGAGATGAGATAGAAGTGATCCCTGAAGCCACCTGAGATCCAACCCTTCCTAAACTCAGGTACTTAGAGTTATTGGATTTTCCAGACATCATCTGACCTCATGATCCTGAATGGCTTTCAGTTCCTGGCAACCAAAAGAACCCTAACCCAACTGGATAATGAGATTGAGCATTCTGGATGGGAGAGAATGATGTTAGAAAAAGGATTGTTGATGAAGCTGACCCACCTATGAGGAAGCACAAAGGGATGGGATGCATGGATAGGGAGAGATTTTCTTCTCCGATAGCCAAGACTATCCAGCTTGGTTTTACCATCAAGCACCCACAGGGCCACATGGTAAGTCAACTAGATAACCAAACCTACAGGGAGTGGCACATAACCCAGCAGCAGTGCCCTTCCAGCTGGCTCTGCCACCAGTGCAATGGGTGAGGTTGGTCCTGTTATGCCTCCTCCCTTCCAAGCCTTCATTTCTCTATCAATAAAAAGGGGATGATGACAAAAGATGGAGAGAATTTGACTTACTAGGACTCTGGGGGAGGCTGGGAAAATGCAGATTACCTTGATGGGGTGCCCCCAGGGGCAGCCAGACCCAGGTTTTCCAGAGATGGTCTCGCAGAGGGAGATTGGCATGCAAGAAGTTTACCAGGGAAGGTTCTCAGGTTCAGCACCTGTGAGGGTAAAGAGGCAGCAGGACATTGAGCAGAGAGGAAAGTGGCAGCACAGTCATCTGCCAGTTCCATGAGGAACTGGAACTAGGGTGGCCTTTCACATTGCCCCAAAGGGACACATAAGGGCTGTGCTTCGTACCCTACCTCCCATGGAGAAGTCACTGGGTATAGGACGCCCTGTTGGGTGAGGCAGCTCCCTTCAGTCTGGGGCAGTTCCTGGGGAAGGGCTCAGCTGTGAGAGCTTCTAGGGGCAACATCCCATGCAGATAGAAGATGGGCTCCTCGGTCCTGAATGGGAGCTGGACAGGGCAGCACAGCATCAGCTGCACATGAGAGCAGGGCCGCACTTCCCAGGGGCCAAATAAGCAGGAGAGCACCAGCTCTGGGGAAGATGAGGGACTGAGGACCAGGAGGAGGTCGCAGAAGTTTGTTACACGCAGATACAATCCTGTTCTGTCTCTACCTGAAACCATCTGGAAGTTAAGTGACCAAGGAAAATGCTGCTTGTGTCTGGGTGTGAGTGTGTGGAGACTGTAAAGGGATGGACTTCTGTAGCTGGTCTGAGGCCAGCAGACCTAACGAACTTAGCAAGGAGTCAGAGAGAAACTGGTGACCAAAAGGTAGGAAACTGTAGGGAGGCTGTAGAATTAAGAGTTTGGGCCAAGTTAACCTAAGCCACTCGTGTCATATTAGACAACGGCACTTTTCCCAGCATTCAGGTGGGTTTTGAGGATTTCAGACCTGAAAGAGCAGAATACATCTATTCCCAGCCCATGCCAGGGGCTGTTGAAAGAGATCCTGAGAACCGTGCCAGGCCTGATTCAGGTAACAGGAAGAGACATGGGAGAGGATAAGCCTCCGACCAAAACAGCTTCACTTCAGAGAGTTAAGGGAGTTTTATAGACTGAATCATGTCCTCCCCAGAGTCATACACTGAAGCCCTAATTCTAGCATGACCATCTGCAAGCCAAGGAGAGAGGCCTCAGGAGAAACCAACCTTGATGACGCCTTGATCTTGGACTTCCAGCCTCCGGAACTGTTGTTTAAGCCACTCCAGTCTGTGGGATTTTGCTATGGCAGCCTGCGCTAAGACAGGGAGACAGGCCACCCACCAACTGAGAAGGTGGGTGCCAGAAGCAAAGCCAACCCGTGTGTCCTCACCTCCCTCTCCCTGCTCTTTCCTGATCCACAGTCTCTGACTCTGGAGGGGACTGCTCAGTGGCCAGCAGATGCCTGGCAGAGGCACGTCTTTCCCGCTACATGTGAACCCTGGACCCACGTAAAATGCCAGAAATCAGGAGCTCCTGGGTTGCTTTGCACGTCTGCAAGCACCAGCTTCTTGTTCAGCTGCATGCACTTGACTTGGAGGGAAAGGAGCAGCTTCACACACGGGCCTCCTCGTCCCCTGCTGTTGGCCTGGTCGTCGCCAATGTCACTGACCTGAATTCAGTTTTCAAAGGAAATGTGATTCTTTTGGTTCCAGCTCAGAACTTGGATAAAAAGTATGCTCCAATTTAAGAAAAATACCCAATTCCCAAATCAAAACTGAAATCTAGAAAGGTGAAAGAGTTGACTCTCTGGGCCTCCTTATCTGAAAAATGAGGCAGTTGCACTAGATTTGTGGGTTTTCTTTAAAAGTTTTTTTTTTTTTTTTTTTTTTTAACCACAAGAAAACTTTCTTCAAAAGAAATGTTACCAGGAAGCAGAAACAAAAGAGGGGCATAAGGGTTGAGCTGCTTGATCAAAAGGGGAGAGAAAGGTTGAATTCCAGAATGCTGCCCTCCAAGGCAGGGCTTTGCAAAACAAAGTCTAAAAGGCATTTTACTCTCATCGCCTACATGCTCCTCTAGCTCCTGCCTGAGGATCCACAAAGAGTCTGTATTCCCACACACCCAGCTGTAACCCCACCAGGCACCTTGGAACCAGTCACTGGGAACTTGGGCCGCCCTAAGAAGGGAGCAGGTGCGGGGCTCGGCAACGGCAAGCAAGCCCGGGTCCAGGTGAGCTTCCTCAGCTCCTTCTCCCAGACTCTCCATACAGGAGCCAACACTGACCACAAGGAGAGGGAGGGCTGGGTGGGGAGAGAGCCAGGGGAGGTAGGCCTACTGAAATTCCTGCACATAAAAACAGGAGGGGTGGGTCCAAAGTGGCACATCCTGTCACAAAGAAGGTGGAAGCAGCAGATGAGAATTCGCTCACCTCCGAAGGCCAAAATCACTTGGAATAAAGAAAATGTGGTACCTACACACCATGGAATATTATGCAGTCATAAAAAAGAATGAGATCATGTCTTTTTCAGGGACATGGATGAAGCTGGAAGCCATCAACCTCAGCAAACTAACACAAGAACAGAAAACCAAAGACTGCATGTTCTCACTCATAAGAGCTGAACAGTGAGAACACATGGACACAGGGAGGGGAACAACACATACCGGGGCCTGTCAGGGGGGCATGGCAAGGGGAGGGAGAGCATCAGGACAAATAGCTAATGCACACTGGGCTTAATACCTAGGTGATGGGTTGACAGATGCAGCAAACCACCGTGGCACACGTTTACCTGTGTAACAAACCTGCACGTTCTGCACAGGTATCCCAGGACCTAAAGTAAAATAAAATTTAAAAAAGAAAACACTTGGAGACTCTCCCCAGGGCCACCTCTCCTGCGCACCTTCAGCCTCCCCTTCTCTACCAACCTCTTCTGACCATCAGGCAAATGTGTCTCTCCTCGTGACAGATCAAACAAAACTCGACAAAAAGACCTTCAGCTCCTTGTTCTCCTCCTTGCTGACAGCTTTTTGAAAGTACAATTGTCTCCATCTCCTCGTCTTGTATTCACTTTCCAAATGTTCTTTTCTGCATGCACATGTTTTGATTCCTTGCTCTTTTCTGGGTTTGCATGGCCAATTCCCTGTCAATCACTTATTTTTGTGAATGGGTCACTAGAGCAGAGGTCATGACCTTGGGCTTGTGTCTTTGCAGGAAGAAGCTGAGACATCCCTCAGGCTTACACAGAGCCCCCTCCATTGAAACCAAGCACACTAAGCTCACCGCCACCCTTCTTGGTGGGTCCATTAGTGCTCATCTCCCATTCCCTCTGCTTCACCAGAACCTCAACTCCAGTCGCTCACCAGCTGCCCCTTAAAGGCACCCCTCACTGGCTGCTGCCCTGTCAGTGAAGAGCAGCTCCCTCCACCAGAAGGCTTTCCACTCCCTTTCCCCTAAGCCAATCACTGCCTCCCTAACATCTCTCAATTCTCTCCATTCCCACTGCCTCTGTCCAGTTGAGACCACCATCACCTCCAATCTGCATCACTGCTGATGCAGCCGTGACTTCTGAACTGGGCTCTTGGCTCTGGTTCCCTCCTCTCTAATTAAGAATCCACATTGCTGCCAGAGCGAGTAACAGATCTATCAAATCTGTTACTCTGTTGAGTAAAAGTCAAGGGATAAAAATCTCAACTCCTGAGTGTGGCTTAAATTGTGTCCCCCCAAATTCATACGTTGAATTCCTAACCCCCAATATGACTGTTTTTAGAGATGGGGCCTTTCAGGAGGGCATTAGGGTTAAACATGGTGAGACGGGTGAGGTCCCAATCTGACGGGATAGGTGTCATTATAAGAACAGGGTGAAATGCCAGTGGTGTGTTCTGCACAGAGGACACAGTGAGAAGGTGGCCCTTTGCAAACCAAGGAGTGTGGCTTCAGGAAAAAACAACCCTACCAGTCCCTGAATCTTGGACTTTGAGCCTCCAGAGCTGTGAGGAAATAAATGTTGCTTAATTCAGTTGTTATGCCACAGGGTCTGGTATTTTGTAAAGGCGGACAAGCTTCCTGGGATGGAGGCCTTTCATACACTTTGCGCCCCCCCATCTTGGGCCTGCTCCCTTTCATGCCCATGCTCCAGCCAGATGGAACTGCAGGCACGTCCTTCAATGTGCCACATCCTCCTCAAATCATGCCCTCACCATTTCCTCCACATGGATGTGTCCACTGCGCTTACCATCTCTACCACCCGGATGGCTTCCATACACATATTAGATGTGGGCTTCAGACAGCTGTCTAGAATTGTCATCTCTGCTTCGCATCCCACTTAACCTGTCTCTTTTATATGAATTAATGATGCTATATTTTTTCTTAATTTTCACTGATGCTTCTTTACAGTTGTATCATTTATTCTTGTGTGTCCGCTGTGCTTTGTATCCTTCTCCTTCAAACTCATGTTAAAACTTGACTACTCCACACCATATGTCCAGACCAGGTGACTGACACCCACTGATGCCAGAGGGCTTGCAAAGCTCCCTGGACTCCCTAACTCTGCTTTTCATGTGCATCTCTGTGCAGGTGTGTGTATGTGCATGTGTGTGTGTTGTATGTGTGCAGGTGTATGTGTGTGCAAGTGTGTGTCTGTGCACGTGTGTGTATGTGTGTTTGTGTACACATGTCTGTGTCTTTGTGCACATGTGCATATATGTATGTGTCTGTGTAAGCATGTACATGTGTCTGTGTGATTGTGTAAGCACGTTCATGTGTCTGTGTACATGTGTGTACGTGTCTGTGTCTGTGTGTCCATATGTGCATGTCTGTGTGTGCATGTGTGTGTCTATGTGTCTATGTATGTACGTGTGTGCATGTGCACATTTGTGTTTGTGTTTGTGTGGCTATGTGCCTGCATGTATGTGTGTGCGTGTTTGTGTGTCTGTGTACATGTGTGCATGAGTGCATGTGTGCACCGCTCCGGATAAGCCCTCCTTCCTGTCAGTGCCCTCTCTCCCACAGCCCAGCTGGATTTGTCTGTCCCGGGAATGCTCCCACAGGGAATGTTGTGCCTGCAGGCTCTTGTTGATATCGAGCTAAAAATGCAACTGTTGATGTACACAATTTAAGATTAAACTCTTCTCGCCCTCATGCACACCCTTGCCAGCCAGCTGCCTCCTTCAGTGACCTCTAGATGTCACAAACAAGCCAGGTTTATTAGCTGCTAGTGCCCTTAGAGAAGGGAGCTTTTCCCAGCTACCCCCAGGTTGGGGTGGGGGGTGTTAATGCAAGAGCAGGAATGAAGTGGGCTAACCACCAGCCGCTGTGAGGGGCCTCTGAGCACCGGGCAGCAGGACTGCTCCCCGCTAAGCCCCAGCCCCAGGACCACACCGTCCACTGGTTCCTCCCAGACAGGCTTAAGGCAGGATAGTGCAACCCTCTGACATCCTATGGTAACATTAAAAATCCGTACATGGGGAGTTCTAACATTTTCCTCCTGAGCTCAGTGGATTGACTTAGGCTTCCCTGGCTTCAGCATCTGCTGGGCACTCAGGGGTGCACAGACGCCTGAGAGGACACGGTATTGTGCCAGAGGCACTGGAAGCCACAATAGACAGGACATGTCTTCATGGAGCATCAGTCGTCCTCAGCTATGAGTGATTCAAAATACTTTAACATAGATACAAACACCGCGGTGTTACGGAGGAGGATGCACCACCCACGCATGTTGTGAAGGTTCAGCAGGAGGGCTCGGAGGAAGCTTCCATGCTCTGGGACATTCTGGAATCTGAGCCAGATCACCAAGAGTGTGTCTTCTTCTGAGATAGGGGCACTAGGCTAAAACATTTCTAAAACAATGCGCTAAGTGGAGACTGTGAGGCCTGAACGTGAGGAGTTTTAAGAAACTTGGAGTTACTGGGTGGCTGAGTGTTAAATAAGAACATTTGTCCTTTACCTTAAGTGAGCTTTTACTCACTCGCCCATCCATTCATTCAACAGATATTTCCTGAATGCCTACTCCAGTCCAGGCACCATGGAAGATGTTGGGCCAATTATTTGGGAAAAGTCTCATCTTAATAGTATCAGACACAGGGAGAAGGAAAGGACAATTATGTTTGGAAAATAGGAGTAGCAGTTCCTCTAAATCCCAAATACTCTTATGTATCTCTGTTTCCCTAACTGCAATGACGGTTACAGAGAGGATGATAAAGGAGAAATACTTTGAAATGAAAATTGCTATTTATTTGCAAATTAATCTAAATTATGAGCATAATTTGTTCCTCTGGAAAATACGAATTGAGCCGCAGTGCATGCTAGGACTTGTGCTGGGCGTGACGGGGAGGACAAAGATGGTCCCAAGGAGAGCTGCCCACACAGGGGATCTTGGTAAGGAGACAGGAGACGGTGCAGATGAAAAGCCTGGGATGGATCAGTGGGTGCTACGGGACTTCCACATGAGGAGAGGTGGTCTGCATTGTACACTATTAGTGGTGTGGTTACTCCTTTTTCTCCTAAGATTTCACGATGCTTATAAATAAATACAATAAACAGAACAATGGCTATACCGTGAAGGCCTGTGAGCAAGTGGCTGGTTCGCCAATGGTCATCATCAACAACGTCTCAGCAGCTCAGACAGGACTGTGACGAGCCTCATCACGACTGCATGGATGAGGCACAGGCCCTGTCTGAAAAACACAAGCTGCAGGCAAGCGTGTGTCTGTGTGCTGTGCTGGTGTTGCTGGAAATACACTTGGGAAGGTGATGCCCACTGGATTAAACCCATGATGCAGAGAAGAGTTGTAAGATCTGGTAAATCGGTTAGCTAGAATGGAGGGGACCAAGAAGGTGGGTCGTACATGCGAGTCCTCTCCTCCCCTCTGTTCCTCTCCACAGACTGTTCCCCAGCCAGAAGCATCTGGTGAGCCTCTGCAAGTCCTCAGAGCTAGAAGGATTAGAAAGAGGGAGAGACAGAGATCACATGTGGATGACACCACAGTCATTGAGAAGGGCCTCCAAGCTCACGCCTACTGGGGATGGCCTCGTTGCCATCTCTGGATCCAGAGGGCAAATTATTAGCAGTTCTATTCAGAAAAAGGGCTAGAGAGCAGGGGCAAGAAATCATGCTTGCAGTTGCTCTTGAGGGCAGATGTATTAGCTTGCTAGGGCTGTCATAAGAGAGTACTACAGGTTAGGTGACTTAAGCAACAGAAATTTCTTTTCTTACAATCCTGGAGGCTAGAAGTCCAAGCTCAAGGTATCAGCAGGGTTGGTTTCTTCTGTGGCCTCCCTCTCTCTTTGGCCATCTTCTCCCTATGTCTTCACGTGGTCTTCCCTCTCTGAGTCTGTGTTCTAATTTCCTCTTTTTAAGGACACCAGTCATATTGTCTTAGGCCCCACCCATATGACCTACTTTCATCACCTTCTTAAAGGCTCTGTCTCCAAATATAGTCACATTCTGAGGTACTGGGGAGTTAGGGCTTCAACGTAGGAATTTTGGGGGGACACAATTCAGCCCATAACCAAGTGTCTCCTTACCTTTGGTAAAATGAAGCAATAGGAAAGAATTAAAAAAAAAAAAAAAAAAAAAAAAAAAACAGGTCTCTGTGCAGAATGCTATAAAGGCCTCACTGGGTCCTGGTGTAGATGACATGAAGACTGAGCCAACTTGGCCCTTCTTGGCCAGGACCTCGGGAGGGACCGGCTCCTCACAAAGGCCTTCTCTGAAGAAGGGTGGTGAAATTTTAGGAGTTTGTTGACCCAACCACATGCATGAAAAGGGAGACCCTCCTTGATCCCAAATGTGGTTTGGTCTCACGGCCCAGTGAAGTGAAGCCATCTGCACAGACGGCTGTCAGGGCCTGGTCTGAGCTACAGGCAGCACTTCCCAGAGATGAGCCCTGATGTTTCCTCTTCTTTCCCAAGAACATGCCCCCAAATTCACGTTTCCCCACTAGCCCAGGCCAAATCCCCATCTTTTACATGTGGTGTCCCAGGAGGCCATGTGGTACGGGGTTGAGATCTCTGTCACTGTAGAGGCCTGAGCCTTCAAGAACCTGATGGAGAAGCAGCTCACCCAGGAGCATCACTTTCCTATCTGGGGAAGTGTGGGCTTTCCTGGGTGCTGACAGCAGGAGGCATCTGTAATGCTGCTAACAGCTCTGTGTGGCTGTAATCTGGTTTATGCAAACCCAGTCACTTCGCAGCCCACAAGGAAGGCTGGAAGGAGGGATCTGCTTTGATCTCTTATCAAAGAAGATTTTGCATTTACGTGAGAATGGCTAATGCTAAAAATATTGCTCTTTGGGAGAAATGGCCCATCCATGCCCTAAATTTATAATTTATAACGATAATGTAGCATCTTGGAACACTTGTCATTAAACAAACAAATGTGAAACTCCTCCTTTATTTTTCACATAAAGACCAAATGACGAGAGGGCAAAGCACCCAAGTGCTCATGCCTGTGTCCAAACCCTGCTCTTGTGCAAGAGTCCTCCACCGCCCCGTGCTCCAGTCTGACTGTAGCTTCCAAGACACGGGAAACTGCTTTCCCTGGCCCAAGACTCTGCACAGAAGGGCTGGGCTCCAGCAACTTGGTTTCAGAAGGAAATTTCTTCTCATTCTGATCCAGCCCAAGGAAACAGGATTTAAGTCAGGAGACTGGGTCTGAATCTAAGCTCTGCCACTCACCAGTTGTAAGGGATTCACCTGGGTGAGCTCTTACCTCTGAGTCTGGACTTCCTCATCTGTGAGATGGGAATGATACGATTTGACCTTCCTCCTTCCTCCTTCATGGGGTTTGACCTTCCTTCTTCATGGGGTTTGGTGAGAATCAAATGAATTAGTGTATGTGAAGGTGCTTGTAAGCAATGAAGCTTCATATACATTGCAGGGGACATTTTTTGGTTTTGTCACCCAGCATCTTTTACCTCACCTTCTAGTAACAGTATAATGACTATACTATAACCTAACCTGAACTGTTAGTCCCCAGGCTACTGGTAGACTTGACCTTCCTCTTGTCTCCAGTGGACTTGACCTTCCCCTAGTCCCAGGAGCTGAGTGTCGCTCAAGGCCTGGCACAGGGAAGCCTCGCTCCCCCACCCCCCGCCCCTGTCCTGCCACAAGCCTCCTCCCGTGGTGGACTGGCTCTCAGAATCCTTTCCAACCTCTCTCCAGTTTGCCATCCTGTATTGCAACTTGCAAGAGCTGTACAGCTAAAAACTACCTTTTCCTGACTATTCTGTGGGCAATGATCTGAATGTAAATTATTATCCAAAATGTTCCACTCAAAATTTGGAAGACAGGTATGTGACACTTGTGTCTTGGGTTTGAGAAGCAGATGGGTGGCAGTGCTGGCCTCCTGACACCTGAATTACAAATGTGGTATATGAACTTGAACTCAGTTGTTCCCATGGCAGCCTCCTGATCCCCCATCTTGCCAGGTGTTTCAAAGACCATGCTCCCTGAAGCAGGTCAGTTCTGCTGTGTTCTGGGAGTCATTTCTGAAGATTCCACCTGGAACTCACCCCTTCAGACCACCCAATAATTCTGCAAGCATCCAGTATCGGCATTAAATCCTGCTCTGCTTTCAATATCTAGAGTGACTTATGTGTTCTACAAATGAAACCCGCCTGGTACCAATGAAATGGGCACTTGGAACCTGACTTGGACCCAAGAGTTAGATCACACAACATCATTCAAACAGCTGAGAAATGGAGGCTAAGTTTCTGATGGACTCGGAGGTTATGAGGCCAGAGCAGCTGGCAGCCCTCCTGCCTAGTCTGAGGTAAATAACCAACCTGAGAAGGGCCATGCCTAGAGGAGAGGAGCCCGTTCTTAACAACTTTTGAGTAGCTGAACAAAACAATGTCTTGCGCCAAACCTACCTCTGGACTCTCCAGTTACATGAGCCAACACATTCCTCTAGTCTAAGACAGTTGGCATCAGACTATTCCATCATTTGATCAAAACATAATGTGTGAGGGATGTGATGCTAACAGGAGCGAAACCACATGGCAGCAGTGATCAGATGGTTATAGATCACATATTCTCAGCCAGAGGCTGGGGATCTCCTGGGAGCGTTTTATAGGATACACATGAACAGGTGTGAGCCTGGGCCTTCTGGATCCCATGAGGGACACATGTGGGCAACTGGAAAACCTCACAGGTGAAGGGGGTCCCATATGCACCCCTAGGGATGGGGGCTGCTATGGACCAATGCATAGGGAAAGGAAGGCCAACAATGGATAATTCCTTGGAAACATTTGAATGTTTGAATCCCAGTTTTAGGCACTAACATTATTTTTTACTTAATTTTGATTTTCTTCTTTTAGGGTAAAAAAAAAAAAAAAAAAACCCTTGCATTAGGTCATTCAGTATTATAACCAGCAGATGAGAATACTATCGAGTGAAATATTTCAGCCCGGCTTGTGTAAGCTGAAGCAGCTGGGCCATGTTTTTAAAATTGTAATAAATAAGTGAATGCATAATCAGTCCCGCGAGTGTCAGCTTTCTGTTCTGTGTGCTCCCAGAGCTGCGCTTTTTCATCTCTATTCTACGCCCCTGAAAAGAAAAGCAACATAGAGAAAAATGTTCACAGACTGTTCCCTGTGACCTTAACCAACAGAAAAAGGCTAAATTGTTGATGCTTATTCCAGAAGGTATTTCTACCATGGGCTGGGGTGGGTGCAGATTTAGAATAATGCTTCCTTTTCAGGGATACCTGTTCAATCCCAAAAAGCCACCTGGGAAGAAAAGGCAGATGTTTTGATTTTGGGGGTCTGCTATCTGCAGAACCTAACAGTGTTGGGAACAGCCCTGTGGAGTAGAGTGAACAGCCTCAGAAGAAATGTGGATCAGGCATTTTTGAAGTGCCTGGCTGGGGCTTGGATGGCCAAAGATGAACCAGGCATTCGCCATTGGTTCAAGAAATTTACAGTCTACAGAGGAGGCGGCTCGGTGGACGAGCATTTTTTGACAAATGATTTTTATCTTTGGAATCAAACAAAAATTATTCAAAGGCAAAGCTGAAGAATAAATTGGGTGATCAAACCAGGAGACTCCAAAGTATGACTCACAGAATGGCTCTGAAGTCAGTTTTCCAAGATAATTTCTGAAAGTATCATGAGCATTGTTGGAATGCATGGGTAACCTCCTGGGATACTGTTTTGAAGGGGCAAATTCATTCAATATGTAAGTTTCAGTTTGTTGTTTGTTTTTTGTTTGTTTTTGTTTTTAGAACCATCCATGGGCAAAAGGGATCACATGATGAAATGCTTGGTTGATGGCATTTTCCTCTAAGCTGAATTTCCCTAAGCCTTTCCCAGATGTGGAGGTTTGTCAGGCCACACAAATATTAACATTAAATTATACTGGGTCATCGCCTCTGCCCTGGCATCACCTTGAGCCCTGCCCCTTCTCTACCTCCCCACCCCCCGCTAGTATTGCTGGGGTCTCCCCTGTGTGAAAAAACAGCTCCCCTCTCAAGATCCTCTGCCTGGATCCCTCACTGATCGCTGTCCACGATGTCACTCATCGGCATTTTGGCCAGAATCTCCGGGAGCGTGGCCATCTTCTTGAGCTCCTACTTACCTGCAGATGTGGGAGAAAAATACTTTCACCCCAATGCTGTGTTCAATTCCAACCTCTGGACCAGGTCTCCAAAGTCCTTATGGCAGGGAGCTCACTGACCTTCTGTCTGTAGCTTCTTTTTAATCCCATCTCTTATCCACAACAGGGGGACAAACACCATCATGTCCACCTCCTTCCCTCCTCCTCATTAGGCTCTGAATGGAAGTCTGCATGGGCTCCTCTCTTCATGAAAACAGATCCCTGAGCACCTGGCTACCAGCTCATGGCAGCTCTGAGCTGGGAAACTGTCAGATTCAGCCAGGACCTCGGCTACTTAGAAAGTAAGATCAGGCAAGGGCCTTACGAAGTTAGTGTCCCTCCTGTTACTTCTTTTGGTTTCTGATGGAGTTGACATCAGGCCAAAGCTTACATTTGATGAACAAAATGGGAAACAGGCAGGAGGCTGTTCTCTGGGCACAGGGCAAGTCACAGTGCAACCAAGACACACGCCACAGACTCTGGGGGGCAGGGATGTTCCACACTGGGAGGGCTGATGGAAATGAAGATGCCACAGATACTGTTTACCAGGGGCTTCTTTAAGGAGTTAGATTATAGAGGACGTTCACATTCTGCTTTTTAAAAACCTATAATGTTTTAGTTCTTTCACAGAAAGATATTTCCTAAAAAAAAAAAAAAAAAAAAAAAAACTCTACCTCATAGGGTTATGGGGAGAATTGAACAAGATTTCAGATATGAAGGGCCAAGTTCTCCCTCCTTTTCCTCGACACCCAGCCCCCTTCTCCCAGCGACTTCCTAGAACTGTATATTCTATTTGAAATGAATATATTTATATTAAAACAAGCATGAATAGATTATGGAGTAAGATGCAAAATTCACATGAATTTTTAAGATAGAACAAGGGACTTAAAAGAAATTTCCTATCTACGGCTCGGGGGCAGGCATTTGCTCTTGTTAGGGACACTTCAGCAGAAAAGTTCGAGAAGTTCTGATGCAGGTTCTGGGGAGCACAGAGCTGACGGTGTTCCAGAAGCCACTGTGAGGGCAGCATGGCGGTACGGAAGGCACCGGTCAAGCCCCTTGGGCTCAGCCCCCCAGACGTAGCTGTGCACGTCTTTTCTTGAATCCATCCAGGCGGCCTTAGAGCTCAGAAATCCACGCGCATCCTCTCCAGGTCCACACCACCAGCTCCATGTTATTATACCAAAGAACAGTCGGCCTTGAGGAGGAAGAGCTCGAAGTCACACGGCCACGTCCAAACCTAGGCTGCTGAACTCCGCCACGCTGCAGCGGCTGACACTGTCCCACGCTTCCCACCCCTCCCCCACCCATCTCCAATATGGCGGGGCCCCCCCGAGGTGCTGTGGCCAGGCCCACCTGTAGGACGCCTTGATTTCTCAGCCATCCTGGCTAGGGCCAGGTGCCGGCCACTGTGCTCTTTGAAATGGAGTTTTGCTCTGTCACCCAGCTGGAGTGCAGTGGCGCGAACTCGGCTCACTGCAGCCTTTGCCTCCCGGATTCAAGCGATTCTCCTGCCTCAGCCTCCCGAGTCGCTGGGATTACAGGCGCCCGCCACCATACCCAACTAAATTTTCTATTTTTAGTAGAGATGGGGTTTCACCATGTTGGCCAGGCTGGTCTCGAACTCCTGACCTCGTGATCCACTCACCTTGGCCTCCCAAAGTGCTCAGGTGATCCGCCCCCCTCAGGCTCCCCAAGTGCTGGGATTACAGGCGTGAGCCACCGCGCCTGGCCACTGTATTTCCTGGCAGAACAGTCTCCGCTCTTCCACACGAAACTGCAGGATAAAGCAACTCTGATATTTCCAGAGAGGCACATGGAAATGAGCTTCAGGTGTCTGTGGTTGACTCTGAAGAAAGGGAGTGGAAAGGAGGCTCCCCTCCCCCTGAGAAAGAGGCCAACAGCTATCCATGGAGGAGAAGGTGCGTTCCCCTGCAGCCACATCTCCCTTCAGGAAGTGAGCTACTCTAAGTGCCCATGTCCTTCCAAGGGAAGAAACCAGTGGCTCCCACACATGGGGCCTCATGGGAACCTCACCCCACCCCTGGCATCCCACCTGTGGTTTCTCCCACCAGACCTCTCTCTGCAGCCCAGGAGAGACACTGACTTGGAACCTCCAAAGTTTCACATACTACTGAGGAGGCAGGAAGGGGACAAGGACGCCCTCTCCCCTGGCGTGTACTGCAGGGGGAACAGGAAATGGCTCCAGCCTTTCTTCCTCTCAGCCTGTGCTTTCTGTTTCAGGTCTGTAGTCGGTATCTTTGAGTGACACCAACATTTTACAACAAACAGTAAGAAACAAGTCCACTTGTGTGGAGAATGTCCAGAAATCTAACCAAGACATTTTCTCTCTGGAAGGCAAGGCTTCTCTCTGGAAGCCTTGCTTCCAGGTTCCAAACCGACTCTGTCTTCATCCGTTTCTTTCCATGTTCTGTCCCCGCCAGCAGGAACTTCGTAGATGTGAAGCTCCCTAGATGCTTAATTAAGAGGCCAAAGAGACTCTTGAGGGGGTAGTTGGGGCCACACCTGATAGGCAGCCAGCCGATATTTATTTACTAATCATTGATTGTGTGCCAGGCACTGTGATAGCTGCTTGCGATGGAGTGTGGAGCACTGTGAACAAAATCTCTAACCTTTTAATTGAATGAGGAAGAAGGTTTCCGTTATATCGAATATTTGAAGGAGACAGGCAAGATATGGTGGGCGCATGTAAAGAGGATGGGACTTAGCTGGAATTGGGAGACAGAGGAAGAAAACTTCTCCTCCAAGAGGTAACATGTAAGATAGAACAGAAAGGACTTGGGACTGTGGAATGAAGGGGCAGGTGGGGAGCTAACAGCTCCAAACCGAGGCATCAGCCTATGTGGAAAGCCTGAGGTGGGAGAATGGGGTGTGTGTGGGGAGTCAAGATGTCCCGGCCGTCTAATGGTGATGGGGGAACAAGGGCGTCAGCATGGAGAACACGTGGGCAGTGGGAAGCAATTGGCAGGTTCCAGGAAAGGAAAAGACACCATGAGATTTGCATGTTTGAAGGATCGTTCTGGCTTTTATGGAAAGAACTGAGTAGGCAAGCAGCAGTAATCAATTCAAAGAGACCATTAGGAAATATTGCAATTGTCCGGATGAGAAATAGTGATGATTTGCACCTGGGTGGTGGCAGCGATGGTAGGAAGGACAGGACAATTCATCAGAGACTGAGGAGCTAATAGAGTGAAAAGTTGGGGCTTGGCTGCCTGCAGTAGTCATGAAAGAGAGGAGAGTCCAGGACAACCCCTGCTCTCAGGTTTCCCGAGGTTGTATATTAATTGCTTCCTGAAATACTCAACACCAGCTCTCACTGGAAACCTAAGGAGAGCTCTCTGCTTTATGAATGACCCCTAAATTCAGCCTTGCTGAGGCTCAGTTCAATGATACCGTCCACTGGATTTCAAGTCTACTTAAGCATGAGACTTGGAGAAGGCGGAAGACCAGCAACTCCATCTCTAATATGGGGGACAAGGCAGAGCCCTTTACAGGCTGCATGCCCTCCCCTGCCACAGGAACTCCTGGTCCAAAGGCCAAGCCATAGTACAGCCTCCTGCTCCTGCTAATGACCTTCTCAGCATCTCGTGATAATAAAAATGGATTTGCATCATTTCCATCATGAATATTCTGTCAGGGAAAGGGTGCCATTAGTATTTGTTATTGAACTGAACAGGGTTCACTTACCCGGTGCAGCAAAGCCAAACACTGGTATCAGGATTGCAGCAAGAGAAAGTGAGGCATTTATTGCAAGGCACCAAGCAAGGAGAACTGGGCAGCTAACTCCCTGAACTCCCTGATGGCTTACAGGTAAGGGTTTTTAAAATCGAAAAGGTGGCCGGGCACGGTGGCTCAAGCCTCTAATCCCAGCACTTTGGGAGGCCGAGACGGGCGGATCACGAGGTCAGGATATCGAGACCATCCTGGCTAACACGGTGAAACCCCGTCTCTACTAAAAAAATACAAAAAACTAGGCGGGCGCCTGTAGTCCCAGCTACTCCGCGGAGCTTGCAGTGAGCTGAGATCCGGCCACTCACTCCAGCCCGGGCAACAGAGCGAGTCTCCGTCTCAAAAAAAAAAAAAAAAAAAGCGAAAAGGCAAAGGTTACAGGCAAAGTCATAAATCAGTGCATGGTGGTTATACACTGGTTTGACCTAAAAAGGCTTGACATCTCAAAGAGGGTCATAGGTGGATTCAAAGATTTTCTGATCTGCAAGTGGTTCAGGAGGCAAAGCTTTGTCTAAAAATTTGAGCTCACCAGCCTGGGCAACAAAGCAAGACCCTGTCTACACACACACACACACACACACACACACACACATAAATTGGTGCAATGGCTCACATTCATAATCCCAGCTTTCAGGAGGTTGAGGCAGGAGGATCGCTTGAACTCAGGAGTCGGAGGCTACAGTGAGTTATGATCACCACTGCCCTCCAGCCTGGATGATAGAGTGAGACCCTATCTAAGATAATAAAATAAAATAATAAAATAAATTTGGGATCAGCAGGAAAGAGTGTTAGTTCTGGCCTGGGGTTGTGACCTCCTCCAGGGCCCCCAGGAAGAAATGGACAGTAGTCAGAGTTCAATCCTCAGTTCCCCCTTATCTGAGGTCTTTGTACCAGCAGGTGCAAAGTCTGGCAGGAGGCTGGGTGTCTAAAAAACACATGTTAAGATGCGTTCTTTAATTTCTAGAGGGAACCAAACATCCCATGATTCTAGCTTCCCTGGCTATTGTTTTAAGCTACTATTTACCTTCTTGCTTATCAAGTTGCTTGCTTACTTCTCAGGGCCAGCTAGGTGCCTGGAATTCCCCTTAAAGAAACCCAGGAGTTTCCTTTGTTTCCATGCTTTTTGGCAGTGGTGAGGTGCCTGCTAGGCCTCTACGAGGGGTCCCTCCTTCGTCTCATATTCTCACAGCAATCCACAGCAGCAAAAGCCGGGCACAACTTTCCTATCAGCCCCTTGGAAGGTGACACTTAATCTTGTGTCCAGAACTTCAGGTTAATGTCATTCAAAGAAGGATGATGTGACATTAGGAAAAACTGTCTGGGTCGAAATGGTGCCAGGGTATGCCAATGTTTCCACCTTCTGAGAGACCCCTCATACCACTGCCTGCCTCCTGCATTCCCAACGACAGAGGTGACTGAAGGATCAGGGACCCCCTCCCTTATCTTTCAAAATAAGGAAACGGAGATCCAAAAAGGTTTAATAGCTCTTTCCACCAGTTACGGAGAGTGGTCACTCAGCCCTGGGTTTGTTAGAATAGTCTTGGTTATTTACAAAGATTTATCTCTTTGTTGTAAAAAAAAAAAAAAAAGTGGCTTGAAGGATATGAAAATTTATGACATGGGAGGCCGAGGCAGGCATATCACTTGAGGTCAGGAGTTTGAGATCAGTCTGGCCAAAATGAGAAAACCCTGTCTCTATGAAAAATACAAACAGTAGCCAGGCGTAGTGGTGGGAGCCTGTAGTCCCAGCTACTCAGGAGGCTGAGACAGGAGAATCGCTTGAATCCGGGAGGTGGAGGTTGCAGTGAGCCGAGATTGCACCACTGCATTCTAGCCTGGGCAACAGAGTGAGACTCTGCCTCAAAAAAAAAAAAAAAAAAAAGAATGAAAATTTATGATATCATGTAAAGGGGAACTGAGCAATCAGATGGACTTCAGGGCTGTTGATCCGGCATCTCAGCACCACTGCCAAGGGCTTGGGCTTCTCCGTTCTCTCTGCTCTGCTGCTTAGCACATTGGCTTTATCCTGAAGCTGGTTTTCCTCCAGGTTGCAGCATGGTTGCTGGTGGTACCTGAGGCCACCTCCTTCCTCCCTCCTGTTTAGCTGAGTAGGAGAGCAGGGAGAACATTTCTCAGAGACCCACCAAACCTCTCCTTCTATCCCGTGTCCTTCTGGAACTAATCATTGGCAGGAAGGTTGGGCTCACTCTGATGGGCTGAGACTAATCGGGGCTGGAGGTGGGAATGGATCACCTTCCCTTGAGTCACAGGGCTGTGTGTGAGATGACACCTGCATGAAATCAAGCAGTTATTTTAGGAAACAGCAAAGGAGCAAGAGATGTGGGTGACCATCCCAGGGCCCAGCACAAGCTCTGACTGCGATGGGCACTACAGGGCTGCAGAAAAAAGATTGTTTTCTTTGTTTTTGAAACACTTTATCATGGAAAGTTTCAAACATATAAAAAGTGGACAAAATAGCATAACAGATCATCCTGTACATATAATCCAGTCTCAATAATTATCAACTCAGAGCCTGTTTTTTAAATCATTTTTCCTACCCACTTTTCTCTCCAATTTATTAAAATTTCAGATATCAGCCTGGCACAGTGGCTCATGCCTATAATCCCAGAACTTCGGGAGGCCAAGGCAGGCAGATTTCTTGAGCCCAGGAGTCCGAGACCAGCTTGGGCAACATGGCAAAACCCCATGTCTACAAAAAAAAAAAAAAATTGGCTGGGCATGGCGGCACACACCTGTAGTCCCAGCTACTTGGGAGACTGAGGTGGGAGGATCGCTGCTTGACCCTAGGAGGTCCAGGCTATAGTGAGCCAAGATTGTACCACTGCACTCCAGTCTAGGTGTCAGAGTAAGACCCTGTCTCAAAACAAAACAAAACAAACATCCCAGACATCATGTCATTTCATCCCAAATTATTTCAGCATGTAACTTTAAAGGACACTTTTTAAGACAAAATCATAGCTCACCTAAAAAGTGATTAATTAAAAGTAATTTCTTAACATCTTCAAATTATGTGGTCAGTGTTCAAATTTCCAACTGTCTTATATGTGACAAAATTTCTTTCTGCAATGCATTCAAGGGTAAGTTCTCAGAGATCAGTCTTGTCCAACCTTCTTATCTCTCAAAATAAGGAAACAGAGATCCAAAAAGGTTTAATAGCTTACCCCAAGGCCATTAGATTTCTTTTAATTGATCATTTTATCCTGCCTCTTTTCTTAATGTATTTGAGGCAGATCATCACGCAGTGGAAGACCCAAAAATTCATTCATTCATTTAGCAAATGTGAGTTGAGCATCAGCTCTGTGCTTAATTCAGTCAGTGTGGTCAACAGAACTGGGATCTGTAATTAGAAGACCTAAGCTTCTACTCACAGGGTTTCTGCCTATGACCTTAGGCAAGTCTCCCCTGTCCATCTGTCTTGGTGCCTGAAATCCCCATGAGAGTCACTCTTTTGAGTTAGGGTGTTGTCTTGGGAGGCCCCCCTTATGAATGTATACACATATTACTTTACTGGACAGTTGTTCTTTTGGGCTGCCCACATTGAACACTCATCCTATTTTGGAGAAATCCTAGAATAGGTGGTGGGATGGGGCAGTGGGGGAGAAAAGGCTCCCCCCTCACTACAGAAACAAATGGATGTGTAATCTTTTCCCATTCCAGGCAGCTAGAGAGGGACGCTGGGTCTGGGGCTTGCAATCAAGTGCTGCAGCCCGAATCATCAAGCTTGAAGGAGTGACACAACGGCCTGGGGCCACTGAAGATGACCCACGGGTGCCTCTGCCAAGGCCAGTCCAGGGCAGCGGTGTTGAGCGTCCAGAGCCACCAGGGTGGCACCAAGATGATGGTCCGCCAGGAGCCACCTCTGCTCAGCCTGGCCTTGTCTGCTTCCACGGCAATGTGGTTCCTTCCCATCTGTCCATGCCATGAGCTGCCTGTCCTTTCAGTAAGTGGTGTTTCTGCTTCAATTGCCTAGAGTCACTTCCTGCAGTTGGAAAGCAACATCTCTGACTAAAGGAGTCCATTGAGAACAATAATCTAGTAACAGGTTAGGTCTTTTCCAACATTGTTCTGATTGGCTTATCAAGTTCAATAATTGTCATCTATTAAGAAATAAAATAGAACCCAAGGCAGGGCACTTGACTGGACACTGCTGGAGACATGAGAGGTTCAGAGCTGTGGAGACCCATGGCCAGGACCTGGAAGTCTAGTGTGTTACCCCAGAATGCTGGGGGCCCAGGGGTTGTGGGGGAACCTTCACCTCCTTTCCAAATTTGCCAAGGGATGACCCTGAAGAATGGGCCAGTGTAGAACAAGGATTTAGGCCAGTGCTCAGCACTGTGCCTGGAAGGAGGAGACACATGGTTCCCTAGAGCCCCAGACAGAGCAACCTGCTCCACTCACTCCAACCCATTCATTCTCTACTGGACCCATAGCAGAGTCCCCTGCGGGCAGAGATCAGTAGGATGGTCTTGGGGATTATACTATAGATGGCTGCTGGGAGTGGTGTTTCCTTCTGGATCCAAGGGAGCTTGGAGCTGTACCTGCTTTCCATAGAGGGTCTGAGACACTGTCTAGCCAGGGCCTGGGCTCAGCTCCCAAAAGAATCAGCTCCACACCCCCCAGGCAGTTCTACCAGTCCCCTTGCTGGGGTGTCTGTCAGCCTGGACTTAGGTCCACAGCTCAGGGATGTGGCTCAAAATACCATAACCCTGGCTTCTCCCATGTGCTCATCCACTTCAAAGCCACATGAAGCAAGACCATCAGCTGGCTGAGCAGAACACCCACTGCCCTTCCCGCCTCAGGCAGGAAGTTGCTTAATGAACTCCTAAATAGTTACCCGCAATAACCAGATTTCCTACACAGAGTCTGTGGTTTCCTGCCCTCCAGAAGGTGCTCCCAGCCATCCTCCTCCTTGTTCCTCACTGCCCATGAGTCTCCCTGGGCTCAGGTGCCCCCTCCTTCCCTCAAGCTCCCTTCTCCTCATTCTCGCCCTACTTCCTCACTCTTTTCTCTTATTTTCTTCCTAACCTGTGCCTTTATTGTTTGTTTTCTCAGAATATTTCCACTCTCAAGGGATTTTGCAGCAATCCCTGGATCTCCTTCCTGCTAGACTAATAGCTCAGAGGGCATACCCATCTTTAACCCTAACCCCCATTTCTCCCAGATCCAATGATGTTATAGTTGAATGATATCCCCTTAAAAAGATATGTTGACATCCTAATCCCTGGTACCTCAAAGTGTGGTGTTATCTGTAAACAGGGTCTTTGCAGACATAGTTAAGAGTTGTACTGGAGTACCATGGGCCCCTAATCCAATGCAACTAGTGTCCTTGTAAGAAGACAGCCATGTGAGGACACAGGCAGCTGAATAAATGAATGACTGCCTACACAGAGGAACTAAAACTCCTCCACGCTGGCAGGGGCAAGAGAGGGAGTGGCAGGGCTGGAAATAGTAAACACAGTGAGCAAGTGACAGAGAATGAATAAAAGCTAATTTTTCATTTGTCTAATGAATCCAAGTGAGAGCTATAGTGAACGCAAGTCCTCCCTGGGTTCTTTTCCATCTTGTGATCACCATTTCTCTGCTGCTAGAGGACCTCATCTATTTGATTTTCAACTTGGCATAACCAGGTGAGCCCACCCTGGGTGACAGAGCCCACCCAGGTGGTTCCCATCCAGCACTCCGGCCTGGCATCTCCAAGGGCGACCCTAGCCAGCACAACCAATGCATCTGATGGTTCCAGACTGGAACAAGGAGGCTGAACATGAGCCCTGGGGGAGCCGTGGGGCTCATGTGTTGCATGTTTGGAGGCTGAAGTGCTCTCCCTCACACTCTGAGCCTGAGTACTGCGCTCACAATGAAGCTTTACCATTTATGAGGCTCCTGCTACTGCAAGGCATGGCCAAGACTCATCTGTAGACACACATTAGCAACTCTAAGGCAGAAATCAGTGCCATTGAACTGGGCAGTGGGCCACTGGAATTCAGAGAAAGAAGATGTCAGTACTGTGGAGGGCATGGTGGGTAGATGTCAAGAGACCCAGAAGTAGCCCTTGAAGGGAGAGTAGCCCTAGAAGCCCCTTTCCCAAAAGACCCCCACAGAAGCCCCCATTATAGAAGGCCCCTCCCTAGAAGCCCCTCCCTAGAAACCCCCTCCCCAGAAGCCCTCTCCCTAGAAGCCCCCTCCCTAGAAGCCCCCTCCCTTCAAGGGCGACTTCTTGAGTGGCAGGCATTTCATGGGAAGACAGCAAAGACATGGGTGTGGGGATACGTTTAGAAGACAGTCAGCCCCTGGCCGTACATGAGCAAACAAATAGCTCCAGAACAGACAATGCCAAGGTGGATGGTACCTGGACCTTCCCACCCAGGAACAAATGTGTCCTTGATGCCAAGAGATGCAGAAGGACTGCTTTCTGAGTTAAAGAGGGAAGCATTGGCCTTTTTTCTATTTGGATGAATAACATCCAGATCGTTTTGGTAACTTCAAATAAAATATAGAGGCAGAGGTAATATAGCATCAGCCAAGTTATTATTAAAAAATAACAGAAGGCAGTCATTGGCAGTGCTGGACCAGAAACGCAATACCCCTGAGGAGCCGACATCATCTATGGGCTGGTAGAGGGGCCTCTCACTTGCTCTCTGGCTGGTGTGTCCTTGTTTCTCCACTGGCATCTGCAGGCTGAGGGGCTATTCAGGTGGCTGACCCAGGGGGATCCCACTGAGTGCTTCCCTATTGGGAAATGGACAGTGAACATTTAATGAAGGGAATGGGATGGGGGAAGTGAAGAGGCAGCATGTGAATTATCTTCTGACAGTGTTAATATGGAATCAATTTCTAAGAAGAGATGAGCATTTACCACCAAGGTTAAAGTGATGGAATACGTGGATACAAGCCTTTGAGACTTTTAAACCAACCGTGTTCATGGTAGGCAATTGCTTTTCTTTATAATGAGAATCGTAGGCAAATTGATAACATACTGTAGAAGTTATTAATTGATGTTTTAAAAGTTACCCCATGGCAGAAAGTTAGAGAAAATGCGTTGCTGACTTAAGCTTCTTCTCCTGAAGATCATCAAGATCTTGTCCAACGAAGTGCCTTCATTACGTCACACTTAACTCATCCATCTTCATTTGCAACTCAACTGGTTCAGCTGCTGTGTATCTCTGGGTCCCTTCAGCCTTTCCCCGGGACAAGCACCGTTTAGATACTCACTTGATCATTAGATGTTTAATGGCTGGGACGTTTGCCACTTCTTGGCAGTCTCAGGGCCCTCGTGTGTTAGGAAGTGGGCCAAATGCATCTAAATGGGGAGTGAGGTGAGATGGAGGGGCTTTTGTGTTAACTTCTGTCTGAAAGATGTGCATAGACTGCTTAGTGTGGAACCTGTCACAGAGCAGCAATGGGAATGCTTGCGGCTTGTCTGTCCCCATCAGTCCATCAGTGATCTTTTGCCCCAGGCGAGGAAGTCATGGGGGGTGGGGCTCTTTGCCACCCCCAGGGCCCAATTCCCACCAGCCTCTCAGTGTGAGCCCTCCACGTACAAGTATGATTCTTGGGCTTAAAAAAAATACATTTTTTATACAATATGGCTCTTAGATGCAAGCCAACTACACATCCAGTGCTTGACCAAAGCAGTGAGCTGTCCTCACTCAGCCAGAAGAAAAAAGTGGACTCTGTATCGGCCATTTTGACAGATGGTGCCTTGGTCTCCAGTGTGGCACACAAATACCAACTCTGTGGGCTGAATTCAGGTGTTTTTTTGTTTGTTTTGTTTTTTGTTTTTTTGAGACGGAGTCTTGCTCTGTCACCAGGCTGCAGTAAAGTGGCGCAATCTCGGCTCACTGCACCCTCCACCTCCTGGGTTTAAGCGATTCTCCTGCCTCAGCCTCCCAAGAAGCTGGGACTACAGGTGTGCGCCACCACGCCCAGCTAATTTTTGTATTTTTAGTATGGGTTTCACCATGTTGGCCAGGATGGCCTCGATCTCTTGATCTCATGATCTGCCTGCCTTGGCCTCCAGTAATTTGGACCTCATGCAATTTTCATCTTAGGAGCAACCCCTGGTTTAGACATGACGGCCCTGAGGACGGCACTCTAATCAGTCCTAGGTTACTCAGACTACCATTACTGAGTCAACCCCTCGCAGTCCTATGCCCCCATGCTAGTGAACTGCAATTCTCCAAACCCGTCTCTATTCTGCATTCCATCTGAAGTAACTGCAGGTCTAGGGAGGATGGCATGATGTGAGGAGGGGCTGATGGAGCAGAGTGTACTGGGAAAAAGGCATTAAGTCTTGCCTTGCTCATCCTTGAGCCCTGGAAGAAGGCAGGCCTGGGTTTGCCCCTTTCCACTTGGAACAGGCTTAAAAATTCCAGCTGAATGAGTCTTGGAGAGCAGGCCAGAGGTCTGAGGCAAGGACACTGACAGGGCCACCCTGTCTCAGCTGGAGGGGACCCCGGGGACTGTCCCTTATCTTTCCTCTGTGGCGGGTCTCAGTTGAAGCCAGTAGTGGTAGGCAACTGAGTGCTAAGCCCAGCTTCCACCTTCTCATAGCAGCGGTCTTCAAACTGGGGTCAAGTACACCTGAGGGTGTACAGACCTTTCAGGAGGATAAATGTCCATGAGTGATTTAGAGGAAATCCACTTCCACAGTCTTAATGTCCAAAGCACTGATTTCTAAAATCATCTCATGGAAGTCTCCATGCCGTAGTTACCCATCGTGATCGCAACATGCAGCCTTACTCTGGGGTGTAAAAACTTCCTTGAACCAAAAGAGGGGAGATTGATCAATTGGTTTCTGGGGGCTTCTTTAATGATTCATCAAGGCATCTTCCATCCTCAGGGCGCGCTGTCTTTCCCTGTCTTATGTATATTATTTCTGTCAAGGGTGAAGCGTGGCCCACATTGAGGTGCTCTAAATTTAGAACAGCTAAGGCAGTATAGGTTAAAGCATTTTAAAATGATTTCTTTCAGATTCAGTCTGCATTATTCAGTAATTAAAACTTACTTTATCAAACCAGCTCATGAAATACTTATTCAAATTATAGTTGGTCCTCATCTTATTTCATCTTATGAAATGTTTAATCTTTTATAGCTCCTAACAAAAATAAACTTTTAAACGAAGGAGGAAGCATTTAGATGTCAACTTTAATTTCTGCAAAGAGATATACAGTTGTTTAAAACTGTTTTAGGGAGCACATGTGCAAAAATGTTTGGATACCATGACTTAAGGGATCTCGTGCTCCCCACCCCATATCCCACATGTGCAAGCTCCTCCCAGCCCCTCGCCCCGGCACATCCAGGATGTAGTCACTAGCCACAGATGGCAATTAAAATTTAAGTTAAAAATTTAATTCCTTAATCGTACTAGCCGAAATTTCAAGTGCTAAGTAGACACGTGAGGCTAGCATCTGCTGTACTGGACAGATCAGATACAGAATAGTTCCGTCATCACAGAAAGTTCTCTTGGACAGCCCTGATCTAGACTATCCTGGGAGCTGACATGCCCAGGAGAAGCTGTGACATCGTCAAAGACATTTGATCATTTAATATTTTTGGAAATGCAGTTCAAGCCCATGACGAAACATTCAAAAGATGCAAAATGGTCTACAGGGCAAAGTCTCCTCCTGCTCCGGCCTCCAGTCACCCAGTTTCTCCCGGTACCAGCTTCTTGGGATTCCCTCCAAAGATATTCTACTTAAGCTCATGACAATACTGTACGGTATTTATGTTTCTGATATCGCCATGAAATTCTGTATTTTCTATATACAACAATGAAAATTCTTGGCTGTGCGTGGTGACTCACACCTGTAATCCCAATACTTTGGGAAGCCTAGGCGAGCAGATCACTTGAGGCCAGGAGTTCCAGACCAGCCTGGGTAACATGGTAAAACCCCATCTCTACTAAGAATACACACACACACACACACACACACACACACACACACACACACATTAGCTGGGCGTGGTTGTGCATACCTGTAATTCCACCAACCAGAGAGGCTGAGGCACAAGAATCGCCTGATCCCAGGAGGTGGAGGTTGCAGTGAACTGAGATCATGCCACTGCTCACCAGCCTGGGCAAGAGAGTGAGACATTGTCTCAAAAAAGAAAAAAAAAAGAAAATTCTTTGGAAATGTTTGGACTATTTTTCAACACAATTTTAGTATTATCTCACATAAGTTGTCTCTGTGGCAGCTTTAAAACATGGCCATAAATCTTCCTGAACATTCCTTCCACAGAGAAGAGAGCTTTGTGCTTTTTTCCCCATTATCTGGGTGAGGTTTTGACTGCTTCCATCATTGCAACAGGGGAGAAGCAACCCTATGTGACTTCCAGGCAAGGTCATAAAAGGCCATGAGACCTCCACCCTGTCTCAGGAATACTCACTCTTGGAGTCCTGAACTGCGGTGTGAGAAGTCCCACTCCCCTACCCTGGCCACACTGGAGAGGCCACACACATGCACAGGTGACACTCCCAGCAGAGCTGTTCATTGGTGGTAGCTGGATTTGGGGGTGAAGAAGCAGTCTTGAATGGTTACCTGTGACTCAGGAGAGGACTTCTGCAATTTGATTGGAAAGCTTAGCAAAAACTTAGTAATTGATATTTGGAAGACTAAGCAATGAAAAAATGAGGTAATTAGTAACTACAAGAAAACCAAAGTTGACCCATAAAAGAATAACAGCCTATATGGTTCAGCTGTGAGTACTTATAGTAATGCTAGCACAGAACATTGATTTAGCCAAAAATGGTGCTGTAACGACGTTGGGAGGGTGGGTGGAGGGGAAATATGCACAAGGAGGGTGCAGGAAGGCAATAAGTGTCTAAAATTGAAGAACCTAAAAATAGCTGTATTATTTGGAAGTACAGATATAAATTACAGAAGAAACAGATGGGCGATACTGAAGCAGGTGTGTGTGCCAATGGGAATGATCCAGTAGCAAGGGAGACGCTGATGGGAGGGACTGAATGGATGATAAGAGGCCACTTGGACACAGCTGAGCAGAGGGGAGGGGCAGAGGAGGCCAGCAAGTGTGGCTGTGCTTGTAGGTTTCAAGGTGGGGGAATGTGAGCATTTCCATTGGACAGCGTCTCTTTCCTCAGTCAAACATGAGGAGAGTTCATCAGCTGAGACTAAAAAGCAGGGAAGGGCAGTGGGAGTTTTAAGGATAAAAAAGGAATGAAAAAGTAACCTAGAAGAATACGAATGCTGGTTTTAACAGAGAAACACAGCAATATTGCCTAGGTGTTCCAAGTACCCCTTTGAGGTCTGCGATGAACTGAAAGGGAAAGCAGCCTGCTTGTTTGACTTTTCCATAGTAATGTCGAGCTGCTTGAGTGGAGAGATAGATGAGTGGGTTTGCTTAGTGTTTTGTAGGAGACTCCGTGGAAAGGCAAGGGGATTCTGAGGATGAGAGTTTTGGAGAGAAGTGTTTATGATGACGAACCATAAGCCCTAAGCTGGACATGAGGAGTGAACAGAAAGGTGGCTGACAAATTGTAAAAGGTGGTGAAGCCAACAGAAAAGAGATCAAAAGAGTTGAAGAATTGTCACAGTACATGCTTAAGCATGTGTCAAGGACAGAAAGCTTATGAGAGAGTGGGGCTTTGGGCTTGCAGCAGCAGAACAGTTTCTGGTGGTGACAAGGTTCAGGCTATCACCTTGAGGTGGAGTGGAGGGAGGAAACAACATTAGAGATGAGAAGGTCCAGGAAACTGAGAAGCCAGGCTGCTAGAGGGGACATTGTATGGTTACTTCAATGAGATTGTCAAGAAGGGCTATGCAGAGAAAAAGATGGGGAGCCAGGAGGTGTGGTACAGTGAATGAGTGAATGGATCACGTGAATGAGGACATGTGATCGAGTGGTACAGTCAGGAAGCCAGAGCCTTTAATGGGCAGGATATTTTGTAAAAGGTAACAGAGGTTAAGTTCCAGGAGCAATAGTAGAGAACAAGCAGGCACCAACACTCCTTCCAGGCCCTAAGGTTCATGGACTGTAAGATATCAGACAGGCTCTGCCAGAAACAGCTGTGTGAATGTTGTATTCTTGGGACCAACCAGGCTCCAATTAAGGCAAGGAAGAAAGAGGGAAGGCTCTGATGTAGGCTGAGGACAGGTAAAATTGAGAGAGTCAGGGAGTGGGGCTTCCAGAAGGCACAGTGGACATGTTTGGGAGGAAATGAAGAAAATGGGTGGGAAACTGGACCAAATCAGGTGACGAGCACAGCAGGAAGGGGATGCGAGTCCAGGTGATAGTGGATGATTGGAGAGGTCTGCTCCTCTGGGGATAACAGAGGAAAATGAACATCAGCTCTTGTCACTCCCCTGCTTAGATCTTCTGATGGCTTCCATCACACTTCGAGTATAACTGAGCTCCTTACAAGGACCCGCAACACTCTCCATCAGTGGTTCTCCAAGTGCGGTCCTTGGACTTGCAGCATCACCATCACCTGGGCCTTGTCAGAAATGCCAATTCTTGGGCCCCACCCCAGAGCTACTGAGTTAGAAACTCTGGGGTAGGACCCAACAACCTATGTTTTAACAAGCCCTCCTCCAAGTGATTCTGATGCACGCTAAATTTGAGACTCTTTGGTGCACATAATCTGGCCCTTCTGTAGCTCTCTGACCTCAGAGTTTCTTAATTTGCTGAGCTTCAGCCACACCTGTCTCCTTTATCGCTGTTCTCAAGTTCATACTCTCCCTGGGGCCTTTGCTCTCACTGTGCCATCTGCCTGGAATGTTCCTGCCCCAGGCTACCATGTGGCTGCTCTGTCTCCCTGGGCAGGTCTCTATTCAGACTGATGCTGCCTGACCATTGCATCTCACCCTTGACTCCCATTCGTTTGCTAATCCATTAGAAAACTCTTACTTCTTCAGGCACTTGCCACTTCCTGACATCTTTACTTTTAAATGTGTTTATGTCTGTCTTCCCCACTAGAATGTAAGCTGCATGAGAATCAGGACCTTACCTGCCTTTTTAACCACTGTGACCCCAATATCTAGAACAGTGGGGTGTCTAGTGGGGTACCTGATAATTGTTTGTTAATAAATGAATGAGATATGATGAAATGAATGTTGGTATTTCTTAGGCTTTGTGCATATAAATGGCTTGGGGATCTCTTCAAATGCAGATTCTGCTTTGGGAGGCAGAGGGTGGGGGCGGGGCGGGGGGTGGTGGGCGCTCAGATCTTGTATTTCTAACAAGTTCTCAGTGGTACCTGGCTACTGGCTCACAGAGTTTACTCTGAGTGGCAAAGTTTTACAGTGAGCTCTTGAATCTGCCTCTTGTGGTCTCAAATACTTAATAGTTTAGTGGTTTCCAGACAATATCCTGAACATGCAGTTACATCTATGATGATTCTATTTGAAACACCTTCCAGCCAGGAAGAACAGCAGTTTTCCTAAACCAGCTCTCCTTGGGAGATATGATGTTTGGGCTTTTTCCAGAGTACAGGGTAAGGAAAAGGAGCTTACTAAGGAGGCTACTGCTTTAAAGGTTTCTGCTGAGTTGTTCAGCAGAAACCAACTTCCAAGTTTCCAGATTAATAAAGAAAAGAGAGCCTAGATAATTACAATCTGTGGCTCATCTGCCAACTCTAAAGTAAGGAATAGCTAAAATCTGTTTCCATCCAAAGTGTTTTCTAGGAAAGCCAACAAGAAACAGCTGAGTGTCCAAAACACATTTTTGTCTCTTCTCTTCCCTGCCCAGACACCATGGGTTGGCAATTAGGTGGAGAGATATCAAAAGAAGAAAATATTTGAGGCTATATCATCTTAAAACTTGGTAACAAATACTCTAATGGAAAATTATGAGCATCAGATATGCCTTTCTCAGAATGTATTCTTAACAGGTGATAACATGCACTAAAGAGCTCTTTGACCAAAAATATTTGGGAAACCCCTGGCCTAAATGTACACCAGTCAGAGAAACTTCTTGGAGCCATGAATTTGCTAAGTTACTTATGACTCTCTGAGGACTTTCAGTACACAGCATTTCCCAAACTTACTGGACTGCAGAATTTTCTAACAGTATCATGTAGAACCAGTGTTTCATGGAGCAAACCTTTAGAAGCTTGTGGAATGAGGTTGGCCTCCCCTGAGGCATTGCTTCAAAGAAGGCGGCCAAGGAGAAATGGGAAATAAGACCAAGGAAAGAGGTAAAAGTATGTGGCTTGTCTCCAGGCCCCTCACTCAGCCTTCTGCCTGCCAGGGATTTCCCAACTTGAATATCTCACCTGTCCCAGCTTTTCCAAACAATGTTCTCTTAATCCCTCTCTTCTTCATTCCCCCATATTCCCATCTCTCTTGGAGCCCTGATGAAGAACTAAAGGGATCACCCATTGTTGTGAGTTAATTTGATACCCCTGCCAAATGTGTTAGTATTTTAAAGAGGATTTATGGAGTGGACCTATCTGACCCAAAAGGAATGGCTCTGCATGGGACTCTCAGGCTGGTGCGAGTGGGTTTTGTTTCAAGAATGTGCCTACACTTACTGAGGGATGTGTTCTTCCTGCTCCTGATATTAAGGGGCAGAAGTCTTGGCTGATAAAGAAATGGCTCTTATGTCAATCTGTTTTATTCTGTGGAGTTTGATGGGAAGGCCTGGGATGCTACTGCTGCCCTGTAAGCCTTCAACCAGTTCTCTTTCAGTAGGGTGTCTGGGAAATACCAGCTACAGTTCCAAGCACTATTTTACAAGTAGAACATAGTTTTCAGCATTTTGGGGTAACGATCAATTTTTTCCACCCCACTTTGCTTATGTGATATTTCTGAATCAAATTCTTATTTTTCTTCCTCTAAACTGCACTCACTTTGACCTTGTAACTGTATTTGTCACCAAGTATATAATCAACAGCAGTACAGAAAGTGAACATACAAGTGTAAATGAATACTGGATGAACTGTTTTGCATTTATTTTCCACAACTTGGATGAAATATAACCTGGACATTTTTTGGGTTTGGATTTTTGGTTTGCTGTAGCACAATCATAGCTCACAGCAGCCTCAAACTACTGGACTGACGCGATCCTCCTATGTCAGCATCCTGAGTAGCCGGGACTACAGGCACGCACCACCACTCCTGGCTAATTTTTTTTATGTTTTGTTTTTTGTAGAGGCAGGGTCTCACTATGTTGGCCAGGCTGATCTCAAACTCCTAGCCTTAAGTGGTCCTCCCACCTCAACATCCCAAAGTGCTGGGATTACGAGCATAAACCACTATGCCCAGCCAGTTTTAAAAATAATATGTAAGCACTTCAAGGAAAATGACCAAGATCTTGTTCCCGTTAATTCCCCAGTGCTGAGTGCCTGGCATATAACAGCTCTGGTAGTTGTTTGCTGATTTGAATATCCCAGTTGTGTTACACAGAATTGTTTTTGTTTCACCTTATTTCTATTGTTACCTTATTGCCATTATTTCAGACCCTCTCCCCGTTGAACATGGTAGTTGGCTATAAATCTTTACGCATTTTGTTTTGCTACTATTTTCGACAAAGCCTGAACACATATATATCATGAAAGGTTTTTTCATCAAGATTTTTCAAGTTTTGAAAGTATTTTTAAGATGCTAGGATATTTAAAACAATTCGACCATCTATGCATTAAGGCAATGTAGAACCAATCCAAATCGCCAACATTGACTAGGCTTCTAGCCACTGATAACACCCCAACTCAAATGGAAATAAGCGGTATAGAAATGTATTATCTGACGTGACTGGAAGGCTGGGGTAGGACCACCTTCAGGGCTGGTGGAATCACTGGCTCACCAATGGGCTCAAATTGCAGCAGCTGCAGGCATCATACCCGGACATGCCATGTCCAGGGGAGGAAGAGGGATAGAAGGGCCATCTCTTCCTGTAGCTCTCTCACGGAAGATGGAATTGTCGCAGAAACTCTCCAGATTTCCCTCTGACGTGGCCACATTTTGGACATGTCCATTCTTGGACCACTTGCAAGGGGAACAGGATTACCATAATTGCTTGGAAAAACCAGGAATGATCCCTGGATATAAGGTGGGGTCAGCTTGCCCTGGGGCACAGGTTACCTGTGGGTGAGGCAGACACCCATGTCAGACAGGCTCCTGCAGGAAACAGGTGACTCACGAAAACTGAGTAATGTGAAGAGAGGTTAACAGTGAGACTACGACAGTATGAGCGGTCTGAGGAAAGCAAAACAAAACAAAACAAAAAAACCACTGCACCTGGAAGGCCAGTAGCAACAGGGCATACTGTTACCATCTTACCATCTATATTGGTTTCCTGTGGCCACTATAACAAAATAACACAAATTAGGTGGCTTAAAACAACAGAAATTTATTCTTTCACAGTTCTGGAGGCCAGAAGTCTCCAGAGGCCCCAGGCCACACTCCCCCGGGAGGCCTGAGGAAAGAATCACTCTGCCTCCCCAGCCTCCTGCAGCTGTGGGCACTCCTTGGCTTGTGGCTGCATCGCTCCAATCTCTGCCTCCTGACGTTGTCTCCTTCTCTGCTGTATGTCAAATCTCCCCCTGCTTCTCTTTTGTAAGGACACTTACTGGATTTAGAGCCCACCCAGATAATCCAGAATAATCTCTTCATCTCAAAATCCTTAATTTAATTACATTGACAGAGACCTTTTTCCAAAAAAGGTCATATTCACAGGTTCTAGGGGTTAGGGTGTTGACATGATTGGCGAGGGGGGGAACCAACACCCAGCCCATTGCACCACCCCAAGGCTGGCAAAGGAAGGTGAGGGTACCACAGACAAAGAGAACTGTGTGAAGACAAGCATCTGAGGGAGACATGGCCTTTTGAAGAGGGTCGCAGCCAGCCTGCTGGGAGGAAGCCCGAGGGATCAACACCCAGCTTCACATTCCCAACTCCCTTTGATCTCCCGCTGGTGTCCCCTACTAGCCAAACCCAGCCAAGGCTTCTGATGTTGTCCATAAAGGTCAGCCTCCCTCCAGGACATAAAGTGGGGAAGAGAGAAGTGGAGAGTGGGTCTGGACGCATGCATGGAAGTTGCAGAGCACAGCAAAGGAGGGAACTGAAGGAAGGAGGAAGGGGGAATGAATGCTGGCAGGCCAGTAACAGAGCCCACCCAGCCCCTTCTCATTTGCCCACAGCTCCCTGACTCTCTGACCTTTAAATGAAACTAGTTTAAATAGAGCGAGTGCTACCATTTAAATAAACAATTATTGTCCTCTGTTTACAAAAGCAAAGCATGTTGATTACAGAAAGTTTGGAACACAGAAAAACATGAAGAAAACAAATGGAGGTTGCAGTTAGCCAAGATAGTGCCACTGCACTCCAAACTGGGTGACAGATTGAGACCCCAACTCAAAAACAAAAAACAAAAATAAATAAACAAAACAAGAAACAAATATATAATAATTTCCCCATATAAATATTCTTAAAGAATAGCATGATTTTTAATGACTACGTAGTATTCTATTACATAGCTATACTATGCTTGTCTGGGGCTTCAGGTTTGAAATCACGTAGGCCCCACCATGCCCTTGATCCCTGGAGAGGTCAACTGTCAATCTTTCCATAGGCCCCGTTGGATGCCTGGCCCGGCAGCTTGAAATCCAGTCCAGCCCAGCAGGGTTGGCTTCCTCTCCAAAATAGCCAGGAGCAGATACCTGGGCTTGGGCTGGGCTAACCCATCAGCTTTGAGCCTCCTTTTCTTCCTTTCTCGAGCCTGCCCCTCTTCCGCCTGAAGTGCTCCTGCAGGGATTCTGGTGTACCTCACTGCCTCCTGACTGAAGAGCACCCTACCTGTGGTACCCCTTAACTGAGTGTATAACAATGAACTTGGGGCCTCCCTGTTTATCATCACACCTCTACACACCATCACTACCTCCTCTGTCCCTGCCTTGCTAGCAGTACCTTGCAGAAGGTCCAAATGTGCATCCTATATTAAGATGTTCTTAGCTTAACATTATCCTCTCCCTGGGTTTTTTGCAGCTGTAAGGAACAATTTCTTCATATACCAGAAGAATAAGTCTCAGGAGTTTGGAGGAGAAACAAAACACCTCTGTTCCTCTGTTCTGGTGAAGTCCTAGACTCTGTGCACTGAGGCCTGTCCCAAAGATCATTCCTTAAACTCAGAGGCAGATCTCTTGCCTGAGCCCGGCCAAGGGATGGGAGTGACTTCCCAGGTCTCTCTCCTTAGGCAGCCTCAGCCTTTTTCTCCCACTCTTCGTGGAGATTCCCAGGACTGTGGTACAGCCCTGACTGGCACCAACAGCACTGGCTGTGTTCCCAAAAGCGTCCCAGCCGCCTAGTAAATGGCTCAAGTTTCAGAGCGTTTTCTTGCCAGAAAATCTATACACGCTCAGGACCCTGAACAGCTGGGAGTGATTAAGCAGGAATCAAAGGGGCAGCATCTGGGGGAGGCAGGGCCTCAAGCTAGCCCTTAGCCTCCAGGAGTTGATGAATCTGCCTCCAGGCTGAGATAAGGGCCCCAGTTGGATGTTAACATATGCTCTGAGCAGTGCTGGGCAGGGAAAGGGCAGCCCAGCCTTTAGGACCAGGGTCACTGTGGGTGGCCCTGAAAGGACCGAGCAACTGGCCCTGACGTTCCCCTTCATGCCTAGGGCACTTGCCCTTCTATGGGAATCTAGTCCATCGCCTTGACTTAGAAACCTCACCGGACCTCTCAGGAGTCAAGAGAAAGCGGACCCTAGGACAGGCTCCTAGCAAAATCAGGGCTGGTCAAGAGGTCTCAGTCGGTGAGAGCTTGTGCTTCAGGCCAACAGCCAAGCTGCAAAGCCTTTTTCCCAGGGCATCTGTGAGAATTCAGGAGACAGATAAGCCTTCATAGGCCTGTGTATTCTTAAGAAAACAAGGTAATTTCTTGACTCAGTTGTAGTTCCCTCACAGCTTGATTGGATGGCTACTATATTAATAGTTCCAGCCTCTCTCTCTGGAATAGCCCGGCTGGAGCCCTCCTCCGGCAGGCCGCCTCCACAGCTGCCTCCAATTCCTTCCTCTCTAACGCTGCCCCAGGCCGGCATCTCTCCAGCAATCCCGTCCAGCAGCCTGCTCCCTCCCAGGCAGGAGGCTACTGTCTGGGAGGTTCTTTTCACAGAGCCTGGCTTGAGTGAAGATGGTCGAAGGCCCTTTTTCCCCCAGCTAGGGCTCCTTGAAGCCCCTTAAACTGTGGAAGGACTTCCAGCTTAGGAGAGCAGCTCCTCCTCCGTTCTCCTCGGAGGGAAAACCTGGGAGCGCCAAGAATGTGCTGGGACAGACCAGACTTCCGGCCTCAGGTGCCCTCTGACCTCCGGTAATTACAGCTTCGGAAGTGGTCGGCTCCCCATCTAGACATTGGAGATAATGAGCCCCGACTTCCTGGGGCTGCTGGAGGTTTAATTGGTTCATGGTGGCTAAGCGGTTGGCGATCCTGGCCTGGAATTCCGGGGGACGCTGCTCTGTCCACAAGGTAAGGGGCAGCCCGAAGTGGGGACCTGGCTGGCTGCCAACCGCCTCTCTCAGCCCCAAGTTTCCTCTCCCCCCACATCCTCAAGCTGTTCCTAAGTGTCCTGCTGCTTACTAGAACCTCTGTCTGGCCTGGGTGGTCTATTCCCAGCCCCCTCCTATTGTCCCTTTCCTTACCTGGAACGTCCACTCCATATGTCCTTGTCTCTTGAATTTGAATCATGTCCTGCAGAAATCCCACTGCGCCAGAAGTCTTCACCATTGATACCAGCCCTACTTGATTTCTCTTCTATGAAGTCCTATCAACCGGCACTTCTCAAACTCTTGTGTGTAGGAAATCTTACTGAAAGGCAGATCTTGATTCAGAAAGTCTGGGCAGGGGCCGGGGATTCTGCATTTTTGCCAAGCCCTCCATGCTGCCTTTGCTGCTGGTTTGCATGAACACTTGGAGGGGCGGGTCATGGATCTTCCCGTTCCAGTGCCCAGGCCTATTTGTTAATAGCACAGGCCTTTTCATTTCCCCCAAATGAAAATCAGTATTTCATTCAAATTTATAAGTTTAACATTTACTTGTAAAATCAATTAGACTCTTCAATAGATACAAAAATATGAAATTGAGTGTTGTAGATGACAGTAGTCTTTCATCAGCTTCAGCTTCCAAATTTATTTCTGCATTTTATCTCTTAAACCTGGTACACACAAATAGTTGGAAATAATGTTTTTTTGTTTTGTTTTGTTTTTTGTTTTTTTTTTTTAAATAACAGCTCATCTGGAAATTTGAGGAGATTCTTCAGAGTAGGTAATCTTGTTAGAAACTCTTCTCCTTTACAGTTGCTGTGCCAGCAAGATTTAGTCCAGGTTCTCCACAAAACCATTTAATCTGACAGCAGCGTTTAATCCTTTGGTGAGTACAATGTGTTAAAATTTAGTATGTAATCTACGCAAATCAATAAACATAATCCATCACAGAAACAGAATCAAAGACAAAAACCACATGATTATCTCAATAGATGCAGAAAAGGCCTTCGAAAAAATTCAACAGCGCTTCATGCTAAAAACTCTCAATAAACTGGGTATTGATAGGACGTATCTCAAAATAATAAGAGCTATTTACGACAAACCCACAGCCAGTATCATACTGAATGGGCAAAAACTGGAAGCATTCCCTTTGAAAACTGGCACACGACAGGGATGCCCTCTCTCTCCACTCCTATTCAACATAGTGTTGGAAGTTCTGGCCAGGGCATTCAGGCAGGAGAAAGAAAGAAAGGGTATTCAATTAGGAAAAGAGGAAGTCAAATTGTCCCAGTTTGCAGATAACATGATTGTATGTTTAGAAAACCCCATCATCTCAGCCCAAAATCTCCTTAAGCTGATAAGCAACTTCAGTAAAGTCTCAGGATACAAAATCAATGTGCAAAAGTCACAAGCATTCCTATACACCAGTAACAGACAGAGAGCCAAATCATGAGTGAACTCCCATTCACAACTGCTTCAAAGAGAATAAAATACCTAGGAATCCAACTTGCAAGGGATGTGAGGGACCTCTTCAAAGAGAACTACAAACCACTGCTCAACAAAATAAAAGAGGACACAAACAGATGGAAGAACGTTCCATGTTCATGGATAGGAAGAATCAACATCGTGAAAATGACCATACTGCCCAAGGTAATTTATAGATTCAATGCCATCCCCATCAAGCTACCAATGACTTTCTTCACAGAATTGGAAAAAAATTACTTTAAAGTTCATATGGAACCAAAAAAGAGCCCGCATTGCCAAGACAATCCTAAGTCAAAAGAACAAAGCTGGAGGCATCACGCTACCTGACTTCAAACTATACTACAAGGCTACAGTAACAAAAACAGCATGCTACTGGTACCAAAACAGAGATATAGACCAATGGAAGAGAACAGAGCCCTCAGAAATATTACCACACATCTACAACCATCTGATCTTTGACAAACCTGACAAAAACAAGAAATGGGGAAAGGATTTCCTATTTAATAAATGGTGCTGAGAAAATTGGCTAGCCGTAAGTAGAAAGCTGAAACTGGATCCCTTCCTTACACTTTATACAAAAAGTAATTCAAGATGGATTAAAGACTTTAATGTTAGACCTAAAACCATAAACACCCTAGAAGAAAACCTAGGCAATACCATTCAGGACATAGGCATGGGCAAGGACTTCATGACTAAAACATCAAAAGCAATGGCAACAAAAGCCAAAATTGACAAATGGAATCTACTTAAACTAAAGAGCTTCTGAACAGCAAAAGAAACTACCATCAGAATGAACAGGGAACCTACAGAATGGGAGAAAAGTTTTACAATCTACCCATCTGACGAAGGCTACAAAGAACTTAAACCAATTTACAAGAAAAGATCAACCCCATCAAAAAGTTGGCAAAGGATATGAACAGACACTTCTCAAAAGAAGACATTTATGCAACCAACAGACACATGAAAAAATGCTCATCATCACTGGCCATCAGAGAAATGCAAATCAAGACCACAATGAGATACCATCTCACACCAGTTAGAATGGTGATCATTAAAAAGTCAAGAAACAGGTGTTGGAGAGGATGTGGAGAAAAAGGAACACTTTTACACTGTTGGTGGGAGTGTAAACTAGTTCAATCATTGTGGAAGAGAGTGTGGCGATTCCTCAAGGATCTAGAACTAGAAATACCATTTGACCCAGCCATCCCATTACTGGGTATATACCCAAAGGATTATAAATCATGCTGCTATAAAGACACATGCACACATATGTTTATTGTGGCACTATTCACAATAGCAAAGACTTAGAACCAACCCAAATGTCCATCAATGATAGACTGGATTAAGAAAATGTGTCACATATACACCATGGACTACTATGCATCCATAAAAAAGGATGAATTCATGTCCTTTGTAGGGACATAGATGCAGCTGGAAACCATCATTCTGAGCAAACTATCGCAAGGACAGAAAACCAAACACTTCATGTTCTCACTCATAGGTGGGAATTTAACAATGAGAACACTTGGACACAGGGTGGGGAACATCACACACTGGGGTCTGTGGTGGGGAGGGGGGAGGGATAGCATTAAGAGATATACCTAATGTAAATGATGAGTTAATGGGCGCAGCACACCAACATGGCACATGTATACATATGTAACAAACCTGCACGTTGTGCACATGTACCCTAGAACTTGAAATATAATAAAAAAAATTTTTTAAAGTAGTATGTAAGCATTTTCAGCATATCTGTTGTTTTATTACTATTTTTAAATAAAGTATAGTTTTAAAAATAAAATCAAGTAATTGTATTACCCTAGAGCAGCTTTCTCAACCTCTCAAAAAGACTGTTGCAATTTTGGGCTGGATAATTCTTTGCTGTGGGTTCTGTCCTATGCATTGCAGGACGCTCAGCAGCATCCCTGCCCTGTGCCTAATAGATGTCAGCAGTGCACACCCTCCAAGGTTGTGAGAATGAAAAATGTCTCCAGACATCACTGTCCCCTAGGGGGCAAAATCATTCCACCCTTTGAGAACCATTACTCTGTAGGAACTAGGATCTGGGGTTTCCAGGGAACGCAGTTTTGAAAATAGTTTACAGCCTTCATTTAGCACTTGGAATATGCACCCCATGTTGCTATGTAGCCCCTATAATGACTCTTTTTTAGACAGTAAAATTCTTGTAAGCAGGACCATAAGGAAAACTTCACATGAACAGTGACTTGCTCAGTGTGATGCCCAATTATTTGTTGATTGACTGATAGAGATACTAGCATCTACCCTGGCTGCCTTATACAGATATTTTGAGAGTAATCTGAGATAAGGAAAGCATAAAAATATAATAAATGTAAGGTGTTAATAAAACTGCCAATGTGCACTTGTTCATCCACATGTATCAACCTGTTTTCTCCCAACCAGAAATAGGAACAGTGTAAAATTCTTTTTTGTTTCCTGAAATTCTCTTTTTCTGATAAAGCGGTATCAGCTCTGCCATTTATTAGTTGTAAGACTTTTAGTACATTACTTAATCCTTTTGAATCTCAGTTTGTGCATCTATAAACCGGACACAATATTCATTTCACTACTGTTTTGAGAGTCAAATGCAGTTATATAGGTAAAGACTTTACCCATCCAAAGAAGTCACAAAGGAAGCACGTAGTAAATGTTGGTTCTTTGTTCTGCTTTGGAGTATCTTTATTCTCACTCTAAAGAAGAGAAGAGGTGGCAAAGATAATATAAAATAGCAGAAAAGTTAAACGTCTTTTCCATTTAGCTTTGCAAGGAGCCTTTCACTAACTTCACTCCTTCCACTCATATGTACACATATTTCCCTACACTCAGTCCCTCATCTTCATCCTGCATCAAGTAAGAAAGTTATCGTTCCACTTGCACACCCCTTGTCTCCTGAATCACCATGATCCACTCCAATTACCCAAACCAGAAACCAGGGAGTCATCCCTCTTCCTATCAATAAGTTCTTCAAGCTCCACTGATTTTGCTTCCATACCTGGATTCCTGGATTCCTCTGCTTTAGCTCAGGCTTTCATCTGTCCTGCTTGAACCACTGCAGGAGATCCGTAACATTTTTCCCACTGTCTAAGCATAGTCCCTTCAAAACCATTCTACACTGTGTTTCTAAGTGGCATTCCCCTGCTCAACACCCTCTGGTGATTTCTTACAGCTCGGAAAAATCAAGTTCAAGTGCCCAGACAGGACACCTGGTGTGCTGATGCAACCCTCACCCTCCAGCCTTATCTCCCTCTCCTTGTACTTTAGGCTCAGGTCATGCTCTAGTGCCTGTGTATTCTGGACTTACCATGCTGTGCCTTGTACTTAGACCGCTAGACACATTCTCCCCACTGAGTGTTATGTCTGTCTCTTCCCTGCTTGTCTGCTTGGAACTTCTTCTTCATCACTCAGTGGCACTCACATCAAGGCATGCCAGATTATCAATAGCAGGAATATAGTCTAATGACATGTGTTCCCGCCCTTTACCCTAACGTTCCTGAGAATATATGAAGTACTGGGTAAATTATCTTCATATTTACATTAAGAAATACAATCAGGCTGGGCACGGTGGCTCAAGCCTGTAATCTCAGCACTTTAGGAGGCCGAGATGGGTGGATTATCTGAGGTCGGGAGTTTGAGACCAGCCTGGCCAACATGGGGAAACCCCGTCTCTACTAAAAATACAAAAAGTTAGCCAGATGTGGTGGTGGGTGCCTGTAATCCCAGCTATTTGGGAGGCTGAGGCACAAAAATCACTTGAACCCAGGAGGCGGAGGTTGCAATGAGCTGAGATCGCACTATTATACTCCATCTTGGGCAACAGAGCAAGACTCTTGTCAAAAAAAAAGAAAAAGAAATACAGGCTGGGCGTGGTGGCTCACACCTGTAATCCCAGCATTTTGGGAGGCTAAGGCGGGCAGATCACGAGGTCAGGAAATCGAGACCATCCTGGCTAACATGGTGAAACCCTGTCTCTACTAAAAATACAAAAAAATTAGCCAGGCGTGGTGGCGGGCACCTGTAGTCCCAGCTACTTGGGAGGCTGAGGCAGGAGAATGGCGTGAACCCGGGAGGTGGAGCTTGCAGTGAGCCAAGATCATGCCACTGCACTCCAGACTGGGTGACAGAGTGAGATTCCATATATATATTTTAAAAAAATTAATATTCTGTATAACATAACAACACAGATAGCACCTATAACACTCAATATTATATACACAACTGACTTCCTTGGGTGCCATCCATGTTTCCCCACTGCTGTTAACACTGCATTCACTTCCTGGGCTGGCATGTGAAACTTTGGAGTGTTTATCCTCCAAAGTTATGGCCTTTCTCAGAAATCAAGATACTGCCATTTTGTTTCCCGTGAGCCCCTGGGCAATGCGTCTTTTTGGACTGTGTAACTCAGTTCTTCTGCAAGGAGATTCCAACTTGGCACATGGAGGCATGGAGGTGCCTGGGAGACTCCCCATCCACCCAGGGATTTGCCGCCTGTTTCTCCCCTTCTCTTCACTCTTCTAGCCCCATCTTTTCTCTTCTCCCCATTCTCTATCTTTTGGATTTTGCTTTTTCTTCCACTTTTATCCCTGTTGGGCAAAATGAAAAGATTCTCATCCCAGGAAGGGTAAAAGCGGATGTTCTGAAGTTGTCTACTAGCTAATTCAGCACTTAATATATACCAGAAACTGTGCTAACAGCTTCACACCTGTTAACTCATTCAATCCTCACAATAAGCTTGCCAGACAGGAACTTGTGTTTCCTCCACTTTTATAGATGAGGAAACCATGACCCAGAGAGGTTAAGTCACTTGCTCAGGGCCCCATAGCTAGCAAGAAGCATAGGCCAAATTTGATCTCGGTGTCTGACTGTGGCACCCACACTGAGTCCTGCACCAGTTTTGCAAGCTGTGTCTCAACATCCCACAAAGGTGTCTACTCCATGGGGCTTCTTGACCACCTCTCCTTCAAAGAAAACAATTTTAAGAATAGAGAAAATAAACCAATAGCATTTCTTCCTATATGCTGTTTCTGTCCATGCTTTTATTATTGCATGTGCCACAACTCTGTGGTAGGACTTTAGAACTATGCCTTTTTGGCCATCTTTCTATCCTAAGAGCTTAGTGCACAGAAATTTGTCTGGGTGAAGATATTTTTCTAGAAACAGCCTAGTCGCAGAGCCATAGTCACCAGCTCATGTCACCACTGCAGTGGTCTTGTTTCATCTCTTCTGTAGGTCAGCTGGTCAAAGCCACAGGACTGAAGCAGATGGCTGAGTCTGCAGATGGTGCAAGGCTTCTGATGGAGGACCTAGCAATTGAGGTAAAAGTGCAGCAAAATGTTCAAGAAAAATATCTGAGCCTGTGGCAAACCACAGTCATCATTGCCCTTCTGTTAAACCAGAAGGCTTCCGAGCCTGAGAGCGGGCATGTTTGCCTAACCACAGGCTGTCCTCATTGATTAAACAGTTTCTAAATGAAAATGAAATAAGAGCTCTCTGCACTGTAGTAGAAAACATTCCCTGTGGGGCCAGTACTGCCCAGACCTGGGAGTGAGTGGGAGACAGCAGCGTGGGTGTGTGCGAGTGTGTCACCTTGGCCGCATGCCACCCTGCACCACTCCACAGTGTGCCGTGGGGTTACTCAGTGTCACCATATCCTGGCTCAGTTGGTGCCCGTCGGTGTAATATGGCGCTTCTGTGGGGCTAGCTTGATCAAAGGAGACTCCTGGGCCTTCTTTTCCAAGACCTTCCTTTTCCAAGACTCCCCACACCAGGTCTTGGAAAAGGAGTCAGAGAATATTGTCAGGGAGAAAAATGAGTGGGGGCTGGTGACCCGCCCCCCCCAGCCCAGAGGGAGCAGAGGGGACAGCGGAACAGGGCAGGGCTGTGCTCTGCATGTGCCTGTTCCTGTAACTGAGTTCCAGTCTTGAGATGTGAAGGCATCTGCTGGAGGAAAGTGGGCTAGATGGCTATGCCCGGGGAATGGTCAGGAAAGAGAAAAGGAAAGCGTGGCCATTAGGACGTCAACCATGCTGCCAACAGGCTGCTGCATCAATGTGTCTTGTGGCAAACTGTCCCTTTAGTGACCTGAAGATCCTCAGGTGACACAGCAGCTTCCATCCTCCAGATCAGTCCTGGCCCTGTGTGCCCCAGAGCCGGGGAATGGCTGAAGTAGCCACTCCTTCAACGCCCACTTGGCTCTCACAATGCCCCCAACCTTCTGCCCAGGAGAAGCCAGGCTGAGGGTAGAGGGAGGGGAGAGGAGAGATCATAACCCAAATCAATGCCAAATCAATGGCAGCCTCCTGTCATCGCATCCTTGGCGTAGGGAGTGGGCACCAGAGAAGGCACTGGGTGCAGGGAGGAGGCAGATGATGCAGCATGCAACCCCACATCTCTGAATCCACTGTGAGATGCGGCCTTTCTCCCCACCTCCCTTTGTAGGATGGTACAAGGGTGGGGAAGAAGCAGCTGCAATCCTTCCTCTACCTCTTCTTGTTCGTTCTTCTTGCCCTTTGGGTCCTCCTCCAATTCTGACATTCAAACATGGAGACTTAAACATTTGAGACTGGAGAATCTGGCTAGAATGTGCACAGTCACATTCTGGCTTTGTGCTGGGACCGAGGACCACAAGGGGACACCATCTGATTCATTCATTGCCTCTTTGACTTTGTTTCTGGTCTGCTCTCAATGTCTTTTTGGTGACCGACTCATGGATTTTGGTTAGGACACATTTTAAAAGGTGAACATTGATGTATTAGTCCATTCTCACACTGCTATAAAGAACTGCCCAGAGGGCCTCTGTGGCTCACACCTGTAATCCTAGCACTTTGGGAGGCCAAGGCGGAAAGATCAGGAGGTCAAGAGATCGAGACCATCCTGGCCAACATGGTGAAACCCCGTCTTTACTAAAAATACAAAAATTACCTGGGCATGATGGCGCACGCGTATAGTCCCAGCTACTCAGGAGGCTGAGGCAAGAGAACCGCTTGAACCCGGGAGGCAGAAGTTGCAGTGAGCCAAGATCACACCACTGCACTCCAGGCTGGTGACAGAATGAGACTCCATCTCAAAAAAAACCAAAAAAACTGCCCAAGACTGGGTCATTTATTGTATAAAGAAAAGGTTTAATCTACTCACAGTTCAGCATGGTTAGGGAGGCCTCAGGAAACTTACAATCATGGCACAAGGCGAAGGGGAAAAGAGGACCTTCTTCACAAGGCAGCAGGAAGAAGTGCTGAATGAAGGTGGGGAAAAGCCCCTTATAAAACCATCAGATCTTGTGAGAACTCACTCACTATCACAAGAACAGCATGGGGGAAACTGCCCCCATGATTCAGTTACCTCCACCTTGTCTCTCCCTTGACATGTGGGGATGATGAGGATTTGGGGGATTACAATTCAAGATGAGATTTTGGGTGGGAACACAAAACCTAACTATATCAATTGAAATGCAAAGAAATGGTTTTGGGGTTGGTAATGCTTCCTTTCAGATAAAACTACCTTTTCCGGTAGGCTGCAAAAAATATATTTAAAAAGCCGTGTCCTGCCTGGAAAATATCCCTTAGCTTCTCTTTGAGGAGACATTGACAAGCAGGCTGGAAGGAGCACTTTTATTTTCATGCCTGGCTGTCCTTAGCTCCGTCACTAGTTAACAGGAGGTATCTCGATGCCACTACAGGTAGAATGGAATCTGCCGCGAAAGAGCAATGAGAAGCAGGGTTCTCTGGAGTCCAGCTCTGGGAGAAGCCTTGAGGGAAAAGGAAAATGGCCGAGTCTGTAGAACTCTTGGCTTCTCTCCTGCTGCTGCAGTTGTTCAAAAGAGCCACCCATCAGCCACACATGCAAGGGATGGGGGGATTCCTGGAATTTCTCTGCCACCTTACTGCACTCTCCACCCTCAGTGTCACTTTTGCCTCTTGGGGATTTAGTGGTTGGTATCCACAAAGAAGCAGGTGCAGTCAGCTTCTCAAATGTCTAATCAGCACTATTGTAGTTTGGGTTTCCTGGGAAACAGACTCTGAGATGGATGTTTGCATGCAGAGGGGGTTGTTGGGGAGTACGCTCAGGAACAATACTGTAAGGGAGTGGCGGAAGCAGGGTGGATGAAAGGAGAACTCGAACCACGATGCAGTTACAACAAGGCCTCAGTTCTGAAGCTGAGGTGGCCCTCAGAGGTGTCTCAAATTGAAGCAATGGGGTACAGGCCTTTGGGCCTCCACTTCAACTAGACCCTGGCTTACCTAGCAAAGGGCATAGCCTTGGCTGAGGTAGCTCCCTTCAGCCAAGGACAATTTGTGGGGAAGGCTCGACCAAGAACAAAGCCATCAGCAAGCCCACTCCTGTACGTATCAACTGGAGGAACGAGTGCCTCAGTCCTGGACCGGGATTCTTGTGTCCACTGCCGTCTACCCCTGGTGTCGCACAGCATACCTCCCTAGCTAGAGAGTAAGTCCCTTGATCTTTGTGATAGTTTTCAGGAGTCTATGTTAGTGGATGGAACATTCTGGAAGCCCTTGGATAATGGTGCTGGCTGAGACCCTGTGGGCAGGAAAGGTGAATCAAAACATGTCACATGTATTCTTTCCAGTCAAGAGGAATCAGTGACCCTCATGGGGTGGGAGGAGTCCAATGTTCTCAGCTTGCCAGCAGTTGGTTCATTGGTCTTCATGAGGGTTGGTGCTTTATAGGGGACTCGGTGTTGGTTTCTGTTGCCAGGACTTTGGTCATTCCACAGTGGCAGCTCTAGTGAGTGGGAGCACCGATTATCTGTTGTATTACTTGTAAATAATCAGCTTTTGGATTTATTTAGAGTAATTGTACTGTTTTCAGTTCATTTTTTCTTTTATTTTTATTTACTTCTTCTTGCTTCCTCTAGTTTTTGTTTTGTTTTGTTTTTTCTTTGTTTATTTTGTTTTTTTGTGACAGAGTCTTTCTTTGTTACCCAGGCTGGAGTGCAGTGGTGCAATTTCAGCTCATTGCAACCTCTGCCTCCTGGATTGAAGCGACTCTTCTGCCTCAGCCTCCCAAGTAGCTGGGATTACAGGCACGCACCACCATGCCCAGCTAAGTTTTGTATTTTTAGTAGAGACAGGGTTTCTATGCTGGCCAGACTGATCTTGAACTTCTGACCTCAGGTGATCCGCCCATCTCGGCCTCCCAAAGTGCTGGGGTTATATGTGTGAGCCACCGCTCCCGGCCTAGTTTTTTTTGTTGTTGTTGTCGTTTTGTTTTTTTCGTTTTTTTGTTTTGTTTTGTTTTTCTTTTTCTTACTTCCCCTGCCTACCCTTATTTTTTCCCCAGCTCATCTCTTGAATGTCACAGAAGGATCTTGGGTCGGGAGTCAGCCAAAGCACTGCAGAGTCCACTGTTCCAAAGGCTCCGAAGTTCATCCGTCCTCCCCACCCCTCTGAGGTTAGTACTCTCCCAGGTGACCTGTCTTCATCTTGCTCTAATTTAGGGAGACCAAACACTTTGTTAGGAAGGCATCCAGGTTCCTTGCTAGGGTAAGAAGCCTGTTGTACTTTTTGTGACTTTTTTTTTTTTCTCAAACCTAAGGAGGAATTTTTCCTTTGTATCTTTGATCCTGCCCTTGGCTTGGAAGGAAAGTAATGGAAACCAAAACGCTGGACCTTCGGCTCCAAGGCACAGCCCTTCCTGTGAACACCACCAAATTGACAGGGGCAGCTCCAGGTTGCCCTCAACACACTTTAAGTTTCTGCAGCTTGGCTGGGGAGGGCTTTCTTTTAACCTGCTTCAGCATCAGTTCCCTGCTCTGTAAAATGCCCTCACTGGTTACCGTGTGGATTAAACAAAATGCCTAGCACAGAGCTTAGCACTCAGTCCTTGCTCAGTAAATGTTCATTGTAATGGGTAGTACGGATAAGGTATTCCTTATTTGAAATGCTTGGGACCAGAAGTGTTTCAGATTTTGAATACTTTTGGATTTTAGAATATTTCATATACATAATGAGATATCTTGGGGATGAGATCCAAGTCTAAACAGAAAATTTATTTATGTTTCTTATACACCGTTATACACATAGCCTGGGGGTAATTTCATTTTGCCATTGGAGATGCTAAATAAAGGGTGTGTTGTGCGCCTGCGTTTTGACTGCGACTCGTCACATGAGATCAGGTATGGAATTATCCACCTGTGGTGTCGTGTCAGCACTCAGAATGTTTTGGGTTTTTGTAATGTTTTGGATTTGGGGATTAGGGATGTGCAACCTGTGATGATCTTTGCACTCCTTTCAAGCCTTCCTGAGGGCAGGCAGCTGTCTTAGTCACCTCGTTATCCCCCTGAACTTTGAATATGCTCAATGAATGCTTTGAAGGCTAACAGAAGAGTTTCCATCTGGAAAATGTGGGATCCCTGTAAAAGTGCCCAGGCCTGATTTGTTTTTCCCAATAAGCCTCTTGCATTCCTACTGATTTTTCTACTGCAGCCCATGTCTTGGTGTAGGCATCAGGTCTCTTAATCAAGCACAGCCCCCACACAGCAGCACTTCATAATGATGCTGTTGGTTTGGATTTCCATCACAGTCTCATTTGGCCTGGCCAGGCCAGGTAGATTTGTTTATGATGCAAAAATTCACCCGATGCAGCTTTATTCAATATTGCTCAGCCTTGGAAGGAACTCAGGTGTCCTTCAGTAGGTGAACAGATGAATAAACTGGGGTTGATCCAGATGAAGGAATATTATTCAGTGCTAAAAGGAAATGAGCTATCAAGCCATGAAAAGACATGGCAGTACCTTAAATGCATATTACTAAGTGAAAGAAGCCAATATGAAAAGTCTGCATACTGTATGATTCCAACTGTTTGACGTTCCACAGAAGCTAAAAGTATGGGGACGGTAAAAAGAGCAATGGTTGCCAGGGGTTAGGGGCCGAGTGAGATACATAGAACACGAGGATTTTTAGGGCAGTGAAAATATTCTGTATGATACTACAATTATGGATACATGTTATTATACATTTATCAAAAAACATGGAAAGTACACCACCAAGAGTGAACCCTGATGTAAACTATAGACTTTGGGTAATAATGATGTGTTCAGGCAGGTTTGTTAATGTAAAAAAAGTACCAGTCTGGTGTAATCTGGTATGGGGTGTTGATAGTGGGGGAGGTTGTGCATGTAGGGAAAGGGGGTAAATGGGAATTTTCTGTACTTTCCTCTTAATTTTACTTTTAACCTAAAACTACTCTGGCAAAAAAAAAAAGGAAAAAAAAGAAAAAGTCTATTGAAAAGAAAAAAGCCTGCCAGATGAATGAGTGTGGAATTCTGTGATGGGGACTCTGTGTGGTCTCTGTGATGGGCCATGCATCGTGGGAGTTTGCAGGGAACATGAAAGCCTTTATGACTGGCTATCTTCCCTCATCTTTTCTTGGAAAGGACCAATTCAGGAAAAATAATGGTTACAGCCACATCTCTTTTTAATCATTCAAAATGAAAATAGCTCTTTTTGACTCTGATAAGAAGCATTTTCTTACACAGAAGATTACCTATTTTATTGAAAAAAAATGTCAAAAAGAAAATTAGTGTTAGCCTGCCACAGTGGCTTATGCCTGTGTTCCCAGCACTTCGGGAGGCTGAGGCAGGAGGATCGCTTGAACCCAGGAGTTTAAGTCTGCAGTGAGCTGTGATTGCACCACTGCATTTCAGCCTGGGTGTCAGAGCAAAACCTTGTCGGAAAGAAAGAGACAGAGAGAGAGAGAGAGAGAGAGAGAGAGAGACAGAAGAAAGGAGAGAAAGATAAAGAAGAAAGAAAAGTGAAGCTGATTTTACTTTTTAATTTTTATTATCTGGTCATGTTTAGAAAGTAGCAACATGGAGGTGGGTATCTAATTTTTTATCCTGAAGTCAGAGAACTGGCTGTTGAAGCTCGGAGGATTACAGTTGGCTTTCTCAGCTCTTGATTGTGCTGGTTGCTGGTGCATGTTCCTGGATCTTACGGAAGCCAGAGCACACACAGGGAGCAATCAAAGGGCTGCAAGGAGCCACTGGGAAGCAATGAGCTTCAAGTGGTATTTTGTGAAGATTATTATGTCAGCTGTGATGAGAGTAGATTCAGCCAGGGGAGAAATGGAGGCAGGGAGACCCATTGCATGATGTTATTGCAAAGGTGTGAAGTGAACAAGATGCAAACTTTGGTGAGAACCAGAGGACTATAAGAAAGGACTGTGAGCTGTGAGGATAAATGAAAAGTCAAGACATTCATGGGGAGGAGGTGTTGGTCACTGGATGTAGATGTAAGGCCTTCTCCATTGGGGGGTGTGGCATAATACCTAAAATGAAGGCTCCACCATTTTAGAAGGCTGCCTTGACAACTGGTAAAATTGGGAGAGCTGCAAGTGGCCTAATTCCAACTTCCCATCCCCACTCAACTCCCATAGGTAAGGTCCTCCAACCAAACTCCCTGCATTATCAAAGACCCCAGATACAGTTCCTGCTGGCCCTGAACACCAGGTCTCGGTTCCCTGCCAGCCCATGGAACATGTCAAACATGACAATCACATCTTTGCATGGGAACCAGGGGTCACCTCACCCTCCTGACACTGCCCAGCCCCTGGTGGTTCACTCTGTTCCCAAGTGCAAATCCTGTGTAGCCCTACATGGCATGCAGTGTCTCCTCCCGCAAGCTGTGAGTACATGTGACTAGTGTATACATATATGTCCACTGCCAGCTGTCCTTTCTTTGGCCATCCCCATAACCATAAGGCAGGAATCCCCCTATCCCCCTCACTGACAGGGTGGATGGCAAGTGATTAAAACAGGATGTAACATAGTTGGGGTGAGGCTGAGGCTAGTTCCACATATAGAGGCAAAGAATTTCAAAGCCAGAGAGCTGGTCTCACACTGTAGATAAGAAAACAGACCTAAAGGGCAGGGTTTCTGATTGTCTATGCCTCGTCCGCGTCTCAAGAAGATGATTTGAAAGCTAAGGGCAGGAGAGATGTATATATAAAGGTAAGTGCCACTGAATAATGGCATGAAAATTATAGATGTTCCAGATGATGTTATCTTCCTCCAGAGTAGACTGACTTTTGCTTCTATAGGGCAATTAGAATAGGGCTGTTTGTCTTAATCCAACCTTGAATTGAGCTGATCTGAGGTTAGGTTTCACTCTTCCTGAGACAGAGGTATTTCTGGTTCTTTTTTATTCCTATGGTGTGGCCCTTCAGGGATCCCAACTGAGAACCTGAGGTACTTACCCACACCCCTTCTACTTGGCTCCAACTTTTATTTCTTCAATCCTGTGAGACTACTGGAAACTCCATTCAGTCTCTCTGTCCCTTAGCCAACTCTTTCTGATTGCATTCTCAGCCTCTCAGCCCCATCTCTCCTATGCATCAAATGCCTGGATGGGATGGGGGGTGAGGGGAGTGGGTCCACTCGGGTCTGCCTCAATGCATTTCCTTTCTTTCCTGGACCTTGCCCCTAATTTATGCCTGCCTTGGTTACTCCATCTGTTTGATGACTTCTAAGAGACGGATCTTTTAAAAAAAATTTAGCCATTCTAGTTGTTTTCAATGGAGAGTTGCTCTAATACAAGTTAAACTTTCGGAGCCAGAGTAGAAATCTAGCTCATGTAGCATTTCTTGAACATTTACTATCTGCTCAGCATTGTGGAGCTTCAGTGCATATGAAAGACATAGAAACTCATTCCTGATCTGCATCCATTTGGGGAGATAAGACAATATCCAGAATAATTATAGCATACTACAAAGAGTACATAATTGGGTGAGAAATGCAACACTAGAGTGAGCCATAGTAAGTAAAGAAAGTTTCTTTGTTCTCAACTCCTAATCCAAAACAATAGTAAAGTCTCCCTGTCAATTTGTGAAGTTGTGTATGCAGGTAGATGTGCTCCTGTGCACAGAAATGCACATTTGGAAGGAGGGACTGGGTCTGGACTGGAGAGCGTGAGGCCAGAGTAGCCTCAAATTAAGACCATGCATGTTGTCCTAGCCTTGCTTTGGCCAGTCTGATGCATCTGAGTAAGATCTGCCTTGCGGTGAAGTTCTAGGTGCAGACAGGTGCTCCCACATTAAGCAGCTAGTTTCCTTTTCTTGCTTTGGTTGTCCCTCTTTGCCTGTTCATTCCTTTCTTGCCTTAGAATCAGGACTATATTGAGATATTTCTGTTGAAATAGGCAAGAGAATTTGCCTCCAAATGACCTGTAGAGTCAAAAACATTGTAATTCAGCCTATATTCAGTGACTTAATAGTCACTTTTGAGGTAGGAATCATTTTCCCTGTTTGACAGATTTGAAAAGCAAACATTGAGGTTGAGAGCAGTTAAGTCACATAATTAGTAAGAGACTTCTTTGTTTGTTTGTTTGTTTGTTTGTTTGAGACTGGGTCTTGCTACGTTACCCAGGCTGGACTTGAACTCCTGGGCTCCAGCGATCCATCTCCCTCAGCTTCTCGAGGCCCTCCCACTCCCAGCTGGGGCGATGGTGTGAACCACCAGCCTGGCTGTAAGAGGTGTTTTTACTCCAAAATGGATGCCCCGTCCACCACACCCATTGGGTTATGCTCCTTGCCAGACACTTCTCAAACAAAATGTGCTTCCTCACTTTGATACCTTCTTGGTGTCCGTGGTTCTCCTGGGAAATAACCCGTTTGGAAATGCTAATACCCAGATGTATTGGGAGATGATTTGGGGTAAGCTTTTCCCAATCTCTGGGAAAACAGCTTACAAAAGTTTCCCAGAGGCAAAATTCCCTTTTATTTTTGTTGATGTCAGAGCATTATGAGGACACAGTGATTGTTACTAGTTTGTTTGCTTTAGTTGCGAGCAAACGAACCAAAAAAACAAAGGAGGCAGCTAAACCACCACTCACCTTTGCAGCTCTATTCCCCGTCTGAGACAGGGTAAAGGGTGTGCTCTCTGTAGCGAGGGAGCCAACAAGAAACATCATGGGCAGGTCAGAAGAGTGAACCTGAGGCTTCAAGCCGAGTTTTCTGGAAGGCTATGTTGACTCTTCCGTTTATTTTCTGCTTCATTTCAACTCATTTCCCCACCCCCAGGTGTGGCATTTTCAGCCCATCCCACTGACCTCTTTACTCACAGATGAGCTTATTGCTCATCTGTGGGTCAGTGATTGTCTCCTCAGTCCGGGCTGCTGAGAGAGACAAAGAGTTCACAGCAGGAAGGCTGGCATCTTGCCTGTTTGAGAAAGAGTCCTAGATAGGTGGCTTCTTTGGCTTTCTGGAAAGCAGCAGGTAGTGACTTAAGCCAGAGTGACTTCTGAGAAGGGTCAGAAGGAAATGTCAAAGGGGGTGACAGCTTGGGAGAAGAGGTGGGGAGTGGGCAGTGGGGAGGGATGAGGAGAAATGGGAACAAAGATATGGAGAGTATGAGTGAGTTTTTGTTCTCCCATAGAGATGATGGGCAGGTTCTTTGAAACCAAGTCACTGCTTTCTCACTCTAGCAATAGCTATTTCTTTTGAAGAATGATGATACCAAGTGAGACCAATGTCAAGTGGTCAAAAGACAGAATGAAACTGGGAGGAATGGCCCATTGTCTAAGCAAGCCAGCTATTGAGGAAGGAAGACATTTCTCAGTCCAGTCATATACATACAGCACAGAAAAAGGCATCCCTGTTACAGATGGAACTATGTCTCCCCAAAGCCAAAGTCCTAACCCCTAGTATCTCAGAATATAATCTTATTTGGTGATAGCGTCTTTACAGAAGTAATCAGGTTAAAATGAGGTCGTTAGGGTAGGCTCTAATACAATATGACTAGTAGCTTTAGGAAATGAGGATATTTGTCCACAGACACACCCACAGGGAGAATGCCAAGTGAAGATAAAGGCAGAGATCAGGGCGATGCTTCTTCAAGCCAAGGAACACAAAAGATGACCACTCATCCTCCAGAAACCAGGGGAGAGGCACAAAACGGATTCTTCCATACAGCCCTTGCAAGGAACCAACCCTGCCGACACCTTGATCTTGGGTTTGCAGCCTCCAGAACTGTGAAACAATACATTTCTGGTTGTTTAAGCCACCCAGTGTGTAGTACATTGTCATGCAGCTCTAGCTAACTATTATATCACCTTTGGTATCCAACACTAATTCTCAAACATACTTCCCTACATAATTGTAACTGTTTCCTTTCAGTAAAGAAACGGAGAAATTGAAGAATGTGAAAGGAAAAAAAATACATCAAATTATGAACAATGCAGTCAATCTTTCATAAACAAAACGCCAGGAAAATTTTGTGTCAGGAAAATGAAGGCAATATGGTTAGCACCTCATCTAATTTTCTGCCTAATAATTATTCCCTGTCAGTTAAATATCAATACAGGGAAAGAGATGGCTTGACAAATCAGTGGTTAAAAGCTTTAGAGATGCTGGAACAATAAGAGAAAGACTATTGCAAAATTACAAGAGGAAGGAGTAAAGAAATAGGATGGAAAATAAGTTGATAAAGAGGCAATTTAGCAGCAGGTGAAATGGGCAAGTTATGATAACAAATGTAACAAAAAGAATGAGATGCTTGAATCTATGTATTTTATATGTTGTATCATATAGATATATGTTTATTTCTTACCTTCTCATTCTAGAAATCAGGTGTATTTTTTTAAAGTGATAGGCAGGGCATGGTGGCTCATGCCTGTAATCCTAGCACGTTGGGAGGCCGAGGCAGGTGGATCACCTGAGGTCAGGAGTTTGAGACCAGCCTGGCCAACGTAGCGAAAACTCTATCTCTACTAAAAATACAAAAATTAGCCAGGCGTGGTGATGACACCTGTATTTCCAGATACTTAGGAGGCTGAGGCAGGAGAATCGCTTGAACCCAGAAGATGGAGGTTGCAGTGAGCTGAGATCGTACCATTGCACTCCAGCCTGGGTGACAGAGTGAGACTCCATCTCAAATAAATAAATAAATAAATAAATAAATAAATAAATAAATAAAATCTGATCAAGATCACAAAGTGAAAGTGTGAGTAAGAGCATTCATGAGAGAGAGACCAAGTGAGGAGGAGGGTAATTTTTTTGTAAAATCTTCTTCCTGCAAAGATGCCATTGTACAGAAGTGAACCCTCTCCCTGCCAATGTCCCAATTTCCAAATGATATTGAGGAATGGATCTGCATGCAGCTCAGTCCCCCAGAATTCCGAGTAACTTGTGCTGCCTCATCAGAGCACACAAGGCTCTTTGCATGTCCCAGTAAGAAATAGTGGGTGCTTCCACTTGAGCCAGCATCTACTCAGGTGACACTCTTGGACACTCTAATTACATTTGCAATGGCTAGTGCTGCAGCAGGTGGCATCCTCCTAGAATAACCTGCATAGAGCCTTACACACCAGCTACATAGATTAATGTCAAATAGTGAAGACTTCTTTGTCATGCAAGTATTGGAGGATGAGACTAGTATCTATCAAACAGGTGGACTATGACAGAACATGGCATAGTATAAAAATAGCTTATAATATTATATTAGTATAAGCTTCACAAAATAAGCTGGTCTTTAATATATCCAAATATGTGTAATAAAAGGTCTATTGTCTTGGGAAGCTACCATGATAAGAACACAATGTAATACATCTTGTATAGCATGTACCAAGGCAGCAGGATATGCTACATGGATTTTGGTCTCCCAAATTGTTCAAAGGAATTCTTTCATAGAAGGTGACATTTAAATACAACTTAGACTTACAAAAACACCTACACATGCGTAGTATGCCTTGATCATAGGAATTTTGTTCAATATCTGACAGCCCAGTCAGTTGTATCAAAGAGGGCAGAATTTTTCAAAGGTCAAATGGTTGACTCTAAGAAAATAAAGGAGAGTTACTCTCACAGAATTCGGTCCCTGGCTACCCAAGCCTATGGAACTCTTTCTTCTCCCATGGTGCTAATGTCATGTCTGATTCTCCCACGGAAGGCACTCCTTACCTAATCACACTTTGACCCTGACAATGACAAGCCCCGGATGAAGCAGGGGAGGGTCCAAGGACTTCTACAGCTGCCACAGAGATAGGTTCGTGGAGCTAGTTCACTAGGCCTTCTTTGACTCAGGAAGGCTAACTTCTTTGCCTTCCTTGACTCAAGGAAGTAATGTGGTACTATGGTACCACATCGTCATTCCTTCATTAATTGAAATCTATTTATTTATTTATTTATTTTTTTATGAGATGGAATTTTGCCCTTGTCAACCAGGCTGGAGTGCAATGGCGCAATCTTGCCTCACTGCAACCTCCACCTCCCGGGTTCAAGTGATTCTGCTGCCTCAGCCTCCCAAGTGGCTGGGATTACAGGTGCACGCCACCACGCCCCGTTAATTTTTGTAGTTTTAGTAGAGACAGGGTTTCACCATGTTGGCCAGGCTGGTCTTGAACTCCTGCCCTCAGGTGATCCGCCTACCCCAGCCTCCCAAAGTGTTGGGATTATAAGCATGAGCCACCGTGCCCAGCTTTTTCCATTTATTTTTTATTTCTATTTTTTGTAGAGATGGGGTCTCGCCATGTTGCCCAGGCTGGTCTCAAACTCCTGGCCTCAAGCAATTCTCCTGCCTCAGACTCCCAAAGTGCTGGAATTATAGACATGAGCTACCATAGCTGGCCCCTTTTTTTCTACTTAATAGACATATATTAACCACATGTGATGGGCTAGGTGGTATCGGTATGATGTTGAGAAGCTTCCCAATCATCATCATTAAGATCTTCAATACACATTGAAGATAGGTACTGGAAATATAAGACCTGGCCCATATTCTCAATAAGCACAAAGAAAAATATTCTTTCTATTACACTGAAATCTCAATAAACTTACTACTCTGACTTATATATGCATGATTTTAATACAATATGATAAAAACATATATTTCAAAGTAGTAGTTTTCAACCTTGGCCCACAGGCTGATCAAATAGAGAACTTCTTAAAAACCCTGATGTCCACTGCCCCACTTCAACCAATTGAATAAAAATCTCTGGGAATGGGGTCCAGGCATTAGTATAAATTTTTAAAGATTCCAAGTGATTCTACTATACTGCCAGGGTTAAGAACGACTACATCAGAATTTCTGTTTTAGATCCTTAGAGCTGGAAAGAGTACCAAGCACATAGTGGGCTCATCTGTGATGTATTTTAATCTACTGCTTTACCCGACTCTTAGCAGGTACCCAGCAGAATGCCTGGCACAGAGTAGGGGCACAGTAACTGGCCACTCCTTTCCATTCTTCCTCCTTGCTAGACAGTACTTGGAGAAAACTGAAGAACGTGAATATTTAGGATTTGAAATGTGCTTGTCAAAATGTACACGTTGAGGAACGCTTCCTCTCAGATAAATGATGTTACTCTTATTTGTATGGACTTATCAAAGTCCTTGATTATATATAATTACATGAGATAATGTTCTTCATGTTTGTTTGTTTTGTTTTTGTTTTTTTTTTTTGAGACGGAGTCTCACTCTGTTACCCAGGTTGGAGAGCAGTGGTGCTATCTTGGCTCACTGCAACCTCTGCCTCCTGGGTTCAAGCAATTCTCCTGCCTCAGCCTCCCAGGTAGCTGGGATTACAGGTGTGTACCACCACACCCGGCTAATAGTTGTATTTTTACTAGAGACGGGGTTTCACCTCGTTGGTCAGGCTGGTCTCAAACTCCTGACCTCAAGTGATCTGCCCACCTTGGCCTCCCAAAGTCCTGGGATTACAGGTGTGAGCCACCAGGCCTAGCTGATAATGTTCTAACAATAACCTTTATCACCCCCAACAGCAAATGTTGAGAAGCTAGTTGGGAAAGTTTTTGAATATGCTGAAGAAATATGACACAGAAATGAAATGGTGGCAACACTGGAGCCTAGAATGTTTCGAGTTCAGACTAGAAACCTGGAAACAGGGAATGAATAAGCTAAAAATGGAAGAATTTCCTCTTATATCTAAATATTAGAGTATGGCTCATGCAAGAGGATAGAATCTCCATGGTTAGGAGCAGTGCCCTGGCTTTTGTTTATTTGTTTGTTTGTTTTCTGATTGGCTCATTTCATTTGGCCATCCTAATAACTAATTTCTGCTTAGTCATTAGAAATTTTAAGAAATGGTTTTGATTTTATTTTGTTGTTAGGATGGCAGAAGACTATATCAAATAGCCTTTGGCAAAATTCCAGAGATTCCACAGGGGCTGAGAGGAAAAGGGGGCTTTCTGGGTTATTGCCCATGAGGGGAAATGATTTCACTCATTCATTTCTTTAACAAATATGTGTTGAATGTTGACTAAATGAATGAATTAAGGAAGGAACAGGAGTTCTGAGATCAATAAGAGAACCCTCTGGGCAATGCTTTCCAGATAAGTGTTTCCTCATAAAAACGCCCATGTCTTCTCCATGTAGAGGTAGACATTTCCTTTTTTATGTGAATAAATTAACCCATACGTCTTTTACTTCATTTGGATGTGTGCACTTCAGGTGTTCATTTGGAAGCTTGCATTTTGACAACATGCAACAGGTGTGTTTCAGGCCAGTGAGTGCTGGGGTGTGAGTTGGTGAGATGTGGTGGGAAGAGGAGGAAAATGAGTGCTATTTTTATGTTAACCTCAGTGCCTCAGAAGGACCACAAGTTATGGTTTGGGGTTTTGATTTTAGTTTAAATTGGTGTTTATTTTTTCCCCTAAATGAAATAAACTTTCACTTCCTAAGTCTTCTGTGTAATGTGGTGTTCCTCAAAGACGGCGGGGAGGAAACACTTGAAAATCTCAAGTTTTTAATCCATCAGGATCTACTGCTTTTCTTGCTTACCTGCCCTGGGATATGTCTATGAAGGACTATTTTTAGATAAGCCACGGTTAAGGTAGGCTTAGATGGCTTAGAGCAGTGCTTCTCAAACTTTATTATGCATACAAATCACTTGGGGCCAGGAAAAATGGCCAATTGGGCCAGATTCCAATTCAGCAGGTCTGCCGTTAGTACCCAAGAGCCTACATTTCTAACAAGCTCCAGGCCATGCTCATGTCTACCAATCATACTTTGAGTAGAAACGGCTTAGAGGACCTCTGGCTGGTTGTCATAAAGGAAACAGCTCGAGTAGTTTCTAAAATCTTTTCTTCTCTAAGAGGCTTTCCCAGATTAATCAGAACAAACCTGTTTTCCTTATTTCCTAACAAAATTCAAAAACAAACTTTTTTGAAGCAAAGATCATATGTGTTTCCAAGCGTCAAGAGATTTGAAGCTTTTTGCCAACATAAAGCTAATTAAACTTCAAGCTCCAGTACTTTCAACACAGTTATCCTTACTTTGCCATGTAAATAGTTAATAGGATTTCTTTTTGTGCTTAAAGAATATGTGTCACTGTCCATGTCAGTCTTGACCCTTAGATTTTGAATTTTGGGGCACAGATGGTGTATATCTGGCTTATAACCACAGAAACACCAAACACAGGAGCTAAGAATATTCCTAGGGGCCAGCTAGTTCCATGTCTTCCCAACATGGCATGGCTTCCACTGTGGGTGAGAGAGATGATCTTCGGTGTAACATGAAAAAAATCTTACAAGTTTTTATCATTATGTATGTATCTTAATACGTAAAATATATGTTATATGTTAGGGAAAGTTACAACTAGATTTTTAGGGAAAGCTAGCGCATCTTGCCCAGGATTTCATGGATATGATTATGAGGAAAATGCCACATTAACTTACCTTTTAAAAGGGGGTTGCTGTAGAGAACAAATATGATATGAATGTCATTATTATAGCACATACAAATAGCAAAGGTGGTGAGAGTTATTTGCAAATCACTGAGGTTTGGGAAATAGTATTTGATCCACCACTAAAACTCACAACTGAGGAAACAAGCTCAGAAGAATCACCATGTTTCAGATAATTTAAGATGCCATGGATCATAGGATGTGCCTTAATTTCTGAGATGCTAAAATGTGAGGAAATTTCAGGAATAAATGAAATATGAAAGTAGGTTACTCAAAGTCAGACATCTAAGACTAAGGGTATTTATTTATTTTTATTTATTATCAGTTTTTGAGCCAGCGTCTCACTCTGTCACCCAGGCTGGAGTGCAGTGGCTCACGGCAGCCTCCACCTCCCAGGTTCAAGCGATCCTCCTGCCTCAGCCCCTCAAGCAGCTGGGACTACAGGTGCATGACACCACGCCTGGCTAATTTTTGCCCAGGCTGGTCTCAAACTCCTGGACTCAAACAATCTACCCACCTTGGTCTCTCAAAGTGCTGTGATTATAGGCATGACCCACCACGCCTGGCTGGATTAAGAGTATTTAAAGGATAATTTCTTCTCTAAGAACCTTTCTACTTTAATGTGTGATAAGTGTTCACCCAAAGGAATAACATTCTCAGGATGGAATTTCAGGCATTGCCTGTGGTGAAATAGTTTCCGGCAACAGCCCTTCCAAGGTCCCCTGAAGTCATCCTTGTAGAAGCTGCCTGTTCTCCTGCCAGTGTCCTCCAGCCAAATATCACCGGGAACACAGCTGTAAATGAACAAGTTGGGTTTACTACTCATTGCAGTGAGGGAGAACTGTGAAGCATCTCAGCTAGAAGTGTTTGAAAGGACATATGGTAGGATTTGGGCTTGAATTATATGATTTTGAAAAGGGTTTGAGGAAGCTGGGCCTTGGTCTGGAATAGATGCTGTCAGGTAGCCAAGGCAATTCTGTGATTTGGCGTCCTAATAAATCTTTGCTAGAGGGTGAGAGAAATGCAGGAAAGCTAAAGCTGGGATTAGTAAGGAAACAACATTCACTCCTATTAGCCAGGGCAAAGGGACATTTGGCTATTTTGGTGGTTTGGACAATGTTCATGTTTTTGTCCATATTCAGACATAAGAGAGTGGTCTCGTCTTTGTGTTGAGCCATCAGGATCACAGAGTGGCCTTAGCTGATGTTAATGTTCTATGAAATTGTTTATGTTCAACAGAATGAGACCTGGCTGTGAGTGCCATGTCAACCCCTGGATGTCAGAGCTGCTCTTCCTTCTCACACCCAGGCAGCTCTCTCCTAAACTGGCTTGCTCTATTTAGCAGAAGGATGGTTACCAGAGGCTTGGAAGGGTAGTGCGGGCTTGGGGTGGGGAGGTGGAGATGGTTAATGGGTACAAAAAAAAAAAAAGAAAGAATAAGACCTAATATTTGATAACTTAATTTTAAAATAACTAAACAAATGTAATTTGTTTGTAACACAAAGCATAAATGCTTGAGGGGGTGGATACCCCATTCTCCATGACATGCTTATTTCACATTGCATGCCTGTATCAGAACGTCTCATGTACCCCATAAATATATACAGCTACTATGTACCCACAAAAATTAAACATTTAAATATTTTAAAAAATTTAAATGAAAACAAAATGTCAGATGCAAACTGTCAGCAAGTTAAGAGTTTTGTATAATGCTAATAAATGGAAAACCCAGACTTGGACTTTGTGATGGCAAATGCCTTTGTTTAACTGAAAGTAACGGCCCTGCTATTTTATCTCTTCTAGGGATTGTGATCTTCAGCCATCCATGACAATCAATACTCTACTTCAGTAAAGGCAATAATCTGTGTGCTCATCAGTTCATCCTTCCCCAGCCATCTCATACACACCCTCTCTTTTTACATGACAAGGAGTAATTGCCCTACTGAGACTTCTCTGGGATTTCTTTGCTTGGTCAATAGCATTTAGTGGTGGTGGCAGAGCAAGAAAAGTATCTTAGAAACAGAACTCTCTCAAGGCCTGTGATGCTAACGGCCACCACCTCCCAAGGCTAGAGGCATTATTAACTAGAGGAAAGTAGGAGGAAATGAAGGTAGATTAGTAGCTGCCAGGAGCTAGGGGTAGGGAGTTTCTTTAGGGGTAATGAAAGCATTCTGGAATTAGATAGTGGTGATAGTTGCACAACCTTTTGAATGTACTGAAAACCACTGAATTGTACACTCAAATGGATACATTCTATTGAATCATATATCAATTAAAAATTTTTTTAAAAGAAATTAATAACAAGAGAGATCAAATAACACTTCAGAAAGACTTATCTTATTGGTCATTGTTGGATTTCTTTTTTTTTTTTTTCTCAACTTCTAAGTTTAGGGGTCACATGCACGATGTGCAGGTTTGTTTATAGTAAAAAGTATGCAATGGTGATTTGCTGCACATATCATCCCCTCACCTAGGTATTAAGCCCAGCAGCCTTAACTGTTCTTCCTGATGCTCTCCCTCCACTGACCTTCAACCCCCAGTCAGCTCTACTGTGTGTTGTTCCCTCTATGTGTCCATGTGTTCTCATCATTCAGCCCCTACTTCTGAGTGAGAGCATGCGGTGTTTGCTTTTCTGTTCCTTCGTTAGTTTGCTGAGGATAGTGGCTTCCAACTCCATCCATGTCCCTGCAAAGGACATAATCTCCTTCTTTTTTATGGCTGTATAGTGTTCCATGGTATATATGTACCAAATTTTTTTTTATCCAGTCTATCATTGATGGACATTTAGGTTGATTCCATGTCTTTGCTAGAATTTCATTTTTATTTTTGTCCCCTAAATTGTAGAGTTTTCTAGTTCATCGCTAATGTGGCATTTGATGTGATGGATTCATTTAGTAACAGGGTTACTAATAGCTTTCTTCTCTGGCTAAAGGTAACCAGTAGAATTGGTCATTGCGATTGTGGTTAATTCAGTCTGCTCAGCACAGCAATATCAGAAGTGTAAACTTCCTCTTTGGAATAGTGTAGACTGAACCAGGGTAGGAGATTATATTCTGTTCTTGTAATAGGAAGCTTCATTTTTAAGAAATCAGTCAGTTGTGTTTTCAGAGAGAATCCATACTTGTCTTTTAAAATATTTTGTCATCAATTCTAGCAAAAGTCTAAACCAGTAATTTCCAGAGAATTTCTTTAAAGGCTAAAACTCAACTGAGAGTAATATATTAAGCCATTCTTGCATTGCTATAAAGAAATACCTGAGACTGGGTGATTTATAAAGAAAAAAGGTTTAATTGGCTCATAGTTCTGCAGGCTGTACAAGCATGGCACCAGCGTTGCTCACCTTCTGGAAGACCTCAGGGAGCTTTTACTCATAGCAGAAGGCAAAACGGGAGCAGGCATATCACACTTATAAATGACCAGATCTCATGTGAATTCAGAGCAAGAGCTCATTTATCACCAAGGAGCTGGCCCATGATCCAAACATCTCTCATTAGGCCTCATGTCCAACACTGGGATTACATTTCAGCATGAGATTTGGACAGGGACAAATATCCAAACCATACAAAGAATTAGAAAAGTAATAGAAAGTATGTCATCCTGCACAGATTTATAAGGATACTCTCAGCTCATTCATTCATCTGTGTGCCATGCATTCATTCATTCATCTGTGTGCCATGCATTCATTCATTCATCTGTGTGCCAGGCAGTGGGGAATACAAGGGTGAATTGGACATATCACCTGCTGCCAGACAACTTCAAGAGCAGTAGCACAACTAAGTGTGCTTCTTATGTCATCTGGGTATATGGCCGGGCTGCATTTTGTTAGTTTGTTTAAGGTATTGTCTTATACTGATTCTATAATAATGGAAATTAAGACCCTGGACTTGGAAATAAAAAAGAGAAAAGATATCTTTATTCATTACTTAGGAAAAAACTCCTCTCAAAGAGGAATCTGGTCTTTCCTTGGGGCCTCTATGAATCCCTGGGATGATATTGTGTCAGTTCTGAGGGAAGGGACAGCTGCCTGGGCCGCTCTGTCTGAGGTCCACTCTGCCATTTCCTCTGGGTAGTATGATGTTAGATAGTATTCTCATGCAGAAAAGAGTTCTCAAGTATTGCAAGCTTCCAAACATTTTTTAATATGAGCACCCCATTTTAAAAATAAAATAACAAACTTCTACATGATAGTGGTTTAAGTAGCTATTGATTGAGAAAATACATAATAAGTAGGTCAAATGAATGTAGTAATACTTTGACAAGATTGTATATTTCGACAATCACAACAGCATCTGTATACACTTGAAACATAGAATAGCATTTACTCAGTTTACACACAATTCTTCTCAACCATCAGATTTCCAAAAATTTAAAAGTTCTCTGATACTCTGTGTTAGTGAGAGTGTGGCAAACTTCTGTGCCCTGGGTGGGATAGATTGCTTTTTGGAAAGCAATTAGACAATAGCTATCAAAAATTTAAATTTAAATGTGCATTCTCTTTGACTCAGCTATTTCACTTTCTCTTAAAAAAAACAAAGGTCTGTGACATATTATTAAGAAAGAATTTAAGTTATAGAACAACATAAATGGGATAGTCCCATTAATATAAAATATATTCCTATGTTTAGTCTAAAAGCCTACACAGACACAAGAGACTTTTTTTTTTTTTTAGCTTATTTGCACTAGGATTTCTCAAATTTGGGTAATGTATTGATCCCACAAAGGGAAACAGTTCTTTGGATACTTACTATTGGCTTAAAATTTTCAATCCTAAATTTTACTTAACTAGGTGTAAGTACTAGAAACCAGTGTTCTCTTTATGTTTTAGCACTCATAGAAATGTAAATCCAAAGATAATTTACAAATTAAATGCCTTAGGAATCTGTGTCATAAAAACCCAAATTCACAGATGATGTGCTAAAAATGAGGTTTCTGATGAAGTTACAATTGTAGAAAGATATACAAGTCTATCATAAATCTTTTTTCATTTGGCTATACCAGTATTCTTTGTATTGTTATTATGCTAGAAAAACTATGAAAAAACTTGAAATCTATGTTTAAAATTCAAGATAATCAAACCACACTGAACCAAAACTGTAGAGCAGTTTTAATGATATGACACTTGATAACTTCACATTGGTTTTGGCCTCTTAAAAGTAAGGTTAATGTTGGCCAGGCGCGATGGCTCACGCCTGTAATCCCAGCACTTTGGGAGACCGAGGTGGGCAGATCACCTGAGGTCGCAAGTTGGAGACCAGCCTGGCCAACATGGTGAACCCCATCTCCACCAAAAATACAAAAACTAGCTGGGCGTGGTGGCAGGTGCCTGTAATCCCATCTACTCTCGAGGCTGAGGCAGGAGAATCACTTGAACCCAAGAGGCAGAGGTTGCAGTGAGCCGAGATCGTACCACAGCACTCCAGCCTAGGCAACAAGAGTGAAACTCTGTCTCGAAAAGTAAATAAAATAAAAAGCAAGGTTAATGTTGTGATTTTTTTTTTCAAGCATTAAATATTCTGGGGGAACAGAAAATAATATCTGAATCTGCTCTATTTTTTGTAAATGTTGAAAAAAATGCATAGTTTCAACACAGAGTTAGCTCATAGTCAAAGTGTAGAAAGAAAATGCTAAAAACTGGAAATGAATCATTTATATCATTTAGAAAATAACCAAAATTCAAATATTATTGTTTCTATCTTTTCTATAATTGAAATGTTCAAGCTAGTATCAGCATGATGTCCTGTGGCTTTCAGATAGGCCAAATGTATCCTCTTCATATTAATTCTGCTTCTGGACTTTTCTCATTACTCCTCATTAATTAAACTAGTGCATTACTCATTTTAATTATGTTAATTTTCAGGATGTTAATTTGAATCCTCAACTTATTAAATAATTCTTAAAACTGAAGTCTTTGCATTTGAAAATGTCACTCAACTGTAAATTATCACAGCCAAAGGGAGGCTTTGTCTTGATAACGAGAGAAGAATTCAACGTAAGGGTGACAGTTATCATTTTGATGCTAAGGCGTGCCAACCTTATGGCAGTCAGGCTTGCTTTCTGACTCACAAATGATTAAAAACCAGAGAAGGATGGTCAAAGCGTTTATGGCATGAGTGGTGGCATTATCCTTTCATGTAGTATCTGAAACTTTCTATATGATAGTGATTGTTTACATAAACTTAAAAGTAAATGATAAATCTAATTTCATTGTGGAAAAAATAAAAAGATAAAATGTTATCATTGTAAGTTTTCATTGACTCCCAAAGATTTTAAACACAAATGAAAATGAGGGCGACAGAATTGGGGTCTAGCCTTAAGTTGAATGTGGTCATCTTCTGGTATCCAGATGGTGAACATTTTCATATTTAATCATTGAGGTGGCTACCCAAATGAATAGATAAAATTAAAAATAATTTTGTGGGCAGGGCACTGTGGCTCGCGTCTGTAATCCCAGCACTTTGGGAGACCAAGACTGGCAGATCAACTGAGTTCAGGAATTCGAGACCAGCCTGGCCAACATGATGAAACCCTGTCTCTACTAAAAATACAAAAAGCAGACTGGTGTGGTAGCTGTAATACCAGCTACTCAGGAGGCTAAGGCAGGAGAATCGCTTGAACCTGGGAGGCGGAGGTTGCAGTGAGCCGAGATCACACCATGCACTCCAGCCTGGGCGACAGAGTGAGACGCCGTCTCAAAATAATAATAATAATAATTATTATTTGTGTAAAGAACTTGTGGGCCTCAGGCAATATGTTCAGAATTCCCAGGGATCCTTAGACCTTGCTGAAAAAAATACTTTATATCCTCACGTGTCATTTAAAGTTTTTATGGTAAGCAAGATATAAATAAAGTGTGCTGTCTTCTAGTTCCCCACCTTCTTACCTGCTCTCCCGTTTCCATTACAGGGTTCCCTCCCCTTGCGTGTCTACCTAGAACCTCTCCTGGCTCCTTTCAGTTGCTCTTGTCTCACCAAAAAGTGCTTTGATACATGGACAGGACTGCTACAGAAACAGCCAGCTATGCAGCATGTCCAAGACAGAAAGGAACAGACCAAAGATTGGGTGCCACACAGGAAGCCCAATATGCACAGTCCCAGCTAGGATCAAGAGGTTAGAGGGAGCCCGGGGTTTTAGAGCATAAAACTGCAGTTATTGGCTCCATATTGGAAAGCAAAGTCTCTGAGTGCTGCTGGTTGGCAACCAGTGTCAAGGCTTGAGGTTGGGGAGCACTGAGTCCCCTGGACGGTCTCCAGTGTACCTCTGGTGTCCACCCACAATGCCAGGTCCAGCACCTCTGCTGTGTGAGTGATGTACCTGAATTCTGGAGCCCAACCAGGTTTGCAGTTAGGTGCCCTGATTGGGATTAGTTAGCATTTAGAAGATGGTTTAAAGCACCCACTTTACAAGGAGACTCGGAAAGATAGGGGAAAGCTTAAACATTAGCTACTCTACCTCCTACGAATGGGAGAATACGACTTTAATGGTGCTTATTACTTGCCCAGTGGATCCATTGGAAATAGAATCCAATTATCTTGACTCATCTCAGAACTCTTTGAAATTACAATGCATTGCAAAATCATCTTAAATGAGATAACCACCTTCTCCCTTTCAGAAAAACAAAAACAATGTGGGAAGTGTCCATATTCCGCAAGACATTGTAGGGAGCACCCATTAAGCCAAAGTTTTGTCAGAAAGAGTTGCCTTTTATGAACCTCCCCACTGCTTCCCCTCTCTCAGGCTGGGCTCCCCCAAAGAGGACTCTCACAGAGTCAGATGCATGTGCAACCCCAGTGTCAAAGCAAGTGCTTCAGGAAACCCAAAAGGAATGGGGCAAGTAGGATGGGGAAGGGAGAGAATTCAAGCAAGGGTGTGATTCAGGCAAAGTCTAGAGAAAGGGAACTAGCCTGATCCCATAGTGGACATCTGGATTGAAAGTTACACTTCAGAGTTCTGTCCTCACGACTTGAGCAAGAGGATTATATTTCATACCCCACTGTCTTGACCAAAGGCCTGCCTGCGGTAGCTTAAACTCCTGGGTACCTCCAGCTGCTGCACAGGCAGGCAAAGCTGCTCTGAGAGCCCGAGGGCAGGCCTCTGCAGAAAGCCACAGGTGCAGGCCACAGAAGGCACAGGGGCCAGGGGAGGGGCACACAAAACAGGACAGGGGATGTGGGGAGGAGTGGCAGTGTCTACAACATGCCTAGAATCCCACAGTGCAATCTTGTGTCAGAACCTTTCCCTGTTTCTTCTATAAACCAAATTAAACAGATATATAGACTTGAAAAAAAACGCATCATAACAATGAGGCCTCTAGATCAGAGGTCGGTAAACTTTGCCCATAAAGATAGAAAATATTTTAGGCTTTGTGGACCATAAAGTGTCTGTTGCAACTACTCAACTTTGCTAAAAGCGCCACAGACAATACATAAACAAATGGGTGTGGCTGTGTTCCAATAGTACTTTATGGACACTGAAATTTGAACTTCACATCATTTTCACACATCATGAAATATCTTGCTTTTTGAATTTTTTCAAACATTCCAAAGTGTTAAAGTCTTTCTTATCTTTCAGGCCATACAGACAATAGGCAGTGAGCTGATTTTGGCTTGAAGACAGTATTTTGCCAGCCTTGACTCTGGCAAAAATCAGTGGTTTGTGGACTCCTTTGACCATAACTGTAAGCAAAGAATTTAATTTTATATTAAACCTGGAGCATACATAAACACACATACACATATGTGATTAAAGCTGAAGTTTCATAAAACAGTTCTTATGTTTTCTCTGAACTGTAAACTCTGGTATTATCATTTTCATCCTCCTTGATTTTGTTGTGAAATGCTGTCGTGATCCATTGACTTGTTTCTCCAACGCACCATGGGTCATACCGCTTCTGGCTGGAAAGCGCTGCTGTGGATCCATTGAAGTCTGTGCTCTTGGTAGTGGCAGGATTGCAGTCACAGTGGCTGTTTTGTATTCATCAGCTCTGACGTTACTTGGAATTTGTCAGTAAATAACATAAAGACCAAAAAAAGATGCTATCACAAACCTGTCAAGGGCAGCATGACAGGATTGCCTGCCTCAACCTGCCTGGCACCAGGTGTTTCAGGAAATTTCAGATGGCTCCCTGTCGTTCTTGATGTGTGATGCACGCATTTCATTTGAACTGAGCAGAATTCAGAGCAAAGAGAGAATTTAAAGTAACTGCAAGTCCCAGCCTGAAACCTCACGTTTGGCAATTTTGAAGGGACGCTGGGCCATTTGCATTATAGCCATGTTTGTCACCAGCTGAGGTATTTGAAAAGTGTGACAATTTCAAATAGCAGCCTCCTGGTATAACTCAGCCAAGTATTAAGGTAGACTAGACCATGGTTGGCTTTAAAAAAAAAAAAAAAAAAAAAAAAAGTTCACTGTGGTTAGAGGACAAAAGCTCCATATCCAGGACAGCTTCACACTCCTCCCCTTGCAGTTCAGGGGTCAGGGCTCAGCTCTGGAAAACAGGGACTGGATGGAACTTGCCTTTGTCATTCCTCGTTGTCCATCTCCCTCTTGTCACTCTTCTCTGACCTCTCAGTCTTGTCTTCCTAGCTAGATTCTACAGGTGTGGTGAGGGAGGCAGGGAGGGAACACTTTGAAATCCTATTAAAAGGCCAGGCACCGTGGCACATGCCTGTAATTCCAGCACTTTGGGAGGCCAAGCTGGGGCGATTAGTTGAGGCCAGGATTTTCAGACAAGCCTGGGGAACATAGCAAGACCCCATCTCTACAAAAAATAAAAAATAGTGAAATTCACCTTTTGCCTCTTTGCACTCCTGACAGCAAGATGGGTCACCAGCAGCTATAACTGGAGCCACCCGTGAAAATTCAGCCAGGGTTCTCGCTCTCATTGCGTCTGTTCAAACGAGCACGGTCTGATCCAGAAATATGGCCTCAATATGTGCCGCCAGTGTTTCTGTCAGTAAGTGAAGGATATCGGTTTCATTAAGTTGGACTAAATGATCTTCCTTCAAAGGATTCTCCAAGGCATCTATTCAATGAAAACCCATGATAGTTATTTGTACATAAAATAAAAATTTGAAAAAATAAATAAATAATGAAATTCTATTAAAAGACTTTATGCTTATTCCTATTTTCACTATTCTCCTCCCATCTCCCATTTCCCCCAACCCCTATGCATGATGATGATGGGGATCTTTCTGTTCCTTTCTCTCCACACCTTCAGTTCAGTTTGGCTTAGAAAATATCTTTTGTGCACATGGCCTGTTCTAGACCCTGGGGATGGTAGTTGATGAGATATTGAGCCACTCTAAGAATTTGGGCCTTTATATGAGTGAAATAAGGAAAATGTGCAGGATTTTGAGGAGGACAGTGGCATGATCTAACTAATGTCTTACAAGGATCATGGATGCTCCTTTAAGAATAGACTGAGGTAGGGCAGGAGTGGAAACAAGGAAACCAGTAAGGAAGCTGTTGTGAAAATTCTCATGAGAGATGATGGGCTAGAGTGTGGCAGTGGAGACAATAAGGGATGATCAGATTCTGGATATACTGAAATGTAAAGCCAACATGATTTTCTGATGAATTAAACATGGAATGTGAGAAAAAGACATTAAAGATAAAGCTATATGTAGTAAGTCTCTATTGCTCCATAAAAATTAGCATAAAACTTAGTATCTTAAAACAATATCATAGTCTCTCACAGTTTCAGTGGGTAAAGACTTTGGAAGTGGCTTAGCTGGTGGTTCAGTCATGATATTGCCGTCCAGATGTTGGGCAGGGCTACAGTCATCTGAAAGCTTGACCGGAGTTGTAGGACCCACTTCCAAGATAGCACACTCATATGTGTGGTTAGTTGGTGTTGGCTGTGGGTAAGCACCTCAGTTTCTTGCCATATGAACTTCCCCTTAGGGCTGTGTGTGTGTCTTCATGACATGACAGCTGGCTTTCCCAGAGCAAGTGTTCCAAAAAAGAGCAAAGTGAGTGCAGCTGTTTTTTTTAAGATCTAGTCTCAGCCAAGCGCGATAGCTCACACCTGTAATCCCAGCACTTGGGGAGGCTGAGGCAGGCAGATCACGAGGTCAGGAGTTCAAGACCAGCTTGGTCAACATGGTGAAACCCCGTGTCTACTAAAGATACAAAAATATTAGCTGGGTGCGGTGGCACATGCCTGTAATCCCATCTACTCGGGAGACTGATGCAGGAAAGTCACTTGAACCTGGGAGGCAGAGGTTGTAGTGAGCTGAGATTGCGCTATTGCACTCCAGCCTGGGTGACAGGGTGAGACTCTGTCTCAATTCACAATTCACAATAGCAAAGACTTGGAACCAACCCAAATGCCCATCAGTGATAGACTGGATAAGGAAAATGTGGCACATATATAACATGGAATACTATGCAGCCATAAAAAAGGATGAGTTCGTGCCCTTTGCAGGGACATGGGTGAAACTGGAAACCATCATTCTCCGCAAACTAACACAGGAACAGAAAACCAAACACCGCATGTTCTCACTCATAAGTGAGAGTTGAACAATGAGAACACATGGACACAGGGAGGGGAATATCATACACTAGGGCCTGTCAGGGAATGAGGGACTAGGGGAGGGATGGCATTAGGAGAAATACCTAATGTAGATAACGGGTTGATGGATGCAGCAAACCACGTGGCACGTGTATACCTATGTAACAAACCTGCATGTTCTACACATGTATCCCAGAACCTAAAGTATAATTAAAAAAAAAAAAAAGAAAAGAAGAAATGGTGAGAGGTCTGCTTCTCATTAGCTGCATTGAATGCAGTTTAAGAGAATGCTACTGTGAGGGGATGATCAAGACAATCACAGAGAACAGATAAACAAAATGCAATATATCTATATATTGGAATATTATTCCACAATTAAAAGATGAAACAAAAATGAGTCATGTACAACATGGATGAACCTTGAAAACATTATGCTAAGTGAAAGAAGCCAGACAATAAACCCCACGTATTATTTCATTTATACGAAGTGTCCAGAATAGGCAAATCTAGAGGTAGAGAGTAGATCATTGGTTTTCAAGGGCTAGGAGAGGAGAAGGGGCTTGGGAATGACTGTTAATTGGTATGGGGTTTCTTTGAGGGTTGATGAAAATGTTCTAAAATTAGACTTTGGTAATGGTTGCACCATTCTTTAAATATACTGTAAACTAACCACATACTTGAAAAAAGATTGGCCGGGCACGGTGGCTCACGCCTGTAATCCCAGCACTTTGGGAGGCTGAGGCAGGAGGATCACAAGGTCAGGAGTTTGAGGCCAGCCTGTCCAATATGGTGAAACCCCATCTCTACTAAAAATACAAAAAAAATTAGCTGGGCATGGTGGTGCATTCTTGTAATCCCAGCTACTCAGGAGGCTGAGGCAGGAGAATTGCTTGAACCCGGGAGGCAGAGGTTGCAGTGAGCCGAGATCATGCCACTACACTCCAGACTGGGCAACAGAGTGAGACTCCATCTCAAAAAGAAAAAAAAAAAAAAGATCTAGTCTCAGAAGTCACATACCATAATTTATGCAAGTCCTATTAGTTACATAGGTAGGCATATTCAGTATGAGATGGGACAAAAAAGAGAGGAACAGGGACTACTGGTGGCCACTTTGAAGGCTGGCTATCACAGCATGTCCCCAGAGCCCCATTTGTTCATGTCCCCAACATACATAATATATTTCTTCCTGTCCACACCCTTCCAGAAGTCTCATACCTTTATATCATTGATTCAAAATCCTGCCACCTAAATCATCTAACCATGAATGAATGGAGTGTCATTTACTGAGATGAGGAAAACTAGAGTAGAAACAAGTTTAGTGAGGAATATTAAGTGATGATTTAGTTATGTTAAGTATGAGATGTCTGTTGAACTGCAAGTAGAAATTTCAAGTGTACAACTTAATGTGCAAAACATGGGTTCAGAGAAAACACTTGGACTAGATGTATAAATTTTGGAGTTTTTGGTGTATGGGTAACAAAATTTCAATTGGGATAAATTCACCAGGGCAGTGAGTATACATAAAAATGAAAAGAGGCTCTCCAACATTTGGATGTCAAGAAGATGAGGAGGCACAAGAAAAGAAATACATGATATGATTAAAAAGGAATAAGAATAGTTCCATGGCCGGACGCCGTGGCTCACGCCTGTAATCCTAACACTTTGAGAGGCTGAGGCGGGCGGATCACAAGGTCATGAGATCAAGACCATCCTGGCTAACATGGTGAAACCCTGTCTCTACTAAAATACAAAAAAATTAGCTGGATGTGGTGGCACATGCCTGCAGTCCCAGCTACTCGGGAGGCTGAGGCAGGAGAATTGCTTGAACCCAGGAGGAGGTGGAGGTTACAGTGAGCCGAGATCGTGCCATTGCACTCCAGCCTGGGTGACAGAGTAAGACTCCATCTCAAAAAAAAAAAAAATAGTTCCATGATGCACTCTTGCAAATCAGTCCCCTTATGTTATACTCCACAATGCTTCCTGTAGTTTCTTTCGTCCTTTTTTTTTTTTTTTTTTTTTTTAAGACAGAGTCTCGCTCTGTCGCCCAGGCTGGAGTGCAGTGGCACGATCTCTGCTCATTGCAAGCTCCACCTCCCTGGTTCACGCCAATCTCCTGCCTCAGCCTCCCGAGTAGCTGGGACTACAGGCGCCCGCCACCATGCCTGGCTAATTTTTTGTATTTTTTTTAGTAGAGACGGGGTTTCACCATGTTAGCTAGGATGGTCTCGATCTCCTGACCTCCTCATCCACCCACCTCAGCCTCCCAAAGTGCTGGGATTGCAGGCATGAGCCACGTGCCAGGCTTGCTTCTTGTAGTTTCTAATGTCACACAACCGTTATGACTGCATTAGCTGCAAATTATATAGCCTCAGCTTAGCTTCTAAAAGGTCCCAGTCTTATCCTAGCTGATTAGGAGTCAGAATCCAGAAGATTGTGCAGTCTTCTCCTTGTGTTACCTTCTGGTCAGTGTCTAGTTCTTGCGCAAACAACAGAGGTCCTCTCTTTTTTAGTCTCCCCTCTACTTCCTTTTTCTGTCCCTTTCTCCCCAGGGTCTCTGGCTCATTTTACCTCCACTCTTTTTATTTGCACCAGTCATCCCTGTTTGCTCTTCACACTTTTCTCAGTGGAGCATACTGGGATATTCTTAACTAGAATGACATGTTTTCATTGATGTCACTGCACCTGCCACCATCATGGCAGGCTGTACCTTCAAGGACTTTCCTCTGCATAGCACTCCCTGACAAAATATATCCACCAAAGTCCCTTTGGAACCAGTCATAGGAACTTTCTAACTTTGGAAAAATTCCAACACCACAGAGGCCAGCATGACAGAGGACAGGAAGAGCAGGGCTGGACTCTACAGCAGCTAGCCTTCATAACCAGAGTCATGTCTATGGTCCAACATCCCAGGGCTTGCCTGCTATGTGCCTATGTCACCTATTTGCCTTTCAACCCTTCAGCCTTTCTGGAAGCAGCCAGATCCAGCAAGGGGATGTGTGTAGGCTTGGTTACTCTGACAGCTGCATTGTGTTCCTCCTTTTCCTGTATCTTATCAAAAACAGGATGATGTGAACAAGGCACATGGACACCTTGGCTTCTGTGAGGCTGTGCAATCAACATTCAATGCTGATGGTTTGGGGCATGTACTCAGAGATCTGTGTCGATCCACAGAGCTGCTCTGTCTAGCCTGATGTTTCTCAGTGCGGGCTCTATTAGCAATTTGGGCAAGACAGTTCTTCATTGTGCAAGACTGTCCCAAACACTACAGGATAACTAATATCCCTATCACACTCCCACCAAAACACTAGTTTCACCCATCAATCATTTTGACAACTGGTAGCTACCCTGTACTTCCCTACACTGTCCTGGTCCAAGTAGAGCAGCTCCAGGATGACCTCTCTTTGGCTACTATGGTGCTCCTCTCCTCAGCGTTATTTTTATCTTTGAGAATAAGAAACTCATGCGGTAGGTAGAATTCTAAAGATTCCTATCTCCTGGTTATTAAATCAAATATTTAATCTAGGTTTTGCTTTGGACTTGTGGATGCAATTAAGGCAACTAGCCAGCTGAATTTAAAGTAGGGAGATTATCCTGGATTTTCTGAGTGGGCCCAGTGTAATCATGTGAGTCCTTAAAAGCAGCCGCAGAAGGCAGAAGAGTCAGTCAGAGCGATGAGGCAGACGGGGAAGTCAGGGACACTTGAAGCATGAGAAGGACTCAACCTGCCGTTGCTGAACAGGAGATGCATATGGAAAGCATGAGAAGGAAGGTGGCAGCCTCTAGGAGAAAAGATCAGTCCATACTGGCAGCCAGCAAGGAACCAAGCACTTCAGTCCTACACCCACAAGGAACTGAATCTGGCCAACAGTGTGAATGAGCTTGGAAGCAGATTCATCCCCAGAGCCTCTAGAATGGAATCCAGACCTGCCAACACCTTGATTTCAGCCTCATGAGGGTCTAAGCAGAGGAACCAGCAGAACCATGCTGTACTTGGACTTCCAACCCACAGAACTGTGATTTAATAAATGGCTGTTACCTCCTTGTAAGGAAATGTCTCCTTATTTATTGCGCTAAGATTTTCACTCTGTTCCTTCCACCATCAGACCTAATTTTATTTCTTGTAGCCATGTAGACTGACACTGCTATAGATTGAAGGCTATATCTGAGCCTTCTCCTCTTTGAACCAAAGATTCCCTGTGCATTCTCCACCCTGGTTACTTTTCTATAGATGTATTTTATCTTGTTTAGGTCTCTGGATATATATTCTAGATAATGGGGAATTTACTCTAATGACAAAATAAGTTTTCAGAAAGCCCTTACTACTCTGAGGTGTCTTACTCTTGCATTACAAAGAAGAAATTTTCTATCTTTATCACCAAAGAGAAACATCGTTTTCTGGATCATCGAGCATTCTATTGTCCATAGTAGAAAAGCATCATTTAGAATGACCTGGAATTGAGGAAAATGAAGTAGAAAATTGTTAGGAAGCTTTCACAAGTATGAATCTGTGTGAACGTTATTATAGGTTGTGATACTTAATGAGGATTAAAATTCAGTGCTTAGGAAGTTAAAGAAATTTTGCCGAGTGAAATGAGCTCAGCAAAAAGCAGCAGCATTTGGGAATTAGGATATTGTATTCCATCTGTCCAGCTGGGCTTCTGATTAGAATCAGTTTCCTTGGTTGGTTCTTGGAACATGGGGCAGGACCAAAGGCTTTGCCAAGATATCAGGGAAGGCAGGTGGGGCCGATTATTGCCATGATCCTCAACTGAGAGCTCCTGAAAGCTTCCAGCAGCATGATTCATGACTGACTAGAACAAAAATGGACAAAAAAAAAAGCAACAGCCTTATAATGGGAGGAAAACTAACAGGGTGAAGAACACTTGAGTCTTCATTAAAATTACTGAGTATGCCATAAAAAGTGACTTTAAAGATATGCAGACATAAGGAAATCATGGCTATTGGGAATACTTTGGAAAGTGACCAAACAAACAAACAAACAAACAAAAAACAAAAAACAAAAAAACTAGATTCAATAACTAGGAAATGAGTAATTATATTGTTTGCTTTGTATTGCAGTTGAACCATTTCCAATTTCATACATACAGGGGTATTATCCTCAATTAAATTTTAGCACTTTTGGAAGAATGGTTACATCTTATGATTTCTTTGAATAAGATAAATAGCATGTTCTCAGAAACTCTCAATTAATTGAACTGAATGAAATTGCCTGTTGACTGGCTGAATAACGAATAAAATCATTGTTGTTCTAATTAGAGTACAAGTCCTTTGGGAGAAAGCTAGTTTGAGTTGGAAGAAACCATATGTTCCCGATTCCTCCATCCTTCTGGCTTAAATGACCTAGAGCCCTGGGGTTTTTTTCAAAGTGTGGCTAAAAGACTTCTACATTACAATTGTCTGGAGATGCTTGCTAAAAATAAAGAATTCTATACCCTACTTCCCTAGACCCACTGAATCTGGAAGAGAGGGGTATTTGCCTTTTTCTAAAATTAAAGCATAATTTACATACAACTAAATGCAGAGATTTTAAGTGCACTTTTCAATGGGATTCAACAAATGTATGTACTCCACCACCTCATCCAAAACTTCTATCACTCTAGAAAGTTTCCATAGGCCGCTTTCCAGCCAGTCACTCACCCTCCCAGAAGTGGCCACTGTTCTGATTTCTATCACATGTGTATACTCTTTTGAGCCAGGCCTCTCACTTAACATAATGGTTTTGAGAGTCATCCATGTTGTTATAGATATTAATTGTTCTTTTTCATTGCTAAGTAATACTCCACTGTGCTACATATGGAATATGCTACAATTTGTTCATACAACCACCTGCTGAGGGGCATTTGGGTGTGTGTTAGTTTTTTAGGCTGTATAACCAGTTATCACAAACATAGCAGCTTAAAACAACATACATTTGCAGGTTGAGTCTCCCTTATCTGAAATGTCTGGGACCAGAAGTGTTTTGAATTTTTGATTTTTTTCAGATTTAGGAATATTTGCATTATACTCACTGGTTAAACATCCCAAATCCAAAATACAAAATGCTCCAGTGAGCATTTCCTTTGAGCATCTTGTCAGTGCTCAAAAAAGTTTTGGATTTTGGACATTTCAGATTGGATTTTTAGACTTAGGACGTCCAATCTATATTAGCTCACAATTTCCATGGCTTGGAGCTGAGGCATGGCTTAGTCTGGTCTTCTGCCAGGGTCTCGCAAAGCTGCAACCACAGTGTCAGCAGGCTCCATTACTGTCTGGAGCTGGAAGTCCTCTTCCAAGTTCACATGGTTGTTGGCAGAATTCAGGTCTTTTCAGTTGTAGGACTATGGATCTTGGCTTTGTACTGGCTGTCAGCTGGAGGCTGCCCTCTGCAGTTCCCTGCCACATGGCCTTTTCCAAGGGCAGCTTACAATATAGCTGTTTACTTCTTCAAGGCCAGCAGGAAAGTCTCTCTCTCCAGCCTGCTAAAATGGAGTCTTATACATGTAACATAATCATAGGCATATGACATTTCATCACCTTTGCTATATTGGTTAGGAGCAAGTTACAAGTTCCACCCACACTCGAGGGGATTATACAAGGCTGTGGATTTTTGGGAGGCCACCTTATGGTGTGTCCACCGGAAGATGTTTTGCATTCTCAGCAATTATGAATATTAGCACACAACTCTTTGTGTTAACATATGCTTTTACTTATTTTGGGTAAACACCTAGGAATGGAATTGCTTGATCACAGGGTAGGCGTATGTGTAACTTTGTGAGAAAATGCCAAACCGTTTTTCAAAAAGGTTGTACAGTTTCATACCCGTATCAGCAATGGAATAAACGTCTCAGCTGCTCCACATCTTCACCAATATTTGCTGTTGTCTGTCTTTGTCATTTTAGCCACTTTCTACTGATGTGAAATCTGCATTTTTAATATGCTCTGTGGGTGCTTCTTTCACATCCTCCACCACTGCTTTGTAGAAGTGAGTCATAGAGAAACTGCCTGAGACTACTCAGCTCTTGCTATGGGTCCCTCAGAAGTCAGTCCCCAAACCTAACTGATCAACCTGACTCACAGGGAGCATTTGTTAAGAACGTGGATTCTGGGGCCTATTCCAGACCTCCTGAATGAGCATCCCCAGGAGTATGAATTGGGAATCTATTTTCCAAAAACCCTCAAGGTGATTATTTGAACTGCTGGAGCTCGGAACCATTGCCTTCACTGCTTCAAGACCCAAAAGTGTCTCTAGTGTGCTCCTTACACAAAGAAAATGTCCATAAATTGGGGCTAGGACCCTGCAATGGCACCACAGCTGTCCCTGCTTGCAACATTGAAAAATTGTAAGTTGAACCATTGTACAGAGACCATCTATAAAATTAAATTGTTTCCAGTTTTTTATTCTTGATAACAATGCTGCAGCCAATAGCTTTAAACATTTTCTTTTATGCTGATGTGCATAGGATAATTTCTTAAAAGTCAGATTTCTTATTCAAAGATGTAGGGCTTCCTTAATAACATCCTTTGCATATTAGTGCTTATTTGCTTATTTGTTTCTTCTTTTTTTTTTCCTGATATTAGCATTTTTTTATTATGGCATGCAGAACAAAAACCTCCAAAATTATTTTCTCTAGAACCTTAATCCCAAATATAAGTTCTCTGTACCAAATTTTCCCTCCCTCCCCTGCCAATCTCCCTTTTAGTTCTACTTTATTTCAGTAGTAGAAATAATGCTTTCTCATTTGATGGGCTTCTATTGTAGAACCTTAACAATTTATGGCCCTTTCTTGTTTAGGAGTCTGTTTCCAACCCTTTCCCAAAAGTATGAATTCTTTGAAGGCAGAGACTATGTTGCATTAGTTACAGAGAATATTTGTTTCTTCTTATGTTAATGACACAACTTCGTGGGAGAAAAGAAGTTGGGGGAATTACAGCTCAGGTGTTTCGCTTTGCTAATAAGACTTATATTTCTTATTTTCATCTCCAAATGTAACTCAATCATTGCAAGTCACATTCCCTTTCAATTTTCAGGAAGACATTAAATTTCTTTAAGAAGTAATTCATAGAAAAATACTTGTTGAGTACATATTATGTGCCTATCAGGCCCTGTGACATGATGTGAGCACTAGGTGGAAGCCCAGAAAGAAGACAGACAATAAACCAAGCAATTGCAACCCAGAGTGCTGGGTGCAGAGCCCTCTGGGGGCACACAGCAGGGACACTTAACCTGATGGGGGAGTGATCAAGATTCCCCCTGGATTTTTTTTTTTTTTCTTTTTTTGAGACAGAGTCTCGCTCTGTTACCCAGGCTGGAGTGCAGTGGCGCAATCTCAGCTCACTGTAAGCTCTGCCTCCCGGGTTCACGCCATTATCCTGCCTCAGTCTCCCGAGTAGCTAGGACTATAGGCGCCTGCCACCACGCCCAGCTAGTTTTTTTTGTTTTTGTTTTTGTTTGTTTTTGTTTTTGTTTTTTGTATTTTCAGTAGAGACAGAGTTTCACCATATTAGCCAGGATGGTCTTGATCTCCTGATCTTGTGATCCGCCCGCCTTGGCCTCCCGAAGTGCTGGGATTACAGGCATGAGCCACCATGCCCAGCCCAGGATTCTTATTCTCTAACTTAACCTTCGTTTTGTTAAAAACACATTCATATGAATAGACATTCGTGCATTCCTCTCTGATTAAGTCTTTTCCCCTCAGGCCAGATCCAAGGAACCTACCTGTCTAGGATGAAACATTCAGGAGGACTGCTCAATCCCTTGCTGCCACTGCGGTGAGAAAGATGGAGGATCGGACGAACAGGAGGACAGGGGCATATGGCCAGCTACACATTTGAATGCCTGTGGTGAACAGTTGATGGGATGTAGAGCAAGAATCAGGAGAGCCCTAGCTGTGCTGCTAGTTGATTTCTCTGGGGTTGCATACCTCTGCCTCTTCCACAGGAAAAAATAAAATATCAGTGTCTCAACAACCTGTAGATGGAGGGTGTCCAAAATGTGTAGGGATGTAAACCTATTTACATAGGTTTACATGCTCAATAGTCTCTCTTCCCAATCCCCAGACAGCTTTTCAAGTAAAATTCTTCTGAATTTCACTATATACTACAGAGGATTCACAAAAGTCTGGACACAGAGAAAACAAGAACTTACTGTATTTTTTCAAATGGACAGTTGGACTCATTACTTTAAGTTGAGAAGTTCTTCACCTGAAAAGGTGTCTGGAGAATGAAGAAAAATAGATTGAGCACAGTATTGGAAAATATAACTGACATACTGTTTAAACATAAGTTTGTCCTATGTGGTCCAACTTTTCAAACACCCTGTACATTGTCCATTTAACCCTCAAAGCAAGTATGGTTGCTGAGGTCAGGGAGGTTATACAAGTTGCCCAAGGTCTCCCAAAGACTCAGTAGCAGAACCACGATTGAAACTTCACATATCTGAGGCCCAAGCTCACCTGCTTTCTCCCTGAGGGCATCACCTCTGAGTTCAGACCACCACACAGTGTTATTGTAAGACCACGGTACCTTCCTGACACCTTGATTGCTGCCTGATTCTGTTCAGTAACAGGCTCATCTCTTAACATTGTGAGCTTCCGGAACCTTTTTGAGACACAAATGAAAGTTATGGACCCCTCTCTAGACAACTGGAATTTTGCGTTCCATATTAAGGCATGCACAAGACCCCAAACTCTAAACCTAGACCCCCTTGGGGATCACAGACCCAGGTAAAGAATCATTTCTTTTGGCTGTAGAGTTCCTAAAGACAAAGTCTAGACCTTATGTTCAGGTGCCTTAGAAACTGTTGGAGGGAATGTAAGGAGCCAGTGAAGCAGAGAGGAAGGAAGAGAAAACCCTTCCAATAATAAGGATGCTATGGAACATCATAAGGCTCAAGAAATGATATTAATAGTTTTCTTCCCTCTCAACAGAGCCATGTAATTATAAAGGACACTCATGAGGCAGTAGCTGTCGGTGCTCCCCTTCTTGTCTGTGTTGCTACCACAGCCTGTGAGCACATGAATGTGTACCTATGCATGCACTCCAACCCGAACCTCTCTTGGAGTTAGAGGAACATGTACATTTGGGTCTGTTCCATGGGGTACCCAGGAGGCTTAAAAGCTATTTTCTACCTCCTATATAAATAGAAACTGACCCCTTCTTTGAGCTGCTGGCCATTTTTGATGTCAGAATTTTTTTATATTGTTGAGAATCAGAATGATCTATCATTATGTATAACTTCCTAGGAAAGGCATGCAATATTAAACCAAGCTTCAAAGCACTTTTGAGTATAGAATGTTCACTCCCTTCAAGCTCAAGAAAGATGTTGGGAATGAATTAGTTTCCCTCAATTTTTCCTCCTGGGCACTCCTTTTTCCTCCCTCCCTCCTACCATCATCTGGCATCCCCTGCCATGCCCTACGCACCCCATTCTGATGGCTTTATTGCCCCTCTGGGAAGCATTTCTTACAAACAAAAATAAGCAAAGCACTCAGTTCACACAACATCTTCCATCCTTGCATGAAGTTCTCATTCACTAATGAATGCCTCCCTGGGGCTTCACGGGTTATGAAGGCAAACATAGGCCTGGGGAACAAAAAGTGAATTATTGATCACTTGGGCACAAGCATCTTAGTGAAGTGAGAACAAGCAATGAGCCCAACCCTTGGAAAGTCGTTTCCAAGCTGTATTGTCTACCTCTTTAGTACATGTGTTCTGTCCTGTGCCAGGTAAAGTAGATAGCTGCCCACAGAAAGAGATTTCGTGAGACACAAGGAGTGCATTCATTCATTCATTCATTCATTCCATAACTATGAGGACTTATTATGTAGTAGATACTAAGCAAAATGTGGTGGATGCCATGAGTTTATCATTTAATAGAAGACATTTATAAGTGTCTATACTAAAGGGAAACATAAGGGTCCCGGATACAGGACTGCTTCCAGGTAAGATGCCAACAGCTGGGCCAGGGGTTGAAGACCTGTGTGAATTACCTGGAAGTGTCTGTGGGGAAGTGGAGGGCCTTAGAGAGGTCCTCCTATGCAGAAAGAACAGAATGGGTAAAGACTCCAGAGAAAGAGGTGTGCTGGAGCCTGTTCGCACTGATGGGGAAAGGGGATCGTGGCCTTTCCTCCCACCTCCACATTCATGGATGTCACATTACTAGCTGGAAATCAGTCATGATGAGAGTATTTACACAAAAGAAATTGGCAAATATTGTCAGGGCATTTTTTTGCCCCTGAAAAGCGAGTTGATAAACACTTACGAACATACCACTGCCCCGAGGTGAGGTGACCAAGAGCATGGTAGCCTGGGGCGAACTGCCAGAAGGCCAGCATGTCTGCTGTTAAATACCGAGACTGGTTAGCAGAGACAGGGTGGCTGGGTGTGTCAGCAGGGAGCAGGTCATAGCCACACAAAGGAATTGGGAGTGATGCTGTCTTGCCAAGTTTGTTGTTGTTGTTGTTTTTGTTGTAACGGAGTTTCACTCTTGTTGCCCTGGCTGGACTGCAATGGTGCTATCTCGGCTCACCGCAACCTCTGCCTCCAGGGTTCAAGCAATTCTCCTGCCTCAGCCTTCTGAGAAGCTGGGATTACAGGCATGTGCCACCATACCCGGCTAATTTTGTATTTTTAGTAGAGATGGGGTTTCTCCATGTTGGTCAGGCTGGTTTCGAACTCCCGACCTCAGGTGATGTACCCTCCTTAGCCTCTCAAAGTGCTGGGATTACAGGCATGAGCCACCGCGCCCGGCTATCTTGCCATGTTTTTGTGGTGGACATTTGTTGTTTATTCTTGCCCAGCATCTATACCTCTTTCTTCCAGTAAATGCAGTTCAGTTTTCCTCTAAGGAAGCATCCCCTTCTACTTTTAGGTCTTATGGTTTCAGGGGTAGGTTTATAGCCCAACTGTGGGTAATCTAGAAACTCTTATCTATAGTCAGAGAGATGCAATGCGAGCCAGCCTTGGGATTTGTGCTGGGGCTGCAAGGAAAGGCACATGATTTTTCCACTGGGATGGCTAAGTCTGGAACTGTTGGTGACCATTTTACCACCTTGAGCTGAGAGCCTACCTGGGACTGAAGCCAATGGTAAAGAAAGAACACCTGAGAGACTGAAAAAGACACATTCCTGATGATATTATTTAAGCACCTTGATTTAGTTGTACTCTAACTGGACTTCATCATATGAGACTAATATATTTTCTTTTCTGCTTCTGCTGGTTTGAATTGTATTGCAGTCTTCTGAAAACGAAAAAGTCCTAAGGTAGTATCTGAAGTCCCAATCCTACTCCTCCCAATTCCTGCACTTTTTTGTTAAACATTATCTCTCTAGGAAGTGCCTCTTAAAATACAATTACCTTATGGGCTTGGTGGTGTGCACCTTAGTCCCAGCCACTCACGAGGCTGAGGAGGGAGGATTGCCTGAGCTCAGGAAGTCAAGACTGCAGTGAGCTAAGGCCATGCCACTGCATTCCAGCCTCATGGAGCAAGAAAAGAAAAGAAAAAAGAAAGAAATCAAAAAATGTTTAAAAATTTAAAATACAATTACATTAAAAGAGTAAAATAATAAGAATATTATTTTAGCATAGATTGGCTAATCAGCAGAAAGCATGTGTGATAAACACACACACACACATACACACACACACACACAAGCACACAAATGCATCCAAATCTGAATTAGCAGACTCTAGCATGAACAACCGAATAAATGAGAATGACAAGGAAATTACTGCATTCTTTATTAATCTTTGTTTAGGGTCTATGCACACCTAAGATAATTACCTAGCTTCAGCATAGCTGAAGCACACACAACCTTATAATGGTCCCTTGGGCCTCAAGAGTGACAAACGGCAAGTTTCTGTGACAGCGACTTTAAGGAAAGAGAAAAGGCTTCCAGGAGATGGCTGGCATGGCCAAGAAGCCATTTCTGCCATTCTCCAAAGAGAAGCTGCCTGTCCTCATTAGAAAAAATCTGCTTAGCTTTGGAATCAGGGCCACACAGGTACGGACATCACAGCACATAATACAGTAAAAAATAATGGGGCTCTCTTGACACCCCAAAAATCGGAGGTCTTGGGACTAAAAACTGCACCAAGACCCAAAGTGACTTAAGTTGCATAATATATTTGTAAGATAAATCAACAATCACAGAGCTCTAGGTAGAGGAAAGCTGTGGCTGGAGGATGCGTTCTAATCTGAGCCCTAATGAGCTGTGGGTCACTGCACGGGTCAGGACCTTAATTCCCTACCTATAAAATTCTATTTGTTTTTTACTCAATTGGTTCTTCAGTTTCCTCACTTGTAACCTAAAGGGGTGGATCTCACTCTAAGATTTCTGAGGTTCTTTTGAGTTCTAATATATATGATGCTATCTTTCTCAGCATGGCAGTCAGGGTCCCACAGGAAACTGAAGGCATGCTCAGCTGGGGATTTGAAGAGATGTGGGTATAGTTAAGGCAACTAGCAAAGGATGTTGAGTGTATCAGTTATCTACAGCTACCTAACCAACTACACCAAAACTTAGTGGTATATTACTTCTCATGGTTCAGGAGGTTGAATGGGCTCAGCAGGGTGGTTCTCACCAGGGTGTCTCATGCATTTGTAGTCAGACGTTGGCTAGAACAAGAATCATCTGAAGGTCACCTATTCACATATCTGCACCTAGACAGGGAGGCTCACACGGGTGGGGCTAGAACAACCAGTGTCCTCAGACAGAGTTCTGTCTCTATGTGGTCTCTCCGTATGGTCTCTCCTCAGGGTAACTAGATTTCTTACATGGTGGCTGAAGGCTCTAAATGTGCATGTTTCGAGAAAGCTAGGAGGAAGGTTTACCTAAAGGAGATGACCTAGCCTTGGAAGCTACATTATGTCCCTGCTATTGATTCTATTTGTCAAGGCCAACACAAAATCCATCCCAGGTTCAAGGGGGGGGCAGAGGGGACAGAGATTCCACCTTTTGATGCAGGAATGTCAAGGTTCTTTAGGAGCAAGTAGGAGAGGAAATTCTGTGATTGTCCTTTTGGAAAAACAATCTGCCACATTGAGGCACCCAGGGCCTAGCAAGCGTGGTATGCTGTTATCACACCCAGCTTGGCCTGAAGGCCAAGGAAAGGAAATAGTGACAGCTGAACCAATGAAAGAGAGCAAACTGATAGGAGCTATAATCCTGAAGGTGAAACCACTGGCTGACCACAGTATCAAGGGCAGGGAGAATGTGGGGTAAGAAATACTCCAACTTCTCTATTCTCTGACTCTGATCTCCTGTAGATGCTTTTCATCAAGAAACTATAGGACAAAATGGGCTTCATGAGGCAGTGTATATGGGTGTACCTCCCCCCTATCCAGAGTGCAGAGAAGGGCAGTGAGGGGTGGAGAACAGATGGAGGAAGGGTGGAGATTAACCACCATATTTTCTGATGCCCTGAAATCACCACAAATATTCACCTGAGAATTTTTAAATACAGCTAACTGATAAAAGCAACAACTCTTACTCTGTGGCTGATAATTCAAGTACAATTTGAAAAGTGCTGAAGATTCCATCTAAGACTTGCTCCAGACAATAAAAATAAATTGTTTCCCTAGAACTTTCTCAAGTAAGAAAGAAACTATACCCCAAAGGAAAATCAGAGCATAAGCCACTAGTTTGATTACTGTGTGGAAGGAACAGTAAAGGGTTGGAACTGAGGAAGAGGTGAAAGGTAAGAGGCACACATTTATTTACCTAACATATTTACATGGTGCCAACAATATACTAGATGTTCTGAATATCTTTATTAAAGATGTCAATATGTCACAGAAATAACAATTCAAAGCAAAAAATGGAATCTGGATCTAAACATGAAAAAAAAAAAGTCTTTGAAGTAAGTATTGGTATTAGTATTCTTTTAACTGCCAAGGGCAGAAAACAACCCTCTGGTTTTAACAAAAAGAGTATCATTGGCCTTTGTATCTGGAAAGTTCTAGTTAGGGCTGGCTTTAAGTATTGCTCAAAGGGCATCACCAACCCCCAGATCTCTGTTTTTCACTTGAAGGGATAACTGTGCAGCCCCTAGGATCTGAATATGTGGGAAAACAGCCAAGCTTTATCACTTAGTATCTGTTATCACAATGGGTAGATCAGTTAACTTTTATGTGCCTCAGTTTCTCCTTCTATTAAGTGGGAATTGTAAGAATACCCTACACATGGAGGGTTGTGAGGATTATCTGCCATAAAGGCTTTCCCCCCACTTTTCAATAAGTTATGTTATTTTATAAAGTAGCTCAAAAGAATTACATGAGGATATTCTAGGTAAAGAAGCATTTCAATTATGATAGAAGAAAAAGTATCTCTTAACATAAAGTCTTAAATTAGGTCTGCTAGTGAATATGGCAGGTTCAGAAACTCTACCAATTGCTCTGAGAGAGCGTTCCAAGCAATGTAGCTTGCTGGGACTGGAAGAGGATTTGTTACTTTTGATTTGATCAGTACTTTCCAATCTAATTGGGGGCAACAGACTGGTTGACAGCACCTAGTTCATGAACAGTCCTTGGTGACAAATAGAATAAGCTCTAATTATCCAAGTGTTGGCTTCCCCTGTGATTCTGTGTTTGTGTTTGTATTGATTGGGTGGGGAATTGCAAATTGAAGATCTTACCAGTTCAACCACAACAGTGTTTATCAAAATGTTGGACCAGGCTGGGCACGGTGGCTCACGCCTGTAATCCCAGCACTTTGGGAGGCCAAGGCAGGTGGATCACCTGAGGCCAGGAGTTCAAGACCAGCCTGACCAACATGGAGAAAACCCGTCTCTACTAAAAATACAAAAATAGTGGGGCGTGGTGGCACATGCCTGTAATCCCAGCTACTTGGGAGGCTGAGGTAGGAGAATCGCTTCAACCCGGGAGGCGGAGGTTGTGGTGAGCCGAGATAGCGCCATTGTATTCCAGCCTGGGCAACAAGAGCGAAACTCCGTTTCAAAAAAAAGTTGGAACAATCACATCAGATCACTCAGTGGTTGTTTGCAATGATGAATCCTGGTTTCTATCCTAGAAATGCTTGATGAGAATATTTGCAAGGGATCTGCATTAACAAGTACCAGGTGATTCTTATGTACTTTGGTTTTCTGTTCTTGCGATAGTTTGCTGAGAATGATGGTTTCCAGCTGCATCCATGTCCCTACAAAGGACATGAACTCATCCTTTTATATGGCTGCATAGTATTCCATGGTGTATATGTGACACATTTTCTTAATCCAGTCTATCATTGATGGACATGTGGGTTGGTTCAAAGTCTTTGCTATTGTGAATAGTGCCGCAATAAACTTATGTGTGCATGTGTCTCTATAGCAGCATGATTTATAATCCTTTGGGTATATACCCAGTAATGGAATGGCTGGGTCAAATGGTATTTCTAGTTATAGAGCCTTGAAGAATCACCACACTGTCTTCCACAATGGTTGAACTAGTTTACAGTCCCACCAACAGTGTAAAAGTATTCCTATTTCTCCACATCCTCTCCAGCACCTGTTGTTTCCTGATTTTTTAATGATTGCCATTCTAACTGGTGTGAGATAGTATCTCATTGTGGTTTTGATTTGCATTTCTCTGACGGCTAGAGATGATGAGCATTTTTTCATGTGTCTGTTGGCTGCTTAAATGTCCTCTTTTGAGAAGTGTCTGTTCATATCCTTTGCCCACTTTTTGATGGGGTTGTTTGCTTTTTTCTTATAAATTTGAGTTTTTTGTAGGTTCTGGATATTAGGCTTTTGTCAGATGAGTAGATTGCAAAGATTTTCTCCTATTCTGTAGGTTGCCTGTTCACTGTGATGGTAGTTTCTTTTGCTGTGCAGAAGCTCTTTAGTTTGATTAGATCCCATTTGTCAATTTCGGCTTTTGTTGCCATTGCTTTTGGTGTTTTAGACATGAAGTCCTTGCCCATGCCTATGTCCTACATGGTATTGCCTAGGTTTTCTTCTAGGGTTTTTATGGTTTTTAGGTCTAGCATTTAAGTCTCTAATTCATCTTGAATTAAGTTTTGTATAAGGCGTAAGGAAGGGATCCAGTTTCAGCTGTCTATTTATGGCTAGCCACTTTTCCCAGCACCATTTATTAAATAGGGAATCCTTTCCCCATTTCTTGTTTTTGTCAGGTTTGTCAAAGATCAGATGGTTGTAGATGTGTGGTATTATTTCTGAGGGCTCTGTTCTGTTCCATTGGTCTATATCTCTGTTTTGGTACCAGTGCCATGCTACTTTGGTTACTGTAGCCTTGTAGCATAGTTTGAAGTCAGGTAGCGTAATGCCTCCAGTTTTGTTCTTTTGACTTAGGATTGTCTTGGCAATATGGGCTCTTTTTTGGTTCCATATGAACTTTAAAGTAGTTTTTTCCAATTCTGTGAAGAAAGTCATTGGTAGCTTAATGGGGATGGCATTGAATCTGTAAATTACCTTGGGCAGTATGGCCATTTTCACAATATTGATTCTTCCTATCCATGGACATGGAATGTTCTTCCATTTGTTTGTGTCCTCTTTTATTTCATTGAGCAGTGGTTTGTAGTTCTCCTTGAAGAGGTCCTTCACGTCCCTTGTAAGTTGGATTCCTAGGTATTTTATTCTCTTTGAAGCAACTGTGAATGGGAAGTCACTCATGATTTGGCTGTTTGTCTGTTATTGGTGTATAAGAATGCTTGTGATTTTTGCACATTGATTTTGTATCCTGAGACTTTGCTGAAGTTGCTTATCAGCTTAAGGAGATTTTGGGCTGAGACAATGGGGTTTTCTAAATATACAATCATGTCATCTGCAAACAGGGACATTTTGACTTCCTATTTTCCTAATTGAATATCCTTTATTGCTTTCTCTTGCCTGATTGCCCTAGCCAGAACTTCCAACACTATGTTGAATAGGAGTGGTGAGAGAGGGCATCCTTGTTTTGTGCCAGTTTTCAAGGGGAATGCTTCCAGTTTTTGCCCATTCAGTATGATATTGACTGTGGGTTTGTCATAAATAGCTCTTATTACTTTGAGATACGTTCCATCAATACCAGATTTATTGAGAGTTTTTAGCATAAAGAGCTGTTGAATTTTGTCAAAGGCCTTTTCTGCATCTATCAAGATAATCATGTGGTTTTTGTCTTTGGTTCTGTTTATATGCTGGTTTATGTTTATTGATTTGCATATGTTGAACCAGCCTTGCACCCCAGGGATGAAGCCCACTTGATCATGGTGGATAAGCTTTGTGATGTGCTGCTGGATTCAGTTTGCCAGTATTTTATTGAAGATTTTTGCATCAATATTCATCAGGGATATTGGTCTAAAATTCTCTTTTTTTGTTGTGTCTCTGCCAAGCTTTGGTATCAGGATGATGCTAGCCTCATAAAATGAGTTAGGGAGGATTCCCCCTTTTTCTATTGATTGAAATAATTTCAGAAGGAATGGTACCAGCTCCTCCTTGTACCTCTGGTAGAATTTGGCTGTGAAACCGTCTGATCCTGGACATTTTTTGGTTGGTAGGCTATTAATTATTGCCTCAATTTCAGAGCCTGTTATTGGTCTCTTCAGGGATTCAACTTCTTCCTGGTTTAGTCTTGGGAGAGTGTATGTGTCCAGGAATTTATCCATTTCTTCTAGGTTTTCTAGTTTATTTGCATAGAAGTGTTTATAGTATTCTCTGATGGTAGTTTGTATTTCTGTGGGGTCGGTGGTGATATCCCCTTTATCATTTTTTATTGCGTCTGTTTGATTCTTCTCTCTTTTCTTCTTCATTAGTCTTGCTAGTAGCCTATCAATTTTGTTGATCTTTTCAAAAAACCAGCTCCTGGATTCATTGATTTTTTGAAGGGTTTTTTGTGTCTCTATCTCCTTCAGTTCTGCTCTGATCTTAGTTATTTCTTGCCTTCTGCTAGCTTTCGAATGTGTTTGCTCTTGCTTCTCTAGTTCTTTTAATTGTGATGTTAGGCTGTCAATTTTAGATCTTTCCAGCTTTCCCTTGTGAGTATTTAGTGCTGGGAATTTCCCTCTACATACTGCTTTAAATGTGTTGCAGAGATTCTGGTATGTTGTATCTTTGTTCTCATTGGTTTAAAGAACATCTTTATCTCTGCCTTCATTTCGTTATGTACCCAGTAATCATTCAAGAGCAGGTTGTTCAGTTTCCATGTAGTTGAGGGGTTTTGATTGAGTTTCTTAGTCCTGAGTTCTAGTTTGATTGCACTGTGGTCTGAGAGACAGTTTGTTATAATTTCTGTTCTTTTACAGTTCTGAGGAGTGCTTTAATTCCAACTCTGCGGTCAATTTTGGAATAAGTGTGATGTGGTGCTGAGAAGAATGTATATTCTGTTGATTTGGGGTGGAGAGTTCTGTAGATGTCTATTAGGTCTGCTTGGTGCAGAGTTCAGTTCAATTCCTGGATACCTTGTTAACTTTCTGTCTCATTGATCTGTCTAATGTTGACAGTGGGGTGTTAAAGTCTCCCATTATTATTGTGTGGGAGTCTAAGTCTCTTTGTAGGTCTCTAAGGACTTGCTTTATGAATCTGGGTGTCCTGTATTGGGTGCATATATATTTAGGGTAGTTAGCTCTTCTTGTTGAATTCATCCCTTTACTATTATGTAATGACCTTCTTTGTCTCTTTTGCTCTTTGTTGGTTTAAAGTCTGTTTTATCAGAGACTAGGATTGCAACCCCTGCCTTTTTTTGTTTTCCATTTGCGTGGTAGATCTTCCTCCATCCCTTTATTTTGAGCCTATGTGTGTCTCTGCCTGTGAGATGGGTCTCCTGAATATAGCAATCTGATGTGTCTTGACTCTTTATCCAATTTGCCACAGTCTGTGTCTTTTAATTGGAGCATTTAGCCCATTTACATTTAAGGTTAATATTGTTATGTGTGAATTTGATCCTGTCATTATGATGTTAGTGGTTTATTTTGCCCATTAGTTGATGCAGTTTCTTCCTAGCATCGATGGTCTTTACATTTTTGCATGTTTTTGCAATGGCTTGTACCAGTTGTTCCTTTCCATGTTTAGTGCTTCCTTCAGGAGCTCTTGTAGGGCAGGCCTGGTGGTGACAAAATCTCTCAGTATTTGCTTGTCTGTAAAGGATTTTATTTCTCCTTCACTTATGAAACTTTGTTTGGCTGGATATGAAATTCTGGGCTGAAAGTTCTTTTGTTTAAGAATGTGGAATATTGGCCCCCACTCTGGCTTGTAGAGTTTCTGCCGAGAGATCCGCTCTTAGTCTGATGGGCTTCCCTTTGTAGGTAATCCGACCTTTCTCTCTGGCTGCCCTTAACATTTTTTCCTTCATTTCAACTTTGGTGAATCTGACAATTATGTGTCTTGGAGTTGCTCTTCTCGAGGAGTATCTTTGTGGCATTCTCTGTATTTCCCGAATTTGAATGTTGTCCTGCCTTGCTAGGTTGGGGAAGTTCTCCTGGGTAATATCCTGAAGAATGTTTTCCAACTTGGTTCCATTCTCCCCATCACTTTCAGGTACACCAATCAGACGTAGATTTGATCTTTTCACATAGTCCCATATTTCTTGGAGGCTTTGTTCATTTCTTTTTACTCTTTTTTCTCTAAACTTCTCTTCTTGCTTCATTTCATTTGTTTGATCTTCAGTCACAGATACCCCTTTCTTCCAGTTGATCAAATCAGTTACTGAAGCTTGTGCATTTGTCACATAGTTCTCATGTAATGGTTTTCATCTCTATCAGGTCGTTTAAGGACTTCTCTACATTGGTTATTCTAGTTAGCCATTTGTCAAATCTTTTTTTAAGGTTTTTAGTTTCTTTGCACTTGGTTCGTAGTTCCTCCTTTAGCTTGGAGAAGTTTGATCGTCTGAAGCCTTCTCTGAACTCATCAAAGTCATTCTTCATCCAGCTTTGTTCCATTGCTGGTGAGGAGCTGTGTTTCTTTGGATGGGGAGAGGTGCTCTGATTTTTAGAATTTTCAGCTTTTCTGCACTGCTTTTTCCCCATCTTTGTGGTTTTATCTACCTTTGGTCTTTGATGATGGTGACATACAGATGGGGTTTTGGTGTGGATGTCCTTTCTGTTTGTTAGTTTTCCTTCTAACAGTCAGGACCCTCAGGTGCAGGTCTGTTGGAGTTTGCTCGAGTCTACTCTAGACCCTACTTGCCTGGGTATCAGCAGCGGAGGCTGCAGAAGAGTGAATATTGCTAAGCAGCAAATGTTGCTGTCTGATTATTCCTCTGGAAGCTTCATCTCAGAGGTGTACCCGGCCATGTGAGGTGTGAGGTGTCAGTCTGCTCCTAGTGGGGGATGTCTCCCAATTAGGCTACTCGGGGGTCAGGGACCCACTTGAGCAGGCAGTCTGACCGTTCTCAGATCTCAAACTCCATGCTGGGAGAACCACTAGTCTCTTCAAAGCTGTCAGACAGGGACATTTACATCTGCAGAGGTTTCTGCTGCCTTTTGTTTGTCTATGCCCTGTCCCCAGAGGTGGAGTCTACAGAGGCAGGCAGGCCTCCTTGAGCTGTGATGAGCTCCACCCAGTTCAAGCTTCCCAGCCACTTCGTTTACCTACTTAACCCTCAGCAATGGCAGGCGCCCCTCCCCCAGCCTTGCTGCCACCTTGCAGTTAGATCTCAGACTGCTGTGCTAGCAATGAGCAAGGCTCCGTGGGGATGGGACCCTCTGAGCCAGGTATGGCATATAATCTCCTGGTGTGCCGTTTGCTAAGACCCTTGGTAAAGTGCAGTATTAGGGTGGCAGTGACCTGATTTTCCAGGTGTTGTGTGTCACGGTTTCCCTTGGCTAGGAAAGGGAATTCCCTTCCCCCTTGCACTTCCTGGGTGAGGCGATGCCTCGCACTGCTTCAGCTCTCGCTCATTGGGCTGCACCCACTGTCCTGCACCCACTGTCCAAGACATCCCAGTGAGATGAACCTGGTACCTCAGTTGGAAATGGAGAAGTCACCTATCTTCTGTGTCGCTAACGTTGGGAGCTGGAGGCTGGAGCTGTTCCTATTCGGCCATCTCAGCGCCACCTCAGGAATTTTATTTTTTTTGAGATGGAGTCTTTCTCTGTTGCCCAGCCTGAAGTGCAGTGGTGTGACCTTGGCTTACTACAACCTCCACCTCCCAGATTCAAGCAATTCTCCTACATCAGCCTCCCAAGTACCTTGGATTACAGGCACCTACCACCATGCTCAGCTAGTTTTTGGATTTTTAGAAGAGGTGGGGTTTCACCAAGTTGGCCAGGCGACCAACTCCTGACCTCAGGTGATCTGCCTGCCCTGGCCTCCCAAGGTGCTGGGACTACAGGCGTGAGCCACTGCACCTGGCCAAGAGGATATTTTAACTACATACTCACACGTGTACATTAGACATGTCAACCATGGTGCCTACCATTATTAATAGGAACTGCCCCCTTCATTGACTCTAAGTAGGAGACTGCCCAAGACTGCCATGGGTTGGGCATGGTGGGTCACACCTGCAATCCCAGCACTTTTGGAGGCCAAGGCAAGAGGATATCTTGAGGCCAGGAGTTCAAGACCAACCTGGGCAACATACTGAGACCCTATCTCTACTGAAAAATGTTTTTAAAAATTAGCCATGTGTGGTGGTGTACACCTGTCATTCCAGCTACTAGGGAGGTTTAAGAGAGACTATCACTCGAGCCCAGGAGTTGGAGCTTACAGTGAGCTATGAGCTTGCTACTGCACTCCAGCCTGAGCTACAGAAAGAGACTGGTTGTTAAAAACAAACAAACAAAAACGACTGTCATGCTTTGAACCACATGACCTTATTCCTAGTTTACAACTGGCTGTATCCAAGGGCAATCAATCCTCAGGATGGCCAGCAGTATAGAAAAAGATAAACAGGACCATCAAATTCTCTCCCAAAAAAAAGGATGAGAAGATACTTGGTGCTATGGTTGGAGATTGTTTGTTTGGTTCTGCCAAGTCCCATGGTGAAATTTGATACCCAAAATTAGAGGTGGGTCCTGATGGGAAGTGTTTGGGTCATGGGGGCTGAACCCTTATGAATGGCTTGGTAATGAGTAAATTCTTGCTCTTGATTCCTGCCGGCACTGATTGTTAAAAGGAGCCTGGTACCTTCCGCACCTCTCTCTTGCTCCCTCTCTCTTGCCACATGACACACCGGCTCCCCTTTGCCTTCCACCATGGAACAGTCTGAAGTCCTCACCAGAAGCAGATGCTGGCCCTGTGCTTCTTGTACAGTCTGCAGATCCATGAGCCAAATAAACTTCTGTTTTTTATAAACGACACAGCCTCAGGTATTCCTTTATAGCAATGCAAATGGATTAAGACACTTGGTGAATGAGGCAAGGAGAAGCAAGTTCTGGGGCTGAAAGGGTATATTGAGAGAAATTGTAATGCACAGTGGATCAACACATGGCTAGAGAAGCTAAAGGGAAACAGAAACTCTGAGTAAGATGAGGAAGCAAAAACTATGAGAAAGCAAAGATAATGAGGTGGAAGCTCAGGCCCGCCAAGCGTAGCTGGTTGTCACATGGATGGCAGCCCACCTGTGCGGAGTTGGACAAATTCCTCTTCTCCCTTTTACCTGACTCTACTCCAGTTCCTGTTCTTCCTGTGGCTAGGATATGTGGTTTTCCTGGGTTCCTAAATGTTTTAAATCACCAACAGCAGGAGTAGGAGAAGCACTGCTCTCAGCACACATTTTTTGAGATAACTTGAATGTGTCTCTGTCACTGAAACTATTTATAGTGTTGTTTTGAATGATGTAATTGTAGTGGGATTATTGCTTAAACACACACACACACAGACAGACACTCGTTTTTTTTTTGTGCCTGCTTCCTGCATGTGAGGGAAGTGAAGTGGTGTTATGCTTATTCATTTACACATAACTTCTGGAATTCCACTCATACCCCCCAAATACAGGCCATGCCTCAAAAGTGCCCCTGGCACATTCTTGTTTACTTTTCTCGCTAGCAAGTGAACAGGTGAACAGACTTATTTTGTGGGTCTGCAACAGCTTCAAGGGATTTGGAGTTCATTGATCCCAAATAACAGAATACTTTGCAGTAACTGTCCTCCTAAGTTGATTTTATTCTGATGAACTCTTATCAGTGAGTGGTTTTTCCCTAATAATAGTTTCTGAAAAGGCTCATACAGTGGCTATCTCCCTAGCAAGAAGCAGAATGTATAAATGGAACATGCATCTAATTGTTAGACCCCATCCTCAGTTCTTTTGTGTAATATGAAAAATAAATGTTTTAAAGCAGTCAAGATATTTAGCTCTAAAAATTAGCCAGTAAGAGGCTACTTGGATAATGTTGAGTATTTTTTTTTTTTTTCCTTTTACAAACCTCCCTTTGAAATAAACCAGACAGAGGTTCCTTTCACTTCCATGGGAGTTTTCAGCAAAAGGAGAAAGGAGGACTTCATAAGCTCTAAACAGCCTTGGAGGTCATTCATAGACTTCCTACCATTCTCTGCCATTTCCCAGTGCTAAGGGCCCTGAATGTAGCTTCTCACTATCGTTATTGTCCCTTTTGGGCACTAGCCTGGCAGCTGAGCTCTCTGAAGCTTATAGGCTTTGGGGTATGGGAAGGAGTTACCAACAGACACGATCACAGGCTACACAGAGAAGAGATGAGCCAGGAACTGGGGCAGTGGGAAGATGAAGAACATAGGGCTATTTTCACACCCTCCTGAATCCCATTTCCTGTTTCCTGTGCCTGTTGCTCCTATAGCAAGTCTGCAAAAGCCCCTGGGGTGAGGGCACTCAGAAACCATCCAGACATGCACAGATTTCTCTACATCTGCCTCCAGAAACAAGACCTACCTAGCCTGCTGCTTCTTCAAAATATCCTCCTCATGCTCTGTTGTTGCTAGCATGGCACTGGCTTGGCTTCAAGAATCCTGTCTTTTAGGGGATCAGAGGCAGATTCTGATACCTGGCCAGTATTCCACATGCTAGTTTACTATTTCCTCTGCTAGAAAATCCTCATCCTCTTCAGGTGCCTATTTTCTCACAGGTATGATGGCGTATTCTTTTCAAATTTCGTTTCTCTCTTTGAAAGGGTAATAGGTGTAGCTTTTGCAGTGTCCCACCACCATCTCCACCAAAACTTCTTTTGTTGTTCTGCCAGCTCTGAGTGAATTCCCCAGATAACATTTTTGGCAAGCTTTCAAAATAACTCAGGACAAAATGATCCTAAGAGTAATCCTAAAAAGATCCTAACGATATTATACCTAGAGAAATATCCTAAAAGTGGGATCTCAAGATGTCAGTGCACAAATCTCTTTCAGAACTTCAGTAATGTCCATCCCTGCTTGACTCAATTATAATAGCTGAACAAATCCACACAAATCCAGAGGGAAGTCCCCATTCTTTGCCTGTCTTCTCTTCCCCACAATATGGCCCCCAATCTCAGATCTCTGTGGTCTTTGAGATTAGAGCTAGGATGGGCTTTATAAATAGGTTTATTTGAAAAAGAACCCTAAAAGACGGGGTTTTTTACTATTCTGCTCAGATGTCCTCAGGGAGTTGGGTTTTTTCCTCCCTGCCTGCCTGTTGCCTAATGGTCACATGGCATCATATCCTCAAACCAAAGTGAATAGACAGAAAAGGGCTCAAGAGCTTTCTTCTAGTAGGAATCTGTTTCTTTTATTTGAGAATGAGCCAGAACTCACTCATATGTCCATTGCTAGACCCATCACTGGTGGAGGATACTCACATTCCTGTGACTGACTAGAGCAATCACTATCCATCCCTGGGGCTGGAAATTAGGGTTGGGTCTTACCTTCCCTGAAATCAAGGGATCTAGTTCTTTCATGAGGGAAAAGGGGTAAAGGTGGGTTGGGGGGAATGAGGAATGGTTGTTGAGTAGGCAGCCAAAAATGTCTCCAATAACCACCAAGCTTGCTGATACCTGGAATCCAATCCCATATTTTTTTTCACTGATGCTTTAACTCAACAGAGGCTCTGCCCCAGTGAAAGAACATTCCTTATATTTTTAAAGACATGTATATCCCCAAAATATTTAGTTCATCATATTTTTAGAACAATACCAAATAGGAAATTGAAAACTAAGAGCAAAACATATATTATCATGAGCAGTGGTAGTGTGCTTGTAAATCTTTAGCCGCTAGCTGGGGACGAACCCTGATTTGTGGCTGTTGATTTTTGTGGTGTAAATCTTCCCACCATGGTCAGTTTCAAGCTGCCAATGGTTTAGCAGTTGGCTAGCAGAATTCCTGGAAATATAATAATCAGCTCTTGTGCGCTCATACTAATCAACTCCAGCACAGCATTGAGTGAGTCTACTCGATACTAACATGCCGTGCACTTATTCTGTATACTTTTGTCTGTGTGATGTCTCCTTTATTCTAGCTCTTATAACACTTATGAAGTAGGTACTATCACATTTTACAGATAGGAAACCTGGGCTCAAAGAAGTTGAATCTTTTGCTAGTCATTGCAGATTACAACCCAGTTCTATTGACTCTAGGTATAGAGGAAGCCAGTGGCAGCTCAAGGCTGAGACAGCCCCAGATGCTAGCAATTTTACCCAAGTACCAAACAAATACTTATTACTAGAGTGGTGTGTACTGTCAACTATTAATGACCTTGGAGTAATAAAGACAAAAGCAAACTGAAAGTCACTAGAAGGCTTTTTTCTTGTTTTGAAGAAAAAAGAAAAGAAAAATGTAAAGATCTCATCAGAAATATCCAAAACAGAATACTTTCTGTTCACATGGTGAATGTTCTACATTTGAAGGAAAGGTTAGATCCTTCTTGTTTTTCGTGACATCAAAAAGAAAATTTCCAAAAAAGCATTCATATTGGCGTTCATTGCTATCTTTAGCTTTACACCAAGGAAAAGTCTTGTGGCTTCAATATATGGGCAGCTTTTACAACTTGTATATTTCCTTATTTTAAAACTATTTCCCGGCTGGTCCGGGTGGCTCACGCCTGTAATCCCAGCACTTTGGAAGGCCAAGGCAGGCGGATCACGAGGTCAAGAGATCAAGATCATCCTGGCCAACACGGTGAAACCCCGTCTCTACTAAAAATACAAAAATTAGCTGGGCATGGTGGTGGGCATCTGTAGTCCCAGCTACACGGGAGGCTGAGGCAGGAGAATTGCTTGAACCTGGGAGGCAGAGGTTGCAGTGAGCTGAGATCATGCCATTGCACTCCAGTCTGGCGACAGAGCAAGAGTCTGTCTCAAAAAGAAAAAATATTTCCCAGCATTCCTTCAAGCTGTGAGACTCACTCTTCCCTTTGCCTTCCTCATTTGGTTGTAGTGAGTTGTAACTATGGTAATATAAAATGTGAAAATGCTCCGTAATGGTAAAGTGCTTTGTAAAATACAAGGCACCATTCTTTTTGTTATAATGAACAGCCTTGGCTTAGGTTGAGCTTTCTTCAATGAGCCTCTCCTCATGAGAAGAAAAACATTCTGATTCTCTTTCCCTTTCTCCTGTTTCATAATCTTTTCTCTCTTGGCCATTGACACAGCAGATTAGTCACATTCTGTTGATTCCAACTCACCAGACAGGGCTTCCAGCAGCGTCCATATCATCCATCATAGTGCAGGAACATGAGGTAGCTGCCGACCCATTTCTGAAATTCCATCACCATGTCACCCCCAATGATCTGCCTTCACAGTCTCAGAGTAAGGCCTGCCAGTCAGTGACATTCGTCAGTGTTTCAGGCTCACTGGCCTGGTGCTACTGTGAGTTTTTGGTGGATACCTAAAATTCTCAGGGTGGAGTAAGTTCTGCCCAGCAGAACTCTGCCTGAACCATTTAGAGTCAGAGAAGATGCCAAAGAAACCCAGAAAATGTTGTTTTCCCTGACAACAGCCAAGGTGCATGGATGTGATAATTAATATAGCCTGTTATCCTGTCTCCCATTTCATCCAGATTCTACCTCCATGGCCCCCTCAGCCAGGCTCCCCAAGCCTAGTGCCAGCTGTGAAAACGCAACATCCTGGTTTGTTCAACATTACACATTGAAAGATGGGCTTACTCCTCTATTCACTGCTCTTGACTGTGAACACAATATGCTTATAGAGAACTGTGCTCCACCCTGAGAACAACTCTATGACTGCAACATTCTTTAAAGGTGCCTTTTATTTTAAACATAAAGTCTTGCCCCCCAAATTAATAAAGCTGTCCTCACTCACAAAGTAGTCCTCTCCCAAATGTCATGAGGCATTTATTAATAGCCATGGAATGCTACCATCAGTACTCCAGAGAGAGAGAGATGTAGTGTAATTAGCCAGAAGTAAGAGCTTAAATCGGACTGGTGAGGAGTAGCCAAATTTCTGCCAAAAGGCAAATTCTGGCCTGTAAGACATCTCCTCCCTGAATTCCTCCCTCCTCCTCCTCCTTTTTCCCCTAAAAACCAAACTCATATTTCTGTATATTCTGAGAAACAGGAATTTGTAGAAGGCAGCAAGACATACTGACCATGAAGATTGTTACAGAAGCATATCATAGGCAAACTAAGGCAGAGTTTATCATTCTCATCTGCTAATAAAGACATCATCTGCTAATAAACCTCATCATTCTCATGCTGCTAATAAAGACATACCTGAGACTGGGTAATTTATAAAGAAAAGAGATTTAATTGACTCACAGTTCAGCATGGCTGGGGAGGCCTCAGGAAACTTACAATCATAGTAGAAGGGGAAGCAAACAAGTCCTTCTTCACAAGGTGGCAGGAGAGAGAAGAGTGACAGCTAAAGGAAGGGGGAAGCCACTTATAAAACCATGAGATCTCGTGAAAACTTACTATCATGAGAATAGCATGGGGGAACCACCCCCATGATTCAATTACCTCCCACCGTGTCCCTCCCAGGACACATGGAGATTATGGGAACTACAATTCAAGATGAGATTTGGGTGGGGACACCCAAACCATATAAGTACATTGTAACAAAAATTGCCAAACCATATCAGATACATTGTAACAAAAATTGCTTATATTGTCTATAACTGAGTCTCTCCTCTCCCACATTATTTTTCCTCTCCTAGTTCTGAAACCATTTTCCAGTCTCAGACTTATACTGTTTTACAGGGGTATTGTCTGGTCACATGATACTAGACGATGTGCCTAACTCAGTCAACAGTATTTTCCAAGTGACCAAATACATGACATTACAAAATTACTCCTAAGTCCATTCAAAGTGCAAGATAGAGGAATGAACTTTAATGTAACAGTACAAAAATTTTCTTGATAGGGTTCCCTATTTTATATTGAACTAGTCTTTAAGAACTACCAATTGTTGAATTTTGGTATAGTATCAGAATATCCACAATTATGTAAAAGGGCTATTAAAAAATACTTCTTCTTTTTCCACCCACACATACCAATACTATATGTATATGCTGTATGTGGGTATATATACATACATGTGTGTATATACATGTAGCAAGTATATACACATATGTATGCTATATGTATATATGTATAATATATATACTTCAACCAAAACAATAAATGTTTTAAGATTCTCATTTCTAACTTTCATTATAGTAAATATCAATAGATATAATTCTTATTACAAACTCTTTGAGGGTCGTCAATAATTTTTTTTTTTGGAGACAGACTCTTGCTCTGTTGCCCAGGCTAGAGTGCAGTGGCACAGTCTTGGCTCACTGCAACCTCCGCCTCCCAGGTTCAAGTGATTCTCCTGCCTCATCCTCCCGAGTAGCTGGGACCACAGGCACCCACCACCATGCCCGGCTAATTTTTGTATTTTTAGTAGAGACGGGATTTCAAATGTTGGCCAGGCTGGTCTTGAACTCCTGACCTCAGCCTCCCAAAGTGCTGGGATTACAGGCATGAGTCACTGTGCCCAGCCCTCAATAATTTTTAAAATTATAAAGAGATCCTAAGTTCAAAAGGTTTGGGGACTCTAGGGTAAACAGGCACATGGAAACCCTAATTAGAAAGCAATAAAGTTATTTTAAACAGATGTGCTAGAACTTATGCAACCAATTGAGTTGCACCCTGTAGACTGTACACTGCTTAGGACTGCTGACATTAGGCAGCCATCAGCACCCCTCTTCTGTAGGCCACACACACACGATCTTATCACTTTATAATCAGAAGGCATTTTGAACTGACATTAGGTTATCTGATTGTGACAAACTTGCTCATTGCAAATTGGACCTCAAAAGACTTATATCTATAAATAAGTAAAACCTACCCTCAGAGGAAAAGAGGATACTTACTTCTCAGCAGTAAGCAAACAGTGAAAAGCATTTGCCACAGACTAAATAATTTAGGTAGTATATGGAACTTTGGAAGGTTCTAAGATGAGAATACCAGAAGGGAGTCTATTCATTTATTCCTCTATTTGAAAGGTGTGATGTCTACTATGGGTCAGTTGCTGAGATAAGTGTTGGAATATGGTGCTGAGCAAAACATACCCAGTCCCATCACTTGCAGAGCAAGACAAGACATTAGATAGTAAACATGCAAAGGAATATTTATTAAGATAAATGCAATGAAGGAGAAGAACAGGATGTATACAAACAGGAGAGACAGTCTAGGCCTCTATGAGTAGGACATATGGAAGCAGACTTGAAGGGCGAGAAGGAGCCCACCATGTACAGCATGAGGGAAGGTGCTCCGGACCAGAAGGCATGGCTTATATGAAGGTCCTGGGTCATCTCCTTTCTGGAGGGTGAGACACATTTTGGGCACATATAGCATAGTGGTTGAATTACAGGCTCGGAAGTCTGAATGCCTGGGTTCCAACCCCAGCTCTGCCAGCAGGCTACCTGACCTTATGAAAGTCACTCAACCCTTGTCGTTCTTGGTATTTTCATCTATAAAACAGGAAAGGTAGTTTTCTCTTACATATAGGTATTTCTTTCTGATTGCATGAGATAATTCATGCAAAGTGCTGCGCTTATAGGAAAAAAATCTAATAAATATCAGTTATACAATATTGATTTGCAGCAATTTGAGATAGTTGGCCTTGGCCAGGCTGATGTTCTCTTAACTTGGTTTAGCATCAGACCCCAGTTGCTTCTGGTAATGATATAGGAATAGTATATACGTAGAGCCAAGATAGTGTCAAGAATTTTGAACAAGATTGGAAGAAATATATTGTTGAGAAAAACAGTTATCACAACTTGCAATTCACACCCATGCTAGGGCTAGAGTTTGCAGAAGGGGCTTATCAAAGGCACAAACACGTGGAGGCTGAGGTTATGAATGGGAAAGAGTGCCAAGCAGTGAGCAGGACAGATGGGAGCATGGGCAACAGGCCCAGATCAGGACTCAAGAGATGATGGGACAGGCAGAAGCCAAGGCTTGATCTCAGACAGCAAGTACAGTCATCCCTAGTAGTCTTTGTTATCTTGAAAGGGAGTCTATTTGTAAGTGTGGCTGCCAACCCATTCCTTAAATATTTGAGTCTATTTGTATGTTGAGCTGAGCTGTACTTCTTCACCCATAAACCCTTCATATTGCACTTGATGAAAGTGTTTTCTCTTCCTGGAAAATGGGAATGAGGGTAAAAGAGTTCACCTAGCCCTACGTTGAGGCTGGCATCTCTGAGTTCCCATGCTTTTTGTACTTTCCTCCTAGAAAAGGCTCTCTGTCCAGATGGCCTTCTGTTCTTTGCTTCTGTAGCCTAAATTAAGGCTGGGATAACTTGGGGTCTCTATCCAGTTTCTTCTTCAAATAAAAAACTGGGATGCAATTTAAATCTTTTCTTAGGTGTTTTAGAAAATTCCAAAGGGAAAAGAATGTAATATTGAATGAACACGGTCAAACAACCTAACATTCCTTTTTACTCATCTGCTGCCCCGAGGTCCCTCTCATCCTAACAGCAACTGCTTCTCTTACTCACTCCCTCCCTGCAAAAAAAAGAAAAAAAAAAGCAAAGCTCAAACTTTCACTCATATCTCAGGCCATGGCTTTTCTTTACTTCTGCCTCTTCTACTTCCTTCATAGCAAAATGAAAGAGAAGATTTATGATGGTATTGTGTGATCCTATCATACCCCTAAAGGAGAGAGGTGGTGGTATAGTTAAGTTTTGTTCCTTCAGTCTCTTTCCTGCAGCTATGCTCAAGAGTGTCACAGGGGGCTTGGAGGTGGGTGCTAGCCTAGTGTTTAGTCTGAGCCAATACAATGGCTAAATTATCAACTCTCTGGGACACACATGTAGGATTTCTTTATGTCGTATCTACTTTTAACATACATACCATCTCCCAGTAACAACTCTATGTCCCAAATTCAATGCTATTTTACAAATTGCTGGTGTCAAGCCTGAAATAAGGTTATGGTCCACCGTCTGGAAGTGGTACACAGTGAGACACTGGGCTGCATATTTTCTGCCACCCTCCCCTCTCTGTTTCCATCCTTCTTCTCCTTGCCTTCGGCCCCCAAGGGACTCATCTTTGTGGACTGAATCAGCAGGCAATTTTGCCTGCTTCAGGATTCAATTGCTACCAATGAGGAGAAACAGCAGATATGGGGGCCGGGGACAGTGAAGAAGTTGGGTGTTGATTTATTTTCTGTGCTGTCTGACTGCCTGTTCACTGCATCCCTCTTCTGAAGGCCACAGCTCATTGCAGGCGGCCCCCTTTATCTATATAGTTCTCTCTCTCTCTCTCCCCTCTCCCTCTGTCTCTCCCTCTCTCTCTTTCTCTCCCTCCCTCTCTCCCTCTCTTTCCCTCTCTCTCTCTCCCTCCCTCTCTCCCTCTCTTTCCCTCTCTCTCTCTCTCCCTCCCTCTCTCCCTCTCTTTCCCTCTCTCTCTCTCCCTCCCTCTCTCCCTCTCTTTCTCTCTCTCTCCTCTCTCTCTCTCTTTCTCTTCCTCCCTCTCTCCCTCTCTTTCTCTCTCTCTCCCTCCCTCTCTCCCTCTCTCTCCCTCTCTCTCTCTCTCCCTCCCTCTCTCCCTCTCTTTCCCTCTCTCTCTCTCTCCCTCCCTCTCTCCCTCTCTTTCCCTCTCTCTCTCTCCCTGTCTCTCTCTCTCTCTCTCCCTCTCACTCTCTCCCTCTCCCACCACACCCTGCCAGGCCTAGTGTTGGCCTCACTGTTACCAGACCCTCGATATGGCACAATCCTTGAGGTTTCTCAACACACTCCCTAAACAAAACCATATCAAGCCTATCTTTCTCCTGCCCAGACCCAGCCCTGAAATAAATAAACAAATCAAAACAAACAAACAAAAATATTAGAGCAAGAAAATGTGAACAATTTAAGACCCTTGATTTAGAAGGTCTTGACAGCAGATAGATAAGCGGAAATACTTTAGTTCCTGTCTTGTTTACATCTTCATAAAGGAAAATCATCTGTTATTCATTCATTAAAGGAAAAATAAATTGTTGATTTTGTTTCACATTTAGCCACGGATACAGAATGTATCAAAAGCCAGGAGTAGATCCCACACATGCTCCCCTAGCTTGTGCTGGGTTCCCTTAAGGGCCACAGCTACTGCTGCTGTCATTTTTTCATGCAGGTAGAGTCCTGCCATCTAAACGTGGTATTGGAAAGTCCTTCCTGTAGTCTAGGCATTACATGAGCCTCAGCTCCTTGTGGGTGGTAGCCTCCATGGCACAATTCTTGCAGATGCAAACATCTATCTCTGTCTGTCTCTTCGTTCCCCTATAGTGTCTCTCAGAGACTTTCCTCCCACATTAGGTTCATAGCTGCTCTCCACTCTCTCCCAATTACATAGAAAGAATATTATCAATAGCACCCATCCCTTTCAAATGGTATTGCTTCTTAGATACTTCTGGCCCGTGGCTCACACCTATGTTTTCTCTGAATGTTTTAAAGTTTTGCTACTGAGGGAAGAGATTATACCACTTGTTGATGGGGTACCTAATATAAGCCAGATACTGTGCTAGGGACAAAGCACACAATAGTGAGCAAAACAGAGCCAGTTTCTACTTTCATGGAGCTTACAGCTTAGGAGAAAAACAGTAAACATGTTAATAACTGCATAATTGCAAACCTTGATACATGCTATGAGGAAATGTTATATGATGTTATAAAAACATTCATGAGATCCCAGCACTTTTCGGGGGCTGAGGTTGGTGGATTGCTTGAGCTCAATAGTTCAGGCGGATTGCTTGAGCTCAAGAGTTCAAGACCAGTCTGTGTAATGCGGTGAGAGTCCATTACTACAAAACAAAAAACAAACAAACAAAATAGCCATGGTTGGTGGCATGTACCTGTCATCCCAGCTACCTGGAAGGCTGAGGTGGAAGGATCACTTGAGCCCAGCAGGAGGAGGTTGCAGTGAGTCAAAATCAAACCACTGTACTCCAGCCTGGGTGAGAGAGATTCTGTCTAAAACAAAACAAAACAAAAACAAATAAAAACAAAACACACACACACACACACACACACACATAATGAGACATTAGATTTATTCTGAGGGGTCAAGGAAGGCTACCAGCAGGTGATGACATATTAGTTAAAATATGAAAGATGAGCAAGAATCAGCTAGGTCAGTGATTCTCAGCCAGTTGTGATTTTTGTCCCTCAGGGTACATTTGACAATGTCTGGGGATGTTTATGGTTGTTACAACTTGGGGATGCTATTGGCATCTAGTGGGTAGAGGCAAGGGATTCTGTTAACATTGTAAGAAACACTGGAGATTCCCCCCAATGACAAAGCATTATGTGGCTGCATATTTCAACTGCACCAAGGTTGAGAAACCTCAACCAGGTAAATGATTCCAGCCAAAGAGAAGAACAGAAGAACATGTGCAAAGATCTAGCCTTACACCTAGCCTGGCACAGAAAGGCCATCAAATATTTGACTAAATTTCTGGTTTAAATTGGTTGGGAATCATCTCTATTTTTCTCTTCTGTCATTACTTACGTTGGATAAAATCCTGTTTTAAAAGGCAAGGGTAGGAATGAATATAGCAAACCCATTTCTCTTCAAAATGTATGTATAATTGAAAGCTTGACTCATGCAAGAGAGTGAAATATAGTTGCTGAATGTGAGGATTTTTCATTTACTCTAGATGAATGTTGCTTGAAAACAGAAAATGACCTCTTCCACTCAATTGGTAAAGTGACTCCCTAAAAGTAGACATTTGTGGATGGGGTCCCCATATGAGTTGAGCTGAAATGGAAATCAGGGTTCTTAGGAAATAAATGGAATAGGGGATAGGAGAAAGGGTGAAAGAGAGTTAAAACTTGTGGAGTACTTGCTAAAGTCAGGACCTATAGCTACTCTATTTCTTCATTTAACAAGTATTTATTGGGCTCGACTGTCCTAGACATCAGGGCTTGGCAAAATAAAAGACTCAGGATCTAGTGAGGAGACAGATAAGCAAACAAACAATGATAACATAATATGAATAATGCTCCCACAGAGTTAATTTTGCATGAAGTGCTGAGAGTAGGCCTGAATCAATGATAATCAAGGTTGGGGGAGGATGAGAGGGCATCACTGTCAGGGAGTCTTAGCAAAGAAGCAGTTAATACAGATGAGATCTGATGGTGGAATAGGAGGATACTGATCAGAAATTCCAGGGAATATCATATGGAAAAAGAAGGAAATTGTGAAACAGCATGATCTGCTTGGAGTGCAGTGGGTGTGTGCTATGATATAAAGGATGTGAATGTTGGGGCTTGGGTTGTGATGGGTGGAACAGAGGCGGGGGGTGAGGTTGTAGAGGGCTATATGCCATGCTAAGAAGCAAAGGAAAGGCACAAACAGATTTACATGTTCAGAATGAGTACTCTGGCATCATTGTGGGAACTGGATTGGAGGAAGGCAAGACTGGGAAAGACTATCTAGTTAGGAGACCACTGGCGCTAGACGAGCAGTAGTCCAGGCAAAACCATGTAGACATGGAGAAATGGTGCCACAACCGACAGCAGGCGGTGGGTGGGCCACAGGAATGAAAAGGCTACCACATCACGAGGACTTCATTTTGTCTCACTTTGAATGGTTTTAATTTTGCAAATAATCCATTGTTAGTGGCAACCCAAAAGTTTAGCATAAAATAAAAACCACCAGAAATTTAGAACTAATGAAAGTTAGACTTCTACTGAAGATTCTTTGAGACATTGTCTGGTATAAATGTACTTATCTTTAATCAATTAACTGTTTTCACCTGTGTGAAGAGGAAATTAATTTCAATCTGAAATGACTAGTGGCTTCTGTTTCCTAGATCAGGACTGAGTTTATTCTTTAGGGATCAGTGGAGCTGGGAGGAGTGGCCTAGAGTGGGTCTAAGAGTGGTAGTTATAAGAATAAGAAACCTGAAATAGTGGCCACCATATACAGGCCAGAGGACATATCTGTCAGAGTGTAGGAATGGAAAACAGGGAAATTTGAAGGCGGCACTTAAAACTGAATCTGTAGCAAATTGATTTAATGTGAGTTATGAGTGTGTAATTTACCAAATGTGTACACAGCTGGTATACTAGATTATATTACATTATGTAAAATAAGTAGCTCGATTTCCCCTAGAAGCAATGGGAAGTCTCAGTGCAGGACCTTGCTTGGTCTGATGCAGGTGACTTATTCAAACTCCTTAGCTTGATGTTCAAGCCTTCCATCATTGGGCTCCAACCTACCAATAAGAACTCTATCCTCTTGTGTCTTCATTGGTTTGTGCTGCTATAACACATTGGTTTCGTTGATTTATGCTGCTAACACCCGAGACTTAGTAATTTATAAAAAGTAGAAATTTATTTCTCACAGTTCTGGAGGTTGGGAAGTCCAAGATCAAAGTGCTGGCAGGTTTCATGTCTGGTGAGGGCTGCTTTCTGCTTCTAAGATGCAACTGTGTTGCTGCATACTCTGGAGGGAACAAATTCTGTGTCCTCACATGGCAGAACAAACAGAAGGGAACGAATCCACTCTCTTAGGCCTTTTTGTAAGGTTCTTAATTCCATCCATGAGGGGCCACCCTCCTGACTTAATCATCCCCTAAATGCCACACCCTTTAATACTATCACACTGGCAATGAAGATGTAACATACGAATTTTAAAGGACATTCAGATCATAGCAATATATATAGCTTTTTGTGGTTTATATAGCATTTTCACACACTTTATTGCATATTCACAATAACACTGTGGGATTGTCAGGTATTCTGTTATTGGCAACAATAAAAACTGAGAATGAGAGAAACTAAGTGTTTTGACTAAATAGCCATTAGTAGGCAGAACCAGAACTGGAAGCTTTGTTGATTACATCTTTGCATTCACCATCCTCCATCCTTTGGGTTCCTGATTCTGGAATGCATCGTATCCTTCCTCCCTTTTTGTGTTTGCTCGCACATTTCTTTCTTTTTTTTTTTTTTTTAATTTATTTCAATAGGTTTTGGGGGAACAGGTGGTGTTTGTTACATGGATAAATTCTTTAGTGGTGATTTCTGAGATTCTGGTGCACCCATTACCTGAGCAGTGTACGCTGTACCCAGTGTGTAGTCTTAAACCCTCGTCCCACTCCCACCCTTCCCCCAGAGTCCCCAGAGTCCTCTGTACCACGTTTATGCCTTTGCATCCTCATAGCTTAGCTTCCACTTCTAAGTGAGAATGGATGATGTTTGGTTTTCCATTCCTGAGTTTTCACTTAGAATAATGGTCTCCAGTCCCATCCAGGTTGCCATTATTCATTCCTTTTCGCAGCTGAATAGTATTCATATATATATATATATATATATATATATATCTCACAATTTCTTGATCCACTCATTGATTGATGGGCGTTTGGGGTGGTTCCGTGTTTCTGAAATTGCAAATTGTGCTACTATAAACATACATGTGCAAGTGTCTTTTTCGTATAATGACTTTTCCTCTGGGCAGATATCCAGTAGCAGGATTCCTGGATCAAATGGTAGATCTACTTTTAGTTCTTTAAGGAATCTTGACACTGTTTTCCATAGTGGTTATACTAGTTTACATTCCAACCAGCAGTGTAGAAGTGTTCCTTTTTCACCATATCCATGCCAATATTTTTTTTTCTTTCATTTTTTAATTATGTCCATTCTCGCAGGAGTAAGGTGGTATAGAATTGTAGTTTTAATTTGCATTTCCCTGATAATTAGTGATGTTGAGCCTTTTTTCATATGTTTGTTGGCCATTTGTATAGCTTGTTTTGAGAATTGTCTATTCATGCCCTTAGCCCATTTTTTGATGGGATTGTTTTTCTTTCTGCCAAGAATGAACTTCTTGCCCCATTTCCACCTGTTCACATCTTTTTCAAGGACCAGGTAGTATTTCCTCCCTACAGCTTTCTCTGACACATTCCAAAGCCCATCAACCAGATGTAATCTCTCCATAGTTTCTCTCCCCATAGCATTTTTTTGGTGTGGGTTTCTCTTAAGATAATAATCACTTTCTATGTTGCACCATAGTTAACTGTGTATGTGTTTTGTCTCCTATGCTAGGTAGTATACACTGAGAGTGGATACTTTCTCATCTTTGAACCCTCATAGCACTTAGCTGAAAGCCTACTTACTTAGTAGAAAGTGTGGTAGGCATTACTGAATGTTTGGACGGATGAAGTGAGAAAGGTGAAAGTCCCAGAGGCATGATCTATGGAAAAGAAATGTTTGTAACACTTTCCTCTCTCCCCAATATCGCCTCTTTATTCCAGGGATGACAGCAGACAAGTACTGTAAAAAGTTCAAAGATGCTTAGCCAGTGTTCTTTCTATTTAATTTTTATGGAGGGTCACCCAATTTCTGACATAAATTCAACCAGGCATAGAGTCTCAAACTTGAGTCAAGATATCTGGTAAACCAGCCAGGCACAATGGCTTATGCCTGTAATACCAGCACTTTGAGAGGCCAAGGTGAGAGGATCGCTTGAGCCCAGGAGTTCAAGACCAGCCCTGGCAACATAGAGAGACCCCATCTCTAAAATATAAAAAAAAATTTAGCCAGGCGAAGTGGCATGAGCCTGCAGTCCCACCTGCTTGGTAGGCAAAAGTGGGAGGATCACTGGAGCTTGGGAGGTTGAGGCTACAATGAACTGTGATCATGCCACTGCACTCCAACCTGGGTGACAGAGTGAGACCTCGTCTAAAAGAAATTTAAAATAAAAACATAATAAAAAGGCTGGTAAACCAGTGTTTTGGTTAGTCATAACTTTTATCTTCTCTGATTAAGAACAATAACCCTAGGGCCATGAAGTCTTTGCATTTGCCAGTGTTCCTTTCCACCATTTCCTAGTTTCACCTTCCTCAGCACACGGGTGGAAGTTTCACAGAGAAGGCCTATCCGATACATTACAAAAGAAAGGTCCCCATTGACAATTGTCTCCTGGCTCTGATAGACAGAAAAAGAAAATATGTACAGGCAGTGGGGCATGGAAACTGGGATCAGCTCCACAAAACACCAGAAAATTTATCTCCAATTTACACCTCGGTTTTCTTCTTTATGATTTTTAATGGGTGGTCCCTAAATTCATTTCCTGCTTTTTTATTGGTTACATTAAATATTTAAACAAAAACAATATGGAATTCAACTTAATAACCACAAAAAAAATTAAAAATGGGCAAATGACTTGAATAGACATTTCTCCAAAGATATACAAATGGACACCAAGCATACAAAAAGATGCTCAGTATTACTAATCATCAGGGAAATGCAAAACAAAACCACAATGAGATATCACCTCACACTGTTAGTGTGGCCACTATAAAATAACCACACAAAATTTCATGTTGGAGAAGAGGTAGAGCGATTGAAACCCTGTACACTGTTGGTGTGAATGTGAAGCGGTACAGCTGCTACGGAAAACAGTCTAGCAGTTCCTCAAAAGATTAAAAATAGTATTGTCATATGATCCAGCAATTTCACTTTGGGGTATATCTAAAAGAAGTGAAATCAAGATCAAAGAGATATTTGCACACCCATGTTCATAGCAGCATTATTTACGATAGTCAAGAGGTACCAACAGATGAATGGATAAACAGAATGTAGATTTTTTTTTTTTTTTTTTGAGAGGGAGTCTCGCTCACTGCCCAGGCTGGACTGCAGTGGTGCGATCTCTGCTCACTGCAAGCTCCGCCTCCCGGGTTCACGCCATTCTCCTGCCTCAGCCTCCCGGGTAGCTGGGACTACAGGCGCCTGCCACCGCGCCCGGCTAATTTTGTTTTTGTATTTTTTTTTTTTTTGAGACGGAGTCTCGCTCTGCCGCCCAGGCTGGAGTGCAGTGGCCCGATCTCAGCTCACTGCAAGCTCCGCCTCCCGGGTTCACGCCATTCTCCTGCCTCAGCCTCCCGAGTAGCTGGGACTACAGGCGCCCGCCACCGCGCCCGGCTATTTTTTTGTATTTTTTTAGTAGAGACGGGGTTTCACCGTGTTAGCCAGGATGGTCTCGATCTCCTGACCTCGTGATCCACCCGTCTCGGCCTCCCAAAGTGCTGGGATTACGGGCGTGAGCCACCGCACCCGAAAAGGAAAGTAGAATATTAATCAGCCTTTAAAAGGAAGGAAATTTTGACACATTCTACAAATTGGATGAGCTTGGAAAACAATATGCTAAGTAAAATAAACCAGATACAAAAAGACAAACACTGTATAATTCCACTTTTTTGAGGTATCAAAGTAGTCAAATTCATAGAAAGTGAATAGGGGAAAATGGGGAGTCGTTACTGAATGACTATAGAGTTTCAGTTTTGCAAGATTAAAAAAATCTGGAGATTGGTTGTACAATAATGTGACCATATTTAATGATAGTGAACTATATGCTTAAAAATGGTTAAGATGGTAAATTTTATGTTACATGTATTTGACCAGGAAAAAAAAAAAAAAAACTAATATTGAACTATGAAATTCAAGGAAATGTCAGGCTGTTGTTAAATTTTCTAATGAAGTTCTCTGTCTGACTAGATGGGAGAAGTGAGAGCCTAATATCGTTAATTTAGTTAATTGAGTACAGGAAGTAATACCTGCTTTGTAGATCCTGAACAGCTCTTTACTCAACAGCACTTAATTCATCACCAATACCAGGTATAGGATAGAAAAGGAAAGTTATGTTTATGTCTTGCAAGGGGTAAGAGGAAACACTGTTTTTTGTTTTTTGTTTTGAGACAGTCTCACTCTGTCGCCCAGGCTGGAGTGCAATGGCGCGATCTCGGCTCACTGCAACCTCCATCTCCTAGGTTCAAGCAATTATCCTGCCTCAGCCTCCCAAGTAGCTGCGACTATAGGTATGTGCCACCACACTTGGCTAATTTTTGTACTTTTAGTAGAGACGGGATTTCACCATGTTGGCCAGGCTGATCTCAAATTCCTGACCTCAAGTGATCCACCAACCTCGGCCTCCCAAAGTGCTGGGATTATAGGAGAGAGTCACTACACTGGACCAGAGGAAACATTGTAAACTTCATTAGTTGCAATAAAATACAAAGTAACCTGTGAAAAGAACATAGGTCAATAATAATGGATTGTTAAAGATTGTTACTGGATTAAATGAGGGCAAAGTCCATGTCTTTCTTGTTCCTCATTCCTTGCTCAGCTCTTAGGTTAGGCATAGCAAGTATTTAATAATTATCTGTTAAATGAATTAGAAGTGTCTAGTATAGTGCCTGGTGATGAGATTGTGCCGAGTGTCAGTTCTTTTCCCCACTGCTCCCTGCGATTTTTCTGTCCCAAGAGCCCTGTATGTCTTAATTCTATATCATAGTCTAATCTTTTTTATAAGCATTAAGAAAATAATTAAAAATATTTTTTTCTCACGTTATTCAAAGGGCATCTAAATATGGGTTGTGGTAATAATAAATTGATGACTTAACCCATTCAAAGTGTTTAATTTCTGGTACTTTCTTTAAAAGATAATCAAGATTTATATATATATATATATTTGAAATAAAGGCTCACTCTGTTGCCCAGTCTGGAGTGCAGTGGTGCGATCTCGGCTCACTGCAACCTCCACCTACCAGGTTCAAGCAATTCTCCTGCTTCAGACTCCCTAATAGCTGGAATTACAGGTGTGCGCTATCACACCTAGCTAATTTTTGTATTTTTAGTAGAGATGGGGTTTCACCATGTCTGCCAGGCTGGTCTTGAATTCCTGACCTCAAGTGATCTGCCTGCCTCAGCCTCCCAAAGTGCTGGTATTACAGGCATGGGCCACTGCACCCAGCCTAGATAAAGATATATTCTTAATAATAAGGAAATTTAAGAAGCCAGTATTTACAAAGCCAATTTAAAACATTAGCCTCTTCTTAAGTTTATATTTTACCATGCAGACTACTTTTGATTACGGTCTAAGAGAAGCAGTAGGAAATTTGGCAGCCTTTATTTTGACTCTAGCTTGTTTTAATTTTTTTTAAGGACAAAAAGTCACCTATTCTGGATGCTGAAAACTTGTTATCATTCACATCTGCCCTGTTTATCTTGAAGCAGTACAGAAGAGTAATATGACTTCTTTTGATTCTGTATAATTTTAGAACTAAAATGAACACTGTAGATAACCCCTCTCTTTAACAGTTGAGGACAATGCTACTGGAGTGGTTGCATAACCTAAGATCACAAGGTTGACTAATGCCAGGGCCAGGTGTGGATCCAGATTTCCTTGCCTCCTGAATTAGGGTTTTTCAAACCATATTGCTGCACCCATGTTCAGTAAATAGTCCATGAAAGAAAACAACAGAAGCAAAGGGCCCATAAATAGATGGAGATTGGGGTCAAGGGCAGAGGGAAGAGATGAGAGCTGGAACTTCAATATTTACAAAGACCATGGGTGGGATTCTAAGACAATAGCTGCTCCAATCCCAGGTTTGCCATAAGAATTTTAAATGCAGCATATTTTAGTTGGTGGAGACAAACTTGGACAATTGCAAGCTCCATCTAAGATCCCTGCCCATCTTCTCTTGACTCTGATGACCTCCATCTATAACCATGACTAGAAAATTAGGTGGCATGATCTGTGTGCTACAATTAAAGAGGCACAGGGAATACATAGAGACCTTGTACTGTTTTGGAACATGGCTTGAGGCTTATGAAATTGGCAGGATTTGCTTTCTCCTCTTTTCTTCACAACTGTCCAACCAACCTTCCCATCCCTGTCACCACCCCTCCCCCAGCATCTTCCTACCCATACCTAGAGAAAAACAGAAAAAAAAAAAAAAAAAAAGGAGAAGGATAGAGCCAAAGACAGAAAGGAGACAAAAAAGTATAGGGAGAAGAAGAGAAAGATGAAAATTAGGGGGAAAAAAAGATGAAGAAGAAAAAAGAACCAATGAGATGAAGCTGTGTAAATATTCTGATGAAGAATCACCTGGTATATTTGTTAAATGTATATTTCTGGGCCACATTCCAGATCAGCCAAATTGGAGTCTATGATAGTATCATTTAAAAATAAATGAAAAGCTTTTTGATAAAATAATTTCTCCCTTTTTGTTAATTTGATTTCAAACTGGCAAATCCATTTGCTTCTTTAAAACTGGCAAAAAAAAGAAATACTTCATTTATTTTCCTAAAAGTCTTTTCTTTCGTATTGTACATAACAGTTGGTGATGTTACTACACACAAAAAAGTTGGTGTATTTTCACACACATCAAAGCAGCTCAGAGACATACCACCTTCCATCAAAAGGATCTGCTCTCATGAGAGTAGCAGGATAATGTCAAATGTGTTCTTTTCTGCCACAGGCGCTGGTGGTGTGGATGCAGGAAAATCCACACTCAACATAAGCAGTGTGCTCTTTGTCTTTTTCTTCAGGTCCGTTTGTTGTGCTGTTTTGTAAATTACAGATCTTTTGTTCATCATTAGGCTTTTTCTTACTGGCACTTGGCTAAACTTAGAATATTGCCTGCCATGTTAGTAGTCCCATTGGGAGGTCCTATCACAGCTTGTCTGCAAGGCCATATCTGTTTCTGCTCTGTCTGTGGTCAAATTTTTCTATGGCAGAGCCTGCTGTGCTAAACGACCTTCTGCAGAGTATCTACACCTGAGTGCACACGTGGAGTTAGTTATAATATAATGTGTCCCCATCAAGCTGTTCTTGCAGGGATGGTGGTTGCATTTCAGTTGCATGCAAGGTGCCTGGTATATTAGTCATGGCCATGTTAGGAATCCATACTGAAAAGGGCCTGCTGTGTAGTGATCATGTTGTCTAACCATATTGAACGGTGCCTACTGGGTAAGTGATCATGTTGTGTATCCATATCTAGCTGGGCCTGCTGTGATAGTGATCATGTTGTGTGTAATTGCATGGCCACCCTGGGAATTTATTGCTATAGATCAGGCTAGAGGGCAGAAGAGAAGCCAATAATTGTGCTTGCTCTGGGCTGTTAGCTGTACTATTTAGAGCAGGCATCACCTTCTAGGGTGGGAAACGTATCTTTGATTTGGGGATGAAAACAAAGTTTACATTCTCAATTCTAAGCATTTTGGGGTTATTTCCTCTTTTCTATTTCACGTAATGGCAAATTATTTGTAATTTGGGTAAGATTACTCTATAAGTAATAAAATCTATACACTTAAAGGTTACATTAAAGTTAACATATAAGCCAGGTGCAGTGGCTCACGCCTATAATCCTAGAGCCTTGGGAGGCTGAGGTGGGAGGATTGCTTGAGGTCAGAAGTTCAAGACCAGCCTAGGCCATGTGGTGAGACTCCTGTCTCTAAATAAATAAATAAATAAATAAGCAAGCTGTGTTTGGTAGTGAGCACCTGTAGTCCTAGCTATTCAGGAGGCTAAGGTGGGAGGATTGCTTGAGCCCAGGAGTTCTATGTTACAGTGAGCCATGATCATGCTACTGCACTCCAGCCTGGGTGACAGAGCAAGACCCTGTCTCTAAAAATAAATAAGTAAAAAAATAAAATTAACATATGAAAAAATCAAGCTTGATTTAAGCTTATTCACATAGAATGCCTTCAGAACTGTTCATAAATTCATAAAACTAACAAAGAATAAAATATCCTGCCAGAGAACACAAAGTCAAGCAGGATATTTATTATTCTATTTTGGCTAATCTCTTGTTTGGAGAATTTTCTCACCTCTCAGGAGTCAGGAAAGATTAGTAAAACTAAGGCTACCAGCCTGATGTTCCAATATTTTTCTCCTTAATTAAATTTTATCAGTGGATAATAAAAAGGAGAGAAGGTCAGTAAGTAATGGGCCCGGTTTAGTAAGCACAGCAATATACATACATCTAGATCAGTATGCTCCTTCAAAGCAAAGACTTGGGTAAACTTACCGCATTTTGGGAACTTTTCTTTTGGAAAGACTTTCAGAGTTAGTTTACAAATCATATAAGCAAACCAGTGTCATTATCTCCTTCTTTTATTACCATAAAAAGAAAGAAAGAAAAGAAAAAAAGAAGAGCATGTACTCAAATGGCTCTGGCTCACTCAGATTTGACTCCAAGAGATGTTGACTCTTTATTAAACCAGTGGATATGTAGATGGGGACACATTAGGATAAATATCTGTTAAAAACAATCAGACAAGCATTTTCAAACATCATTTGTAAATTCTTTTGGAAATCGTCCCACTATGTTATATATGTTGTATAATGACTCCTGCTAATATTCCTTGTGAACACAGTAGCCTTATTTTGCAGGTGAACATAAACTCAGACACAGCCAGTCCATGGATTATGGGGGTATTTTTCATGGGTAAGTAGCCTAGCTCTTTCTGATTTCGAATAGGAGTTAACCATGTTGCTGTTTGGAAAGAAATTTGGACTTTTAAAATTATCTTTAGAATTTCATAAATTAAGAGGAGGATAGAGGGAAGGAAGAAATGGCAAAGGAGACAGGGTAAGAGGGAAGACAGAAGAAAAAGCAGAATCCCTCCCCTCAAATCCAGTCTTAAGGTCATGTGATTCATCTCATTGTAGTTATTGAAGAGAACTTTTGCACAATGAGAAAGATATCTGACTTTTCAGAGTCGATTAAGTATTTAGATATAAATGTGTCTCTCCAACAAAGATATGATCTTCTCATTTTGAAGGCTCTAATGTCATCTTTTTGGCAGGGCCCTATGGCCACGCCGATTTGAATAATAGTTCCACTCTGTTCTTGGGTAGTTGATGAGCTCCAAACAAAGCTAGGGAATAAAGTGTCGACTGGGAGTGGGGAGGGGTGGGAGGGTATATGTTCAGTTTACTCTAGTTTTCAAGAATTTAGAATGAACCATAAGCTGGAGTAGAAATTCAAGATTTCATTTTTCCTATGTGCTACAGTTCTAATTTTATCTAATTTTAATCACCTCAAGCCATGTAAATAAAAACACAGAGGGAAAGGAATAGAAACAGTAACTTTAATGTTGATTGGGCCTGTGTGCCTGGCACTGTGTTAGCCAATTTGTATCATGTTATTTCATCTACTTCTCATAAGAAGCCCGTGAGATAGGCACATTATACCCATTTCACAAAGTAACAGAGGTTCACAGAGCTGCAGTAATTTAACAAGGGTCATAGAACACAGGGAGACCAGCTTTGTCTCTCTCCAAAGCCCATGCCGGCTCTATTACCAGATTGTAATTCGTTTTTTTAAAATTTTTTTAAATTTTTTTGAGAAGGAGTCTTGCTCTGTCGCCCAGGCTGGAGTGCAGTGGCACGATCTTGGCTCACTGCAAGCTCTGCCTCCCGTGTTCACACCATTCTCCCACCTCAGCCTCCCGAGTAGCTGGGACTACAGGCAACCGCCACTACGCCCAGCTAATTTTTTTGTATTTTTAGTAGAGATGGGGTTTCACTGTGTTAGCTAGGATGGTCTCAATCTCCTGACCTCATGATCCTCCCGCCTCGGCCTCCCAAAGTGCTGGGACTACAGGCATGAGCCACCTTGCCTGGCCTACCAGACTGTAATTCTTTAAAATGAGTTTTTAAAACCATCTATCTAGAACAATAACAGAGAGGTTTATAAAGTAAAAAGTAAGTATTTCTTTTTACCATCATCCTTTCCTTGCAATCTCATTTCTCTCACTCAGGGGAATATTTTGGTAAAATATTCCAGACTTATCTCTATACCTAAAATAGGTTTCAAATGTTGTTTTCTTTGTTAGTCACTCAGGCACATTTTAAATGACTGGCGTCACTTCATACATGGGCTGGCACATGCTATTTAAGCCATTTCATTCCCATGAAGTAGAGAAGTTGTAGGAGAAAAGACCATAAAAGTAGGGCCTTCAGGTACCAAGCTCCAGACCAAGCTATAACCGCCCTCAAACCTAGTAGAAGGCATCAATGTGGTGGTGAAAATTGGTTCTCAAACTGACATCCACTTCTGGAGTCCCTTTGCCCATGCAGATCTCCCAAGATATTCCTAAAATGGCAGGTCTGCATCATCGGTAGCTATGGGCCTATGTACCAGCCCTACAGGGGAACGCACAGTGCTAGAAGAACTGCTGCACTGGTAATGTGAAAGGTGGGGACTTTGTACATAAGTGTCCCGGGACTTAGTACACAAGTGTCCCTTGTATGGCAAGTAGGAGGACCTAATGTACTCCTTTAACAGAGGACACTCTGAAACTCAGTTTCCTTCAAAACCAGCTTTGCACAGTCTGCTGGGCTACAAAAGCTGCCCTCGAGAAGCAGCAGTTACAGACGGGGCAGCTCTCTTTCTAAGTAAGCAGAGGCACAATGTAAGCATTGGAAGCAGCATCCACTGCTAGAAAACAAAGCTTGCAAACAATGGCTATACCAACCAGAGGACAACCTTCACACGGATGCAGTGTGCAAGAACAACCTTTCCCTACCTCCCTACCCGCTGATGCCATCTAACCTGAGATAGCAATGCACACCTTGTTTATGCAAAGGTCAAATTACCTCTTGGCTTTGCCAGTGGATACACCCTTAGCTCATTGCAAGAGCGGGACGAGAGCTTTCTATTCAGGCACTGGTTCTTGTTAAGCTTCTTTCTTTCCTGAAATTATCCTCCACAACACGGTCATTTAAGGCATGTGGGCCTGCCCTTAATTGGGCATTTAGAAGAGCTACACTTCAGGCAATCGTAATAGTGCACAATTTTGAGCTCTCAGCAGCACAGTTTATCAGGAGACAGCTGAGAGAAAAACAATCTTCAGGCAGGATTGCCTGGGGCCGTAGTATCCATTCATACCCCCAGATCTGTATGGGGTGGGGCTCATGGCTGCAGATATCCAGCTCCATTCTAACCTCTGCAGAATTGCTTGTGCTGGATTGCATATAATGCCGTCGGTGTATGTGGAGGGTCACTATAAGAAACAGCCCTTGGATGCCCCTTTTGTATCTATTGTAAGAATACTGTTGAAATATCTGTTATATCACCTAGTTGCTCTATTTATAAAGACTCTTGGACATTGCAATGAGGACCAGGAATAACTGTAACTCTCCTGAGCAGTCATTTTATCTAATGGATATTGTGAGCTGTGAAGCTGACAAGGTTCCTAATTTCGTGTTACTAGGAAATTTAGAGCCCAAATGCTATCCTAGCGTATTTTAGCATCTCTCAAAAGCCACCTGAAATCCTTTCTGAAACAAGGTGAGAGGTGTGGGTGAGTCAGTAAACTTCTAGGTAATTAGTGTGTTTTAGTTCAATGGTCTCTGTTTCTTTCCCTGCCAAAGTCCCCTTTAATAGCTGAGGAAAGACAAGTAAATCTGTTTTCTAATTTGGAGAAAACAAAGTTGCTTTCCTTTCTACCTCCTAACAAGTCACTGTGGAATTTAGGGGGCTCTCAATATGCTACTATCAGAACCTTTTTCTTAGGAAACAGGTTATTTTGTTCTAGGGGACAACAAAGATCAGATCAATAAGGCGTGGCTGTTACTAAATCAATTCACTGATTTTCTTCAATTCAGATTTCCAGCTGCATACGCCATTCACAAATCTGTGGTTATAAACATTTAATCCTTTGTTGGTGGTAGAGACTTACAAAATAGGTGAGAAGAACCACGTTTAGACTAGCAACCCAAGTTTCCTGACAATGGACTCCTCTTAGCTAACTCTTGGACCCCAGTGAACTCAGTGCTCTGAGCCTGCTTGTTGTCTGAGACGGGCCAGCAAAGTCAGTGAGACTAAACTGCCTTCACAGGGATAGAAACAACCTTCCAAGTTACCTTTCAGAGATGCCTCAGGAGAACAGGATGCACCAATGGAGACAGAAGCTGAGAAGAATATACATTTTAGGAGCCCTAAACCAACAGTGGGTGTGCACCTGTAGCCCCGAAAGCCCCGGGATCTCCACTCCAACACCCTTATGAAAATAATATGAATCATCCAGCTAGTTCCATGAATGTAATAGTGGCTTCAGCTGAATGACAGCTGTGCTGAATTTAGAGTGGGTTTCTTCCAAGTGTGGAATTTCTCGAGGGCAAGGTAGCTGGATTGGAAAGGATCCTATTTTTTATCTTCCATGGCCTTGCTCCAACAATTGTATTCCTGTTCCAAATTCAGCCATTTTTAAAACCTCACTATCATCCAATTTTATTAAAATAAGGGCTTATTTTTAAAAATAATTATTTTACTTATTTTATTGAAATAAGTAGGCTCATATTCATCAGCTCAATGGAACCTAGTGCCTCTCAAAAATCCAAAGTCCAGGCTGGGTACCGTGGCTTGCTCCTGTAATCCCAGCACTTTGGGAGGCCGAGGCGGACGGATCACGAGGTCAGGAGTTTGAGACCAGCCTGGCCAACATGGCGAAACCCCGTCTCTACTAAAAATACAAAAATTAGCCAGGCATGGTGGCATGTGCCTGTAATCCCAGCTACTCAGGAGGCTGTGGAGGAGAATCGCTTGAACCCAGGAGGCGGAGGTTGCAGTGAGCCAAGATTGCACCACTGCACTCCAGACTCCATTTCAAAAAAAAAAAAATCCAAAGTTCTAAAATTACATCTACATAGCTTGCTTGCTGTTTGGACACACATAACTGTCCAAGTCAGATTCATTAGCTTCGTCACAAGAGCTTTGCTTATTTCTCTTATCCCCATCCAAAAGCCTGAGTGAGCAGCGTCAATCTATTCCAAATGTGGAGCACTGGGTGTGTTTTACGGTCAGGGGTTGGGCAACAAATGAGGCAGCCTGTCAGTGCAATTCAGATAGGGTGTTGTGGACCCTCTGGAGCTGTGTGTTTTCAAATCTGTTTCTTTTTTTCTTAGTTAACAAAATGCAGAGCTTTCAGGCTGATTATTTTGGAGTCTATTTGGATCCTTTGTGGAACTGGGAAGTACATTGTCAGCTTATACACAAGGTGGCACCCTGTGACTCCAACCAGGTCTGAGAGGAGTGATGCTGCTAAGAAACTGAGCGACAGTCACAAATTTTTATTTACCATCTCCTATTCCCACTGTGGCAAATGCAGAGATAGAAGTAGATGTTTGGCAGGTCACCTCTCAGTGTAGTCTCTCTCCCTACGTCTCAAAGACGCAGAGCTGCCTCAGAAAAGGGCACTGGAACCACGGAACTGATTCCAGTCGATTGTAATGCATACCCCACATTCAGATTACATATGGAAAACAACGAAGCTTTATTAGTACTAGGCTCATTCCTGGGAACATAACAGGGAGGGGTGGAGATGCAGTTCACATACTAACTCAATTAACTTTCAATTGGTTTTGCTGAAACCAGGAGCCAATTAGAAAGAACGTGACATTTACAAAAACTCTGAAACAGTTGAATAGCAACTTGTTTACTAGTTTTAAGATTCCTTTCAAAAAGTAATTTGTCCATTATTTGGAAGTTGCCTGCCTTGATTATAGTACTGGGAGATGGACACTGGAATGTAATCCTAATTCTAACAGTTACTTGACATTTATTCTAATTTAGACAGTGATTTTATTTTGATATGGCTTTAAAACTGGTTTTAATTCTTGGGTGCTTATATATTATGCTTGCTGGGCTAAATGCATGTCATTTGGAATTGATGTAGAGCATATCTGAAGTGGACTGATTTTAGAATGACTCTACTCAGCGCATTGTATGTGGAAATTAAAATAGGCTATTATAAGGCTACACACCCATTTGAAGCAGGTCTTGATAAAAATATTTCATAAGAGAACTTTTTATTTTATGAGAAGTTTTTTTGTTTTTAGCACTAACAATTATATGAGTATTCAACAAATCAGTCAGAAATAAACTTTATGAAAAGTAATATTTGCATAGAAATAAAAGTCATTTTCCAAATGTGAACAGAGGCATTCTGGCTTGGGCACTGAATTGGAAGCCAAGAAAACACAGGCTGTGTCTCTGTTGAAGCGCATATTGTGTTATTTGCCTCAAACGGTTTTATTCCCAGCTCTATAATCATTGCCTACAGGGCGAGAAGAAAATGGAGATTTGGGGAAGAAATCGTTTACGTGGTCAAAGTAAAAGAACAATAAAGAAACAACTACTACAGCAAAAAATCCCTTCCTGTAAATTCCAGGTTTCAAAAAGCTGTTTTTGAATTACATTAATTGGTTCTAAAATTTCTATGCCCAAAGGTAGGAAGCTGGACAACAGGGTAGGCCACAGTAAGAACAAATATTGGCAGCAATAGCTAGGTCAGGTGACAGGCCAGTAAGATATGTGAACTATAAGCTAGAGTGGCATGGGGTCAGTATCAGTGAATTTCTTCATGGAATATCAGTCAACAAATATACTTTAGATGCCTGCCATATGTGAGGCATGGAACTGGGGATACAGTGATTGACAGACAGATGTTGTTCCTGCCCTCCTTGGTCTACTGCAACTTTAGACTCTGGCTTATGTGCTCTCTTGGCCGTTGGCTGGAAGGTCCTAGTAATCAACTTTGAATTAGCAGCTCTAGAATGCTGACTGGTCAATAAACTGAGGAGCCTGGATAGCAGGGTAGCACCACTGAGAAAACAAGAGTTTTGGAGTCAGGTCAGACCTGAATGTGAGCCCAGTTCTGCAAATTGTTGGAACTGAAATTTGGCAAATTATCTGATGCTCAGTTTTCTTACTGGTAAAATTATATTTTTTTCATAGAGTTATAATAAGAATTAAGTGGAATTCAACTAGTTGAGATAATATATATAACATGTTGCTACAATGGTTGGTATATTACACACAGTCAATATTTCCTTTTCTGAGAGAAACAGTAAAACTAAACACAGGGACTAGAAGAAAGCTATCCTTTCTGAACCTGAGGAGGGCTGGGCATCCAGATGAAAGCTCTGGATGACTCATTTCTTCAACTATTGCTTTTTTCTTCCCTTTCAGGCTTGAACCCAGTGCTGACCCCCTCCCAAGAACTTCTTGTTCTTGCTTCCAGAGGATTGGAACTGTTCCAGAGGTAGCACTTAGAGAGCAGGACATGCCCATAAGCTTGAGGAAGGTACTGCTTACAAGAAATGAGTCACAGCATCTCCATTGTTTCCAACAACAAAGTGGATGAAAAACACTGAAGCCCCACTAAACAATACTCGGAGTTTTGCTGGGACAGACTGGTTAGACTATTTGGACACTACCATGAATACTATATCCACCATTCTGCCTTCAAAGGAGGAGACTGTAGAGAGAAAAGGGAAAGAGGAAGAGGAGGAAAAAGGGGGAGGGGAGGAAGTTAAGGGGAAGAAGGACGTAATAGAGGAAGAGATATAGTTTTAACGTCACATAGAAATAACAGTGGGAATCAATTTTTTCACTGTTGGTCTTTAGGAAATCATCTGCCTTTCTCTGAGTTAGGCAGAGTATTGATCGATTATTAGAAAATGGTAAAATGTGTTAAAAACTCTCTTTGTACGGTTTTGTGAGAAATGTGTAATGCTTAAAGACTAACCAAGAGCCTCTTGGCTAAACCAGGTGGATGTCAACAATAGCTAGTACTTATTTGAGTCACCTTGATTTTCCCTCCTCTTGAGAACTTTCTCTAACCTGTTTAGGCTGTAGTCATGCCTCCTTTCTCTGAACTCTCACAATTATTGCCTAGATCTCGTTTGGTAATTAATCATGTCCTACTTACTGCCTGTGTCATCTCTTGTATTGTTTTCTTAAAATATTTACACTTTTTTTTCGGTTGTCATTTATCTTTCCAGCTGTCATTTTCTTTAACTATTTGCATCTCTTACTGTTACTCATCTTTCCAGCAGTCCTGGCATTCCATTACGGTGAAAGCTCTCTGAGGCAGGAACCTTTTCTCAGACTTCTTCGAGTCTTCCACAGCACCTCACATTTGACACCCATCTGCTACTTCGCAAATGTGTGCTGCCTTGGTTAAATTTTTAGAAGCTGAACTTTTAGTAAAGCTACTATTTTTGAACTCAGAGAAATACCTACCATCCACGAAATACCTACCATCCACTAAACAGCTGTACCGAAGTTTCGGTGACAGGGAACCTAAGTTCACTTGTTGCATCTGGCAGCCTCAAACCATGAATCCTCACTGCTGCCCTGAGCGTCCTCCTCGCGAAGCCGAGGACTAGCGCGCTGCTGCACCTTGGAGAGCTCTTTCGGACAGGTACAGAGGGAAGGGCGGCGGAGAGGGCTGGCACCAGCAGCGCGGCGCCCCTCGGAGCAGAGTGATGGGAGAGACCTGTCGCACCTCTCCGGGATGAGCGCCTCGGAGGATGCGAATTAGCCTGAGCTCAGGGCGCCTTGGGGGATAAGCGCTGTCCGAGTACAGGCTTGGGTGATGGCTAGTGGGGTCCGGGTCGACATCTTCCCTTCCCGCTCCCGGACTTCTGCACACACGCGCTGCTCGGCGCGGCCGTCTTTGCCCGGCGCCTTCCTGCGGGACACCCAGCGAGAGGGATGACCGGGCGGCGGAGGCAGAGGCGCACGCTCCCGGGCGCGGGCGAACTTGCGCACCTGGCACCTGCCACACAGCGAAAGCACCGGCCGGCGAGCGGAGGGGCGCCGCAGCCGCCCCCTCTCCCTGGAGCGGACCGAGACCAGCACGCTCCCGCGGGCCGGCAGCGCCGCGTAGAGAGTGGGTGGGCAGGCAAGGGAGGGGAAGGGAGAGGAAGGAGGGAGGGAGGGCGAGGGCGAGGCGCGTTCCCGCGGCGGGGGCGCGCTCTCGCGCGGGCTGCCGGGATCGCTCGCCGCCGCTGTGGTAATGTCCGCCATGTTGGCCATGGCGCAGGGAGCGGATCGGGCGGGCGAGCGGCGGATCTAGTGTGTGGAAGCGGCCGCGGGCGGCGGGGGGCTGTTTTCGGGCGGGGTGGGCGCCCATGCTGTGGCCGGGGGCAGTGAGGAGGAGGAGGAGCGGGCCGGCCGCGCTGCACTGAGGAAGGAGGTGGAGGAGGCGGCGGGAGTCCTCCCCCCCTCCCCGCCCGCCCCGCCGCCGCCGCCCGGGCTGTTCCTGTAAGGCGGGGAGACAATGAGTAAACTCTCCTTCCGAGCGCGGGCGCTGGACGCCGCCAAGCCGCTGCCTATCTACCGCGGCAAGGACATGCCTGATCTCAACGACTGCGTCTCCATCAACCGGGCCGTGCCCCAGATGCCCACCGGGATGGAGAAGGAGGAGGAATCGGTAGGGACTCGAGTGTTTATTACCCCCCCTTCCCTCCTCCCCCCTCCCCTTTGTCAGTCGGGCCTCGCCATTCACAGAGCGCTTTACGCTCGCTGGAGGGCGCCGCTGCTGCTCTAACGCACGGGACTCTACGCCGGCGGAGTAGCGTAAACCCTCTCGGCTGGCGTAGCGCCCGCCCGCGGCCGCCATGTTGTTGCGTCCCAGTGTTGTGATTAGCTCGCAGCGCTGCTTACGCTGCCGTAAGGGGGCCTTGCCGTAAGCGGCGGCCGGGAATGGCGCAGGGGATGCGCTGGCCGCACTTGGCGTACGGTCTCTGTTTACCTTCCCACCTCCCTCCCCCAGGCGCGGGGCTAATTAATGGCGGGGTATTATTTGGCTAGGCAAGATGATTATTTTTTCCACTTTTAAATTTTGTATTGGGTTCTCTTTGAAATGACTGTAGAAGGGCGCTTTCAAAACAAACATCTTCCTCCCAGCAGTGTAATCATCCTGGCTTCCCCGCCCGCGACGGTGCAGCGGGATGAGGCGGTACAGCACTGCGGCGGGGGAGGGCGGGGACCACGACTACCGACCGGGTAGTAGCGTCCGAGAGCCGCCCGCCAGTCAGTTCAGCCGACCCGACCCGAGCCGGGCGCGGGGTGGACGGGCTCTGACTGCTTCGCCGAGACGGCCGTGCTCCGTGCGCAGTGTTAGAGAGGAGCCGGGGCTGCCCCGGAGCGAGCTGCCGGCGTAGCGTTGTCCTCGAGAATTGTCATTGCGAGGTGATCCTTAGAAGTTGAGGACCTAGTGCATCTAAATTGGCAGTTGTAATTTTGATAATACAGCACCTTTTGGGAAAACTGCTGCTTTTTCTCCGATGGGTTAAATTTTGCAGACGGTTGAATATCTGGCTTAACAGAGAGTGTTTATGACTCGAGTGGTGTTACTTGCTTGCGAAGTTCATAGTAACTGCACCCTCAAGAATTTCTTCAATGAACCTGCAGTCCCGCCTTATTGTCAACCTCGGGTGTGTGTGGATTGGTTCTCTTGCTTCTGTGGCTGTCAAAAGGAAGCTCGAGGTTTCCGTGATTGGTTTTCTCTTTTGACTATTAATATTGCAGGAAATGCTTTTATGCCTTTGATTGGCTGGTCGAGTTCTGACCTCACTGTGTTACCCTGTTATTACTACTTTGCTCTGATTTAATCACATTTCTCTTTGATTACTTGAAAGTCTTATATTTTCAGTAGAAAATGAATATGGCCGTAGTATCAGGATGAACTTAACTGTGTGTGTATACAAACGTATATGTAATACATATATATACATGCACATATACATATGTGTGTGCATAGATATAAATATATATCATTAAAACAGCATTTATCTCTAAGGTTTAGAGATGTGAGAACTCTTTTATTTGTTTCAAACTTGACTCAGTTTTCCATGGGAAGGAAAATTAAGATAAAATTATATTATGTACAATAGTTAATTGCATTGAACCCTAATAAGCACAACTTTGGATATTTTTGCTATTTTGTGGGTCTTGATCCAAAAGAAAGATGGTCTTAAAAGTACCAGTATTGTGTGTAATTACTTGGATCCTATTATTTTAGAACTTGAGTCAAGAAATCTATTCTAGGCCAGACGCGGTGGCTCACGCCTGTAATCCCAGCACTACAGGAGGCCGAGGCCGGCGGATCATGAGGTCAGGAGTTCGAGACGAGCCTGGCCAGTATGGTGAAACTCCGTCTCTACTAAAAATTAGTCAGGCGCGGTGGTGCGCGCCTGTTGTTCCAGCTACTCGGGAGGCTGAGGCAGAAGAATTGCCTGAACTCGGGAGGCAGAAGTTGCAGTGAGCAGAGATCATGCCACTGCACTTCAGGCCTGGGCGACAGAGCGAGACTCCATCTCAAAAATAAGGAAATCTGTTCTAGAGTGAACAGTTAACTCCTGGAAGATATATTACTTTTTGCAATCACCAACATATATGGTCCTTAGTATGCCGCATATGTTTTGGTATTTTATCTTAATTTAGTAAGATTACTTACAGAGTAACTTTTTCATGCTTCATTAAAAATAAAAGTGCTTAACTCGTGTTGCAATTTGTTTGTTTGTTTGTTTTTTGAGATGGAATTTCCCTGTTGTCGCCGAGGCTGGATTGGCGTGATCTCGGCTCACTACAACCTCTGCCTACTGGGTTCAAGCGACTTTCCTGCCTCAGCCCCGCCGAGTAGCTGAGATTATAGGCGCCCACTGCCTCGCCCAGCTAATTTTTGTATTTTTAGTAGAGTTGGGGTTTCACCATATTGGCCAGGCTGGTCTCAAACTCTTGACCTCAGGTGATCACCCGCCTTGGCCTCCCAAAGTTCTGGGATTATAGGTGTGAGCCACCGCGCCTGGCGGCGCCTTGCATATATATATTTTTGATACTGAATCTAGCTCTGTCGCCAAACTCGAGTGCAGTGACGCGATCTCGACTCACTGCAGCCTTCACCTCCCGGGTTCAAACGATTCTCCTGCCTCAGCCTCTCAAGTAGTTCGGACTACAGGCACGCGCCACCACCCTCAGCTAATTTTTGTATTTTTAGTAGAGACGGGGTTTCATCATGTTGACCAGAATGATCTCGATCTCTTGACCTCGTGATCCACCTGCCTCGGCCTCCCAAAGGGCTGAAATTACAGGTGTGAGCCACCGTGCCCTGCCGCACCTTGCAATTTTTTATTAACTCTTTTAGAAAAAATTATTTTCAAAGTAGAGCATGAGTGCTAAACCTGGATACTTTTCAGTAGCCTACTTCAGTTGCCCAATTTTAAGGAAGAAGAAATCCAAATTCTGATAAAACGAGAGTTGAAACCCAGAACCTCTGATTAACTTTGTCCTGTCCTTTCTGCCCCTTTAATAAATGCTAAAAGTGGAGGTTCTTAAAATCAATTAAGCAAACCTTAACAGTTAAGATTTATAGTCTGAAGTCTTTTGCTTCCCAGAGTGTCCCAATTGGGGTATCAGATTTTCTTTTTCTTTCTTTTTTAAATATGTATATCAGAAGACTTGTGTTTTCATGAGTGACAGCAAATTCATTTCTCTGGTCTTATTTACAGGACTTCTGTTATTAAGGAGAATTATGTATTTATAAAAATGGTTCTGCCTTGATAAATATTTCTAAGCAACAGTAAAATGTCATACGTTTCACAAATGTTTTGTGTTTCGCTTGAATTGTATTTTAAGTAACTTTCGATGTCTGGATGTCCTTAACTCCTTATTTTTATATAGGAGTTTGAATTCTTTTCAATCAGTAGGCTTGTAACGAACAAACCAACCTTGGCTTATGGATTCACAGTTGTTGCCGGGTGTCTCTGAACTGTGCTGTCCTGCTTGGTTGGCAAAATCTTTTGAATCCTTCGTGGATGGCTTTTTCCCATTCCCTCGCTATCCCCACCCACCCTTAAAATTAAGGCCTGTCTCGTCTGTGTAGCTATTGGACTATCATTAGACTTCGTTTATATAAACAAAGTCATTGACTAGATTTTGAGTTACATTCTGACTGATTACATTCTAACAATGCTTGGATGAGGTGATTAGGTGTTCTTGGGCATTGGTAACATTGTATCGTTGATAATCATGTCATCCTGTGTAGCCTCTTCTTTTGGACACGGAAACATCTTTTACTTATTTTCTTCCCTGTCCTTATTATCATTGTCCTCTGCTGAGAGCTGCCAGTTGGCATCCTCCTTTAACTTGGTCTTTGTGGTTCTCCTCACGACACTTGGTCTAGGTCAAGTACTGTACACTTAGGTTTACTTAGAATTTAGACCAGAAAAATCAGGCAGCCAGCGGTTCTGCCACCTCCCTATGAGTGTTGTATAGTTGGCAGTTGATGTTTTTACTAATACCTGCCATTTACTGAATACTTCGTATATTCCAGATACTGTGTTAAGGGCTTTACATATATTGTTTCATTTAATCTTTTTTAAAATAAACTTTCTTTGAGGTATAATTTACGTACAAAAAACGTACCTGTTTACATTGTGGAGTTTGATGAATTTTGACAAATTCATACATGCACGAAAACAAGATATAGAACATTTCCAACATTGGAAAAGTTCCCTTGTGCTCCTTTGCAACTAGTCTCTCTCCACTCATAGTTCCAAGCAACTGTTTATTTGTTTTCTTTTACTGTAGATTAGTTTGCCTTTTCTAGAATTTCATATAAATGGAATCATACATTTTTTTGTGTCTAGCTTACTTTGTTCAGCATGATACATTTAAGATTCATCCTTGTTGTATGAGTCTGTTCCTTTATATTGCTGAGTAGTAGTCCAGTGAATTTGATATGCTATCTTTATGCATTTCTCTGATTTTTGAGTTGTTTCCAGTTTTTGATTATCATTTAATTCTGGTAACAGCCCTATGAGTTATTACTGTTTCTGTTTTATAGAGGAAAAACTGAAAGATCTTGCTGCTAGTGTAGGGCTGAAATTCAGACCCTTGATATTGGTGTCACAAAAGCATATACTCATAGTCACCATGCTTGCATATTCAGGGTTCTTACAGAACCCAGAGTTACCATCTGAACTGTGATTAAGTTTATTATAGTTTTTGTAAATAATATTTTACTTTTTATAATTTCGGAAGGCTTGAAAGTGGCCAATTTGGTTAGACTGTTAAATTATTAGGAAATGTAATTTTTTCATTACTTAATTTGGTCTGACTTTTGCTCTTGGCTTTTCAGATTTTCTTTCTTTTTTTCTTAGCAGTTTGTTAACTTTGCTTTCCTCTGTATTGGCACCATTATATTTATTCCCGTGTTTATGTTATCTTAAGCATATAAGAAATTTGTGGGAAACTGTCCCATTTTATTGTTTAGATTTTTTTCCTGCTAGAATATAATGTCTCTAAGGGCAAAGATCTTTGCTTATTTTGTTCATTAATATATTCCAAGTGCCTGGAACTGTGCCTGGCACATAATGCATGCTTGAAAAATGTTTGTTGAGTGTTGAATGGGCTTCTATTTCTTTTTTTGTTCGAAGAGCTATATTTGTGTCTTTCCTCCCCCTCCCCCAATATCTATCTATATATAAAATTTATTAGCAGAATTTGATAAATTCTTCCTTCAGGAATTCTTTTTGGTTGCTTACTTTGGTACTATGTATACCTAAATATCATATCCTTGTTTCCTCTTGAGTCAGAGGCCTCTTTAAATATAGAATCTTTTCACACGCAGATATGGTTGCAGTATAAATCTTTATTTTGTTTTAAGTAACTCTTATAGGTGTGTGTAGATTTGTGTGAGATACTTTTTCATACCAGAATGTACCAGTCTACATGAATCATGTGGTTCACCTTATTTTTAAAGAAGATCCATGACTAATTTGAATTGCCATATCTCCTCTCATATGTTGTCTAATTTTTGCCATTATGTTCATATTTTAAGTGATATTTTGAATTCGTAGGGTAGGAATATTATCAGTTTTGATACCTTTTCAGAATTACTGTTGGCAGTAATATATTTCAGGTTTCATAATGGAGAGGGTATAAAATGCAGTTTTGTAAATTGATACTGTAAAAACATGAAGCATTTCTTCTTTTAACAAAAGCAAATGACATGCCAGTTATTATCTAAATGCCAGTTGTTATCTAAATAAGATATTGGGAAACTAAAGTGTTCTGTATAGCAAAAGTATGTGTAAGGCTGTTTACTGAAATGTTGTTAGGAATAAAAGAAGATGCAGACTTTGATTTCATGGAACTTAAATGAACCATTAAGTCCAAAAACATGTATCTGGAAAGTTAGCAAAAACTACAGGGTTAAGACAACCTGACAGACATCAGAAGAGCATTAGAGAAAGTTAAATGTTAGTGTAGTTGAGAGGCATGAGGTGATTCATTGCGTGTTATAGGGAAGGCTTCTTGGAGAGAGTCGTAACAATTTGGGCTTTCAGGTTTGGTTGTATGGTGTATGTTGAAGCAAATATTTGAGCATAGGAATATCTAAAGCAAGTTCTGAGGATGCTGAGTAGACCAAAGGAAGGTTCTTCCATGGTAGATGTTTTCTGTCAATCATTGCCGATTCTTCTTCCTGTTTAGAAACTTCAGGAGGATAGCACTCTGATGTTGCTGACCGTATCATTCTCCTGTTTTTGTTTGGACATGCAGACATCTTTTACTTCTGTCTTCCCATTCCTTTTATCCCTGTTATATCTTCAGCACTAGAAACTGTTTAAAACATAGAAGCACTCAGTAAATATTTGGTGAATGAAGGAGTAAAAATAGGGGTGGAGATTAGGTTGGAAAAAAGGTAGAATTATACTAAATTATAGATAGTTTTGAATGTTAGGCCTAGAAGTTTCTAGGGTGGTATAGATGAAAGACCACTGAAATGTGGTTCTGGAGTTTTTGTTTCTAGTTCTGGTTGTCATGGGTTAACCCATTTATGCCTAAATGGGTTAAATGGCCATGTAATTTGGGAAGTTGCTTAGCTTTTCTGAGCCTCAGGTTGTTCATCACAGCTAACATTTGAGTGTGTGTTTTTGAGTGTGTTGAGCATGTGCCAGGCACTTTGTTAAACTCAGTAGATGGTTTAGAGCTGATTATAACAGTAGGACATATAGGTGTTACTACTTCTTTTTCAGGGGAAGAAACTGAAACTTTAGAAATTAAGTAACTCACTTAAGATCATCCATCTAAAAAAGAACATGCTAGAGACAGAATTTGAGCTCAGGCTGATTGACTCTGGGGCTCTTGCTTTACCGTTGTACTGCTTCATCTGTAAAATGGGCTGAGAACTAGAAAATATCTAAGGTCCATTATAGCTTTACTGTTCTATCATTTATTATCCCATTAAAAGTTCAAAATTCCAGATTCTTGAGATAGAGAGCATTATTGGTCTGGCTTGCATCAGGTATCTGCCATTCAAAGAGCAGGGGAAGTTAGGATACCTGTGTTGAGAAGCATTACCCTCCCAACTGGGGAGCTGCCCTGAGAGATCTGCTACTGATGGTAGTATGGCATGATCAAAAGTTAGGAAGTTAAAGGGTTAAATTATTTTAATCCATGGTTTGTCCCAAGGTGAGTTTGTATACTTAGTGTGTTTTTACAAACCCTAAATTTGTAAGATATTTTAATGAGCTTAGAATAATTTGTATGTATTATGTTTTAAATGAAATTTGAATCAAAGACTGTAAAAGAAGTCTCCGGTGTCCTTTTAAAGAAAGCAAACTCTTCACACTTAATACTTTTCAAAGTCGTAAGGGATGAGTTTTGTGTGACCTCGTAGAAATTATTTAACCTTCCTGGCCCTTAGTTTTCTCATTTGTGAAATAGAATTGGACTGAGTGACCTTTAAAGTACCTTTGACTCTTAAAGTTACTTGAACCTCTGAAACCACATATCTACCTACTGGCATATTGTCCAGGATTATAATTAGATGAAAAGAACTAACAAATGTGACATTAAATATTGGGAAGAAATTAATGCTTAAGGTTTAACTCTGCTGCTGAGATGCTGTCAGTTTGGCTTGTTCTTTTATGAGGATCAATTACATTCATTTGCTATATACTATTAATTTTTCCTAGAGCTCAGTAGAGCAGTCCATTCTGTGTGTAAGTTTTGGTTATGATTTCCTTGCTTTCATGAAATTTTCTTCACCATCTTTACTAGGCTTACTTATTGCTGTAAGTATTCTGAAGTTCAGTAGTACTTTTAGTCCTTACCACTTGAGTTTATTTTAATTTTCTAGTATCATTTTTCTCACTTGAGTGTGTGTGTAAGGGTGTGTGTGTGAATTTTATATATGTATGAGAAAGAGCGTGTGCACGAGAGAGAGTAGACACTTATTTCCCCAACAAGACTAAATGTCTTGAGGAAGGTATCATGTCTGTTTTATTCAGTACCTAAGACAGGCAGGAGAGCAATTCAGGCACTTCTGTCACTTTCTATCTTAAGTGATAAAAAGTTTGTAATACAGGCACATAGCATGATGCTGGTCACTTGGATTGAGTTTGGTTGTATTGGTAAACAATGCAGCTCTGCATCTTCATTTAGTTTTAGGTAGAGTTGACGTAGAAAAACAGTAATGGGTGCATAGAAACAGCATGAGGAGGAGAGGCTGATAGGAATAAGCCATGAAGGAGACCAGTGTAGATGGCAGAAGATCCAGCATGATTATTTGATTTTAACTTAAAGTGAATTGTTGATTACTTGCCTTGTCTATACTATTTAAATAGGATAGAACTTTAAATTTACATATTCTATCATGCAGAACTGCTTCTTACAGGGTTAACACTGTGGAGGAAGATGCCAGTCACTTCCAGTTTCTCCTCAGCACTGTTTCATTGTATCTGTCTGCTTTTAGGTTTTTGGTTTTACTGTCAGCTGCTGTTGCTATAAAGTCAGAGGAATGCAGAGTGGAGAGTCAGCCCTATCTGCTACCTCTCTAACTCCTATCTTTGCTTCCCTGATTGCTTGCTTTATTTTTATTTTTATTTTTTTTTATTTTTATTTTTTTAAATGGGCTAAGGACAAAGGACTCTTGGTTGGGGAGTCAACAAGCAGCATTCAGTTTTGCTGCTAATTCGGTGCAGTTGTTGGAACTTTGAAATTGTGATTTAGGTTCCAATTCTGGCCTCTGCCACTTTCCTTATCGGTGAGGTAAATTACTTAACCTCATTTAGTCCCATTTCCTCATCTGTTTAATAAGTATCTGAAAAGTTAGTTTTAAAGGTTACTTTTTTTTTTTTTTAAGACGAGTCTCGCTCTGTCGCCCAGGCTGGAGTGCAGTGGCGCGGTCTTGGCTCACTGCAACCTCTGCCTCTCTGGTTCAAGTGATTCTCCTGACTTAGCCTCCCGAGTAGCTGGGACTATTGGCGTGCACTGCCGGGCCCAGCTGATCTTCGTATTTTTAGTAGAGATGGGGTTTCACCATGTTGGCCAGAAAGGTCTCGATCTCTTGACCTCGTCATCTGCCCGCCTCAGCCTCCCAAAGTGCTGGGATTACAGGTGTGAGCTACCATGCCCGGNCTGCCCGCCTCAGCCTCCCAAAGTGCTGGGATTACAGGTGTGAGCTACCATGCCCGGCCAAGATTACATTTTTTTATAAAAACTTAAGTCTGTGTCTTATAGGCAACACCCATTTTTTTGGTAACAATTTTTCACTTACACAGGATAACAAATGTGAAAGTTGATGGAAGAGTAGAATGTAGAGTATTCCCATACATTATTCTGTGATAGAGTTTCACATTTTTTTCTGATGCCAATTAAACATTTTTACAGCTTGAGGCCAGGAGTTTGAGACTAGCTTGGGCAATGTAGTATGACTCCATGTCTACAAAAAATAAAAAAATTAGCTGGGTGGAGTGGCATGTACCTGTAGTCTGAGCTACTTAGGAGGCTGAAACTGGAGGATTCCTTGAGCCCAGGAATTCAAGGCTGAGTGAACTGTGATAGTGCCACTGCACTCCAGCCTGGATGACAGAGTGAGATTGAGACCCTGTCTCTTAAAAACAAGCAAACAAAAGAGAACGCTTTCAAACATTACAAGTTAATATGTGTGTTTTCCTCCTCCTTTCTCTGTTTTCTGGCACAGCAGTTAACAACCAAATTGATTTTAAAAACTAAAGACCTTGAAAATTTTTTGCTAAGAGATCTGACTCTTCAGTTAATCTATAGAGTAATAATTGGGCCCTGAATAATTAATAAATTTTGTTTTCGTTCTTCAGAATGATTTTTTGTTTTGGGTAGATAGTTATGGGGAAGATAAGTTTTAGTGATGAAAATCTATGCAGTGGGTGTTGTACACTAGAGAAGTGAATGAAGAGTGACATTCCAGTATACCATTGAATTCTTGGATGAACACTTTTGTTTGGAAACTTTCAAAAGTATGGTATTGATGAGGGTAGCCATGCCATTTATTTGATTCTTGAGATGTTTCTCAACTGGGGCATTATTGGCATTCGATTTGTAGTTGGTTGTATGGGATGGTCAAGGCAAAACAAGAAGTTTATTACTAATTTCTGAAACATTCTAGTTGGAATAACCCCAAAATGCTTCCTCCTTTCCAAGTGAAGGGTATTGGCATCTGATTTGAGAATTATGATCCAGGGCTTCTTAACCTTTTTTTGGTGACATAGACTCTTTTGGCAGTCTGGTGAAACTCCTTAGAATGATGCCATAAATGCATAAAATAAAATCAGATAAATCAATTATATTGAAATATAGTTATCAAAGTAAACAATTTTTAATATATGTGCTTTATTAACACATTAAGTACAGAATCTACAGTGTATCTAGTTATTGTAAATTCAAAATAGTGATAAATATAAACAGTATTTTGACATAATTTGACTTGAAAAGATCTAGAATTTCTGTTGATATTGCTAGTACTACTGTGGTCTGTTGTCTACATTAGGAATTGAAGGAAATGTTAAATTTGTTAGAAGTTTGTGTTTTCTCATCCAAGTTCATGGACCCCTTAGTTCTTTCTGTGGATGTTTTGGGAACCTATGACCTGAGATTCAGAAATCTTCAGGAGAATTTGCATGGCCCAAATGGCAATCTCATTCCTGTGTCGTCTCAAAAGCATACAGGCTGCAGATTTTATTCCCATTACTATACAGGAGATGGTACTGTAGACAGAATTGTCTTATTTTCACATTTAACACATTTACTACTAGCTTTTTAAAATTGAAAAATAATAGATCACATGATTTAAATATAAAAATTTAACAGCACAAAAGCATATACATAAAAAGTAAGTGTCTTTCCTTCCTCAGGTTTACAGATACGCTACAGAGGCAGCCGCTCTTAGCTGTGTGTGTGTGTGTGTGTGTGTGTGTGTGTGCGCGCGCGCGCGCATTCTAGAAAATTTCTAGACAAAGACTTTTTACTTGGTAAAGTAACCAAGTAATTCTCTTGTACTCATTTTGTAAGTGAGTAATATATGATCTTAAAGTTAGCTTTTTAATCTACAGTTACAAGGTCAGGCAATTTTGATTTTAAATTCCTTCCCTTTAATATCTCTGAGGAATTGAGAATTAGCAGAATGTAGCTTTCTGTTCATTGTAGTTTGGATAGCAAACCTTAACTCGTCATTCCTAAGTGGTTGTTTGGTTGTCAGCAAAGCCTTGCATTGTGCATAGGACTTTTGCTTGTATTCCTATTTTTATACAAAAAAAAATGAAGTTAGATTAATAAGTGACTTGTCAGTGTTTTTACTGTAATATTTATTTATGGCCTCAAGTAGTAACTTGAGTCAGAAGAGCAACAATAAGATACCCTTTTGAAGAAAGCCATCCTATTCAGGTATCATGTTGGCAAGCCTGATATTTCATATGGACTGCACTGTCTCATACTTTCACTGTAGTTGTTTGTGATGTTTATTCATTCAGTAACTTAGCCCTATAAGCAAAGGGACCTTGTCTTTGTTACCTTTGTATACTCGATCATTTGGTATAGATGGCGTATTGGTATTTGCTCACTAAATATTTGATGATGGAATGTACAGCACCTGCTATGTGCTTTAGACACAGAAAGGAGTAAGATGTGGTACCCATTCACAAGCAGCTTATAGCTTAGTAGGAGAGAAAAGAGTTTTACACAGATGAACACATTTTAATGTGTTAATGTGGAAAATGAAAATGATACTGTGGAAATTTATTTCATGAGGGACATGATTTGAGCCAGAGTTTAAATATCAATTCATGTAATAGCTAATTGACTTTAATATACTATTGAATTCATTTTTACAGATTAGTCTTGAAATGATTCCTGTATGCCAGAATGCCATGAGTTTTTTTTTTTAGATGCCTATTGTTACACTCATAGAGGGAAGTGTGTGACACCCAGTAGAGTTATTAAGAGGGTTGAGACAGTTTTGGGATCTAGTGTAGATTCACCGTTTAGGACAGGCAAAATTGTATTATGAACAGTGCCTGTTGAACGAGTTTGGAAGAACAGAAACTGTTACGGAGGATGGTAAAGGAACAGTACTGCTTCAAGTAATGCATAGGTTTTACTTAATTTTGGCTTCAAGTGTTGGGTCACTTTCTGTGAAACCAAGTACTTGGAAGAAGATTGTTTATATATTATAGGTGCTTGGTCAGTAGGAGTTTATTTGAAGTAGCCTAACCACCTTGCAGAGTTCATCAAGGCTTTCAAAATACCAGCCCCCAAAATTTCCAAAGATTTAGGTCAGTGATTCTGAAGCTTTAGCATGCTTCAGAATGACCTAGAGGGCCTGTTAAAACACAGATCACTGGGTCTTATTCCCGTTAGTGTCTGATTAAGTCTAGAATAGGGCCTGGGAATTTGCATTTTTAAGAAGTTCCCAGATGATCCTGGTGCTGCTTGTCCCAACTTTGAGAACCACCAGTTTAAGAGGTAGTATTGTGGTTCTTATCTTGGCCACACACCAGAATATCTGGGATGCTTTTATAAAGTACACTTAAAAGCTTTGTCCTAGATCTGCCAACCAAATCACAAGTTAGACGTGATTCTAGATTCAGTAGAATTGATTTGTCTAGGTAGAAAAAAGGGATTGGCGTGTGTGCCCATGATCCATGCCTTTCTGCCTTACCATTTTACCACACCTTTCAGGGTTTCTTTCCTTGTGATGTAATTCATTGGCTTTCAAATTTTTTTTGACTATGACTAATTGTGTGTGTGCGTGCGCGTGTGTGTGTGCGTGCGCGTGTGTGTGTAACTGAAATAAAGTGCACTTTGACAGACATATCTGTATTATACATATACTAATACAATTGATTTTTATTATTCGAGATAGTTATGTTCTGTTATGTTGCCATGAGCACAGAATTATTTAATACCTAAGCCGTTGCTCCTAGGGGAAATAACATGGTTAAGTTCTTGCTAGACCCTGGTCACAACAGTTTCATTTGCTGATCAGTTTGTAACTTTGTTTTATGTATGTTTCTGTTTTTAAATTATCTATTTAAAATACATTGTTGATTCATTGACATTGAACTCACAGCCAGCAGCACTGTAACTCATGTCTGAGGGAAGCTTAACACATGTATTTTCTCCATAAGGCGCATCACAGTCCTCTTGTGCTGAGGGACACTGGACTACACTTCAGCACCATACTTGGGGGCACCTTTAGACAGTGAAATTACCCACGAAAGGCATAAAAATGTGAAAAACATGGCACTAAGTAGAACATAAAAAGGATGCTTGTTTACAGTATGAGAGTTGAAACAAGATGTTAGAGTGTCACCTTGTTTGACCTCAGCTGGGAATATATGTCAGGTGGGCAACGCAAATATTTCACTGTTCTGCACGTGTCTGCAAGTGACTGAGAAAGTGTCACAAATAAAATTTAGCAAGTAGGCGAATTTGCAAATAAGGAATTTGCAAGTAATGAAGATTAGTGGGGGGTGTGTGTGCGTGTGTATATATATATGCATTTTCCCCTTTTCAGTTCTATTTTGTTAAAAATAATTTTGGTCATGAGCTACTAGATTGATTTCATGATTCACTAGTGGTTCAGCTCACAGTTTGAAAAACGCTGCTTTACTTAATTCAGCAGCATGGATTATATATTATTTCCTACTTATGCAATGATAAGTGATAAATGATATTAAACTATATATGTGTTATATAGTTTGTTTTGTATGATTATTATAGTTTTATTATTAAAAGATATATCTTTTAATAATATATAAAAGATACTACTTTGTGTAGTAAACATAGAGTTTAGTCTTAATGAGGAACTTGGGTTTTGCAGGGTACAGCCTCAAGTTTGTATTTGTAATAGATCATTATTAGATGGACTGTGGAGGCAGTGCATGGGTGGTGGCGGTGGCAGAAGACTAGAGACAAAACTAGTTATGAGTGTACTGAACTGTGATTTCTGACTGCATTTTCAGCAAATTTACGGCGGAATAAAAACAATTTGGATACTTTGTAAGGATTAAGGAGTTTCATTTAAATCTTCATCTTATGTCAGGGTTTCTTAACTGAGGTCTTTGATACCTAGATAGACTTAATGGGGTCTGTGAACTTTCTGGGTTTGTCTTTGTTTTGTTACCACAGTTTCATATGGATGTTTACCACTTCCCTTCCAGAGAATCATCAGACCTAGAGTAAATGACCCTGATGACTCATTAAGGAGGTTAAGAATCGCATTTTAGGTGATAATGCAGATTGCTTTTTTTAAAAAAAAATAGTTAATCTTCATTACATATGAATCACAAAGGTTTAAATTTTCTGAGAAATCTGAGGAGGTATTTTAAAGTTTTAGACTGAATTTATACTGATGTGAAATGCAGAATTTTACTTATTGATTCTTCGTTGTTTGTGGAAACATATTACTGATGAATATAAATATATTGAATATAAAGAATATTATTACTTTTAAGCACTAAAGTGAATCCAGATATTGTGACTAGGCACACTGGCTCATGCTTTTAATCCCAGCCCTTTGGTATGCTGAGACAGGAAGATCACTTGAGGCCAGGAGTTTGAGACCAGCACAGGCAACATAGCAGGTCTCTACACAAAAAAAAAATTTTTTAAATCTGGATACCATTTGCTTGTATTGCAGTGGAATTGTGTTTAGAAACAGTGGCGTAAATAAAAGTTGCCCTTTATTTACTGTTAGGACATTAACACAGCATGGGAAGGTGCTGATTCTGTAGCGTGATAAAACAGTACAGATGGTCGTTGCAAATGTACTCAACCACCTGAGCATATCTTGAGGTAGTTAATTTCTCTGTAAACTAGAAAAATGAAACCCCAGATTGTTCACATTATATTATTCTGTTTTTGGAAATACTCTTCTGTTATTAGAATATCATGTATGTTCATTTGTAAAAAATTCAGAATATGCAGAAAAAGTGTGAAGAAGAAAACACAAATCCCTTAAACTTCCACCTCTCTTGAGATATCCCTGTGGTTGACCTTTGGGTGAATGTACATCCTTCCATACTTTTTATCTATGTAATATATTTATATGTAAATAGGTATATGTGTGTAAGAGAGAAAAAGAGAAAGAGAGGTTTGTTTTTTAAAATCTACTTGAGATTGAAAAATTTGGGGAAAGAATTTCTTTAGCTCATTTTGAGCCATCCCATCAATTATTGGATTAGCTTTATTCACTGTAGCCTGAGACATGGGTGGTATAAGAGAATGGCAGCTTGTATTGGGTCACTGGTCTAAAGGGAGCTTGAGAGGAAGGGATAGTCGTTTTCCAAAACAAGGGAATTTTAAATATAGATATAGTCATTAAGGAAATTCCTGTGTGCTGAGCATCAATTCTTATTTTTTATTACTGTAACTAACTAGAGGTCTGGTGTATATGTTGACTGTAATCTGTTCGGTTCCATATTGAGGGAAATTGATATATCAATCAAGAGTTTTTTTATTCAGTCCTTAATAAAAAATGTTTCTGGTTTTTGATTTAAAGTTAAGTAGATTTCCCCCTTCAAGTTAATTACCTCATTTTTTCCATAGAACTTGTGTAGTTCTAGTATACACTGCTTTGTAGATCAGTGTATTCGTTCAAGTGGATATCCAGTTGTCTAAACATCATTTTAAAAAAATATATTTTCTCCCTGGTATGAGATGCCACCTTCATCATATTTGAATTTTTTAAGGTCATTTGGTGTATATTTTAACTTTTAATTTTGTTCTGTTTAAATTTTCCTTCAAAAATTTTTTCGTGTGCAAAAAACCTTTAAATCATTGTTTTATCTTTTTAAAGATAAGATTATGAATTGTTTATTATCTCATCTTTCATCATTTATTTTTATATCTGGTAGAGCTAGTCACTTCCCTTTACTCATTATTCTGCTTTTTCAGAGTTTACTGGCAGTTGTTTCTTATTTTTTCATATGAACTTTACCATTGTTTTGTCTAACTCCCAAAAATAATGTTGGCAATTTTACTGGGATTCACCATACTTTTATCAATTAGCTTCTAGAGAATTGATATCTTTATGATGTTGACTTCCTGTTTTGGAATGTGGCTTGTCTCTTCATTTGTCAAAGTCTACTGTGTATCCTGTTAGAGGGTTGGTTTTGTGCATTTTTTGTTGAGCTTATTCCTAGGAATTTCATCTATTTGGTATTGTAAATGGAATCTTCTCTCTCATTGTAACTTATAACTTCTTAAAGCTGTTGATTTCTATATGTTAATTTTATATCCTGCAACTTTATTAAATTGTTTGTACTAGTTTTTGAACTGATTCTCTTATGTAATTGAGTTAGATACCATATCACCCCCTAGTAGAGATAGTTCACCTCTGCTTTTCCAAATAGTATACTTCTAATTACATTTCCCTGTTCTGTTCGCAAATACTTCCAATTCTGTGTTAAATAGTAGTGGAGATAATGGGCATTTTTGTTTTGTTTCTGAACTTAATGTGAATGTCTCTAGTGTTTCTTTGTTAAATACGTTGTAGATAATTTTGTTTTGATTTATAGATGTAGAAAGCAATATATTTATAATAGCATATAATACATATGTATGTGATACATAAAAGTATATAACATGTAAAAAATCTTCAGTGTATCTATCATAAATGAGTGTTGAATATTCTCAAATGCTTTTTTGGCATCTGTGGAGATTACCATATGATTTTCCCCTTAGGTATATTCATAATTAGTGATGAATATTATAATATTGAACCATACTAGCTTTCCTAGAATGAACCCCATTTGGTAATGAGGTGTTACTCTTTAAAAAAAAGTCTTTAGTTTTATTATTTGCTTTCCTGCAAAAGGACTTTATAGAACTTTCACATATTCTTGGCCAAACGTGGCTACCTCAAAGCTTCTAATTTTATTTTTAATTTAGGCAGCCAGCTTTGGCTGAGAATAGTGATTCAGTCTCATTTTTAAATTTCCAGGAGATGGAATATGATTGGCCTAGTTCCAGTCAAACATCTAGCTCAATAAAGTTAACTGTGGCTGCAATTAGGGTGAGATGATTTACCAGCTTGGCTGATGGCAGCATACTCTTGTGGGAAAGAATGGGAGAGAATGGTAGAGAGTTGATAGATGGGACAGACTACTCAAAAGGTGTATCTATTGTGCTTTTGTATTATTACTATTATTTATTTATTTATTTATTTATTGAGACGGAGTCTCTCGCCCAGGCTGGAAAGCAGTGATGCAATCTCGGCTCACTGCAAACTCCACCTCCTGGGTTCACGCCATTCTCCTGCCTCAGCCTCTCGAGTAGCTGGGACTACAGGTGCCCGCCACCACGCCTGGCTAATTTTTTTTGTATTTTTAGTAGAGACGGGGTTTCACCATGTTAGCCAGGATGGTCTCAATCTCCTGACCTTGTGATCTGCCCGCCTCAGCCTCCCAAAGTGCTGGGATTACAGGCGTGAGCCATCACGCGTGGCCAAGTTTATTATTATTATTATTTAATGCAAAATTTATGGCTGTAGCTAGCAAAATTCCAGTTTTACCGTGCAGATTAAGTTTTTTTTTTTTTTTTTTTTTTGGTAAGAATCTATCTTACCACTGAAGCCTGAATCATCACTGGTTTCTTATTCACTCTATAGCAGTGGTCCCCAACCTTTTTGGCACCAGAGACCAATTTTGTGGAAGATAATTTTTCCATGGATGAGGGTGGGAGATGATGGTTTTGGTATGAAACTGTTTCATCTTACATCATCAGGCATTAGATTTTCATAAGGAATGCACAACCTAGATCCCTTGCATGTGCAGTTCACAATAGGGTTCATACTCCTATGAGAATCTAATGCCGCCACTGATCTGACAGGAGATGGAGTTCAGGGGGTAATGCTTGCTTGCCCTCTGCTCACCTCCTGCTGTGTGGTCCATGGTCCAGGAGTTGGAGACCCCTGCTCTATAGTACATGTTTTCAGTGGTTACTTGGAACTAAGAAAGATCCTAAAGGACTCTGAGTCATCTACTACCCAATTCCCCAAAAGAGGAGGCTCTTACTCTTAGTATAGGCATACTGTTGTGTATTACATGGAATTTTCAAAGAATTAGAGCTTAGTGTTTTATGTATAGTGACATTATCTTAGCCAGACTTTTGTGTTTGGAAGATATTGTTAAAAATAATTTTTTAGGCTGGGCACAGTGGCTCATACCTGTAATCCCAGCTGTTTGGGAGGCCGCGGTGGGTGGATTGCTTGAGTCCAGGAGTTTGAGACCGGCCAGGGCAACATGGCTAAACCCTATCTTCACAAAAAATACAAAAATTAGCCAGGCATGGTGCTGTATGCTACTCGGGAGGCTGAGGTGCAAGGATCACTTGAGCCTGAGAGGTCAAGGTTGCAGTGAGTTGTGATCGCACCACTGTACTCCAGCCAGGGCAACAGAGTGAGTCAATATCTCAAATAAATAAACACAAACATTTATTGAGGTATAATTGACATACAGACTGCACACATTTCAAGTGTGCAATTTGTTGTGTTGACATTTGTGTTACACCTGTTTTCACAGTCAAGATAATCAACATATCTCATCTCCCAATCCCTCTACCTCCTGGTCTTCAGGCAAACACTCATCTGCTTTCTGTTACTGTAGATTAGTGGTTTGCATTTTCTAGAATTTTATATAAATGGACTCACAGTATATACTCTTCTTTGCTCTAGCTTCTTTCACTCAGCATAAATTTTTTTTTTTTAGATTAATACATATTGCAGCTTGTATAAGTAGTTCAGTCCTTTTTGTTGCTGAATAGTATTTCAATTTATGGCTGTATCACAGTTTGTTTATCTTTAGAGTAATGTCTGGCTTTGATCTGTTTTCCTTTGTTTGGGGTAAATAAATACCTGAAGGTGAAATGCCTTCATTGTATAGTAGTTACATTTAAAAGGTTTAACTTTAAAAAGAAAGGATCAAACTGTTCTCCAGAGTGGTTCTACCATAAAGATACTTTGAGACATTTATGTGGTTTAGAACCTTGCTACTTGAGTTTGGTCTGCAGATATGCATTACCTGAGAGCTTGTTAAAATGCTGAACCTCAGGTCCCATTCTAGGCCTGTGAAATCATTCTGTCTTATTCACAACTTCAGATCTAATTCTTGGTTATTTTCATATATAGGTATCTTGGAATAATCTGTATGGGTTATCTGTCTACCCTTGGTATTCAAGGAATGCAAAATAATTTTAGAAATGACTTTGTAAATCAATAAGTAAATTAACTGAACATAACTAATGTTTTTAAAAGTCAAATACCAGTAATTTATTCACCTACTGTTTTGAATTATTTTTACTACTGTCATTTCCATTCTCGAGTGAGTATTTAAGCTACATTCATGGTAGTGTCACCTTTCTAAGTTGGTGTTGAAGATCGTGGTCTTACTTATTAGCATTAGGAAATTGTGGGTTGAAAACAAGGTTTTCGAAAACCCAACAATTAGATATGGGAACAAAAGAGTAAACATTTGGTGCATTATCGAGTGGTACAAGTTAGCATTATACGACTTATAATTAAGTTTTCCAAAAGTTGATTTATAATTCAAATATTCTAGAATTATGATGTTTAGGATAACAGTTTTCTGCACAAGATTGTTTTCACTTTTATATTTCGGTTTAAGGTATCAGTTACTCAGTGCGTTAAAGCCCTCCACTCACACCTCTTCTTCATACCCCTCACAGGCAATTAAGATAGAGCAGCTATGAATGATTCAGTTTTTACTCATTTAAAATTTAACACATCTGTTTTTCAGGAGAAAAAAAATCTTTACCCTGTTATTACATTCTAAAAGGAATTTATAGTAAATGGGCACTTACCTGTTTAGGTGATAAATGTCTTTAAATATAGATTTACAGAAAAAACAAACATCAATAATGCTACTGCTTATTTTATTGATTTTTAGCTAAAGCTGATGTGTTTCTTTGGGAGGCAAAGTTAATGAAACTTACGTAATGTTACCTACAAGCCAGTATTTAGAATATTAGTGAATTGGATGGATAGCATGTTCTTTAGGCCATGTTTTTCAAATTGTCTGTGGTGAAAGACCAGTTTTTATGGTGTTATTTTTATTTTTATTTTTTTGAAACAGGGTCTTGCTCTGGGTCAGCCCAGGCTTGAGTGCAATGGCATGATCATGGCTCACTGTGGGCTTCTTCCCCTGAGCTCAAGCCATCCTCCTGCCTCAGCCTCCTGAGTAGCTGGGATTACAGCCATGCTTCACCATACCTGGCTAATTTTTTGACTTTTTTTGTAGAGACGAGGGTCTTGCTGTGTGGCCCAGGTTGGTTTTGAACTCAAGTTCAAGTTATCCTCCTGCCTTGGCCTCCCAAAGTGCTGGGATTATAGGCATGGGCCACCGCACCAGGCCAGAGGGCGAATTTCAAAAAAACATTTAATTTATTGCATACCAATACTTTTGTCAGGTACAGTAAAAATACAGAAAAAATAAAGATGTAGAAAATACAGTTCACAATTTTTAAATTGTTAGTTTCAGCACATAAAATTACTCTGATTGCTTTAAACTCTCCTAAATGCTTACGCTGAATTTTGTACTTCTGGAGAGTTGCAGTCTGAGTAGCACTGCCTTAAACTGGTGGTTCTCAGAATGTAGTCCCAAATGCACAGTGTCATCAAACATCACCTGGGAACTTAGAAATGCCAGTTGCCTGGTTCCATCCCAGGCCTACTGAATCAGAAAATCTGGTGATTTGGCTCAGCAGTGTGTTGAAACAAGACCTGTAGGTGATTCTGAAGCTGAAACACATGAAACTTTAATAAGCCATTGTTAGACCTTTTTTTTTCATGCTCAGGTGTTTCCTTCTAAAATGCTGATTATCTGTGCTTTTTTGAGTAGGAGCCGGATAGCGCTCTTATAAGTCTAAACTCTCTTGGAGTGCCAACTATGTAAATGAAAGACTGAAAGACATGATTGGTTGTAAGTTAAATCTGTCACAGCTTCTTAGTAAGGAAATAATATGTGTAATTGAAGACTAATATGGTTGAAAGTATATGTGCTTAATGAAAAGGAAAATTCTGGTGTTTTCAGATACCAGTGGGATGGGCCACGTTATTAAAATTCTGTTGATAGAATTGAGAAGCCTGTCTTTGCTGTTTCATAGATGAATGAAGACTTTGCCAATCAAAAGTCTTCATCGTTGTAAGACCTCAGGGTCTCATAGCAACTGAATCAGACAGCCCCAAGTTGGATGCGTGGCAGGTTGTTTCAGTACAAAATAAAAGGAACTAGCACACTGTTATGTTTCAAACCACTGGAGATTGAAATGGGATCTTTACAGAGATTGTCTGGATTCTGTTTTTCACTTCAGTGTCCTGTTGTTTGTAACTAGTATATAGAATTACGGTAGTTTTTTTGTGTGTATATTGATTTTGTATCCTTCAATATTGCTAAACTCACTTTTTCTAGTAGGTTTTTTTTGGAGATTCTGTCAGATTTTCTGCATAGAGGATCATGTGGTCTGTGAATAAAGGCAGTGTTACTACTTCCTGTCTCAGTCTGGATGTTTATTCGCTTTGGTTTTTTGACTCTTCCCCACTGCCTTTCTTTTGTCAGATGATTACACTGACTAGAAACTCTGGTACAATATTGAATAGAACTGTTGAGAATGGCTATCCTGAGAAAAATAGTTAGTATTTCACTTCTGTGTGATGTTAGTTGTAGTTTTTTTTTGTAATGCCCTTTATCAGATTGAAGACATTCTCTTGTAGTTCTGGTTTTCTGTGAATTTTTGGAATGGATGTTGGCTTTTGTCAGATGCTTTTCCTGTATCTGTAGAGATGATCATACAGTTTTTGTTGTTGTTGTTGTTGTTGTTTTTGAGATGGAGTCTCGCTCTGTTGCCCAAGCTGGAGTGCAGTGGCATGATCTCAGCTCACCACAACCTCTGCCTCCCGGGTTCAAGCGATTCTCCTGCCTAAGTCTCCCGAGTAGCTGGGACTACAGGCACACGCCACCATGCCTGGCTAATTTTTTTAGTTTTAGTAGAGACGGTGTTTCACTATGTTGGCCAGGCTGATCTCAAACTCCTGACCTCGTGATCCACCTGCCTCGGCCTCCCAAAGTGCTGGGATTAAAGGTGTGAGCCACCACGCCTGGTTTCAGTTTTTGTTTGTTTGTTTGTTTGTTTGTTTTTTTAAACTTATTAATATGGCGAGTTACATTTATTTTGAATGTAAGTCAATCCTGCCTTCCTAGAATAAGCCCCATCTGGTCATGTATTATCCTTTTAATGTATTATTGGATTCTGTTTGCCACATTTTTGTTTAGAGTGATTGCATTTCAGCTCATAAATAGGTATTTGTCTGTAGTTTTCTTTCCTTCCAGTATCTTTTTCTAGTTTTGGGATCAGTCATACTGGCTTTGTGGAACGAGTTGGGAACTATTCCTTCCTCTTCAGTATTTTGGAAAAAATTGTGTAGAGTTGGTATTGTTTTTCTCCTTAAATGTTTGGTGAAAAATTCACCAGTGAAGCCGTCTGTTTCTGGAGTTTTCTTTGTGTGAACTTTTAAAGTACAGTTCGGTTTCTTTAATAGGTATAAGGCTATCAGTTTCTTCCCAAGTGAGCTTTGATTGTTTCATTTCAAGGAATTTGTGCTTTTCAGCTAGTTGTTGAATGTATTGTCATGAAGTTGAGATATTACCTCTTGTTTGTGATATTGGTAATTTGTGTCTTCTCACTTTTTTTTCCCCCCAATCTGGCTAGAGGTTTATCAATTTTATGAATTTTCTTAAAGAATTAGCTTTTGGTTTTATTGATCTTTCTCCATTGATTTTCTGTTGTATATTTTATTGATTTCTACTTTGATCTTATTTCCTTTCTTTCTTAGAGTTTATTTCGTTCTTCCAGTTTTTTAGGGTAAATGTTAAGACCTTTTTCTGTTCTAATACAGGTGTTTAGTGCTGCAAATTTTTTTCCTGTGTGCTGCTTTATTGCATATTACATCCTGTTATATTTTCATTTAGTTCAAAATAGTTTCTAATTTATTTCTCTTTTGACTTCTTTGAGCCATAGGTTATTTAGAAGTGTGTTACTTGATTTTCATCTCTTGTGTTTCAACCATTTACATTTAATATGATTTTTAATAAGGTTAGGTTTGACTCTGTCTCTTACTAGTAGTTTATTCTGGTTTTGTTCCCCTCTCTTTTTCTGCCACCTTTTGGATTGAAGATTTTTAATGAGTCTCTTCTAATCTCCATTGAATATTACACTGTTGGGTGCTGGATATTTTTGTATTCATATAAGTGTTCATGAGCTTTGTTCTGGGATGTGGTTAAGTTACTTGTAAAGGCTGGGCATGGTGGTTCACACTTGCAATCCCAGCACTTCGAAAGGGCAAGGTGGGAGGATTGCTTGAGGTCAGGAGTTTGAGACCAGCCTGGGCACCCTGGCAAGACGCCGTCTCTACAAAAGAGAAATTTTGAAAATTAGCCAGGTGTGATGGTGCAAACCTGTGGTCCCAGTTACTCATGAGGCTGAGGCAGGAGAATTACTTGAGTCCAGGAGATTGAGGCTGCAGTGTGCTGTGTTGGCACCAAAACAGTCATCCGAAAGAGTTTAAGGGACTAGTGTCTGTTCCTAGCAAGACTGGAAAAACCTCGAAATTTGTAAAGTTACTTGTAAATAGTTTGATACCTTTGGGTTTTGCTCTTTTAATTTGTTAGGGAGTCTGAAGCACTGGTCATTCTTGGGTTAATTATTCTCTGCTACTGAATCAGTATTTTTTGCTGAGTACTGTATCCAGTGCCCTTTAAATTTTGAGGTTTTTCAGTCTTGTTAGGAACAGGCATTGTATTCCCTCAAACTCTTTTGGATAGTTGTTTCTCCAGCCTCAGGTAGTTTCTTCACACAGCTGTGCTGATCAGTATACTACTAAATACTCAGGGAACCCTCTTTAGCGCTCTTGGGTTCTTTCTCCATGCAGTTCTTTTCCTCTTTGGTACTCTGTCCTGTGAACCTTAGCTGCCTTGGTCTTCTGAACTCTGTCTCAACTCATGAAGTCTACTGAGCTTCATAAAGCCTTCTGCCTCAGTTTATTCTCTTGCTCCATACTCTGGGAACTAACTACTGAGGCAGCCATAAAGATCACTGGCCTTCATTGCCTGATGTCCATTGTCTTAAAACCCATTGTTTTATTACTTTGTCAGGGTATTTTGTTGGTTGCATCAGGTGGAAGGGTGAATTTGGTCCCTGTTACTCTTTTTTTTTTTTTTTTTTGGTAGTTTTAAAATTGAAAAACAATTCATATAATGTAAAATTCTGTATTTTAAAGTATACAAGTAAGTGTTTTTTAGTATATTCACAATGTTGTACAACCATTACCACTCTTTTGTCTCAGAACATTTCTATCAGCCCCAAAAGAAACCTCTTACTCATTAATATGGGTTCATTTATAAGATAGGGTATATTTTCTGTTTATTTTTGTATTCCCTGTTGAGTTCTTTCTTCCACATCCCTGTTGATTTTAATTTTTATTTTCTGAGCATGTCAAACGTGGTTCTGAAATTTGGGACTTTACAAAGGATATGCTTAGAAAAATTTCCCCTCCTCTCCTCTCCCTTGTCTCTTCTCTCTTCTCTCTGTCCCCTCCCCTCCCCTCAGCCTCACTGTGCTGCCCAGGCTGGAGTACAGTGGCAAGATTTCTACAGCCTCAACTTCCAGGCTCAAGCAATCCTCCCACATCAGCCTCCCAAATAGCTGGGACTACAGGCACGTGCCACCTATTTTTGTTTATTTTTTGTAGAGACTGGACATCAGTATGTTTCCCAGGCTTGTCTTGAACTCCTAGGCTAAGCAGTCTTCCTTCCTCAGCTTCTGAAAGTGCTGGGATTATGGTGTGAGCCATTGCACCCAGCCCCTATTCTTTCTTATTCTTAACTAATACATGAACAATTTTTATGATGGTTTCTTGGGTACTTGGGAAGGAGGGGCCATTTGGGCATAAAGTCTGATATATAGGTGTAAGATCAACCTTATTAAGTTGCTTAGCTGTTCACTTTGATTTGTTTTATGCTGATCATGGTATATTAAAGTTTGCTATTATTAGTGTGTTTTTATCTATTGGTACTTGCATATCTGGTAGCTTTTGCTTCATAAAATGTTTGCTACTTTACCTGCTATAAAAATAATCATAAATGCTAAATCTCTGTTGTGAATTGTGATTTTTTTTTTTTGGTAGCATTAAAAATTCATCTTTTTGGCTGGGCATGATGGCTCATGCCTGTAATCCCAGCACTTTGGGAAGCCGAGGCAGGCGGATCACTTGAGATGAGGAGTTCGAGACTGGTATGGCCAGCATGGTGAAACCCTGTCTCTACTAAAAATATAAAAATTAGTCAGGCGTGGTGGTGTGCACCTGTAATCCCAGCTGCTCGGGAGGCTGAAGCAGGAGAATTGCCTGAACCTGGGAGGTGGGGTTTCAGCGAGCTGCGATTGTGCCACTGCATTCCAGCCTGGGCAACAGAGCAAGACCCCGTACCATCCCCCCAAAAAAGTCATCTTTTCTATGGTCATATTTAATTTTGTTTAGCTTGAATTCTACTTGTCTTGTATTAGGATCTGCTTGCATTTCTTATTGTCTCCATTTACCTGGTAAACTTTGTCCATCCCTTTGTTTTTACCCTTTCTTAACCATCTTTGATTAAGCTCACAAAAATTCAGCTTATTCTATTTTTTCCTCTTCCTCCTCACATTTTTAGTTGCATTATTTTCATTTTGAGGAGGATTTTTTTTTTATACAGTTTATAGTTGAGCCTTAGGTTACAAGCCAAATTGAAAACCTTTTTGTTTTAGTAGGTGGGTTAAATCCATTCACATTTGTTGATGTGCCTGAATATGTATGGGATGTTGGCTTACAGTTTTCTTAAAGTATTTTTGAGTTTGAGAAGGATTTGTGTCCATCCTTCTTGAAATGTTTGATAAAATTCTCCAGTGAAGCCATCTGGTCCTAGGCTTTTCTTTGTTGAGAGGTTTTTTGATTACTGACTCAGTCTTCTTAATTATAAGAAGTAGTTAAAAGTAAGTCTTATAATTGTTATATGCTACTGGTGAATTAACTCATTTGTCTTTATGTATCTTTACGTCTTTTGATGGTTTTTGACTAAAGTCTTTTTTGTCTGATAGAAGTATGGACATCTCTGCTTTCTTTTGGTTACCATTTATGTGGAATATCTTTTTCCATCTTTTCACTTTCAGGCTATGTTTGTCCTTATGTCTAAAGTGAATCTCTTATAGATACCATGTGCTCGGAGTCTTTTTGTTTTTCACTCCATTCATCTACTCTGTGTCTCACATGCTGACTTCCTTTGTGCTTCATTGATTTTTTAAATAGTGACATATTTTTCTTTCTTAATTTTCTTGAAGGTAGTTGTGGTGTGATTATCATGGGGATTACATGAAACATCTTACAGTGGTAACAGTCTAAAAACTTAAAAGCAATTTATTTTCGTACACAAAAACTATGCCTTTAGCTCACCACCACTTAATATTATAGTGTCAAAATTACATTTTTTGTGTTTTGTATACATTAATATAATTTTATTTTTTAATGCTTTTGTCTTTTAAGTTGTATACCAGAAATTAAAATAATTTGCATACCACCATTACAGTAGTATAGGTTCTCTATTTGCCTATATATTTACTTTTACCTAGGTTTTATATCTTTGCATGGTTTCTTGTTGTCTAGCATCCTTTTGTTTCAACTTGAAGGACTCCCTTTAGCAATTTTTATAGGAAGGGTCAATAGCGATGAACTCCCTCAGTTTTCACTTATTTGGGAGGTTTTTATTTGTCTTTCATTTTTGAAGGACATTTTGTTAGATGTATCATTCTTTTCTGGCAGCTTTTTCTCTCAGCCCTTTGGATATATTACCCTGTTTCCTGAACTGTAGCGTTTTTGCTGAGAAATGCACTGATTAATCTATGAGCTCTCCCTTGTACGTGACAAGTTGTTTTTCTCTTACTTTCAAGATAGTCTCTGTCTTTGACTTGTGACAACTTGATTGTAACTATTATAATGTGTCTCAGTGTGTGTGTGTTGTTGGGCTGTTCTAGTTGGAGTCCTTTGGGCTTCCTGAATTTGGATATCCATTTTCTTAATTGGATTTGGGAAGTTTTTGGCCATTATTTCTTCAAACAAGCTCTCTGTCCGTTCTCTCTCTAACCTCCTTCTTAAGCTCCTGTAATGTGTGTATTGGTCCACTTGATTGTATCCCATAAGTTCCTTAGGCTTTCTTCATGTTTCTTCATTCTTTATATTCCTCTGACTCAAAACTTTCAAAAGACTTGTCTCTGAATGCACTGACAGTTTGCTCTGTTTGATCAAGCCTGCTGTTGAACCTCTAGTAATTTTTCCAGTTAAGTTATATTCTTCAACTTTAGAAGTTCTGTTGGATATTTTAAAAACTAATCTATGTCTTTGTTTATTCTCATTTTGTACATTAATCATTTTTCTGATTTATTTATTTATTGAGACGGAGTCTCACTCTGTTACCCGGGGTGGAGTGCAGTGGTGTGATCTCAGCTCACTGCAGCCTCTGCCTTTCGGGTTTAAGTGATTCTCATGCCTCAGCCTCCCAAATATCTGGGATTACAAGTGCGCATCACCATGCCCGTCTAATATTTTTGTATTTTCAGTAGAGATGGGGTTTTGCTGTGTTGGTCAGGCTGGTCTCGAACTCCTGACCTCAAGTGATCTGCTGGCCTCGGCCTCCCACACCCACAGGTGTGAGCCACCACGCCTGACTTTCTGATTTTATTTACTTGTCTATCATTGTTCTCTTATAGTACATTGATCCTCTTTGAGACAGTTATTTTGAATTTTTTGTTAGATAATTCATAGATCTTCTTTTAGGTTGTTTTCTTGATTTAGTTTCTTGCTTTATTGGGCTGTTTGCCTGCTTCTTTGTGTGCCTTATTTTTTGCCTTGATTTTTGAAAAAACAGGCATCTCTTCCAGTCTTTACAAACTGGTTTTGTCTAAGAGAAGACCTTTGCAAATCAGTCCAGCTAGAGATTCTGGAGATGCATCTTTGTTGTACTTGTACATGTAATTTCCCAATTAGAGAGGTTTGCTAGTTGCTTTTTCAGGTGTTTGTACTCTCTTGCTCCCTCTTGTCTGTGTGTGTGGTACTGCAGATTCTCTGGTGCTGCAGCAAGCCACTGAGTTCTTTTGTTCTCTACAGCCTCCAGGTTTCCAAAGTATGTTGGTTAAGTCAGTGCTTCAAGTCAAGAAGACAGAATTAGTCCCTTCTACATTCCAAATCAGATGGTCAGAATATTGGATGCATTTTCCACTCTTCCATTTCCTTCCAGAGGGAAAAGCCATGAACTGGACACTTTCTCCTCATCACACCAAGTTGTGCTGTCTTCTACCTGCTGTGGTGCAGGTTCTCTGGTGCTGCACAATGTTGCTGAGCCCAATTCTGTTTGGACCCCAGCTATCCAAAGTATACCAGTCCATCAGGCAGACTCCTGAAAAGCCAGAATGTTGGATATAGGTTTCACTCATCTCTTTCTTTCCTGAGGAAGAAGCCATAAGTTGTGCTTTTTCTCCCAATAGTGTTGATGTGTGCTGGCTTGGGGGAAGGGCTTATGGCCTTTTAAACCCATTTCAATGCACATGTTCTTGGCTTTGAGCTTGCCTGGGGTACTACCATTTCTGAACTGCTTTCTGGATTTCTCAAGCCTTTTTGGACTGTATATTGTGCAGTCAGTATGTTTGTGTGGGAATGAGGTATGGGGCTTACTCATCCTCCATCTTGCTCCTTTCATTGGTATGTAACTTCGTAGTCTTTTGTTTCTAGAAGGTTTTCTGGAATATAGTTTTAAATATTAGTTCTGTTGCATTGTTTTGTTCTTTAGGAACTCTAATTATATGACTGTCATTCCTTCTTTGCCTGTTGTACATTCTGCTTACCACCTTCTGTCTTACTCATTTTATTTCTCTTTATCTGATTTTCATTCAGCTGGGTGTTTGACCAGCTTTGTACAGCACACTTAAAGGTTTTTTGGGATATAATTTTCATGGGGCTTCTAATAATTGTGGTCTTTATTTTTGAGGTTTTTTTCTTTTTCTTCCATTCATGAGTTTAATCAACTCTTCAAATTTCTTTCTAGGTCTTCCTACCCCTGCCTTTTATGTTCTTATTTTTGGAGATTTTCATATTTCAGGTGATTTTTAAATTTTCATATCCCTAAATGCTACTTTTGAGTATGTTAGGTTTGGAGCATTTTTCTTGAACATTTCTTTTTTCTCCCCTCCCCAGAATAAGAGTTGTTCATCAGTAGAGATATAGCTGAATCTTGTCTTCTTGTTTTAAGATAATTGAATAGATTTATTAAATTTTCTTCTGTTCATTTTTTTGGATTTGAGGTATTCACAACATTCTTAGTTCAGTGGCACCCTTTTCTATCTGTGTAGAATGATGGGCTTTCAGCAAGTAGGCAAGGAAGTGCTTTTCTCATTCTAGCTCTTTCTAGCTGGTGTTCGTAAATCCCTATCATCCCTGGTTTTCTGTGGGACAAATGGGCCCAGTATTATACAGCACACTTATAGGGTTTTTTTGGGATATAATTTTCATTGGGCTTCTAATAATTATAGTCTTTATTTCTGAGATTTTTTTTCTTTTTCTTCCATTTCTCCTGCTCTTTTCAATTTTAGTTTCCCAGAGTTTTACTGCACTCTTGTGCTGATGGCTTATCTCATTCTCTTTGTCATTGTGGCTTTATACGTTTTTTAGTCCATTACTAATAAGTTTACATTATAAGGCAGTAGAGTATATAAGTATAGGCATTCAGTCAGCTATCTTTAGTTGGGAGTTTTAAAATAGCAATGAATAATCTTTGGTTCTGTATGTATCCTAATTCAGTGGATAAATCCTGAAAGCCAGTAAGTTTGGGCATGAACTTGGTAAGATGGAAAAGCGCCAGACAAGTAAGGATTCAAATTTCATTCTTGTTGATTTCTACCAGTGTGGCCATAGAACCTTAGTTCATTCGTCCCCAAAAGAAAAACAACAGCAACAGCAACAACATACTTCTTCTCTGCATCCTGGTGCTCATTGTGTATGACTAAAAATCATGAATTACTTAGTTTCTGTTGTTTTTTTTTTTTAAAGTCTGCTTTATTTACCATGTAATTTCATGTTTTCAGGGGACAATAAAAAGTGGAAAGTGTATAATGCCTTTACAGAAACTCAGAAAAATGCTTAAGCATAATTATAGCAGTTTTCAAAAAGATTTTTCAGAATGTCAAAGTAGCTATAAGAAATGATTTTGTGTATCTTGGTGGAGAGATGTTTCAATTAAAATGCAGTATTTTTACAACATAAAAAACTTACAAAAGTAATACAGATTTACTACAGAAGATTTAGAAAATACAAAGGGCACGCAGAAAAAAATAACAATCACTGATTAGTTAGCATTTTGTGGTATATTCTATTCACTAGGCTCCTTTCTCTGCATATATATTTATTTATATTTGCTCATGTTATTTTATAACCTGCTTGTTTACTTCATATCCTAGTTATTTTTTTAAGTAGAGATCTAAGTTATGTTGTTTTTTTACTGCTGCCTAAGCAAGAGTTCAATCTTATGTGTATAGTGTGATTTACATAAGTAATTCCCTCTTCATTGACATTTAGGTGCTCTCTGTCTCTGTCTTTTTGTCTTATAAACAGTGCCATGATGACCATTTTTATACAGCCATTATTACCCACTTTTTTGGGGAGGGTGAATTCCATAAATAGAGTTGGTGGGTCAAAGGGGTATCTTTTTAAAGGAAAGAAAATCAAGTAGTGCCTGTGCTTGAGTTTTAGTTATTTTTAAAAGCCTAGTAACCTACCAAAGTATAATGCAGCATGTAACGATGTAACAAGGAATTGCTATTACCTCTGTCTACTCTTTCCCCAAAAAAGACAAACCAAAACTCTGGTACCTACTTCCAGGATTCTATGTGTTTACAACTAGTTACATTTATTTTACGAAGCAGGGTCCTATAGAAATGATATTACTGTATTTTCTTGTTTTTTTTTTTTTTTGTTTTTTTTTTTTTTGGTTTGAGAGACTGTCTCATAATTTGGTGAAAGAAATGAAGATGGGATTTATTTTTAGGGCAAAATTTGGTTTACAAGTTAAATTGAGGGAGGATGTCTTGATCTGGCTCCTTAATTTCTGGTTTCAGCCCCGTCATCTGCCAACTTTGTTAACAAGAAGAGAGTCATCTGTGATCTGTTTAAAAATGTTCTCATTTATAAAATTAAAATAAAATAAGGCCAGCATCCAGCATGCTGGCTCATGCTTGTAATCCCAACACTTTGGGAAGCTGAGGTAGGCTAATTGCTTAAGGCCAGGAGTTCAAGACCAACTTGGGCAAGATAGTGAGACTCCATCTTTAAAAAATGTTTAAAATTATCTAGGTGTGGTGGTATGCACCTGGCTAAGGCGAGAAGACCACTCGAGCCTAGGAATTTGAGGTTACAATGCACTATGATCATGCCACTGCACCCCAGCCTGGGTGACAGAGTGAGACCCTGTCACTAAAACAAAATAATATTGAATCCTCATATATTAAATATATATTTTGATAATTGGATAGTATCTAAAAATGTTTTGTACTTTGGGGAAAGTGAAGTATGTATCCAAAGAATCTCTTTAAATAAATATGCTGCCATTTAGCTCAGTTTCTTCTTATTACCCATATCTGTAGATCATCAGCATTACCAGGACAGGTTTTTCATCTTTAACACTCTTCTCTAGTAAGGATGGAATAGTTAAAGAACCCTGGAATCAGAGTCTTTAAATTTGATTATCTTGTAAAATGATGCCATAACTAAGAGCAAATCACTTGTTTCTTGAGTCTCATTTATAAAACAATATAAATATCTACCAATACATCCCAAGATTGTGAGGACCTAATAAGCATATGATCAGAGGCTCTCTGAGAACTGTAAAACATTACATAACTGCAAGGTGACATTGTATATTTCATCACTTTCTGTGACCAGCAAGGTGAGATGTGAGAAAAGTATAGGAAAACATGGGCTTAAATCGTTAGGAATTACTGATTCCAGGCTTGGCTTCCTAGTTCCTTGATGTCTTTTGTTGTTGTAGGTGTGTGAATCTCGCTGTAGTGCAAAAGTTTGTTTTTTGAGAGAGAAAGGGTCTTGCTATATCTCCCAGGCTGGAGTACAGTGGTGCAGTCACAGCTCACTGCACCCTCCCGTTCCTGTGCTGAAATGATCGTCTTGTCTCAACCTCCCAAGTAACTAGGACCTCAGATGTGAGCCACCACATCCAGCTAATTTTTAAATTTTTTATGGAGACGAGGTCTCACCATGTTGCCCAGGATGGTCTTGATCTCCTAAGCTCAAGCGATCCTCCTGCCTTGCCTCCCAAAGTGTTGGTATTATAGACATAAGCCACTGCTCCTGGCAAACGTTTTTACTACTAATAGATTCTAACTAAATTTGTAGTAATACTTGAATGGGAAAATGTATTTGGTGCTCCAACTTGGGATTCTGCCCTATTAAGAAAAACGTATTTCTGCCTGGCACTGGAAGCCCTTTTCTCAAGTACTTGCCTTTTTATTTTTTATTTTATTTTTTACTATTTCTGGACCTTTGTTCATTTTGGACATAATATTTTCTCTGCCTCGCTTATTTGTTTATTTCCTCTTTTGCCCTGCTAAATCCCTGTTGTTCCTAAAAGTCACAGTTTAGATTTTACTTTCTTTGGGCATCTTTCCCTAACCTTCCAAGATGAGTGGTTTGACTAGTTGAGATTGGACGTGCTTGTCAAGTTCAAACATGATTGCATACTTCAATCTCTCTCTCTTGACTAGATAAGTTTCTTAATGGCAGAGACTGTTTCTCATTTAACGTTCTCAATAACAGGATAATATCCGGTGTTTAATAGGTGTTCCCAAGCGTATAGAAATGATGCCTACTGATAAATAATTTTTAATGCATGCATTGTAGCATATTCAACCATCTAGTTTCTTTTACTCTAGTGCACTTCTGTATCTTGAGGCCAGATATTCATTTCGTTTGGAGGTTGAAAAATGTTCACTTAGAAAGCCTCTGTGGTGCTTAAGGACCCTGAAATATTTGTTGAGCCAACTTGGTCACTATAAACGTAGAATGAAATTGACAGAGAAATTGATGGCATTGAGGTAAAATGAGTCATATGAACCATATATTCTAGACGTGAGTGGAGAAATGAGAGCTGTAAGGGAATTTGATGAAGAAAATGGAAAGGTCGAGAAGCTGGAGATTTTCATGAATTTGAAGACTAGGCATAGTGAGTGAGAAGATGTGTGTGAACTCAGGGAATAGGAAGTAGAAGTTGTATTCAGAGAGGACCAGTATATAAAGAAACAAAAGCATAAAACAGTATGCTGTTACTGGGGAATAGCAAGAAGTTTGCTGTAATTCTAGAGAAGGATGTTTGGGAGGGATATGGTGCTGGAATGTTAGGTTGCACTGGTTCAGATGAGACATGTTTGTCAAGCTCAAAAAATGAGACTTTATCCTATAGATGGTGGGCAACCTACCTTTTTCTTTAGTACGATGTAGAAGCTCCATGAGCTTAGGGTGTGCCAGGCATTGGGGACAAAGTGGTGTATGCAAAACAGGCACACTGTCTTGCCCCACAGTCCAGTGGAAGAAGAAGGCAGAAATCACATGTTTACAAAAACAGATATGAAGGTCCATGTCTTAGCCTACGCTGGAAAGGTGTTTGTTTCTGAGAACTGATAAAAGGGATTTTTTTTTTTCCACTTAGGGGGTGGTCAGATTTCACTGAAGAAGTGACATTTTAAATGTGGACCAGAAGGGTTTATTTAGGAGAAGTAGGGGATTGTTATTGAGGGAGGAGGCTGTGTAGAGAGTGGCAGGTAGGAGAAATAGTAATTCATGTTGCTGTTTCAGAGTTTACAAACCTCTCAAAGGCTACATTTGTTTAATTTTGTTACAGGCAGTAAGACCTTATCAAAACACAAATGAGTAGTTTGAATATATTAGGGTTTTCTTAAAAAAAGTTTGACTGATTGACAATAAAAAACATTTTACAAACATATATGACTGAAATAACTTTCTACATTCAGTACTCTGATTTTTTTTCTTTTCTTTTAAAAAAATTGCCGACTGACCTGTTAGTGGGTGCAGTTTGAAAAACATGGGGTGAAATGACGGGTTAGGTTTCTTTTCCCTCCCCTCCCCTTCCCTCCCCTCCCCTCCCTCCGCTCCCCTCCCCTCTTTCTTTCTTTCCTCTTTCTTTCATTATACTTTAAGTTCTACGGTACATGTGCACAACGTGCAGGTTTGTTACATAGGTATACATGTGCCATGTTGGTGTGCTGCACCCATTAAACTTGTCATTTACATTGGATATTTCTCCTAATGCTGTCCCTCCCCCTACCCCACGACAGGCTCCAGGGTGTGATGTTCCCCGTCTTGTGTCCAAGTGTTCTCATTATTCAGTTCCCACCTATGAGTGAGAACATGTGATATTTGGTTTTTTGTCCTTGTGAGTTTGCTCAGAATGATGGTTTCCAGCTTCATCTATGTCCCTGCAAAGGACATGAATTCATCCTTTTTTATGGCTGCATAGTATTCTATGGTGTATATGTGCCACATTTTCTTAATCCAGTCTATCATTGATGGACATTTGGGTTGGTTCCAGGTCTTTGCTACTGTGAATAGTGCCGCAATAAACATACGTGTGCATGTGTCTTTATAGTAGCATGATTTATAATCCTTTGGGTATATACACAGTAATGGGATGGCTGGGTTCAAATGGTATTTCTAGTTCTAGATCCTTGAAGAATCACCACACTGTCTTCCACAATGGTTGAACTAGTTTACAGTACCACCAACAGTGTAAAAGTGTTCCTATTTCTCCACATCCTCTCTATCTTGTCATTTTATGTTTATAAAATTATTGCCAGTATTCATAAGCCTTTATCTCCACTAATTAATGAGTTGTGTTTTTGATCTGTGGTTACTGGAGTACGTTGAGTGCACACGGAAACCCTTGTTCAGTTTTAAAACTAAATATGTTTTGAAAACTGTCTAATACATAATATTATTATATAAAGTTGTGTTTTTTTGGGAAGAAAGTTGCAGAGAGTCGAGTTATTCATATACCTTAGTTTTATGGTACATTGTTACCATTGGTTTCTGAAAGAACCTTCTCTTTTCCTCTCCTCCCCTCCTCTCACTCTATTTTCATTTTTATTATGGAATTAAACATACACAAAAGTAGAGAAAATAGTATAATGAATCTGTGTGTTCGTCTTCTGCAGTTAATCACATGTGGCCAATCTTGTTTTGTCTCTGACACTGCAGTCCAATACGGCCTGAATTTGAAAGAATATTGCCAGATGCCTCTCTGGTTTCCTTTATTTATTCTGTTCTCTCTCTCTTTGCTACTCCCATTCTCCTCTCTGCCCTCTCAGGCAACCAACTAATATGTTTAATGTGTCTCTTCTGGCAAAATCTATACTGTTTTATGTACGTTTCCTTTTAATTTATAGAAATCACATGTTATATCTGATTCTGTTTCTTACAAGTTTTCTGAATTAACACTGCTTTTTTTTTTCCTTATTCACAAAATATATCACAAGGATCTTAAAAAAAATTTTTTTATTTCAATAGCTTTGGGGAAACAGGTAGTGTTTGGTTGCTTGGAAAAGTTTTTTAGTGGTGATTTCTGAGATTTTGATGCGCCCATCACCTGAGCAATGTACATTGTACCCAGTGTCTAGTCTTTTATACCCCAATCCCCTCTCATCCTTCCTGCTGAGTCTCCAAAGTCCATTGTATCATTCTTTTTTTTTTTTTTTTTGAGATGGAGTCTCGCTGTGTTGCGCAAGCTGGAGTGCAGTGGCGTGATCTCGGCTCACTGCAGCCTCTGCCTCCTGGGTTCAAGTGATTCTCCTGCCTCAGCCTCCCAAGTAGCTGGTACTACAGGCATGCACCAACACTGCCGGCTAATTTTTGTAATTTTAGTAGAGATGGAGTTTCACCGTGTTAGCCAGGATTGTCTCGATCTCCTGACCTGGTGATCTGCCCGCCTCAGCCTCCCAAAGTGCTGGGATTACAGCTGTGAGCCACCACACCTGGCCCATTATATCATTCTTATGCCTTTGTGTCCTCATAGCTTAGCTCCCACTTATAAATAATAACATGTGATGTTTGGTTTTCCATTCCTGAGTTACTTCATTTAGAATAATGGTCTTCAGCTCCATCCAGGTTTCTGCGAATGTGATTATTTCATTCCTTTTTATGCCTGAGTAGTATTCCATGGTATATATACATCACATTCACTCCTTAGTTGATGAGCATTTAGGCTGGTTTCATATTTTTGCAATTGGGAATTGTACTGCTATAAACGTGTGCAAGTTTCATATAATGACTTCTTTTCCTTTGGGTAGATACCTAGTAGTGGGATTACTGGATCAGATCTAATTTTAGTTCTTTAACGAATCTCCATACTGTTTTTCCATAGAGGTTGTACTAGTTTACATTCCCACCAGCAGTGTAAAAGTGTTCGTTTTTACCACATCTACACCAACATCATTACTTTTTAATTTTTAAATTAACGGCCATTCTTGCAGAGTAAGGTGGTATCTCATTGCAGTTTTGATTTGCATTTCCCTGACGATTAGTGATGTTGAGCATTTTTTCATTGTTTGTTGGCCATTTGTATATCTTCTTTGGACAATTGTCCATTCTTGTCCTTTGCCCACTTTTTGATGGGATTGTTTGTTTTTTTTCTTGCTGACTTGTTTGAGTTCCTTGTAGATTCTGAATATTAGTTCTTTGTTGGATGCATAGTTTGCAGATATTTTCTCCTACTCTGTGGGTTGTCTCTACCCTGCTGATTATTTCTTTTGCTGTGCAGAATCTTTTTAGTTTAATTAGGTCCCATTGATTTATCTTTGTTGCATTTGCGTTTGGGTTCTTGGTCATGAACTCTTTGCCTAAGCCAGTGTCTAGAAGAGTTTTTCTGATGTTATGTTCTAGAATTTTTATGGTTTCAGATCAGTTGGTTTTTGTATAAGGTGAAAGCTGAGGATCCAGCTTCATTCTTCTACATGTAACAGTGCTGCTAAGCTGCATCACATTTTATATGCATCTGGACTGTTGATACCAACTGTTTTGTAATATTCATGGTGAGCATCTACCACATTTTACTTCCCTACTCTCCCACTCATAGATACCCACATTGCCCCAGATTTTCCTCCACAGCAGGTATCATTTCAGTGAATATACCTACTTACATACCTGTGTGAGGTTTTCTTGGGGTTATATATTTCAAGACAGGAGTTGCAGGTTCATAGATTATGCAGATTCAGTTTGAGTAATTAATCACGTTGCTCTCTGGAGTGGTAGAAAGTCTGTGCTTCCATAGTCATGCATGCAGGAATTTGTATCCTCATATCCTTGCCAACACTTGGCATTATTTTAGTTTTTTATTTTTGCCAGCTTAATCAGTATAAATCATTTCATAAAAGTTTTTAAACTTGTGTTTTTCTGATTATTAATGAATTTGCACATCTCTTCACATACTTGTTAGCCTTTTGGGTTTTCTCTTCTGTAAATTGCCTATTTGTATCTTTTACCCATTCCGTTAGGGTTACTTTTCCTGTTAATTTGCAGGAGTTTCTTATATGTTCTAGATAGTAATCATTTATAGATTTCAGACATTTAAAATAACATACCATTTTGTCATAAATTTATTAACTTTGTCCATGGTGTCCTTTATTGAACAAAAATTTTTAATTTTAATGTAATAGATTTATTTATTTATTTATTTTTGCTTTATTGTTCGTACTTCTGAAGAAGTTCTCTGCTCTTATAGCAGAAAGATATTTCTCTTTGTTTTCTTCTGTCTGTGGTTTTACTTAACATGTTTAGATATATACAGATATTGTAGGTTTGGTTCCAGGCCACCACAATAAAGCAAGTGTCACAACAAAGCAAGTTACATGAATATTTTGGTTTCACAGTGCATATAAAAGTTATGCTTATACTATACTGTGGTCTATTTACGTATGCACTAGCACTGTCTAAAATATATACATTCCTTAATTTTAAAATGCCTCATTGCTAAAAAATGCTTGCTAACAGTCATCTGAGCTTTCAGTTATTCACAATCTTTTTACTGTTGGAGGGTCTTGCCTTGATGTTAATGGCTAGACTGATCAGGGTAATGTTTGCTAAAGGTTAGGTGGCTGTGGAAGTTTCTTATAGTAAGACAATAGTGAAGTTTGCTGCATCAGTTGACTCTTTCATGAAAGAATTTATTGTAGCATGTGATGCTGTTTGATAACATTTTACCCACAGTGGAACTTTTTTCAAAATTGCATTCTCAAACCCTGCTGCTGCTTATCAACTTTGCATAATGTTCGAATCCTTTGTTGTCAGTTCAACAATGTTCACAGCATCTTCACCTGCAGTAAATTCCATCTCAAGAAACCACTTCTTTGCTCATCAGTAAGAAACAACTCTTCATCTGTTCAAGTTTTATGAATTTGCTACAATTCAGTCACATATTCTAAGCAGGCTCCACTTCTAATTCTAGTTTTCTTGCCATTTCCACTACATCTTCAGTTACTTCCTTTACTGAAGTCTTGAACTCCTCAAAGTCATCCATGAGGATTAGAATTCCCTCCTTTCAAACTCCTATTAATGTGGGCATTTTGACCTCTTTCTATGAATTATGAATCTTCTTAATGACATCTAGAGTAGTGAATCCTTTTCAGAAGGTTTTCAGTTTACTTTGCTCAGATCCATCAGAGGAATCACTATCTATGGCAGCTATTGCCTTACAAAATGTATTTCTTAAATAAAAACTTGGAAGTCAAAATTACTTTTTATCCATGGACTGCAGAATGAATGTTGTCTTAGCAGGCATGAAAATAGCATTAATCTCCTTGTTCATCGCCATCAGACTTCTTGGGTGACCGTATACATTGTTGAGTAGTTGTATTTTTAAAAATATATGTATTTTTTTTCCCCCGAGCTACTGCTATGGAAGCTACTGCTCGGGGGAAAAAATAACTGAAATGTTCTAAGTTAGCTTAGAATATTTAGTAATTAAGTAATAAAATAACTTAAATAATCTAAGTTAGCTTAGAATATTTAGTAATTAAGTAATAAAATAACTTAAATAATCTAAGTTAGCTTAGAATATTTAGTAAACCTGTAGAGCACAGGCAGAGTAGATTTACCATATTCATGAGGGCCTTAGGATTTTTGGAATGGTAAGTGAGCATTGGCTGCAGTTAACATCACCAGCTGATTAGCCCCTAACAAGAGAGTCAGTCTGTTCTTTGAAGCTTTGAAACCAGGCATTGACTTTTCCTCTCTAGCTATAAAAGTCCTAGATGGCAGCTTCTTCCAGTAGAAAGCTGTTTCACCTACACTGAAAATCTATTGTTCACTGTAGCCACCTTCATCACTGATCATGACTAGATCTTCTGGATCACTTGCTGATGCTTCTCCATCAGCACTTGCTGTCTCACCTTGCGCTTTTATGTTATGGAGATGGATTTTTGCCTTCAATCTCATGAGCCAGTCTCTACCATCTTCTAACTTTTTTCCTGTAGCTTTTTCACCTCTCTTAGCCTTCATAGAATTGAAGAGAGTTAGTGCCTTGCCCTGGATTAGGCTTTGGCTTATGGGAATGTTGTGGCTGGTTTGATTTTCTATCCAGACCACTGAAACTTTCTCCGCCTCAGCAATAAGGCTGTTTCGCTTCATTATTATTTGTGTGTTCACTAGAGTGGCACTTAGTGAGCTTAAAAAGGAGTAGAAAATGTGGCTTTATAATATTTTGTGATTTCTAGTAGGCAGGTCTCTGTTCTCATGCTATATTTTCTCCTTCTTTTTAAGTTTACTTAGTTATTCCTAGACTTCTGTTCCTTAGCTAAATTTCACGACATTTTTCTTAAATATGCTTGTGCTTTCTTGATTTAACTTAGTCTGACAAAATGCCAAAGAGATACTGACTGTGATGTAGTATAGATGATTATTTGGGGAAAAGCAGGTATGACTTGATTGGATCTGACAAAACTTGATGCTTATTGTAGGAGTCCCAGTAGCTGCCCTGGCTTACTGTTCACTTGTCTGTGGCATAGAAACTTGTTGGCCCACTTCCTCATATTGTATTTCTTTTCTTTCCCATTTGTTTTTATATCTCTGTCTCTCTGCTTTCTTTAACAGTAATTACTGGCAGAAGATCATGAAATTAATGTAATTCTTTTCTCATTGTTTGATATCTATCCCCCTCTATCATCTTACCTTCCTTTAAAAGTACTGGTTATAATCAAACTAATCTGTGTATTTTACATAGAATGGACCTTCAGTTTAATTTTATTTATGTCTTACTGAATGAAACTTTTCTTTTTGGATCACTGCACTAATTCCTTTTGTATAATAACATTTCACATACCCTAAAGGCTTGAATGGAATTAATAACTTCTAATTTCTTGGACTTTATAGAACTTCCAAAAAAATGGTGTAATATCTTAGGATTAAGAATTTGGCTTTGCATATATATGTATATCCTGGATTGTATTTCTGTTTTGTTACTTAGAGCTGTTTGACCTTCAAAAACTTGTGAAATATCCTTATGCCTCAGTTTCTTTAGGTGTATTTTGCATAGCCTGACATGTAGTAGGAATCCAGTAAAGATTTCATTTATTCATTCAGTTAATGTATATTAAGCAGCTTCTATATTTTGGCCATTGTACTAGGCAGTAGGGATAAGAAATTAACAAAGCAAGCAAAAATGATTGTCTTCTTGGAACTTACTTTATGCTAGGGGGAGATGGGCAGTAAACAAATGAGATCTTTACTCTGTTAGATGTTGCATAGTGGTATGGAGGAAAGTAAAACAGAAAAGGTATGGAGGAAAGTAAAACAGGGAAGGAGTGCTAGAGGAGGAGTACTCTTTTAGATTTAAAAAAAAAAAGTCACGGAAGGCCTCTCTGCTGAGATAAGACTGGAAGCAATTTTGAAAGCAGACCATTTGGATATATAGAAACAGCAACATCAGTGTGGCTAGAATTAAAGATTGTAGAGGAGAGAGGTCGGAAATGAGATAAGAGAGATGCAGAGTCTCGTAGGTCATTGAGTGAATTTTTTTTTTTTTTTTTTTTTTTTTTGAGTCGGAGTCTCGCTCAGTTACCCATACTGGAGTCCAGTGGCGCGATCTCGGCTCTCTGCAAGTTCCGCCTTCTGGATTCACGCCGTTCTCCTGCCTCAGCCTCCCGAGTAGCTGGGACTACAGGCGCCCGCCACTACACCCAGCTAATTTTTTTGTATTTTTACTAGAGGCGGGGTGTCACCGTGTTAGCTGGAATGATCTCAATCTCCTGACCTCGTGATCCACCCGTCTTGGCCTCCCAAAGTGCTGGGATTACAGGCGTGAGCCACCGCGCCCAGCCATTGAGTGATTTTTAACCTTTACTCTGAATAGGATGGAGATCAGAAATCCTTTATGGGGTGGGTGACATGACACGATTTACCTTCCAAAAAGTAAAACTGCTTTATTGGGAATGGGCCACTGTGGGGGAAAATTCGATTTAGGAGGCAATTTCAGTAAGTTGCGGAAGTAATGAAGTGATTAGAAACTGGATATATGTTATAGGAACTGTTCATTTAACCTTTATTTAAAAATATTTTCTGCCCTGGTAGTAATAAAATTTGTTGAACGTAATTTTATCTTTCTTTGAATTATTCAGAATTTTGCACTGTTAAAGTTTGAAGTACATAAATGCAGAAGATACTTAAAATCTGTGATATAAATTTATTTCCTGTAACTTGGAATTTTTCTTTCATCTGGTAGTGGTGACAAACACCTCAATTAATTTAGCAAACATTAATTTTTTGTAATTGAAATTTTATATTCTAGTTTCTGAATGTATATTTAATTTTTTAAAAAGATTTCTACTTACGAAAATTGTAATAATCTGAGGTGTTATCAGTATGAGCCACAAGTATTAAGAGAGAATTATGGCAATGTATGTATAGGTCTTTGGCAAAGGAACTATTTATAATTGATTCTTAAAGCACTTTGTGATTATTAAACAAAGTAACTTTTATATAAAATTATGCATTGATTAGTATTACCAAAACAACTTATGTTGCCTACTTTACATTTTCCAGGAACATCATTTACAGCGAGCAATTTCAGCACAGCAAGTGTTTAGAGAAAAAAAAGAGAGCATGGTCATTCCTGTTCCTGAGGCAGAGAGCAACGTCAACTATTACAATCGCTTGTACAAAGGAGAGTTTAAACAGCCAAAACAGTTCATTCATATTCAGCGTAAGTTTGTTAATTCATTGTTTTCTGTTTGTACTTTAAATTTATCAACCAGTGGAAATCTTTTCTTTTGCCTAAAGAAATTCTGATTTTTAAATTCATACACACTGATTAATAGAAGTGTTAAACATTAAAGAATAAAATCCCTCTGTGCTTACATCTGAATTTGGAAATCATTTTGAGTTTTAAGTAACATTTGGAACATTTGATATTTATGTAGTATAGGGTTTTGTATAGCACTTACACTTTATTACACAGCTAAAAGGTGGTGGATTACTATACCCAGATGAGATTTTCCTTTTTTTTTTTTTTTTTGAGACAGAGTCTCTCTGTCACCCAGGCTGGAGTCCAGTGGCGTGATCTTGGCTCACTGCAGTATCTGCCTTCCGGGTTTAAGCAATTCTCCTGCTTCAGCATCCTGAGTAGTTGGGATCACAGGCACGTGCCACCACACCCAGCTAATTTTTGTATTTTTAGTAGAGATGGGGTTTTGCCATGTTGGCCAGGCTGGTCTCAAACTCCTGACCTCAGTTGATCCGCCTACCTCGGCCTCCCAAAGTGCTGGGATTACAGGTGTGAGCCACCGCGCCCACCCAAGATTTACTTTTAAAGGCCCAGTGGCTCTAATGCCCAGGAGTAGGGTTAGTCTTCTGGAATTTTTCAGAATTAGATCTAATGCCTTTACTTTCATATAGTTTTTATTAAAGAATTCTGTGTAGTTTTGCCTCCTTAATACTCTTACTTTTCTCCCACTGTTAGTATTTAAATGATCACCACCTCTAGCGTGAAGACTTTTAACAGTCTCCTGTTACAGTTACTGTCCTGTATCTCCTGTCCCTGTACTCTTCTAATCTAGTTTCTCTCCACAAAGAACTTCTAGAGTAGGATTTTTCAGCTGATTCCGCAGACATTTGAGTGTCTTGTTATCTTGTCAGGTGTGTAAAAAGGAAATGTTGGATAGCTTATTAAAATAGAGATTCCAAGGCTCAACATCCCGCCTACCTGAAGTACCCACCTGTCTGACAACCTACCTGTATGAGAATCTCTGGGTGTGAAGTCTGGTGATTTGTATTTTTAAAGAGTTCCCCATGTAATTCTGAAACATGACCAGCTTTAAGACTGACTATAAGATAGAGTGTTTTTCATTGATTCTAAGATGCACTGTTTTCATCTTTGCAGTGAAATTGCATCTTAAATTGCTGCTGTTCAGGATTGAAGTCTTGTTCTTATGAAGAGAATTTTCATTTGTTTCTGCCAGGCATTTGGGGATACTACCAACCGGAGACCACATTAAAGTTTTTGCTCGTTTGTTTTGTTTGTTTGTTTTTGGACCACAGTGTTAGCTTTAATTTAGGCCGCAGATCTGCTCAAGGTTCAGTTCTCGGGGAAGAATTTTTGCTTCCCCTTTCTACCTAAGGGCAAGTTGAGAAATACAAAATTCCTTGCTTTCTCTTTCTGCATAGCTAATTTATTTCTTTAATCTTACACTGAGGGCATAGCCCTTTGGTAATGTAGCTTTATTCTGTAGTATTCTATTCTAATATTAAGACTCAAACATAAAGCTTTTTTCTTTCTTATGGTGCATATAGTAATGTTGTGTCTTGGCAGTTTAGATTTGCTAGAATTCAATAATAGTCATATTCTCTAGTATGAATATTAGGTCCCTTGTAATTTGTTCCCTGCTTTCTCCTTTAATCTCATTTATTTTTGCTTTTCCCTTCACTCTGTATACCATAGGGACTACAAAAATTACCCACATTGACCTTCTTTCATATTTAACATTTCCTTGCATATGCTATTGAAGTCTTCTTTTCCTTCTTATAGCTCATTAAAGACTTAACTCCCTTATGAAAGCCACCTTGACTTTTCTCACTCTACCTGTCTTCTTTGCTTATCATAGTATCTTTTACATACTTCTGGTAGAGGACTCACCATACTTTATTGCAATTATTTGTAACCATTCTTTCTCTCCCTTTAGACTGTGAGCTCCTTGAGGGCAGGAACTACATATTTTATTCTCTCTTGTGTCTTCAGAGTAAAGTGCTTGGCTTATAGATGATCAATAAATGATGTGTTTGTTGACTGAATTGTTTTAAAATGGCTTTAAAAAGTCTTTTGGTGGTACAGCCATTTTCCACAGATTTCTCTTCTCTGAAATAGTCTAGAGAAACACACATGCAAAAATTATTTATTTTTTTTCTCCTGTGTAATCTTTGACTTTGAGTCCCATTAGCTTTTTGAATTTGCCTTTACCTCTATCAGTCAGGAAGGAGCTAACTATTCATAGTAGGATTTTAAGGATCTCTCTTAAGCCAAAGTATCAATTATTTTGTATTTTGATAATATTGGAGTTAGACAGGAAGACCGTTTGTAAAAACCATTTTAGGAAACCAAGAACTAAAAATCTAGTGTAACTCATGTGGGTCAGGCCCACTGACTACAATAAACATTATTCTTGTGTTGGTTTTTTTCATTTCATTTTATTCTGTTATTGTAAAAAACAGAATAAAAATAATAGAAAGTTACCTTTCATTTTTTCTTTTAGCTTGTCAGTATATACTGCATACTATACAGTATCTTACTGCACACACAGTATTCTGCGTTTCTAGTCATATTTTAAGTTTCTCAGATTTTTATATATGGTATCTCATTAAAAATGCATGTACAATTTTCCATCAATTTGATATTTCACAATTTGCTTATTGGACTTAAGATTATCTGTACTAAATTTTAAACTCATAGTGTTACTGATTTTTTTCAAGGAAAGTTAAAAAAATTTTTTTAATGTAACTTTTTGCTATGCCTTTAAGGAGTTTCAGAAAATTTCACTCTAAATTTTTACTTTTCTTCTTTTAATGATAGATTAGAGAGAATCCCCGTTCACTTGGCTAGAAAAAAACATTGTAAAATTGCCACAGTAAGGTAGCCTTGTTCAGGTTCATCACATACTTGCCTGGGCTTTGGCAGAAGCCTCCTTATTGCCCTAGTCTTTATACCTTCCAAACCATCATCCACTGCCACTACTGTAGTTACTATCCATTTCAAAATTTTCAGTGACTGTTGACTGTAGGATAAAATTTAACTTCTTTGTGTGATATGTAAGGCACTCCTTTGTGCCTGTCCAGCCATGTTTCCCTATGTGTTCTTCCATTGTGACACCAACCTTATTGAAATGAACTGTTTGAGGGTCTTTTTCCTCCTCCACACTGTAAGCTCGTCGGGAGCAGGGGCTCCATCTCATGGTACTTTAGTATTTTTATTATCTAGTACAGTCCCAGAGTGTAGTCTCAATACACTTTTCCTTCCTAATTTCTTTAACCCATCATGCTTTAAGCTACATTAGTAATGAGGTGTCTGTAGCTCTTTGAGTTATGCCTTATTTTGTTATGTCTTCACATAGCCTTTTACTTCTTCACTTATTAAAAATACAGCTTGCCTCCAGGATTACCTTTAGGAGCCTTTTCCTGACTTCTCTCAGCATTGTTCTTGGCACTGTTTGCCCCATCTCTCCTGTGTCTAGTGCATACTTTCATTGTGGCACTGACTCACCTTCAGTTGTGATTGTTTGCCCTCTGTTGGGCAAAGTTTACTGAGAGAAGGGACTTTTTTTTCTTTGAATTTCACTGCCTAGTACGGTACTTACAGCATGTGGTTAGATGTGCAGTTAAATATTTGCTGAATAAATTAATGAGTGAAAGAATTAATGAAATTAGAAGCATATAGTCGATGGCATTTTCGAGCCATCAGTATTTGTTGAACTAAAAATTGTACACAGAATCACATATAAGGCTAAAATTATTAGTGCGTACAGTGAAATTGAGCAACCTGCTGTGTTAGAAATTAAAAGGTGAGTTCTGTTATTCACCGACTGTTAATTTAGGCCAAAAAGTGCCAAGAAGGAGTTGGGAGTGGACTCCAATCTGTTATGAAAGTGAGATAAACATTCTTGTTCCTTCCAATCCCTTTCAGTAGCAGTTCTCCATAGTCACCCTTATCAGCTTTATGCAGAACTTACTGAATCATAACACATCGAGCTGCCCTTACCAGGTGGGAAACATCTTGAAGGCGCATAGTCTTTGATGACCTAAGATGGTAAAACTCTTCAATTGTGTACCACATGCAGAAAAAAATGCTACCTCCGTTTTACTTTTATTAAATCACATTTACTTTGAGTGCTTCAACCCAAATGTTATAATTTTCATTCCTCTTGGAGTTCAATAATTTTATTAAATTCAGTACCCAAACTTTTTAAGGAAACAACTTTGTTTACATTTCAATAGTATCTTTATTTGATCGATTACTGGTTTTATTTAATATGTTAACATTTTACAGTTGATACTAAATATCTCAGAATTGTAGAACATGAAGGAACTCAACATTCTTCCCACCCCCAAACCGCCCCCCTCCGTGAGGGCATCTTCCTCTGTTGCCCAGGCTGGAGTGCAGTGGCACCATCTCTGCTCACCACAACCTCCACCATTCCCCGCCCCCCACCCTGGGTTTAAGCAGTTCCCCTGCCTCAGCCTCTAGAGTAGCTGGGATCACAGGTGCGTGCCACCACACCCGGGGCTTGTCTTGGACTCCTGACCTCGTGATTCGCCCACCTTGGCCTCCCAAAGTGTTGCGATTACAGGCGTGAGCCACCACACGGGCCTGACATTGTTTCTTAAATATTCTGAAGTTAATTTGTATCCAGTTTTGAACTCAGTTAAATAGTTCTTGATAGCAGGACTCTCATTTCTTATTTTGAAATGAAAGTTTACTTCCCTCATCTCATTCCCTTAGTCTTACAAACACAAAACAGTAGACTGTCTTGACTGAAAGAAGAGTTCAGGAGAAAGGATAGGTGGAGTAATAACTTCTTATCATCTGTCAGGCAGGGAGAGGAATGCACTCAAAGGAAATTGAAATGTACTATTTGTGTCTGCTTCCAAGATTTTAAGCCCTGGCAAATGCCTGTTTGTGGACACTGCTGTACACTTCTGTACACTTGAAGCTGACTCCTTCTCAGACTGATAAAGCTGACTGTTGTCAAGTCTACATTGGAAAAGAGAAAAATTACACTTACCAACATAAAGTGGACCTGTGTATACCACTAGGTTTTTCAGCATGGTTAAAATAGATGCTGGCCTAACATCCAACTTCAGTCTCATTATCCTTGGCAATGTAATGTCTTTTGATATTCTCTGCATTATGCAAAAAATGGTAATTGACCTGTTCTTTCAGGGCAAACATACTTTGATTGGAAAGAGTTAGGAAAGATTCAGAACAAATGAAGAGCATTGTTTTGTTTATACAGTAAGACTTCTTGGTAAAAAGGATGTATTCCAGGAACATCGTTTTCTTGTAAAAAAAAAAAAAAATACTATTGGGTGTGTATTAAGAAATTAGGCATAAATTCTGTGAGATGACATCACACATTCAACTAAATAAGGACTGGTAAAACAATGCCATGGGTACAGAAGCAGATTGTGTCAGATTTGTGGAGAACACATTACAGGTGAAGCTGGATCTAAATTTCAGGTGATTAGACAGGGACAGGGAGCAAGGCCAGCCCCTGAGGGCAACCCACATTCAGGTCAGCTAGCTCTAAGGATATTCCTTTCTCCTCAGATTGTGCACTAGCTGCAACCATGTCCTATTCTTGGGCAAAGCTGTGAGTGTGGACACTGGGGCTGAAATGGTAGGGTTGTGTCTGGGTAGGTACTAATCCAGGAAGGAGGAGAAGCCTCCAAACCCAGAAGATAATAGATATGAAAGGAGGCCGGGCACAGTGGCTCACACCTGTAATCCCAGCACTTTGGGAGGCCAGCGTGGGAGAATCACTTAAGCCCAGAAGTTGGAGACTGGCTTGGACAACATAGTGAGACCTTGTCTCTACAGGGGAAAAAAGAAGGTAATGCCAGACATTGTGTGAAAAGCAAACTAATAACTGGATAGTCTGAGATAAATGAAAGAGAAGCCTGAGTTTAAAGGAGAACGCCCCTTCAGGCTATGTGCATTTATTTATGTCCACTTTTCAAAAAAAAAAAGAAAAGAAAACGGGATTTGCAGTGACTTAGAGTAAAACGGGATTTGCAGTGACTTAGAGTAAAATACAATGCAATACATTAAAGACCACGGTTAAAGAAATCAGGGAGAGAATAAAGGCACTATAATAAGGTAAATTTAATGTACAGTGGTACATATTTTAGGCATGGTGTAATTACAAAATATAAAAGCAGGATTGGTCATAAAGGGTACATGGTCCTTGGCCTTCAAGCATTTTGAACCCTCCTATGGGGCTTCCCAAAGAAGATACTCTGAGGTAACTCAGCAGGACTGATTGTGTTAGGAGGAGTTACCAAAGATAGGCCTTCAGCATATTCACCTAGCAACTAACATCTCCATAAATGATTCTCCAAGGATGCCACACTCCCCTGAGAGTACCTTACAGCATCTTGTTTCCCCTACCTTAAAGGACTAAAGGAAATTTGCCTTCCCATCTTACCCAGTAACATAATTCCATGGACTGTCTACCTATAAAAATATTTTCTCATATGTTTATTTCTTGAACATTTTAAAGAAGTCTAAACCTTTCCTTCCACAGTTATGGGTAAGAGATAGTAAAATAACATTTACTGACTTCTGTATTTACATCCTGTTACGGTTTGCATACATTTTTTGTATACTAAGCCAATTACTGCTCAAAGGAGCCTTCTTAGACAGCTAATATATTTCTCCCGTTTTAAACCTAACATTAAAGAGCCCAGGGTGATGCAGCTAGCAAGTAGAAGAGTCAGAATTCCAATCCACGCCATCTGGCTCCAGAGTGTGCCTGTTTAACTATTTTATACTGCTTCTCAGTCATGGTTCAGCATTACAAGTTGCAAATATTTCTACACTTTAGACATAGAAATTAATTACCATTCAGAGGGGGTTGGTAATAGAGTCAATAATGGATTCTTTTTTTTTTTTTTTCAATGGATAAATTGCAGGGTAGAGGCAGGTTGCCTGCTGATAGAAAAGGTAGATGTATGTAACTGTGATGATGCGCTCTTCTCATTTGGCCTGGCAGAGGATTAATGAATGGAAGAGCACTATGAATGGGTCGGAGAAGAGGTGCTAGACAAAGGGAGAAACTTGAAGAAAAGGGAACCATGAGAGTAATACAAGCACGCACTTCATATTTTACTGTATTGCCTAGAGTAGTGAAAAGCTCTATTGAAAGGGAGTGAATTTTAGCTTTTGGGAAAGCCTAAGATTCAACTTTGAAAAGAGCCTTTTGAGCTTTATAAATCAAAGACATTGGAGGGAGAACCACTAAGGCAACAATACAAGCTGTTCATAAAGTGCTTCCCTTCAAACACATGCATGCATGTGTGCACGCATACACTAGAAGAACACAGAATAGGAGGATCAGCCAGGACCTTTCGGTTTTAGGGATTAACTGAGTAGAGCTAGAGAACCCATTCTAGTGCCTGTTGGTATACTGGTTTGCTGCGAGTCCAACCTATCTTTGAAAATAATTCCACAGTTTGAATAAAGAGAGGCCCAAATTGGGAAAGGGTGTGTGGCAGTTATTGATTTCTAAGCTTCCAACTAAGCACTGTGCCTGACAAAAAATAAGATTTGCTTTCAATGAAATTGGACTACGTAGGACCTCAGTCAAGTGGGCTTTATTTTTTCTGTATGTTAACAAAAAAAAGGTTACTGTACCTTTCACGGTTTTAGAGGAGGCCAAAGTAGGTAATAAGTAATGTAAAGGATGAGAGAATGAAAAGGCAGCCTGTATGATGATGATGTTGCTTTATAAATAAGATCATTTAGTATTAAAAGAATTGTTTTCTCACTAACATTGTTCTTATTAAGAAAATAAAGTTGTAGTAAATACACAATCCTCCCTCCATGGAGTTGAGTAAAGCCACCTCCCTGCCCCTCCACCACCCACAAAATTGGACTTTGTTTGAAAAAGTTTTCTTATTACTGGCTTAAGAATCTCCTGTTTTGGCCGAGCGTGGTGGCTCACGCCTGTAATCCCAGCACTTTGGGAGGCCGAGGCAGGTGGATCACAAGGTCAGGAGATCGAGACCATCCTGGCTAACATGGTGAAACCCCATCTCTACTAAAAATACAAAAAATTAGCTGGGCGTGGTTGTGGGCGCCTGTAGTCCCAGCTACCCGGGAGGCTGAGGCAGGAGAATGGCGTGAACCGGGGAGGCGGAGCTTGCAGTGAGCCGAGATTGCACCACTGCTCTCCAGTCTGGGAGACACAGCGAGACACTGTCTCAAAAAAAAAAAAAAATCTCCTGTTGCAGTGGGGCATGGTGGCTCACGCCTGAAATCCCAGCACTTTGGGAGGCCGAGGTGGGTGGGTCACAAGGTCAGGGGTTCAAGACCAGCCTGGCCAAGATGGTGAAACTCTGTCTCTACAAAAAATACAAAAATTAGCTGACTGTGGTGGTGCACGCCTGTAATTCCAGCTACTTGGGAGGCTGAGGCGGAAGCATTGCTTGAACCTGGGAGGTGGAGGTTTCAGTGAGCCAAGATCGTGCCATTGTACTCCAGCCTGGGTGACAGCGAGACTCATCTCAAAAAAAAAAAAAACAGAGTCTCCTGTTTCTCTGATAGAAACTAAGAAAATAAGCTATTTTTTTTTTTTTGGGAAGCTGATTTTCATGCTCTGATTATAATGAAAAGTAAAATGTTAATTGCAGAAAAAAATTAATAATTCTGTCTCCCAAAGATAATTAACCCAGATAAATGTTGTATTTTCTTCCCTTTTTTTAAAAAAAGCATTATACTCTGTGTATGCATGTATGTGTTTGTGGCTTTCGCTTTTTTCACTGACTGTCATAGAGTAAGCGTTTTTCCGTTGTAATCAAATAATTTTAATAGTCTTTGGAAGCTGTAAATTATTACAAGGAATTAGTTTTATATCCTTCCATAGTTAATAGGGATCTGTAAGAGGGCCAGTACTGAAGGTTTTTATTTGTTTCTACCTTAATTATTGAGAAGTTTTAGACCCAGATAATTAGTAAACTAGTAATTTGAGTTGGTGAAATATGAATTTGCATCTCAAGGAAAAATAAGATTTTAGGCTTTTTAAAAAACAAACCATATTTTAAGGAACGATTTTAGATTTACAAAAAAGCCAATAGCAAAATTTTCATATGCTATCCCTACACACTTTCTGCTACTATTAATATCTTGTATTAGTACATTTGTTACAGCTGATGATGTTATTATTAATTAAAGTTCATAGTTACAGTTTGCTCTTTGTATTGCACGGTTTTACGGATTTTGAAAAATGCATAACATTATGGATCCATGATTACAGTATCCTACAGAATAGTTTCATCACTCTAAAAACTCCCCGAACTTCACTGGTACATTCTTCCAAATCCCAGGCAACCACTGATCTTTTTGTTGTCTCTTTAGTTTTGCCTTTCCCAGAATGTCATATAGTTGGAATTATATAACACATAACCTTTTCAGATTCTCTCATGTCTTCTTGTTGCTTGATAGCTCATTTCTTTTTATCATTGAACAATGTTTTATTATATGGCTATATCACAGTTTATCCATTCACCTATTAAAAGGCATCTTGATTGCCTCTAGTTTCACAGCTATAAATAAAACTGCTCTAAACATTTGTGTGTAGGTTTTTGTGTGGCTGTGAGTTTTCAGCTCAATTGGGTATATACTTAGGAGCACAATTGCTCTAAATATGTTTAGTTTTATAAGAAATTGCCAAACTGCCTTCCAAAGTGGCCATACTGTTTTGCATTCCCACTGACAGTAAATGAGTTTCTGTTGCCCTGCATCCTTACTATCATTTGGTTTTGTCAGTTTTTGGATTTTAGCCATTTTACTAGGTGCGAGGTGTTATGTCACTGTTGTCATTTGCCGTTCCCTGATGATACAGGATGTTGATCACCTTTTCATTTGATTGACATTATTTATATATCATCTTTAGTGTAGTATCTATTCAGACCTTTTGCCCATTTCTTTATTGGATTGTTTTATTGTTGAGTTTTAAGTGTTCTTTGTATATTTTAGATATATGTCCTATAGAGATATGTGTTTTGCATATTTTCTTCCTCTCTGTGCCTTGTCTTTTCATTCCCTAACAGTGTCTTTCATAGAGTAAAAGTTCTTAATTTTAATGAAGTCCAGCTTAACAATTTTTTTGCTTTCATGAATTACGTGTTTGGTATTATTTCTAAAAGCCCATCATCAAACCCAAGGTCCCTGAGATTTTCTCCAGTGTTATTTTCTACAAGTTTTGTAGACTGCATTTTATATGTAGATCTGTGATCTGTTTTGAATTAATTTTTGTGAAGGGTGTAAGGTCTATATCTAGATTCATTTTTTTCATATGGGATGTCACCGTTTTAGCACTCATTGTTGAAAAGACTCCCCACTCCCCCCACCCCGTTGAATTGCCTTTGCTCCTTTGTCAAAGATCTTTTGTCAAAAACTATATTTGTGTGGATCTATATCTGGGCTGTCTATTCTGTTCCATTGATCTACTTGTCCACTCTTTTCTTAAATTCATGCTGTTTATAATAGCTTCAGAGTAAGTCTTAAAGTAAAGTAGCGTCAGTCCTCTGCCTTTTTTCTTTTTTTTTTTTTTAGCACCAGTTGCTTTGAACCTAAGTCCTCTGCCTTCTTTCTTCTTTGTTCTCGTATTGGCTCTTTGGGGCTCTTGTCTTTCTATATGAACAATTCATCATTGTAACAAAATAACTTACTGGGATTTTCATTGAGACATTGTTGAATCTATATCACATTTGAGAAGAATTGACATAATTATGTCTTCCTATCCATGAACATGGAATATCTCTGCATTTTTAAATTTCCTTCATCAGACTTTTGTGATTTTCCTCATACAGATCCTCTGCATGTTTTGTTAGATTGATACTTAAGTGTCATTTTTTGTTGTTGTTCTAATGTAAATGGTATTGTTCCTTAATTTCAAATACTGAGTGTTCATTTTTGGTCTGTAGGAAAGCAATTGACTTTTGTATATTAACTTTGTATGCTGCAGCCTTAGTGTACTCTCTAATTAGTTCCAGGAATTTTTTTAGTCAATTCTTTGGAATTTTCTACATAGACAGTCTTGTCATCTATAGGCAAAGACAGGTTCATTTCTTCCTAATCTGTAAACTTTTTATTTCCTTTTCTTGTCTTATTGCATTAGCCAGGACTTCCAGGATGATGTTGAATAGAAGTGGTGAGAAGGAACATCCTTGCCTTGTTCCTGATCTTAGTAGGAAAGCATCTAGTTTTTACAATTGTGATATTAACTGTAGGTTTTCTGTAAAAGTTCTTTATCAAGTTGAAGAAATTTTCTATTCTTAGTTTGCTGAGAGTTTTATCGTGAAAGAGGGTTAGATTTTGTCAAATGTTTTTTCTGCATCTATTGATATGCTCATGTGATTTTTCTTCTTTAGTTGATGTATTGGATTAAATTAATTAAAAATGCTGAACAAATCCCACTTGGTCTTGGCGTATAATTTTTATATGTTGGATTCAGCTTGCTATAATAATATTTTGTTGAGAATTTTTACATGTATGTTCATGAGAGCTATTCGTCTGTCATTTTCCTTTCTTGTAATATCTTTTTCTGCTTTAGGATTAGGGTGATGCTGACCTCATAGAATGAGTTAGGAAGTATTATCTCTGCTTCTGTTTTCTGGGAGTGATGAGAGAGATTGATATAATTTCTTTCCTAAATGTTCGGTAGAATTTATCAGTGAACTGATCTGGACCTGGTGTTTTTGGGGGAGGTTTTTTAATTTGACTTTTTACTTATTATAGATCTATATAGATTTTCTGTTTCTTCTTTAGTCAGTTTTGGTAGTTTGTGGTTTTGCCCATTTTATGTAAGTTGTCAATTTATGGCCATATAGTTATTCTGTGCTTATCATAATATACTTTTATTATCATTTTAATGTCTGTTGGATGAGTAGTGATGACCCCTATTTCATTTTTTATATTAGTCATTTGTCTTCTTTTTTTTTTTCTTAGAGATTATTCAGTGTTACTGATCTTTTCAGAAGTCAGGTGGCTTGTTTTTGTAAACTGTTTTCTTATCATTTTAGAAACTTGAAAGCTGTAGAAGGATTTTATGTTTTGGTAAGCTTTATTTGTCATTTCAGCAACAAAGTAGAAAATAAAAATCTTGTGTTGTTAAATTTACCTAATGTAAAAATAGCTTTTTCTGGGGATTAGGAGATGATGAAAATTGCCTTTTTCTCTCTCTGTTTCATTTTCTCTCACAAATATTCATAGATTAGAGGAATTTCAAAGCCAGTATAAACCTTAGAAATTGTTCAGTGTAACCCCTGCTGTGATTCTCAAACCCAGAATTAAGAGGTCCTGCAGGCCTTCCCCAGCTCTGAGGGCTAATGAAAGAGCATCTCTGGAATTGGGCCCCAGGAATCTGAACTTCTAACAAATTATTCAGTTTTCTTTATTTTGGGCATATATACACAAGTGGATTTTTAACCAGCCTAGTCTCCTGCAGTGAGAACTGTTACATAGAAGATGACTCAATACTGTGATTTCACACATCAGTAACAAGAGGTAGGAACATTAAATGACTTGTATAAGGGACCACACCTGTTGAATGAAAGCAGCGAGGTGAAGCCCTAAGTCAAGCTGGTCTAACTTGCGGCCCAGGACAGCTTTGAATGCGGTCCAACACAAATTCATAAACTTTCTTAAAACATGATGAGTTTTTTTTTTTTTTTTTTTTTTTTTGGCAGTTTTTTCTTTAAGCTCATCAGGCTATCATTAGTGTATTTTATGGGTGGCCCAAGATAATTCTTCTTCTTCCAGTGTGGCCCAGGGAAGCCAAAAGATTGGACACCTCTGCCCTAAGTCCTTTGATAGCTTGAAGTCTTCCCACTGTATCATACTTTCTGATATTAAGCATTTAATGGTGCAGAGCACTATGGGTGATACATGTGTTAAACACAGTCTGTTTTTAAGGAACTTAAAATACAGGATTTTATTTGTTTATCTTAAGGCAGTCATGCATTATCTCAAAATGAATAAAATGTGTTTGGTATTTTTTTTTTCCTTGTCCATTTAGAGTATTTTTGGTAGTCTGTTAATTGTGAACCTTCAATGCATCCTTAAGTTTTAATTATTAGTCATTAATCCTTATTTAGAGGAAATCTGTCCTATGTTTTCCTCAACTGTATGTTTTCTTCCATTTCTGTCCGTTTAGATTATAGTACAGTGTTTTTTAGAAAAGTATGTTCTGGGGAGCTTTAGTCACCTTGATACTCCTTGGGATGGTGAAGTCACTTTTTAAAGCCTGTTTTTAGTTATATTGTATCAGAAACACCTGTTTGGGTTTTTTGTTTTAAAGAAAGGAAACAAAAAATGTTTCAGGATCCTTTGCTTTGGGAGTGGGGCCTGAAAAATCAAGGTTTTTGTTCTTTTGTTAGTAGTAGTAGTAGTAGTAGTAGTAGTAGTAGTAGTAGTAGTGGTAGTAGTAGTAGTAGTAGTGGTGGTGGTAGTAGTAGTAGTAGTAGTAGTAGTAGTAGTAGTAGTAGTAGTAGTATTTGAGACGGGGGCTCACTTTGTTGCTCAGGCTGGAGTACAGTGGTGTGATCATGGTTCACTGCAGCTTTGACCTCCCAGGCTCTAGCACTTCTCCCACCTCAACCTCCTGAGTAGCTGGGACTTCAGCTGTGTACCACCATGCCTGGCTAATTTTATTTTAATGTTTTTAGACATAGGATCTCACTTTGTTGCCCATGCTGGTCTCAAACACCTTGGCTCAAGTAGTCCTCCTGCCTTGGACCCCCAAAGTGTTGGGATTACAGGTATGAGCCACTGAATCCATTCAAAAATCAGTTAACATACCACCTCATACCCTTTAGAATGGCTACTATCAAAAACAGAAAATAACAAGTGTTGGCAAGGATGTGGTGAAATTGGAACTCTTTTGGACTGTTGGGAATGTAAATGGTATAGCCACTATGGAAAACAGTTTGATGATCCCTCAAAAAATTGAAGATAGACTTACCATGTGGTCCAGCAATTCCATTTCTGTGTATATACCCAGACAAATGAAAAGAAGGTCTCAGAGATATTTGTGTAACCATGTTCATAGCAGCATTGCTCACAAAAGCTAAAACATGTAAGTAACACAGTTATTCATTACTGGATGAATGGGTAAGCAAAATGTGGCATGTACTTAGAATGAATATTATTGAGCCTTAAAAAGGAAGGCAGTGACACATGGTTACAATATGGATGAACCTTTAGACATTTGCCAAGTGAAATAAGTCATTATCTGAGGTACTTAGAATAGTCAGAATCATAGAGACAGACAGTAGAAAGGTGGTTGCTAGGGACTGGGGAGGGAGAAATGGGGAGTTATTGTTTAATAGGTACAGAGTTTCAGTTTTACAAGATGAAAAGCGTTATGGAGACAGATAGTGGTGATTATGCAACATTATGAATATATTTAATACCACTGAACTGCACACTTATAAACAGTTGTGGGTACTTTTATGTTATATGTATTTCAACACAATAAAAAATGAAAAAGGAAAAACCATGCATTGTAGGTATATACTCAAATTTGAGAATCCCTGTTCTTGATGAGTCACAGTGAGTATCAAGTGGCATGTCCCCAAACTAATTGATAAATATCTCAACATTTTTTACTTATTTAGCCTCTGAATCCTTCCTCCATATTCCCAACTTTATTTGTAAGTTGTGTTCTTTTGTCCCTTTCAGGAACTGGAACAACAACAGGGATATAACTTAGCCCAGAGTTGGAGGCAAATTAGCTTTGCATATTGTGGCCTCAGAAAGCCTTACGCTTCTAACCTGGACCATAGGCTCCCAGCTATGTCCTGGTGACATTAAGGATTTTTAATGTGTATTATCTTTTTTCTTTTTCTTTTTCTTTTTTTTTTTTTTTTTTACTAATTTCGCTTGAGTGTTTTTATTTTTAAGGTAAAGGAATGAATAGTACAGGGAACCCCGTGTATCCGTCAGCAAACCATCAGCTTCATATTTTATTTATTCCTCACACTTTTTTTGGTGATATATTGTAAAACAAATCCCAGACACTATTTCACCCATAAATATTTCATTGTTTATCTTTCAAAGAAAAGGACTTGTGTCTTTTTCCCAGCATAACCACAGTACCATTGTAACCAAATTAATAATAATTCCTTGATAGCACCTAATTTATGTGAACTGGCCAAAGAGTACATCTGACCTTAGGGCTGTCTATAGGTTCTAACCCTTAAGTAAGATGTTACGTTTTATATATTTACTACTGCACAGTTATTTAAAAAAAAACAAAACAAAACAAAAAAAAGAAACCCTCCTAAAAGTACTTTCCCTACTAACAGTAATTGAGTGATGATAAGTTTTAGAATATCAGATTCACGGTTCCAAGATGGCCAAATAGGAACAGCTCTGGTCTACAGCTCCCAGCATGATCAATGCAGAAGATGGGTGATTTCTGCATTTCCAACCGAGCTCTGAAGAGAGCAGTGGTTCTCCCAGCACTGTGTTTGAACTCTGAGAACGGACAGACCACCTCCTCAAGTGAATCCCTGATCCCCGTGTAGCCTAACTTGGAGACACCTCGCAGTACGGGCTGACTGACACCTCATAAAACCGGGTGCCCCTCTGAGACGAAGCTTCCAGAGGAAGGATCAGACAGCAATATTTGCTGTTCTGCAATAGTTGTTGTTCTGCAGCTTCCGCTGGTGATACCCAGGCAAACAGGGTCTGGAGTGGACCTTCAGCAAACTCCAACAGACCTGCAGCTGAGGGACCTGACTGTTAGAAGGAAAACTAACAAACAGAAAGGAATAGTATCAACATCAACAAAAAGGACATTCACACCAAAACCCTGTCTGTAGGTCACTATCATCAAAGACCGAAGGTAGATAAAACCACAAAGATAGGGAGAAACCAGAGCAGAAAAGCTGAAAAATTCTAAAAACCAGAGCGCCCTTTCTCCTCCAAAGGATCGCAGCTCCTTGCCAGCGACAGAACAAAGCAGGACAGGGAATGACTCTGACAAGTTGACAGGAGTAGGCTTCACAAAGTCGGTAATAACAAAGTTCTCTGAGCTAATGGAGGATGTTTGAACCCATCTCAAGGAAGCTACAAACCTTGAAAAAAGGTTAGACGAATGGCTAACTAGAATAAACAGTGTAGAGAAGACCTTAAATGACCTGATGGAGCTGAAAACCATGGCACGAGAACTACGTGATGGATGCACAAGTTTCAGTAGCCTATTTGATCAAGTGGAAGAAAGGGTATCAGTGATTGAAGATCAAATGAATGAAATGAAGTGAGAAATTTAGAGAAAAAAGTAAAAAGAAACTAACGAAGCCTCCAAGAAATACGGGACTGTGTGAAAAGACCAAATCTATGTTAGATTGGTGTACCTGAAAGTGACAGGGAGAATGGAACCAAGCTGGAAAACACTCTTCAGGAAATTATCCAGGAGAACATCCCCACCCTAGCAAGACAGCCAACATTCAAATTCAGGAAATACAAAGAACACCACAGAGATACTCCTCAAAAAGAGCAATTCCAAGACATGTAATTGTCAGATTCACCAAGGTTGAAATGAAGAAAAAAATGCTAAGGGCAGCCAAAGAGAAAGGTCAGGTTACCCACAAAGGGAAGCCTATCAGACTAACAGCAGATCTCGTGGCAGAAACCCTACAAGCCAGAAGAGAGTGGGGGCCAATATTCAACATTCTTAAAGAACGAATTTCCAACCCAGAATTTCATATCCAGCCAAACTAAGCTTCATAAGTGAAGGAGAAATAAAATCCTTTACAGACAAGTAAATGCTGAGAGATTTTGTCACCACCAGGCCTGCCTTACAGCCTTACAGGAACTCGTGAAGGAAGCACTAAACATGGAAAGGAGTAACTGGTACAAGCCACTGCAAAAACATGCCAAATTGTAAAGATGCTAGGAAGAAACTGCATCAACTAATGGGCAAAATAACCTGCTAACATCATAATGACAGGATCAAATTCACGCATAACAATATTAATCTTAAATGTAAATGAGTTAAATGACCTAATTAAAGACACAGACTGGAAATTGGATAAAGAGTCAAGACCCATCAGTGTCCTGTATTCAGGAGACCCATCTCACATGCAGAGACACACATAGGCTCAAAATAAAGGGATGGAGGAAGATCTACCAAGCAAATGGAAAGTGATAAAAAGCAGGGGTTGCAATCCTAGTCTCTGATAAAACAGACTTTAAACCAACAAAGATCAAAAGAGACAAGGCCATTACATAATGGTAAAGGGATCAATTCAACAAGAAGAGCTAACTATCCTAAATATATATGCACCCAATACAGGAGCACCCAGGTTCATAAAGCAAGTCCTAAGAGACCTAAAAAGAGACTTAGACTCCCACACAATAATAATGGGAGACTTTAACAACCCACTGTCAATATTAGACAAATCAACGAGACAGAAAGTTAACAAGGATATCCAGAACTTGAACTCAGCTCTGCACTAAGCAGACCTACAGAACTCTCCACCCCAAATCAACAGAATATACATTCTTCTCAGCACCACATCACACTTATTCAAAAATTGACCACATAGTTGGAAGTAAAGCAGTCCTCAGCAAAGGTAAAAGAACAGAAATCACAACAAACTGTCTCTTGGACCACAGTGCAATCAAATTAGAACTCAGAATTAAGAAACTCACTCATAACCGCATAACAACATGGAAACTGAACAACCTGCTTCTGAATGACTACTGGGTACATAATGAAATGAAGGCAGAAATAAAGATGTTCTTTGAAACCAGTGAGAACAAAGACACAACGTACCAGAATCTCTGGGACACATTTAAAGCAGTGTGTAGAGGGAAATTCATAGCACTAAATGCCCGCAACAGAAAGCAGGAAAGATCTAAAATCGACACCCTAACATCACAATTAATTAGAGAAGCAAGAGCAAAGAAATTCAAAAGCTAGCAGAAGGCAAGAAATAACTAAGATCAGAGCAGAACTGAAGGAGATAGAGACACAAAAAACCCTTCAAAAAAAATCAATGAATCCAGGAACTGGTTTTTTGAAAAGATTAACAAAATTGATAGACTGCTAACAAGACTAATAAAGAAGAAAAGAGAGAAGAATCAAATAGATGCAGTAAAAAATGATAAAGGGGATATCACCACCGACCCCACAGAAATACAAACTACCATCAGAGAATATTATAAACACCTCTATGCAAGTAAACTAGATAATCTAGAAGAAATGGATATATACACTCACCGAAGACTAAACCAGGAAGAAGTTGAATCGTTAAATAGACCAATAACAGACTCTGAAATTGAGGCAATAGTTAATAGCCAACCAACCAAAAAAAGTCCAGGACCAGATAGATTCACAGCTGAATTCTGCCAGAGGTACAAGGAGGAGCTGGTACTATCCCTTCTGAAACTGTTCCAATCAACAGAAAAAGAGGGAATCCTCTATAACTCATTTTATGAGGCCAGCATCATCCTGATACCAAAGCCTGGTAGAGACACACACACAAAAAGAGAATTTTAGACCAATATCCCTGATGAACATTGATGTGAAAATCCTCAATAAAATACTGGCAAACCGAATCCAGCAGCACATCAAAAAGCTTATCCACCAAAATCAAATTGCCTTCATCCCTGGGATGCAAGGCTGGTTCAACATATGCAAATCAATAAACGTAATCCAGCATATAGACAGAACCAAAGACAAAAAACACATGATTATCTCAGTAGATGCAGAAAAGACCTTTGACAAAATTCAACAGCCCTTCATGCTAAAAACTCTCTATAAACTAGATATTGATGGAATGTATCTCAAAATAGTAAGAGCTATTTATGACAAACCCACAGTCAGTATCATACTGAATGGACAAAAACTGGAAGCATTCCCTTTGAAAACTGGCACAAGACAGGGATGCCCTCTCTCACAACTCCTATTCAACATAGTGTTGGAAGTTCTGGCCAGGACAATCAGGCAACAGAAAGAAATAAAGGGTATTCAGTTAGGAAAAGAGAAAGTCAAATTGTCCCTGTTTGCAGATGACATGATTGTATATTTAGAAAACCCCATCATCTCAGCCCAAAATCTCCTTAAGCTGATAAGCAACTTCAGCAAAATCAATGTGCAAAAATCACAAGCATTCTTATACACCAATAAAAGACAAACAGCCAAATCATGAGTGACCTCCCATTCACAGTTGCTTCAAAGAGAAGAAAATACCTAGGAATCCAACTTCCAAGGGATGTGAAGGACCTCTTCAACGAGAACTACAAACCACTGCTCAGTGAAATGAAAGAGGACACAAACAAATGAAAAAACATTCCATGCTCATGGGTAGGAAGAATCAGTATCGTGAAAATGGCCATACTGCCCAGGGTAATTTATAGATTCAATGCCATTCCCATCAAGCTACCAATGACTTTCTTCACAGAATTGGAAAAAAACTAAAGTTCATGAGGAACCAAAAAAGAGCCCGCATTGCCAAGACAATCCTAAGCCAAAAGAACAAAGCTGGCGGCATCACGCTACCTGACTTCAAACTATGCTACAAGGCTACAGTAACCAAAACTGCATGGTCCTGGTACCAAAACAGAGATATATACCAACAGAAGAGAACAGAGCCCTCAGAAATAACACCACACATCTACAACCATCTGATCTTTGACAAACCTGACAAAAACAAGAAGAAATGGGGAAAGGATTCCCTATTTAATAAATGGTGCTGGGTGAACTGGCCAGCCATATATAGAAAGCTGAAACTGGATTCCTTCCTTACATCTTATACAAAAATTAATTCAAGATGGATTAGTGACTTAAATGTTAGACCTAAAACCATAAAAACCGTAGAAGAAAACCTACGCAATACCATGTAGGACATAGGCATGGGCAAGGACTTCATGTCTAAAACACCAAAAGCAATGGCAACAAAAGCCAGAATTGGCAAATGGGATCTAATTAAACTAACGAGCTTCTGCACAGCAAAAGAAACTACCATCAGAGTGAACAGGCAACCTACAGAATAGGAGAAGATTTTTGCAATCTACCCATCTTACAAAGGGCTAATATCCAGAATCAACAAAGAATATAATCAAATTTACAAGAAAAAAATCAACCCCATCAAAAAGTGGGCAAAGGATATGAACAGACACTTTTCAAAAGAAGACACTTATGCAGCCAACAGGCACATGAAAAAATGTTCATCATTGGTCATCAGAGAAATGTCAGTCAAAACCACAGTGAGATATCATCTCACACCTGTTAGAATGGCCATCATTAAAAAGTCAGGAAACAACAGGTACTGGAGAGGATGTGGAAAAATAGGAAAGCTTTTACACTGTTGGTGGGAGTTTAAACTAGTTCAACTATTATGGAAGACAGTGTGGCGATTCCTCAAGGATCTATAACTAGAAATACTATTTGACCCAGCGATCCCATTACTGAGTATATACCCAAAGGATTATAAATCATGCTACTATAAAGACACATGCATATGTATGTTTATTGCGGCACTATTCACAATAGCAAAGACTTGGAACCAACCCAAATGTCCATCAATGATAGACTGGATAAAGAAAGTGTGTCACATATACACCATGGAATAGTATGCATCCATAAAAAAGGACAGGTTCATGTCCTTTGTGGGGACATGGATGAAGCTGGAAACCATCATTCTGAACAAACTATTGCAAGGACAGAAAACCAAACACTGCATGTTCTCACTTATAGGTGGAAATTGAGCAATGAGAACACTTGGACACAGAGCGGGGAACATCACACCCCAGTTGTGTTGTGGGGTGGGGGACTGGGGGAGGGATAGCATTAGGAGAAAAACCTAATGTAAATGACAAGTTAATGGGTGCAGCAAACCAACATGGCACATGTGTACATATGTAACAAACCTACATGTGCACATGTACCCTAGAACTTAAAGTATAATAATAATAAAAAATATATATATAATTCACTTTTCTCTTTGAAGGGAGACGTGTAGCAAAGGCAGTTAGTTGATCATTAATATGAGTTCAACTTGATACTTACAAAAGCAAACGCCTGAGAGGCCTGTGAAAGTAGCTTTAGCTCGAAATCATAGCAAAAAACAAAACAAAACAAAACACTATTTAAACTTAATTATGTAAATTATGTTGAACTGTGTTAAGATATGAAGTTATGAAGGTTAGCAATGAGATTTCGTAACTGAAATTTTAGAAGATATTTCCCAGATGTTTGTTCAGATGAGTGTTATTTCTTTCAGAGTAATATCACTGGGCTTATGAGCTGAATGACATTGTAGCTGTAGTGTCTTTGGAGAGATACATGATTAACCAAATGATGGAAATTTTTTTCTTTCTAGTTTTCATGCATTATGAAAGTATAATTTTTTAAATTTAAAAGAGGCTTGAAACAAAAGGATTTCTATTTTCTAAATTTTAAAATTAATACATTTTATTTAATAAATGACATTTTAAATAATTTATTTTAATATATTTCTGTTTAATGAGTATACTTTTTTGGCCCAAATATATATTTGTTTATAGTTAAAATCAGTGTGTATATATAATTTTAAAAAACTAATGTGCTTTATATTTTAGAGCAACTTTAGGTTTAGCCAAATTAAGCAAAAATTAGAGTTCTGCCGGGTGAGATGGTTCACGCATGTAATCTCAGCACAAGTTAGCTGGCCGTGGTGGTGCATGCTCGTGGTCCCAGCTACTTGTGAGGCTGCGGCAGGAAGATCACTTGAGCCCAGGAGTTTGAGGCTGCAATGAGTTATGGTCGTATCACTGCACTGTAGCCTGGACAACAGAGTGAGACCCCATCTCAAAAAATAGAGAGTTCCCATGATACCTCCTGTATCCGTGCATGCGTGCATGCGCACGCGCACACACACACACGTTCCTCCACTGACATCCAGGTGTCTTAGACTGGAGACACACACACACACACACACACACTCCTCCACTGACATCCAGGTGTCTTAGACTGGGTAGAGACTTATTGATTTTATTGATCTTTTTAAATAATCAGCTTTGGGTTTTATTGTTTTTTTTCTATTGATTTCCTGCTTTCAGTTTGATTAATTTCTCCTTTTTTTTTCTTATTTTGCTTACTTTGGATTTCATTTGCTCTTCTAGTTTTCTAAAATGGAAACTTAGATGATTGATTTTAGATCTTCTTTCCTAATATAGGCAGTCAGTCCTATAAATTTTTCTCTAAGCACTACTTTTCTCTGTCCCACAAATTTTGGTGTTCCATTTTTGTTTTCAATCAGTTCAGAATATTTTAAAATTTCTTTTGAGATTTTTTCTTCGATCCGTGTATTATTTTAAATAACATATTTAAAATACTTGGGATTCTAAGTATTTTGGGATTTTCCAGCTATATTTTTGTTTATTCATTTCTATTTTAGTTCCTTTGTGATCTTAGGACACATTTTATATCATTTCTACTCTCATAAAATTTATTATTTTTTTGGTGGTTTAGAATGTGGTCTTTCTGGTGAATGTTTCCATGTGAGTTTTAGAAAATGTGTGTTCTGCTCTTTTTGTGTGCAGTATTTTATAAATGCCAATTAGATCAGTTGACTGATGCTGTTGAGTTTGAGTATGTCCTTACTGATTTTTTGCTTGCTGTATCCGTCCATTTCTGATAGAAGGCTATTAAAATTCCCAACTACAAAAGCGGATTCATCTGTTTTTCCTAGCAGTTCTATCAATTTTTGCCTCACATAGTTTGTTGCTCTGTTGTTAGGCATATACACATTAAGGATTGTTATATCTTCTTGGAGTATTAACTCTTATCGTTATGTAATGTGCCTCTTCATCCCTAATAACTTTCCTTGCTGTGAGGTCTGCTCTGTCTGAAGTGATTATAGCTACTCTGGCTTTGTTTTGATTGGTGTAAGCATGGTGTATCTTTCTCTGTTCCTTTACTTTAATCTGTGTGTGTCTGTATTTTAAGTGGGTTTCTTATAGATAACAATTTGGGTCTTGTTTTTGTTCCACTCTGATCATCTCTTTCAGTTGGTGTATTTAGACCATTGATATTTAAAGTGATTATTGATTTCCTTGGGTTAATTAATATCTACCATATTTGTTAATGTTTTCTATATGTTGCCCTTGGTCTTTGTTTCTGGTTTTGTCTTCCACACTTTTTGTGCTTTTAATTAAGAATTTTATGCTTCTATTTTCTCTATTTTCTCTCCTTTCTTAGCGTATCTATCATACTGTTTCTTTGTGTGTGTGTGTGTGTGTATGTGTGTGCCCTAGAATTTACACTGTACATTTACAGTTAATCCAAGGCCACTTGCAAGTAGCACTATAATGCTTCACAGGTTGTACAAGTACTTTATAATAAAAAGTTTCAAATTCCTCCTTTCTGTCCCTCATAATCATTGCTCTCATTCATTTGACACACAGACACACACACAATGTGCCACATAACAATGTTTTGATCAGCGATGAACTACATATACAATTATAATGGAACTGAAAAATTCTTATTGCTTAGTGATGTCATAGCCATTGGAATGTTGTAGAACAGTGCATTACTTAGACGTTTGTGGTGATGCTGGTGTAAACAAATCTGCATTGCCAGTCATATAAAAGTATAGCACATATAGGCCAGGTGTGGTGGGTCACACCTGTAATCCCAACACTTTGGGAGGTTGAGGCTGGAAGATTGCTTGGGGCCAGGAGTTGGAGACCAGCCTGGGCAGAGACTCCGTCTCTACAAAAAATGAAAACAATAGCCAGGTGTGGTGATATATTCCTATAGTCCTAGCTACCCGGTAGGCTGAAGCAGGAGGATTACTTGAGACTAGGAGTTTGTGGTTACAGTGAAGCATGATCACGCCACTGTACTCCACTCTGGGCAACATTGTGAGATCCTGTCTAAAAATGGAAAAGGAAAAGTATAGCATGCTGGCCTGGTGCCATGGTGGCTCATACCCGTAATCCTAGCACTTTGGGAGGCGTGAGGCAGGAAGGTCCCTTGAGCCAAGGAGTTTGAGACCAGCCTGGGCAACATAGGGAGACCCTGTCTCAATAAATGAATAAATAACGATTATTCACAGTACTAATACTTGATAATGATAATAAATATGTTACTAGCTTATGTATTTACTATTCTATACTTTTTAATCATTATTTTAGAAAGTACTTCTAGCCTTAGGTCCTTCAGGAGGTATTTCAGAAGACATTATTATAGGAGATAATAGCTTCATGCAGGTTATTGCCCCTGAAGAGCTTGCAGTGGGACAAGATGTAGACATGGAAGACAGTGATAATGATGATCCTGACCCAGTGTAGGCCTAGGCTAATGGGTGTGTTTATGTCTTAGTTTTTGACACAAAAAATTTACAAATAAGAAAAAGCTTATAGAATAAGAATTTAGAGAAAATATTTTGTACAGCTGTATACTGTTTTAAGCTGTGTTATTAAAGAGACAAAAAGTTGAAAAAGGTAAAAGTTTATAAAGGGAAAAAGTACAGTAAGCTGTTTAATTTATTATTAAAGAAAAAATTTTTTTTTAAGTTTAGTGTAGCCTGAGTATAGTCTACAACAGTGTAATGTCCTAAGCCTTTACATTCAGTCACCCCTCAACTTACCCAGGCAACTTGTCATCCTGTAAGCTATATTTATGGTGTGCTCTGTACAGTGTATACCATTTTTTATCTTTTATACTATAGTTCTACTGTACCTTATCCATGTTTAATGTTTAGATACAAAGATACTTCCCATTAGTTCACAGTTGCCTACACTAGCATGCTCTACATATTTGTAGCCTGGGAACAATAGGCTACAGCATATAGCATAGGTGTGTAGTAGGTTGTACCATTAGGTTTGTGTAAGTACACTCTGTGATGTTCCCACAATGAATGAAATCATCTGACAGATGCGTTTGTCAGAATGTTTCTTTTTTATTTCTTGATTTTAAGTTCAGGGGTACATGTGCAGGATGTGCAGGTTTCTTACATAGTTAAACACGTGCCATGGTGATTAGCTGCACAGATCATCCCATCACCTGGGTATTAAGCCCAGCATCCATTAGCTATTCTTCCAGATGCTCTCCCTCCTCCCACCCCCATGTGTTCTTATCATTCAGCTCCCACTTCTAAGTGAGAACATGCAGTATTTGATTTTCTGTTCCTGTGTTAGTTTGCTAAGGATAATGGCTTCCAGCTCCATTCATGTCCCTGCAGAAGACATGATCTCATTCCTTTTTTTGGCCGCATAATATTCTGTGGTGTACATGTACCACATTTGCGTTAGTCTGTCATCGATGGGCATTTAGGTTGATTCCATGTCTTTGGTATTGTGAATAGTGCTGCAGTGAACATGGATTCATGTATCTTTATAATAGAATGATTTATATTCCTTTGAGTATATACCAAGTAATGGGATTGCTGAGTCAAATGGTAATTCTGTCTCTAGGTCTTTGAGGAATTGCCACACTGTTTTCCACAATGGTTGAACTAATTTACACTCCCACCAACAGTGTAAAAGTGTTCCTTTTTCTCCACAACCTCGCCAGCATCTGTTGTTTTTTGACATTTTAATAATCGCCATTCTGACTGGTGTGAGATAGTATCTCATTGTGGTTTTGATTTGCATTTCTTTAATGATCAGTGATGTTGAGCTTCTTTTCATGTTTGTTGCCCGCATGAATGTCTTCTTTGGAGAAGTGTCTGTTCATGTCCTTTGATCACTTTTAATGGGGTTTTTTCTGGTAAATTTGTTTAAGTTCCTTGTAGATGCTGGATATTATATCTTTGTCAGATGGGTAAATTGCAAAAAGTTTCTCTCATTCTGTAGGTTGTCTGTTTACTCTGGTGATAGTTTCTTTTGCTGTGCAGAAGCTCTTTAGTTTAATGAGATTCCAATTGTCAAGTTTTGCTTTTGTGGCAGTTGCTTTTGGTATCTTTATCATGAAATCTTCGCTCATGCCTATATCCTGAATGGTATTGCATAGATTTTCTTCTAGAGTTTTTATAGTTTTGGATTTTCCATTTAAATCTTTAATCATCTTGAATTGATTTTTGTTTTTGGTATAAGGAAGGGGTCCAGTTTCAGTTTTCTGCATATGGCTAGCCAGTTCTCCCAGCACCATTTATTAAATAGGGAATTCTTTCCCCATTGTTTTTGTCAGGCTTGTTGGAGGTCAGATGGTTGTATGTATGTGATCGTATTTCTGGGTTCTCGTCTGTGTGTCTGTTCTTGTACCAATATCATACTGTTTTGGTTACTGTAGCCTTGTAGCATAGTTTGAAGTTAGGTAGTATGATGCCTCCAGGTTTGTTCTTTTTGCTTAGGATTGTCTTGGCTACTCAGGCTCTTTTTTGGTTCCATATGAATTTTAAAATAGTTTCTTCTAATTCTGTGAAGAATGCCAATGGTAGTTTAATGGGAATAGCATTGAATCTATAAATTGTTTTGGGCATTGTGACCATTTTCACAATATTGATTCTTCCCACCCATGAACATGGAATGTTTTTCCATTTATTTGTGTCCTCTCTGATTTCTTTGAGCAGTGGTTTATAGTTCTCCTTGAGGAGGTCCCTCACTTCCCTTATTAGCTGTATTTCCAGGTATTTTTTTTGTGTGTGTGGCGATTGTGAATGTGAGTTCATTCGTGATTTGGCTCTCTGCTTATTATTGGTGTATAGGAAGGTCAACAATTTTTGCACATTCATTTTATATCGTGAAACTTGCTGAAGTTGCTTATAGGCTTAAGAAGCTTTTGGGCTGAGACAATGGGGTTTTCTAGAAATAGAATCATTTTATCTGCAAACAAAGATAATTTTACTTCCTCTCTTTCTATTTGAATACACTTTATTTCTTTCCCTTGCCTGATTGCCCTGGCCAGAACTTCCAATTCTGTGTTGAATAGGAGTGGTGAGAGAGGGCATGCAATCTTTGTCTTTGCTGATTTTCAAGGGGAATGCTTCCAGCTTTTGCCCAATCAGTATGTTATTGGCTGTGGGTTTGTCATATATGACTCTTACTATTTTGAAGTTTGTTCCTTGAATACCTAGTTTATTGAGAGTTTTTATACATGAAGGGATGTTAAATTTTATTGAAGACCTTTTCTCTATCTATTGAGATAATCATGTATTTTTTTGTCTTGAGTTCTGTTTAGGTGATGAATCACATTTATTAATTTGCATATATTGAACCATCCTTGCATCCCGGGCATGAAGTCTGCTTGATTGTGGTAGATAAGGTTTTTGATGTGCTGCTGGATTCAGTCTGCCAGTATTTTGTTGAAGAGTTTTGCATCAAGGTTCACCAAAGATGTTAGCCTGAAGTTTTCTTTTTTGTTTTATCTCTGCCAGGTTTTGGTATCAGGATGATGCAGGCCTTATAGAATGAACTAGGGAGGAGTCCCTCCTTTTCAGTTTTTTGAAACAGTTTCAGTAGGAATGGTACCAGCTCTTCTTTTTACCTCTGGTATAATTTAGCTGTGAATCCATCTGGTCCTGGGCTTTTTTTGGTTGATAGACTATTACTGCTTCAACTTTAGAACTCATTATTGGTCTATTTACGGATTCAGTTTCTTCCTAGTTCAGTCTTTGGAGGATGTATGTGTCCAGGAATTTATCCATTTCTTCTAGATTTTCTAGTTTATGTACATAAAGGTGTTTATAGTGTTCTCTGATGGTTGGTTGTATTTCTGTGGGGTCAGTGGTGATACCCCGCTTATCATTTTTGATTATATTTGTTTGTTCTCTCTTTTTTTTTTTTTTCAACCATCAATGGCATTTTATTTTGGAAGTTTCTATGTATTACATAGGTATTAACTTCCTTCCTCTCCTACTCCTCCCCACAAAATCCAGAAAGTTATTTTTATACATAAACAACTGAACATATAAAAATCTCGGACCTAATTTCTCTAAAGTCTAGGGTTAAAAGAACTTGAGTGGCGCTTCTCCTTTCTGAGAGGACTACTTCTTAAGGAGGATTCATGGTCTGTCCTTTGCTCACTACAGATTTCTCCTCTTGGCCGGGCGCGGTGGCTCAAGCTTGTAATCCCAGCACTTTGGGAGGCCGAGACGGGCGGATCACGAGGTCAGGAGATCGAGACCATCCTGGCTAACACGGTGAAACCCCGTCTCTACTAAAAAATACAAAAAACTAGCCGGGCGAGGTGGCGGGCTCCTGTAGTCCCAGCTACTCCGGAGGCTGAGGCAGGAGAATGGCGTAAACCCGGGAGGCGGAGCTTGCAGTGAGCTGAGATCCGGCCACAGCACTCCAGCCTGGGCGACAGAGCCAGACTCCGTCTCAAAAAAAAAAAAAAAAAAAAAGATTTCTCCTCTTCTCTGGGAAAAAGATGGTCAATGCTTCTGCTTCCTTTTAATAAATTAATGTCTTGATTATTATACATTATTATTCCCCACTTGACACCTTCTTAGAAACTTGATTGTTGGATGCATTTTTTATTTGGCAAAAATTCAATGTGGCTTTGCGTGGGATGTCTGAAGTGTCAGAAACAGCAGTGTTGATGTTCTGGTTTTGAGAGGGAAAATATATAGAGAGATGCATACATTTCCTAGAATAACAAATGTAAGACTGAAATAGGGTGTGCACAGAGTTAAAAGGGCTGATAGACACTACTTGGTTTGGAATTCTGTGGCTGTCAACAATCAAGGACTGCAGTATAGGCCAGAATACAAATCTGCTTAGGAAGAAGTTTGGTTAGGCAAAACCACTGAGAAATGACAGTGTCTGCTACATTGTTCGAAGTATATCAGAGCAGACATGCACAAGAAGCAGCATTATGAGTCATGTGTAGTAAGTAGTCACCTAAACAGGGGCATTTGTGCAAATGCTCTGGCAACCTAGGTACTGGGGGAAGAGAAAAGAAGCATCCTATTAAAATGTACTTCCATCTCTAACTCACCCAAGACCCCAGGCCTCCTAAGCTTCATGATTTGCAAAGCCAAAATGAAATTTAGCATTACATGTCATTCTATGTCATTTGGAAGCTGGTCCACTGGGGCTATCTCAGAAGAGCTGCTCAAGAGGGTAGCAAGTCTACCCAGAAGGGTATGCCTTAGTGATCTTCACATCATCCACAGGGCGGTCCTGGGAGTTTGTTTCTACCATTCCCACGTGATTCACCATTCCTATGCTCTGGCACACTCGGCCAATAATGGTGTGTTTGCCATCGAGCCACTGGGTGGGGGCAAGGGTCACAAAGAACTGGCTGCCATTAGTGTCTGGCCCCGCATTGGCCATTGTGAGAATTCCAGCCCCCGTGAATTTCAAGTCTGGATGAAGTTGATCTTCAAACTGTTTGCCATAGATAGATGCACCACCTCGACCTGTCTCTGTTGGGTCACCTCCTTGGATCATGAAGTCTTTGATAATTCTGCGGAATTTTGTGCCATTGTAGTAACCTCGACGAGCCACCTCAGCAAAGTTCTTACAGGTCTTTGGAGCATGCTTCCAGTACAGCTCCAGCACAATGATTCCCATGCTGGTCTCCAAGTAAACGTTGGGTGGCTGCCAGGAATCTGGGGGAATAACTGCCATAGCAAAGCCGGCGGCGGAATGCTTCTGTTCTCTCTTCTTTATTAGCCTAGCTAGTGGTCTATCTTATTAATTTCAAAAAAAAAAAAAACCAACTCCTGGATTCATTGGTTTTTTTTTTTTTTTTTTTTTTTTTTTGGAAGAGTTTTTCTTCTTTCTACTTCAGTTCAGCTCTGATACTATTTCTTGTCTACTACTAGCTTTGGGATCTGTTTGTCCTTGGTCCTCTAATTCTTTTAGTTGTATTGTTAGATTGTTAACTTGAGATCTTTCTAGCTTCTAGATGTGGGCATTTAGTGCTATAAATTCCCCGCTTAACACTGCTTTAGCTACATCCCAGAGATTCTGGTACATTGTATCTTTGTTCTCATTAGTTTCAAAGAAATTCTCGATTTCTGCCTTAATTTCATTATTTACCCAAGAGTGATTCGGGAGCAGGTTGTTCAGTTTCCATGTAGTTAGTTGTGCGGTTTTGAGTGAATTTCTTAATCTTGAGTTCTAATTTGGTTGCGCTGTGGTCTGAGAGACTGTTTGTTATTTTTTCAGTTCTTTTGCATTTGCTGAGGAGTGTTTTACTTCCGATTACATGATCAATTTTACTCAATTAAGTGCCGTGCAGCGATGAGAATAATGTATATTCTGTTGTTTTTGGGTGGAGAGTTCTATAGGTATTTGTCAGGTCTACTTTATCCAGAGCTGAGTTCAGGTCCTGAATATCTTTTAATTGTCTTTCTCTGTGATCTAATATTTTCAGTAGGGGTGTTGAAGTCTCCCACTATTATTGCGTGGGAGTCTAAGTCTCGTTGAAGATCTCTAAGAACTTGCTTTATGAATCTGGGTGCTCCAGTATTGGGCACATATATATTTAGATTAGTTAGCTGTTCTTGTGGAATTGAACGTTTTACCATTACGTCATGCCCTTCTTTGTCTTTCTTGATCTTTGTTGATTTAAAGTCTGTTTTATCGAAAACTAGGATTGCAACCCCTGCTTCGTTCTGTTTTCCATTTGCTTAGTAAATTGTCTCCAGTCTCTTTATTTTGAGCCTATGTGTGTCTTTGCATGTGAGATGGGTCCCTTGAAGATAGCATACCAATGGGTCTTGATTCTTTATCCAGCTTGCCATTCTGTGTCTTTTAATTGGGGCAGTTAGTCTATTTACATTTAAAGATAGAATTGTTATGTGTGGATTTGATTCTGTCATCATGCTAGCTGGTTATTTTGCAGACTTGTTTATATGCTTGCTTCATTGGGGCTGGTCTGTGTACTTCAGTGTGTTTTTGTAGCGACTGGTGACTGTTTTTCCTTTCCATATTTAGTGCTTCCTTCAGGAGCTCTTGCAAGGCAGGCCTGATGATGATGAATTCCCTCAGCATTTGCTTGTCTGAAAAGGATCTTATTTCTCCTTTACTTATGAAGCTTAGTTTGGCCCAATATGACATTCTGGGATGGAAATTCTTTTCTTTAAGAATGTTGAATATTGATCCCCAGTCTCTTCTGGTTTGTAGGATTTCCATTGAGGGGTCCGTTAGTCTGATGGGCTTCCCCTTGTAGGTGACCTGGCCCTTCTCTCTGGCTGCTCTTAATATTTTTTCTTTCATTTTGACTTTGGAGAATCTGATGATTATGTGTTTTGGGGATGATCTTCTCATGGAGTATCTTACTGGGGTTCTCTGCATTTCCTGAATTTGAATGTTGGCCTCTCTTGGTAAGTTGGGGAAGTTCTCCTGAATGGTATCCTGAAGTACGTTTTTAAACTTGGTTCCAACTCTCCTCATCACTTTTAGGTAACCCAATCAGTTGTAGATTCAGTCTGTTTACATAATCCCATATTTCTCAGAGGTTTTGTTCATTCCATTTCCTTCTTTTTTCTCTAGTCTCGTCTGCTTGTCTTAATTCAGAAAGCCAGTCTTCCAGCTCTGAGATTCTTTCCTCTCCTTGGTCTGTTCTGCTATTAATTCTTGTGATTGCATTGTGAAGTTCTCATGTCGTGTTTTTTAACTCCGTCAGGTCATTTGTCTTCCTCTCTAAACTGGCTATTCTGGTTATCACCTCCTGCATAGTTTTACCATGATTCTCAGCTACTTTGCATTGGGTTAAAACATGTTCTTTTAGCTCAGTGAACTTCATTATTACCGACCTTCTGAAGCCTACTTCTGTCATTTCAGCCATCTCAGTGTCAGCCCAGTTCTGAGCCCTTGCTTGAGAGATGTTGTGGTCATTTGGAGGAAAAGGACACTCTGACCTTTTGAGTTTTCAGTGTTTTTGCATTGATTCTTTCTCATCTTTGTGGGCTTATCTACGTTTGATCTTTGAGGTTGCTGACCTTTGGGTAGGTATTTTGTGGTTTTTCTTTGTTGTTGTTTTCTGTTTGTTTTTCTTTTAATAATCTGGTCACGCTTCTGTAGGGCTGCTGCAGTTTGCTGGAGGTCCACTCCAAACCCCATTTGCTCTGGTTCTTCCTGTACCTGGAGGTATCACCAGTGAAGGCTACAAAACAGCAAAGATGTCTGGAAGCGCCATCCCAGGAGGATACTGACCTATTGCCACCTGAACGTGCCTGTAGGAGGTGGTTGGAGACCCCAGTTGGGAGGTTTCACTCGGTTAGGAGGAATGGGATCAGGGACCCACTTAAAGCAACAGTTTGGCTGCTTTTTGTTATAGCAGCTCTGCTGTGTTGGTGATCCCTTTAGCCACCATTTGATCTGGGCTCTGCAAACCTGCAAACCCCACTGGCTGAACTGACTGAGGAGCCCGAACGGCTAAGGTGGCAGCCTGCCCCACTCCTCAGGCACTCCATCCCAGGGAGAAATTGGAGCTCTTTCGGCCCATAGAACATGGGTGGTGACTACAGGCTCTGGCTGGGAGGACCCGCCCCACAAGGAGGAGTGGATTGGGGGTTCTGCTTACAGAATCAGTCTGGCCATGCCTTAAAAAAACGGCTGTGTCATGTTAGGGAACTGCCTCTGCCCAGGTAGCAGCCCTCCCCTCTCCTGGACACTTTGTCCCAGGGACAGGTAAGAAAGGTAAGAGCTCTGTCAGGTCATGGCTGGAGGGCCTGGCTGGGAGGTCCCACCCAGTGAGGAGGAATGGATCTGAGCTCCACTTAAAAAAGCAATCTGGTCACTATCTTGCAAAGCCGCTGTGTTGTGCTACTGGGGGGACCCTTTCTAGTCCAGATCATTTGGACTCTCCAGGGTCCGCAGGCTGTAACAGCTGTGTTGACCAAACAGCAGAGATGGTGCTGGCCTCTCCGCACAGCCTATTGCTGGTGGCTGCTTCGAATTCCAAGCCAGTGGGTCTTATCTTGTGAGGTATCGTGGAAGTGGGCCCACAGAACAAGGCTGCTCAACTTTCTGGATTCTACCCCCTCCCTTGGGGTGTATGTGAACCGCCTGCCTTGTCTGAGTTGCAGACACGTTGGTTGGAGATCCCAGGACTGGAGTATATAAAGCTCCTGGGTCTCTATGCATGCCTAAACAGCTGCTCTGCTGAGACTCCACGCAGCTCAGTGTGTTGGACCCAAGGCCCTGGTGGCGTGGACTCACAAGGGGATCTCCTGATCTCCGGGTTGCAAAGATCCGTGGGAGAAGCGTTGTTTCCCTGGGTCGCATAATCACTCATCACTTCCCTTGGCTGGGGATGGGGGTTCCCTTGGCTCGTGTTGCTCCCAGATGGGCCGTCGCGCCACCCTGCTTTTCCTCGCTCCCTGTGGGTCGAGCTGTTTCCCTGATTAGTCCCCATGTGACTACCTGGATTATTTCAGTTGAAGGTGCAGTATTCACTTGCCCCTTTCATTCCTCTCCATGAGCACCACAGACTGCAGCTGCTTCTAATCGCCTGTCTTGGCCCTGTCCCCAGAATGTTTCAACTTCATTAAGCAATGCATGTCTATATCTGTCTGTATGCTATGTGTAAGTAAAATGCTTATATATGTAAGCATACATAATTGAATATATTGTTCCTATTGTTTTGAACAAACTGTTGTCAGTTAGATAATTAACGGTAATAAAAATAAAAGTTTTTGTTTTATCCTTTCTCCCCAGTACTCTTGCTATGTTTATGTAGATCTGAGTTTCTAACCAATATCATTTTTCTCCTCTCTAAAGAACTACTTTTAAGATTTCTTATAAGGCGGGTCTACTGGCAACAAAGTCCTCAATTTTTGTTTGTCTGAGAAAGTTTTTATTTTTCCTTCACTTTTGAAGGGTAATTTCACAGAATACAGAATTTTAGGTTTGTAGGTTTTTGTTTGTTTTTTAACTCAACACATGAATTATTTCACTCCATGCTATTCTTTCTTCCATGATTTCTGAGGAGTATCTGATGTGATACTTTATCTTTGCTCCTTTGTAGCTAAGGTGTTTTTCCCCCTTTGGCTTCTTTCAAGGTTTTTTCTTTACCTTTGATTTTCTGATGTTTGAATATCATATGCCTAGGTATAGGGTGGTTTTGTTTGTTTTCGTTTTGACTTTTATCCTCCTTGGTGTTGTTTGAGCTTTCTGAATCTGTGGTTTGGTGCCTGACATTAATTTGGAGAAATTCTCAGTCATTGGTACTTCATATATTGCTTCTGTTCCTTTCTCAGAATTTGCATTATGCATATTTAGTAGTAGTCTATTCTGTTTTATTCTTTTTTTTTTTTTTGCTTTGCTTTTCAGTCTTGGAAGTTTCTGTTGTCATATCATATTCCCAGGCTCCAAGATTCTTCTGTCAGCTGTGTCCAGTCTACTATTGAGCCCTGCAGATACATTTCTATTATATTAAATAGTAATTTTTATCTTTGTTTCTTTTTCTGTTTTTTGTTTTAGAATTCTCATCTCTCTTCTTATATTATTCATCTGTTTTTGCATGTTGTGTTTTTTCCATTAAAGCCTTAAGTATATTATAGTTTTCTGAAATTCCTGGTTGGAAAAGCATTTTTATCATATCTGACTCTGATTCTGATGTTTGCTTAGCTGCTTAGTATGTCTTATAATTTTTCTTGAAAGGTGGACATGGTGTAACTGGGTAAAGGGAACTGCACAAATACAGGACTTTAATGGTGCGGTTTTTTGGTGTGTTTTGTGGGGTGAGATTTTACAGTTTCGTGATGAGGTCTGTCTTTTGATGAGCCTCTGTCTCTGGACTGTGAACTTCACCAGTGCTTCTCAGTTTTTCCCCCTTAGGGTGAGACAGGCTGGCTAGAGGAGGCTGGAGTTGGGTATTTCTCTTCTCCTGCATGGAAGACTAGAGGCAGCTGGACTCGTCTTTTTCCTTCCCCCAGGTCTGATAGGCTTTGATAAAACCCAAGCAGAAGACATACACACAGCTAACAAGCATATGAAAAAATGCATCACTAATCATTAGAGAAATGGACATCAAAACCACAATGAGGTACCATCTCACACCAGTCAGAAAGGCTATTATTAAAAAGTCAAAAAATAACAGATACTGGTGAGATGCAGAGAAAAGGGAATGCTCATGCACTGCAGGTGGGAATGTAAATTAGTTCAGCCATTGTGGAAAGCAGCGTAGCGATTTCTCAAAGAACTCAAAGCAGAATTACCATTCAACCCGGCAGTCCCATTATTGGGTATATACCCAAAGAATTATAATCGTTCTACCATAAATACACATCCACATGTATGTTCATTGCAGCACTATTCACAGCAGCAAAGACATGGAGTCAACCTAAATGTCTATCAACAGTGAACTGGATAAAGAAAATGTGGTACATATACATGATACATATACACATATAGCCATAAAAGAACGAGATCATGTCCTTTGCAGCAACATGGATGGAGCTAGAGGCCATTATCCTAAGTAAACTAAGACAGGAACAGAAAACCGAATACTGCGTGTTCTCACTTATAAGTGGGACCTAAACATTGAGAACACATGGATACAAAGAAGGGAACAAGAGACACTGGGACCTCCTTGAGGGTAGAGGATGGAAGGAGGGAAAGGATCGAAAAACTTATCTATTGGGTACTGTGCATATTACCTGGGGGATAAAATAGTCTGTATATCAAACCCCCATGAGATGCAATTTACCTAATAACCTACACATTGTAGCCCTGAACCTAAAATAAAAGTTTAAGAAAAAAAGCAGATTATACTCTGATAAAATTGTTTCTCTTGATTGCAGGCATTGTTAAAAACAGAATGCTCTGGCACATTTCAAAATGCTTACCTTTCTGGAAACACAAAGATATTTTTTCCTTAAGTATTTACTGTGAGAACATGGTTGAGTTCTTGAAAGGTGATACTCACAAAAGTGTAAGGGCTTCCCAGTGACTGGGATGCCTGGAGTTTTTAATCTCTCAGAATTAGCCATACTGAGTCAATTACAGTTTAGGTTTTCCAGCCCTCCTTCCTCTCCCCCATTGGTTTTCAGGAAGGTTTCTGCTAGTGGGTTTCTGTTCCCTTAAGTTGTGATTCTGTGTATTCACCTCTGTCTCCAGTTTTGAGTGTGATTTTTTTTGAGTGTGCCCTGTGACCTCACAGATTTAAGTGTTGTTTATTTTCAGTTTGTTCAGCCTTTTACATGTTAAGATGGGGTGGCAACTTCTAAGTTTCTTACGTGCCTACCTGGAAACCAGAAGTCTTACTTAACAATTTTGTTTTCAGCTTTTTTTCACCCAGTGTTTAGACTTTTTTCCATATCGTTGTCTCTGTAATTTTTTATTGGTTGCATAATTTTTGAGGTTGATCTATAGTAACTTAAATTTCTTCTGATTGAAACAATTGGATTTATAACTTTCTAGAGGGTTTATCATTGATAACCTTGTTTGCATTTGTAGCTTTGTCTTTTTAATTCTTAGAGATTTATTTTAAAAAGAAACTTCAAAAATCTCTTGTGGAATTTTTAGTGTTTTAAAAATGTCTTCAGTAGTAATATTTGTCTTTTGACAGAATGGACTTTAATTTCAGAAAATCCATTCAGAGCCAAGTATGGTCAATAACTTAGATATTATTTTGGTTTTAAAGAAGTTTTTGACTGTAAAATGTAGGACTCTTTTATGCAATTTATAATCTTATTCTGAAGACAGTTTCAGAGAAGAGTTCCTCAAATGTTTTCTTTATTTTTATTGGAATATGTATGATCCATAAGGATTAAGATAATAACTTATTCATTTATTTTTTAAAAAATAAATTTTTCTCAATTTTTTGTTTTATAATTTTTAACTTTTACAAGTTTTAATAGATATAATGTACATATTTATGAGCTACATTGTGATGTAGTACATATAAATGTTAGTGACCAGATCAGGATAATAACATGTCCACCATCTCAAGCATTTATCATTTCTTTGTGGGGAGCATTCAGTTATCCATCAGTGCTATAGAACACTAAGACTTATGCCACCTGTCTAGCTGTAACTTTGTATTCGTTAACAAATTAATTTTTCTTTTTTTAAAAAAAAAATCTCGTTTTATCTTCACCTCAGTGAAAGCAAAATGATCTGAGTAGGTTTTGTATTCTGTTCTGAAATATAAACAATTTAAGGCAATAGTTTAAAAAATTGGAGAATATTGCAGCTCATTCATTCACCAGTGTTAGTTGACCCACTATGTATAAGCTCAGTTTTCATGATATAAAGTCATTTTTTATCTCCAGCCTCAGTCAAGAATTTTATTTTTTGTATAGTAACTGACAGTATCTGGCCACTCTTTGGGGAGATGTTTCTAGTGAATTTTTAGTCATTGATGATATTGAAGCAGGAACGTTGGTCAAGATGTCATATGGGGAGTTGGGGAATTTTAGTCCACTGACTGTTGGAACCATTTCTGAAGGATCTAGAATTATAATGTCAGATAGGTTGTTTTGAAGCGAACATGGATAGCACTGGAAGAATAAGGTTATAGTTAAGGAGTGAGACCCTAGCTACAAATTCACCTCTTCTTTATTGGGTGGTTGGGGGCAGGAAATATTTTTCAGCTCTTTGATTACATTGGCCTTGTTCTAGTAATATTTGGTATATAGTGTTAAGAGAAATTGAAATACTGATGAATTTTTCTAATTTTTTGGAAGACAGAATTCAATCTTTAAGAATCTTTATGTCTTAGAGTTGGCATAGATTTATATTAGAATACAAGAGATAGGTTCTGAGAAAGTTGTGTTTAAACATTTTGTTTTACTTTTTATTTTGAGAGTATTTTAATTAAATTTTAAAAATTTGACCTTCTTTCCAGTTTATAGAGAAGTTTCAAGAATAATATAATGAATTCTGTCTACTGTTCTCCATGATTCATTAAATATTAACACTTAACAATATTTGCTTTCTGTTTTTTTAACTCTTTCTCTATATCACTCCTCTCTGTGTCAGCTCTTTCTCCTCACCATTATCTTCATTCTGAACCCTTTTAGAGTAAGTTGCAAATGTTATGCTTCTTTACTTCTGAGTACTTCAGTGTCTGGTTTTTAAAAACGCAGAATTCTTTTATATAACCACAGCATTGTTATCAAAATCAGTTAGTTGTCATTGATACAGTACAGTAATCTGTTGACCTCATGTGTAATTTAATAATTGTCCGAATAATGTCCTTTGCAGTGAAGGAAAATCCCAAATAATGCATTGCCTTTACTTACCATGTCTCTTCAGTCTACTGCTGAGTCTTTTTGTTCTTCATGCCACTGACATTTTTAGAGTACAGGCCAGTTATTTTGTCAAAAGTTCCTCAATTTGGGTATACTTGTTTCCTCGTGACATGATTCAGTTTCGCATGTGGTTTTTTTAAATGTCTTATTGTGGTAAAATATACATAACATAAATTTACCTTCTTAACAGTTTTTAAATGTACATTACAGGTATATAGTTTAACTATGTCACATTGTTGTACAACAGGTCTCTAAAATTTTTACATATTGTAAAACTTAAACTATGTATACCCATTGAACAACCTCCTGATGCTCTCCAGCCCCTGGCAACCACCTTTCTACTTTTTGTTTTTAAGAATTTGACTACTTTGGATACATCATGTATGTGGAATCATGCAGTATTTTTGTCTCTTTGTGGCTGGCTTATTTCATTTAGCATAATGTCCTCAAGATTTATCCATGTTGTAAACAAGATTTCCTTTAAGACTGATAATAGTCTGTTGTGTGTATGTACCATCTTTTTTTTTTACCAGGTAATTGGCCCATGGACATTTGGGTTGCTTCCACTTCTTAGCCATTGTGAATAATGCTGTAATGAACATGGATGTGCACACGTCTCTTCAAGGTCTTGTTTTCAGTTCTTTTGGATATATACCCAGAAGTGAGATTGCTGGATCATATGGTAGTTCTATTTTAAATTTTTTCAGAAACTACTGTTTTTCATAAGGGCTGTACCATAGACAGTAGTACACTAGTTACATTCTTACCAACAGTGCACAGTTCCACTTTCTCCAGATCCTTGCCAACATGTGTAATTTTCTGTTAGTTTTATAGTGACCATCCTAACAGGTGGGAGTTGATGTCTCATTCTGGTTTTGATTTGCATTTTCCTGATGATTACTGATGTTGAGCATCTTTTTATATGCCGGCCATTTGTATATCGTTGTTGTTTTTGGGTTTATTTATTTATTTTTGCATTTTTTGTTTTTGAGTTTTAGGAGTTCTTTATGTATTTGGATATTAATTGTTTATCCACTACATGGTTTGCAAATATTTTTCCCGTTCCATAAAGTTGCCTTTTCGGTCTGTTGATTGTTTCCTTTGCCCTGAAGAAGTTTTTTAGTTTGATGTAATGTCATTTATCTGTTTTTTCTTTGTTACCGGTGCTTTAGTGTCATATTCAAGAAACCACTGTCAAATTCAATGTCATGAAGTCTTTCTTCCTATATTTTCTTCTAGGAGTTTTATAATTTTGTGTCTTACATTTAGGTGTTTAATCCATTTGAGGTTGATTTTTAAATACAAGGTAAGGATCCAGCTTCATTCTTTTGCATGTGGATATTCAGTTTCCCCAGCTCATCTGTTGAAGAGACTGTCCTTTTCCCATTGTGTAGTCATGGTATCCTTGTCAGTCATTTGACCATATATGTCAGGGTTTATTTCTGGGGTTTCTGTTCTGTTCCGTTGGTTTATATGTCTGTCTGTATGCCAATTCAGTTTAAATCACTGTAGTTTCAAAATCCAAAGACTACTGTTTCAAATATTTCTGATGTCTTCTGTATACTGAGTTTATATCTTTGTCCATTCACCACTTCCTTGCTAACATTAAAACAACAACTCAGTTAAAAAATGAATACTGTTATTTAACTTTTCAAGATCCTTACTATGTAGTGGCCTATGAAGATATGTTCACTTTCTGTGACATATTTATTATTTTATACCGTTAGATGTACTTAGTGGAATTTCTTTTTTTGTATATATAATGTTATTTTAACATTAGTTTTTACTGGTTAAGCTAGGGTATTGCCTGAACACAGATGTGAGTAAAACTTCTTGCTTTCATTCTATGCTTGTTGAGAGTGAATGAGAAAGATTAGTAGATTCGAACAGAAAATGGGGGAGAATCTCTCATGATACAGAGGGATCGCTGATCCAGAATATTTTTTAAAACCCAAAATTGTCTCTAGATTCACAAAATAACACGATCTTGTTTTATTTAAAAAGATAATGCATTCAAATGATTTCTAAAGAAAAGTGTATAAAAATAAACTCACTCCTATACACTTTCCACTCCAACCACCCCTCCTTTATAAGTGAGCACTTTTATTAGTTCATGTGTTATTTTAGGGTTTCAAGCACATAGGAATTTGTATTCGTTTCTTTTCTCTTTTGAGACAGAGTCTCACTCATTTCATCACCTGGTGATCACTCATGGCTCACTGCAGCCTCAACGTTCTGCACTCAAGTGATCCTCCTGCCTGAGCCTCCCCAACAGCTGGCATCACAGGAGCTTACCATGTTGCTCAGGCTGGTTTTGAACTCCTAGGTTCAAGCAGTCTCCCACCTCAGCCTCCCCAAATACTAGGATTACAGGCAGGAGCCACCACACGCTGCCAAGAAAGTGTATTTTTAAACCTTCTCTTATATCTGTGTGCTTTTTAAAAAGCACCTTGCTGTTGTTTTGGGTTTTTCATTTTTGTTTTTTTTTTTGTTTTTTTTTTTTTTTTGCTTAAGAATATAGTCTCAAAATTATCCTATATTAATATGTACATATGTTCTCATTTTTTTTTTAATCACTGCATAATAGTCCATTGTTTAGGTGTGCTCGTTTATTATCCAATTTCCTAGAAAAAGCAAACTTAGTGCTGGGCACATAGCTCATACTTGTAATCCCAGCACTTTGGGAGGCCTAGATGTAAGGCCAGAAGTTCAAGACCAGACTGGACAATATAGTGAGACCCCATCTACATAAACTAAAAAGTTAGCCAGGTGTGATGGTATATGTCTGTAGTCCCAGCTATTTGGGTGGCTGAAATGGAAGGATCACTTGAGCCTAAGATGTCGAGGTTACAGTGAGCCATGATCGTGCTACTGCACTGCAGCCTGGGTGGCAAAGTGAGGCCTTTTCTCTTTTTTCTTTTTTAACAAAAGGCCAGACGCGGTGGCTCATGCCTGTAATCCCAACACTTTGGGAGGCCAAGGCAGGCAGATCATGAGGTCAAGAGATAGAGACCATCCTGGCTAACGCAGTGAAACCCCATCTCTACTAAAAATACAAAAAATTAGCCGGATGTGGTGGCAGGCGCCTGTAGTCCTAGCTACTCGGGAGGCTGAGGCAGGAGAATGGCATGAACCCGGAAGGCGGAGCTTGCAGTGAGCCGAGATCATGCCACTGCACTCCAGCCTGGGCCACAGAGCGAGATTCTGTCTCAAAAAAAAAAAAAAAAAAGCAAACTTGGATTGTTTTCTTTTTGTTATGTGTTGCAAATAGTTCATGGTGAATAATGGATAACCAAGAACAAATAGAATTTTATAGAGATGTGATGATATCTGTTACAGAAGTTGCCAAATCACTCTATAGGAGTTATACCATTTTGTACTAGCTTGTACAAGAGTACTTGTTTTCCTACACCCTATCAAAAGACTGCTTTTAGTTTTGAAATTTTGCTAATCTGACAGGTGAAAAATTATATACCTCAGAGTAGTATTTTTTTAATAAGCCTTTTATTTTGGAAAATTTTTAGATTTACTGAAGAGTGGCAAAGGTAGTGTAGATAGTTCCTGTATCTATACCTCTCATCCAGTTTTAGTTTCCTTTAACGTGACACATCTTGCATTACCTTTGTCAGAACTAGGAAATAATGTTGGTACATTATTATTAACTAAACCCAGACTTTATTTGAATTTCTCTCAGGATCATTTTAGTTTAGATTTCATGTTAAGAATGAGGTTGGGTATCTTTTCAGCTATTTAGGAGCCATTTGCATTTTTACCTTCTGAACTGTTACTGTCCTTCACCCAGTTTTCTATTTGGTTGTTATAAAGCAACAAGGGATGGAAAATCTGAAGAAAGAAAAAACTAAGAAAATGCAGAGTTAGAGGGAGAATAAAAGGGTCATTATCTTTACACAACTGCCTTTTAAAATAAATAAATATATATATATATATATATACATATATATTCTTGTATCCCCTAGGTTCTGTCTAATATCATTAGGTTCTGTCCTCTCTGTAATTATGAAAATCCTTCCCTGAAAGATGTACAGTATCCAGTTGCCCATTCCTACGGCCTGTGATTCTCATAGTTGTCATCATTACCACTAATTTTGGCCAGTAATATTTGTTGTTTATATAAAATGTGAATTTTGCAAAGGAGGAAAGGACTGTAGTTAGCTAGTCAGCAAAAAGACTAGGAATAATCTTGATTATGGCATGCACCTGGAGCTTTAAAAATATTAAATTAGTCAATAGTCTTGGATTCCATTACCTTGTAGAATATGGCTTTGAACTTTTCTGCACTTCATTTTCTTGAGTTGTCAATTGGTAGAGGTGGGAGTTGTGCATATGATCTGCAGCCAAGTTTTATAATTCTTGGAAGTCTGGAGGATTCAACGTGAAGAGTCCTAGGTGTCAGCATTCAGGATCTTTTAGTACATGTTCAAGCTGAGGTTGGAACCTAGGTCAGAACTTTGGAGAGCTCCAAACAAAGGAGGTTATGGTGCTTGGGTTGCTTCTGAACTTTTAGATACATTTGCTTTTCATTAGCTATCTTTAAGATTACTGAAGCCTGAGAACCTTAAAGGTTTACAGATTTTTTAAAGTTCAGTGTATTTCACAGTTACCACAAGTAAAGTTTATAATGTTTTAGAGCAAAGACTGTGGGTTTAAAGCAGTATTTCTCTAAACATGATCCAACATCACTTGGGAACATGTTAGAAATGCACATTAACAAGCCCCACCCTAAATCTACTGGATCAGAAACTGATGATCAGGCCCAGTACCCTATGTTTTAACAAACCCTTCACATGATTCTGGTGAGTGCTAGAGTTTGAGAAACACTGGCTTACAGGTTTTCATGATACTCACATCAAGGAGGGGCATCTGAGTCTTTGTCAGATTCCATGATCTCCTTAGGGTTGAGATATATATAGGCTCTAAGGAAAATATAGTTTTATTTTAAATACTTCTTTGTTCATATGTCTACCTACTGAGAGCCCATTTTAGTATACTAGGATCCATTTAACTGAAAGATATACAACAGCACTATTGCTAGACTTGTAAACTATTCAATTCTGCTTTCTTTAAATCTAGATTTTATATATGTGCATACAACTTCATTGAACATATGGTCCTGCTTGAAAATTGATTTGTATCATATAGCTTTTATCCAGTCTCGTTTTTGATAATTTTTATCTCTTGCAATTAAGGATATCCTCTCTGCTTTCCTGTCTTTGTTCCTGCTGCTCTCTTTAGAATGCCCTTGCTTCTACTTTCTCTTTGCCATTTGGTATTAGTACCTAACCTAATTTGGAAGAGACACAGTTATACATGTTGTACTTGAGGTACAGTCAGTGTTGGCTGTTACTGGATTCATTGGAGTAGTAAAAATAGTTTTGAAAAGTTATATAAGAAAGGAAATACAGAGTTGGAAGAGGAGGTAGACCAATGAGATTTTAAGTGAATGACACTTGCTGAGTGCTGTTGTTAATGCTCAAAATAATCACCTTTAGAAACAAGGTGCGCTTGTGTTTCTGTCTTATTTAGTTGCCTGCTATCAAGAGGTTTAGATATTAACAAATAATTTCCAGAAGTAAACATTTAGGATTTTTTTTTTTTTTTTTTTTTTTTTTGAGGCAGAATTTCACTCTTGTCACCCAGGCTGGAGTGCAATGGCACAATCTTTGCTCACGACAACCTCTGCCTCCCGGGTTCCAGCCATTCTCCTGTCTCAGCCTCCTGAGTAGCTGGGATTACAGGTGGCCGCCACCACAGCCAGCTAATTTTTGTATTTTTAGTAGAGACGGTTTACCATGTTGACGAGGCTGATCTCAAACTCCTTACTTCAGGTGATCCACCTGCCTTGGCCTCCCAAAGTGCTGGGATTACAAGCGTGAGCCACTGCGCCGGGCCAGAAATTTAAAGATGTATGAAAGTAGGGGCTTTGTATAAAGATGGATATTGCTTCTCTTTACATTAAAAAACCCCACCATTGATAATTCATAGATAAATGTTGGAAAGCTTAAATGTTTAAGTCTAACAAAAATAATCTTTTGATTTATCTATATCTTTGCTCCCTTTGACAGCCCAAAGAATTTTTCCTTACTGCTATTATGATTAGAAAGGTTCAATTTAGCTTCTGTGTGGTATAGTGGGGAAAGTACTGAGCTCATTGTTCATTTACTGATTGGTAAGATTTATAAACAGTATCTCATTTATTTACAAAAAGCTACCACAGAGACTTTGCAGTCTTTTGTAACAATTGATAAAAAAGAGTGAATGTCAGTACTACATGGAAGTTGTTCTGGCTCTTTTATGGTTTTTCCTCACCAAGGGGAGCTAGTATCAGGAAATAAAGTAAAATCTTCATTGGGAAGGGTCAAAGAGTTCTTTCAATTCTATTATTCTAACAAAATTCAAAATGACTGCCTGTACCTAAGAGGTCCCTTTCCCAGAGAGGTATACCCGCAGTCTTGCACAACTCTTATCTAGTGACTGGTTGCATTTTCTCTTGACGCCCTCAAACAGTGCTCTATTGCAGTCTGTTTGTCTTAGCACCCACAATTCAGTGATTCCATTCTGTTATTTTTGTCTTTTTTTTTTTTTTTTTTTTGAGATGTGGTCTCACTGTGTTGCCTAGGCTGGAGTGCAGTGGCACGATCTCGGCTCACTGTAGCCTCTGCCTCCCGGGTTCAAGCGATTTTCCTGCCTCAGCCTCCCAAGTAACTGAGACTATAGGTGCGCGCTACCGTGCCCAGCTAATTTTTCTATGTTTTGTAAAGACGGGATTTCACCATGTTTGCCAGGCTGGTCTTGAACTCCTGACCTCAGGTGATCCACCCACCTTGGCCTCCCAAAGTGCTGGGATTACAGGCATGAGCCACTGTGCCTGGCCATTATTGTCTATTTTTAATATCCCTTGAAGTAGTAGCCAGCCACTCTGAGTGGCTTATGTGGTCATCTAAAATAGTATTTATAGTTTGTTTGGACTTGGACAATACAATGATAAGTTTTTTTATAAACCTGTATTTTTGTATACAATTTTGCATATAAAGGATTTTTTTTAGGAATGTCTGTCATGTTATAGCAGACATATTTGTATTTTTCATAATAATGTAAATCAAATTATAGTGGTCAATTCTAAATGTAAGTGAATAGCTCTTGGCTTTTTTCAGTTAATAAAAAACAAGAAGCTAACTTCAGAGGCCCAGAAATAAATTACTGGCCAAATTCAGACTTGAACTTTTTAGAGCTCGTCAGTCCTTAAGGATGATTTTAATTTTTTAAAGAATAATAGATTTCTTGCTGTTATTCCCTAAGAGTATTCCAATACCCTAAGAGTATTCCAAACAGTGTCTCTTGAAAATATCACGTAAGATTGTTTTCTCTGCATATGGATGGTGAAGCTGGAGAGAGGGCCTAGAGAAGAAACCATACCACAAAGAGTGAAATTTTGAAAATTGTACTTCCTTAACAGCCTTTTCTTATCTTTCACATTCCCAGTTTCTCAGAAATACTTTATTTTTCCTAACTAACTTAAACTAGGGATTAGCAAATCTTTTTTGTGTAAAGGGCTAGTTAGTAAATACATTGAGTTCTGGGAGACCACAGTTGATCTCTATAACATATTCTTCTCCTTTTCTCCTCTTCCTTTTTGTTATTACCTTTCTCTTTTTCTCTCTGGCTTTGTTTTTTTGTTTTGTTTTGTTTTGTTTTGTTTTTTGATACAGGGTCTTACTCTGTCACTCAGGTGGGAGTGCAGTGGCACCCTCATAGTTCACCGCATCCTTGAGCTCCTGGGCTCCAGCAATCCTCCCACCTCAGCCTCCCAGGTAGCTGGTACTACAGGCTTACACCATTGCCCCCAGCTGGTTTTTTGTGATTTTTGTAGTGATGGAGTTTCACCATGTTGCCCAGGCTGGTCTTGAACTCCTGGACTCAAGCAGTCTTCCACCATAACCTCCCAAAGTCCTGGGATTACAGCCGTGAGCCACCACGCCCAACCCTTTTTATTATTACTTTTAAAATTATCCATTAAAAATATAAAACAGGTTTGTTTGTTTGTTTTGTTTTGTTTTACATTTTCACAGCCTTACCAAAAACAAGCTGCAGGCCAGACTTGTCTCACAGGCCATAGTTTGCTGTTCCTTGGGCTAGACTATTTTAACCAAAGAAATAATTGGAATCCACTGGAAAGTAGCTTAGAACCACTTTTCCAAGAAAATGGAAAACATACAGGAAAAGAAATCATTTGTGATATCACTTGTCTTTTACTTAACAAGTGTCCACGCCTGGTTGTTTATTACTTCTTTTTTGCTTTAAATTAGAATTTTATATATATGGACTCACAGAATAATAGAAAAATTATTCCTACATGTAACCATGATTGGATACATATCCCGCCTCCTTTTTTTTTTTTTTTTTTTTTACACTATGAATTAATTTGAAATGTTTCCCCATTGAAGCCCTAGTAACTTTAAGTTTTATAAATCAAAAGCACATTGGGTATACGTTAATCTTTAAAAAAATAAGCCAGAGAAATAGATGTAGTAGCTCATACATGGAAAGTGTTAACCTTCAGAGAGGCAGAAAGAAGTACTTTTTTTGCAATACAATATTATAGGTTCCAGTTATTCATAGTTGAGACTTTAAATTATTTAAACTAAAAACCATGATTTCTGTATACACCAATTATTAAGAACATTAATATTAAAAAGACCTATAAAATTGTGTAGTACTTGACTTTCACTTCTGGCATATTAGAGGATAGTTTGATCTACTAATAAGGTATAGTAATGAAGTTCAGTAGTAATAATTGCTTGACTTTATTGAACACATACTCTGTAGAGGGCAGTATAATATGCACAAATTATTTCATTTAATTTCTACAAGAATCCTACGAGATAGATGCATTTATTGCCCTTGTTTTACAGCAACTAATCTGTTACCCATTTCTATTATTTTGTCATTTCAAGGAATGTTATGTAAGTGAAATCTACAGTATGTATATAACCTTTTGGAATTGATTTCTTTTTTATTATTTTTTTTTACTCAGCCTAATTCCATTGAGATGATCCAAGTTGTTGCATGTGTCAGTAGTTTGATCTTATTTATTGCTGAGTATAATTTCATGTACTACAGTTTGTTTGATTTTTTTATCATTGAGGGACATTTGAATTGTTTCTAATTTTTGGCTATTGTGGATAAAGTTGCTATGAACATTTGTGTGCATATTTTTATGTAAACATAGTTTTCATTTCATAAATATTTTTTATAAATATATCTCAGTTTTCCTATTCTTATTGATGGACTTTTTTTGCTTATATGAATATAATGTTATGAATGGCCTTTATGCGTGTCATTCTTGTCCACATTTATGAGAGCTTTTCTAGGTAGGATGTGGGCCTAAAAGTAGAATTGCTGAGTTGTATAAAATGTACACGTTTAACTTTAGATACTGCAGAATTGTTCTTCAAACTGATACCAGTTTATATTTTCACCAGTAGTGTATGAGAGTTCTTGTTGTCTCATATTTTTATCAACACTTGTTACTGTGAAACTTTACAATTTTTGTCAGTTTGATGGGTGTGAATTGGTATTTGTGGATTTAAATTTGTCTCATCAATCACAAGTGAAGTTAAAACATGTTTATGTAGATTACTTTTTCATATGTTTGGGTCCATTTTTCTCTGGGTCATTTTCTTACTGAATTTTTAAAGAGATTCTTTATATATTCTACATATTTAGCTTTTTAAAAATTTTATAGAAAAATTTTAACATTCAGAAGTAAAAATAATAATGAACTGCCATATACTACTGGTCAATATTGTTTCTCTATACTTATACCTTTTCTTCCACCTCCATGATTTTATAGCCATCCCGGCATTATTTGATCTAGGGATGTTAAAGCATAGTTATAATATTATCTAAAAGTATTATAGTAATACTATTAATATTTAATAATACTATTAAAATAATATCACATCACTCCTTAGAAGAAAAACATCATTTTCTTCATTTGTCAAATATTTAATCAGTGTACATATTTCTTGACTGTCTTATAAGATAAATGATCTCATTTTTCTTACTTTTTTTAACAGTTGATACTTTTGAATTGGGATCCAGAAAATTTCCATATATTGTAGCTGGTTAGTCAGTCTCTTAAGATTCTTTTAATCAGGAATCAAGCATTTATCTTTCTTTTCTATTAACTGTATTTCAGGATCTCTGAATAATTGAGAAAGAGGAAGGTTCTCTTTATAGAAGTATTCCAGCTAATGTAAATCAAGCAGGAATGATGAAAAATTACTATTTTGCAACCCCTAATGAGTTAATGAATCAAGGTAATTGTCATTAATGGTTGCTGACATCACAAAAGAAAAGAAACAATGAAAAATTATATACTTCTCGATGAAGATTGATTTTGTTTTTTTTAGTACTCTCCAGAAATGATTATGAGAATGTTTGTTTTGTTTTAAAATCTTTATGGATCATGGATTTATTATACATTTGTATTATATTTCAATCCATTGAATTCATTATCCTTATTGCTGCTTTTGGCCAGTAGGAACCTATTCAGGTTTGCTCTTAAGGTTTTTTTGAAATGATAATATTATACCAGAAAGCAAGAAAACTAAACTGTGTTAGGGTTACCTTACATGTTTTCCTGGCCCAGATCCGAAGTCAGTCATTTCCACAGGGTGCTCTTGTTTCTTTTAGTGGGAAATTTTATTTGGAGACTGTAAGTTGGGTCCTTGGGGTATTCTTTACTACTGGGTTGACCATGTCTCTAAGATTGATTAGTGGACCTGACCTATGAAATATGCACTTAAAAAAACTTTGAGATAAAGTACATCATGAATTTATATTACTACTTCTCTAATTCAAAACTAAAAGTTTTAACCTTCCACACTTTTTTCTACAGTTACTTTTTTTCCACACTTTTTTTAAATATCACTTCTCAAGGATATCTGCATAATCCCCATGTTTTGTCACAGTAGTCTCAGAATAATAATACCAACTCTTTCACCAACAATATAATTTTACCAAAAAAGTTTCAGGGCCGCACACAGTGGCTCATGCCTGTAGTTTCAGCACTTCGGGAGGCTGAGGCAGGCAGATCGCTTCAGCCCAGGAGTTCAAAAACAACCTGGGGAACATGGTGAAACCCCATCTCTACAAAAAAAAAAAAAAAATTAGCCACACCTAGTGGCATGCATGTGTAGTCCTAGCTACTTGGGAAGCTGAAGTGGGGGAAAGACTTGAGCCAAGGAGATCAAAGCTGCAGCCGAGATTGTGCCATTACACTCCAGCCTGGACAACAGAGCAAGACCCTGTCTCAGGAAAGAAAGAAAACTAATTTCAGGGTTTTTCATGTGTTGATCGGTTAGGGTATTCCCACTAGAAATGTACAGTCACTTTACTGTATCTTAAAGACACTTTCAGTAGAACCCAAATGACAGTTGGCTTTACTTGTTCCATTTACTTTTTAATTTTAGAGATATTTTTTTTCAACACGTTATTTCATTTTGTAATTATATAAAATATTTGCATGATACTAAAAGTTCTGTCTATAAAATTAAGAATATTCAAAGAGGTCTAGTTGTTACCTCTATCCCTGCCTCCCCACACAGTCTTATTCCCGGGTGGCTGACAGTATTTTTGTATTTATGGCTGAAGTGGGTGCTGGAGATGGAGGAGTGGGATGGCAGTGGTGGGAGATTCTATGGTTCCATGTGTAGACTTCCACTACTCTCTTTCTCCTTTGGTATGGAGCTTTATACTTGCCCTCAGTGTGCCTGGTGCTTCAGAGTCCACAGGCTCTCTCAAGCAACCTTTGTAGGTCAAACCTTCAGTCTGATACTGTTTGGAAGGAAAAATAGTTGCATAGGTACACTGAATGAGGGAAAGAGTAACTGTTGATTTCAGCCCTCTCAGGGGTGTCCGATCATTTGGCTTCCCTGAGCCACATTGGAAGAAGAAGAATTGCCTTGGGTTACACATAATATACACTAACAGTAATGATAGCTGATGAGCTTAAAAAAAAAAAGTGCAAAAAAATCTCATAATGTTTTAAGAAAGTTTACAAATCTGTGTTGGGCCACATTCAAAGCTGTCCTGGGCTGCGTGTGGCCCATGGTCCATGGGCTGGAGAAGCCTGCTCTAAGTCTTTAGATGGGGCAGGGCGGGGGTGGGAGTGGGTCCTGCTTCCTGTTGTCTGTCCCCTGCAGCCATTTTATATTTTAGCATTCTCTTGTCTGCTAATACATGGCATTTATAACTCTGAAAATTTAATTGATGGTTCTCCCTTTGTTTCTGTTATCCCTAAAGATTTATGCCATTTGAAAAAAAAAAAAAAAACTCCTTTGCTTTTGTTTTAATGGGGTTTTGAGATAAGTATGTGTTCATTTTGCTTTATTTAACCAGAAGCTGTCTCTGGGCTCACATTTCTGTTGGAGGAAATTTGGCCCAGGTATGCTTTAAACCCTGGCTGTTTGAGAGCCAACTGCTCATCTGTGATCCCACAGATATCCTGTGGATTGGAGTGTCACGTATCAAACATGGCTGAGGAGGGTTTAGGGACAGGCACACACAGTGATTAACATCTATAAATACAGAGATGGGTTTACATAAAGAGTTCTAAATTCACAGAATTAAGTTAGAAAAATTATTAATGTGGTTTTTGTTGTTATTATAAAAGTCTTAAATTTAAAGTACTTTTGATTGGTTTACATTCAGTGTGTTAGAGGGTACTTATGCTATATGTGCAGTTGCATCCTAGTTGTGTAAATAACCAGAGAAAACAGGGTAAGTGACCTAAATTCTGGGTGTTGAATGTGTATTGTCAAAAGGCCATATGTGGAGACTGAGTATAGAAAATAGAATGTTTTGGAGTTAGAATAAGTGTAGCCATTTATAAAAATAAATAAGTGAGTTTATAATTTGGAGGCTTTAGGAAGGCAAAAAATAACATTCCTTTCTGTTTTCTGCTTTGAAACTAATTGATAAATAGACATGGACATAAAATTTCAGCTTTATTACTAATAAAAGTGGTGTGGAAGGTGAGATATTTGGCCTTAATGGACATTCTATTAACCCCTGAATTAGACAAACATACTCTAACGCTGGTTGGTCACTGATAGAGCAGGTCTCCCCCTAATAGGAGCAGAGTGAGCCCCTGTACTTAACCATGTAGTGGAGGACTGACTAGAATGCCGCCTCTATGAAGGAAGGAAGAACCACTGGAGAACATGTACCCAGAAGCTGTTGAGCTGATAGGTCCTTCTCCCAGGTTCACAGATCAGTTTCACTCCTTCCTTGGCTGAGGGGAAAATGAACCACTGAAAAGAAGCTGAAAGTGTGCTTTCTAAACTTTTCCCTCCTGGAGATTTGAATGGAAATATGGAGAATAAATGTTTCCCCTAAATGTGTTATATGTAACAGGTATAATATAGCAGTCATATTCATACTCATAATAGTATTATAAAGTAATGGGCAGTAACTGGCCCATCATTGTGTGCGCCATTGAATTGCATGCTACTCATTTTATACCATGCTTGGTAAGCCCCCTTTAATCTGAAAATATCTTGCCACTTTTTGGCCCTGGAAAATTTTCTCATATCATTTCTTCTCCCGGGTTTTCTGTATTTTCATTCCATTAAATAGCTGTGCTTATTAGATACTTAAATATGAATATGGCCAAGTACGAAGGAACTTTGAAAGGTACTTTTAATTAGAAGTAATATTTGCTTTACCAACTAATTTTAGACTAACTATATATATTTTGTAAGCTATAACCAGTCAGTGTGTGAATGCTTTATATATTCAAACAGCAGGTTATACCCACTTTCTTACCTACGCAGAAGCTGTTGCTCTTTTTGCCAGAGAGCAACCAAATTTTCCTGAGCAGTGGTAGCTACCTGATGGCTACTGCAAGGAAATTCTCATCTACTTTCCTTCCTACTTCCTTTCTTCTTCTAATAGTGGTCATGCACCCTCTTAAATTCTCTTATTTTTTTTCTTTTCTCTTTTCCTTTCCTTTTCCTTTTCTTTCCTTTCCTTCTCGGTTAACTTCACTACAGGAAGTCTTCCATGTACACATAGACACATGCCCTTATTAGCTTTGTCAATATCTTAATTCTGTTACTCTAGTACATCAAGAAGATGTCAAGTGTCCTGTCTGCCCCCACTCTTCTTTATGTTAAGGTGGGAGGTATTATTGTTTTATCTGTTTTGTTTGGTGGACTGACCTATGGAACTAACCCACTATTTGTAAAAGTGGTATTTGTAGCAGGAGAAAGCTATCTGGGTTTCAAAAAGTGAGGTATCAATCAACTTAAAAAATATTCTGCTTGTAGTTTAAAATAATTTCTTTTTATATTTATACATTTTAGAAATGCTATTTTTATTCGGTAGCTTTTAGTATGTCCTTTTTTTCTTTTTTTTGTTTCTCTAAGTGCCATGTAGGGAGTATACAGGTATGACTAAAGTAATCACTGCTTTTAAAGAATTTATACCCCTCTCTGGTAGAGGAGATAATATAACCTGAGGTAAGGAGAGGTACAGGCAAGCACCTGTACCTGGTGGTTTAAAAGTAACAAAAATCTCCAAAATCTATAATGATTCTTACATGGGTTTTGAGTGAAAGAGAAATGGTAGTATAGAATACTTAGAGTGCTAGTGCAAGTCTTTGCCCTGGTTCTGATTTACACATTGTCAGATCTCCTATCAATTCTCACTATTAATTTTTCTAAACTATTTCCCAGCTTTTCTTGTTCCTTCCCCTGCCTCACAAGCTGGGGTGCTGGCTTTTGTAAGAATAGAATAAGAAGATAGAGCAGATAGGAGGTGGAGGAACAAGAGGTGAATAAGATTAGGTAGGTGTATAAAAGATGGTCATGCAAAATTTGTATATATAGCCTTGCCCTTGAACTTTTGAAAACTTCTGTTTAACTTATAGATTCAGTATATTGTGTTAACTCTGCTCCACACTTTCCTAAATCTTTCTCTAAAATGTCTCCTAGCTGTATTGACTACCTGATTTTATTGACTGTTTGTTGTTAGTATGTGGATTAAGGCAGATCATTGGACTGTCATTATGTGCATTTGCAAATACAACATCCTTTGTGAAAGGAAGAGTAATTTTTAGTAATCTATGTAGTTTATGAGCTCGGTGTCATTCTGTCTTTGACTTTGATGCAGATCAAATTGACTTTTTAAAAGCATGCTTTTGAATTATTGATTATCATGTAATAAAGACAAGGTTTTACATAAAAGATAAGAGAAAAATGCATTTTATTCTCAATAATATTTTAAATGAATCATACTTACAAAATAGTATTTGTCGTTAGTTCACCAATAGCTTTAACTCCTCTGATTTAACTTTAGATTATATCACATACTTAAATACAATAACACTTAAAATTTTAGAATGTGAGATTCATTGGGAGATAAAATACTGCCTACCACATAGGATGGTTGTGACAGTTAATTTAGTATGTTTAAAGCACTTTGAGTACTACCTTGCCCATAGTAAGTGCTATATAAGTTTATAAGTGTTAGCTAACATTTATTTTTGTTTTTATTATTGTTATCTAGTGGTAAAAATTTCTTGAGTGATGAACTGAAGTCTAGATTTTTGAGATGTAGTCATTGACCGATTATAAAGCAAATGCCTTTAGATATTTTAACTCCATCAGTACGGTCTGCAGTAGGAGGCTGATTTTACTAAAATTATATAATTATATACATCTGTTCCTATTCCTTCGTTAGTACCTTTAAGAATGTAATGCTGAATCTAAGAATGCCAGGACATTTCACGTGGTATGAATGTAGGATACTCATTTACACATCGCTGCACAGACAGCATTTGTATACTCAATCTGTTGGTTATTGATATCTCTTTTACTGCCTTACTTTAAATCTTGTCATGTAATTTCAACACGTAATTTGTGGCACTTTAGTTTTTTTACCCTTTATGGTTTAATAACTTATACATGTACATGCTTAAAATGTCAAACAATACAAATGGGAACAAAGAGAATTCTTTCACCATCCTTGAACCCCTCCTTTTGTAGTCCCCTTGTGCAGAAATAGAGATTACTAGTTTTAAGTATTCTTTCAAAAATATCCCGTGCATTTACAAACACGTGTATATATATCCATCCTTGTCCTTTTTAAAACACATATATTAGTGCACTATATATACTATTCCACCCCTTAGCTTTTTTCATTTAATATTCATGAAGATCAGTTTCATTCTATGTCAGTATACATGGGTCAGTGTCTTTCTCAGAGCTTCAGTCTGTATAGTCCATGTATGTGTAAACTATCATTTATCTAATCCTACACACATTGTTTGTATTTTTTACTTCTTGCAATGTCATAACTAATACCCTGTGTATATATCTTTTGTTTCTGTGTTCGTTTATATGTAAGATGAATCCTAGAAATAGAATTACCAAGTTCAATAGGATATATTTTTAATGAAACTAATACCAGTTTATAATTGCCTACACACATGGTTTGAGAGGACTTTTTTCCGCTGTTCTTTCTACAGTAGCATATTATCAAGTTTTAGATCTTTGTCTGCTGAGTGAAACCTATTGTCTTATTATTGTATATTTATCTATCACTGAAGTTAAACTTTTTTTATGTTTAAAAGTCATTGACATTTATTCTTAGCTGGATGTGGTGGCTTATGCCTATAATCCCAGCACTTTGGAAGGCTGAGGCAGACAGATCACTTGAGCCCAGGAGTTCCAGACAAGCCTGGGCAACATGGGGAAACCCCATCCCTACCAAAAATGCAAAATTAGCTGGGTGTGGTTGTGTACACCTGTAGTCCCAACTTTGCTCGGGAGACTGAGGTGGGATAATTGCTTGAGCCCAGGAGACAGAGATTGCAGTGAGCAAGATCGTGCCATTGCACTATAGCCTGGGCAATAGACAGGATGAGACCTTGCCTCAAAAAAAAAAAAAAAAAGTCATTGATATTTATTCTCCACTAAAATACCAATTCACATCATTTGCCAGTATTTGCTGAGTTACTAGTTTTTTTCTAATTTGCAGGAAATCTTTAAGAAAATCAGCCTTTTGTTTATATAGTACATTTTTTTCTTTTTGTTCTTTGTCTTCTGATTTAAGTTTTCTAAGTAGAAATTTTAAAATTTTATATATCAAATCAGTCTATTTTTAATCAGTGTTACGGCTTCTGAGTTGCTACCCATACTACATTCCTACCCTGTATTTTCTTCTAGTATTTTTATGTGTTTTACTTTTTACCATAAAATTTTGTTGAATATGTCACTTACTGGTGTTAGAAGTAGGGTAGGAATTCAGCTTAATTTTTTAAAGATAACTAGTCTGTTATGCCAACACCTTTTTTTCCCCGTTAGATATCTGTTTTATCCTCAGTAATTTGAAACGTCGTTTCTATTATACTCTTTGTTCTTGAGCTTGTTTCTCAATTCTTAATTTTGGCAAAGTTGCTCATTATGCTACCAGACTACCATGTCAACATGTACATGTCATCTTTTTTATAGTTGCTATTTTATATTGTTATATATTTTCAAAATAAGATATTTCCTAGCATTTTTACTGTTTAAATTTTAAATCATATATAAAGCAAAATTTTGTTTTTTCTTCCACTATGCAGTAAGTCTCTGAAATTAATTTTAGATACCTGCTCCTCAGCTCCCCTTTAGTCAGTGTACTATAATTTAGAAGCAGTCTGTAGTCAAATATGATGAACACTGTATAATTTCATAATTTCTCCTGAGTTTAAAGAATTTTTCTTTCTTTTCTAGCTTTTAATCTAGACAACGAGCAACCAGATTATGATATGGATTCAGAAGATGAGACTTTATTAAATAGACTTAACAGAAAGATGGAAATTAAGCCTTTGCAATTTGAAATTATGATTGACAGACTTGAAAAAGCCAGTTCTAATCAGGTACTGTACCATGTAAAGATGTCTCTTATCTTCTAGTTAACCGAATTTGCACCTTTATTTTGCCTTTTTTTTTTAAGACCTGAATGTGTTACATTTTACTGTTTCTTGGATTTCTTTTCCTGACATCCTGGAATTTCTGTTTACAATGTTCCTTGAATAGAGTATTTAAGCACAATTTCCTTGAATAAGAGTATGAAGAGTACTGTTCTAACTGTTTTCCTGTTTGGATAAAAATAATACTAGTTACAATGTTACAATATTTTCTTGATCCTTTCCATATGACTAGTATTGCTGCTTCCATAACTAAATTTGCTTGCTTGGATCTCTAAGGTAGTCATCTTATGTCAAATCTTGCTCAGATATTTAGGTACTTGTCATTTTAAATGGATTTTAATTTTAATTACTTATACATTATTTCAGTTTTTCAGTGAGGGAAAAATTATTTACAAAAGAATATTCTTTAGTGAGATATTTTATATATGGCACAGGTAACTTAAAATGGTACTGTCTTTCTGGAAAGCAGTTAAGCAGTGTAAATCAGGAGCCTAAAAATGTTTATACACTTTGATTTAATAATCTCATCTCTCGGAATTGTTCACAAGAAAAATAATTAGAAAAAATGTCAGTGATTTTTGAGCAAGAATGTTCAGAATAAATAAGATGTCTCTGGGGTAGACTGTAACACAGCCATTAAAAATCATGATTTTGAAGGATGTCTAGTGCCGTAGGAAATTGCACATTATATAATATCAGATTTAGAAAACAGGATACAGAACTCTTTATGTGGAAAACTTTGAGGTTTGTTTAAATCATTTATATTTATACATGTGCATAGAAAGCAAAAGAATAAGGAAGTTTACAACAAAATGCTAACAATGGTTATATTTTGGGTGCTGGAATTGTTGGTGATTTTTATGCTCTTTATCCTATTTTTCTATGTTTTCCAAATTTATCATGAGCATGTGTTGATACTGTAATTAGATTTTTAAAATAAACTATTTTTAAACATAATTTTTGGTGTACCTGTGTAGTATATTAATGTGCTAATTGTTACTAATCTACTAAGAAGTTAGAATTGCAAATAAACTTTTTACAGTGGATTGTTAAAACTTTTTATTAGTTTACCCATACAAATTCATTATTTTACCCTACAACTTAAATCTTTTAAATCTCTAAGGCATTACAAGCTCTTCAGAGCATTTTCCTTTGGAAAATGACTTTGCTGCATATTTAGCCTGTCAGTTTTTTCCCCATTTTGATGAAAAGTAATATCTACTGTACTATTCAAAGAAGTACATTTTGAAAATTGAATTTTGCAAAATTGACGTTACTGGATTTTGAGAGATTGTCTTACTTGGTTTTTTGTTGGGATTTCAAAAAAGTACCAAACTGATGTTCCTTATAATTAGTGACTTACAGTTTTCCTGGGATTTTAGTCACAGGCATCAGATAGAGTTTCAGTTTTTCTTTAGATGTAAATTTTCTTAGCAATCCTAGACTGGAACAGCCTTTTGGTATTTTTGTGATTTTCTGTGATTGCTCAGAAACTACTCATAGTGGCTGAGATGATATCATCAGAAGCCTTCAGCTCTCTGTTCTGTAATTTGCTTTCTTTCAGTCAGTAAGTAATATTTAGTGTCCAGGTGGACAAGGCAGGTGATAGCAGTAAGACAGATGACAAAAATTCTGCCCTTGTTCAGTGTATTATCCAAGTGGAGACAGGATAAACAAAAAAAGCATGTAAGCAATACAGTTAAGTGTGCACATGTAATCAGCCCCATCCTATTTTAGTTCTCTTTGCTCAGGGACAAGTTTCTAGGCTGTGAAACAACTCGCTAGGCACAGAGCATGATAGCATCTACTTTCAGCAGTGGAAGTAAAAGTGGAGATTTTGTCATTGGAACAAAATAATGCTCCTGTATTAGAATCAAGGATTAAAGGCCGGGCGCGGTGGCTCAAGCCTGTAATCCCAGCACTTTGGGAGGCCGAGGCGGGTGGATCACGAGGTCAGGAGATCGAGACCATCCTGGCTAACACCGTGAAACCCCGTCTCTACTAAAAATACAAAAAACTAGCCGGGCGCGGTGGCGGGCGCCTGTAGTCCCAGCTACTCGGAGGCTGAGGCAGGAGAATGGCGTAAACCCGGGAGGCGGAGCTTGCAGTGAGCCGAGATCGCACCACTGCACTCCAGCCTGGGTGACACAGCGAGACTCCGTCTCAAAAAAAAAAAAAAAAAGAATCAAGGATTAAAGATAACAAAGGGTCATCTTCATTCCATTCCCTAATCTGTTAATTTATGGATCTCTTTACTTTTCCTTTATGGGGACTGGCATAGTACTAGGTCCCAGGACAAGGACAAGGAATCAAGTTTGTGGTTAAACTGCCATTTATTAGGTTAATAGAAAACAACAAAAGATAGACTTAGGCAAACCTGCCTCTGTTATTCTGGGAGATGATTTCAATGAAGCCATGATTGAAAACTCCTGTTGCCAAATGCTATAATTATTTTCAGTTCCAATCTGTGTATTTGATTTGTGCTCTCATATCTTGGAGCTGTCTTTACCTTTTTTAAAAAAATAAAAATACAGTTTATTCCCTCTGGTTCTATTGTTTCTCATGACCATTCCTTCTTTCTTTTGCTTGATCCCTTTCATTCAACTCCTGTAAACATCAGGGTTACTTGAAATTCTGTTCTTGGTGTTCTTATCCTACATATTTTTGTGTAATATCAGCTCCATGAATATTTTTGTAGATATAATAATGTATTACCTTTGGCCTTGACCTCTTTCTCAAACTCCAGGATTTTTCCCCCCTTTTGGTTTTGCCTTTTGACATCTTTGGTTTTGCCTATGGACTATGGTCCATAGTCCTCTCAAGTTTATCCTTTTGAAAACTGAACTCACTGTCTTACCCTACATAATCTGGTAATCTTTATCTCTTCAGTAACTCCCAAACTCAGATCCATCCATTTTTTGTCCCTTTCCTTCATTGATAACTAATTCAATTCAGGGTTTGTCAGGTTTTATCAAAGCACTGCATGAAGGAAAGAGATTTGACAAACCCCTGAATTGAATGTTATCAAGTTATTTGATTTAATATCTTCTTTCCAATGTGGCAACTAATTGCAGTACCTAGCCTGAGAGTGAATCTTGTACTGGATGGGAGTGGGGGGATGTTATGAAGACTATTTTTGAGTCAATTGATGATATTGGAATATAGAGAGTAGATTACTTAATATTTTCAATGTTAAATTTACTAAAGTTGACGGCTGTGATTATGAAAGAAAATATCCCTATTCTTAAGAAATATACACTTAAGTATCTAGAAGTAAAGAGCCATGTAACTTCCTACCCTCAAAAGGATCAGGAAAAAAAATTGTGTACACGCACACACACGATTAGAGCTTGAATGCACACAGATGTTAAAGCAAATATAAAAGCTAACAATATATGAGTCTTGGTCTAAAGGGATATACAGTGTTCTTTGAAATGTTTTATTCTTACAAGTTTTTTAAATATTTGAGATTAAAGTTAATTTTTAAAAATCACAAGCCATCTTAAATGGCATTCTCTTTTATAGGATTTTCTCTAAAATAAATAATAAAACAGTTTCCAAGAAACTGTTTTAATTTTTCTTTCAATAACCCTCAATGTTTTAATGTATAAACCCTTATCTCATTCCTAAACTATTGAACAGCCTATTTTTAGTTACTGATTAACCTTCTATACCCTATTGACCTTTTACTGCTCTCCACTTATCACACATTCCTATAGAAAGACCACTCCTGCCCAAAACAGAACTCTCCTTCTAACACCCTGGGTAATCATTTTCCATCATTTTCCTTCTTTTCTACCTCCATACTACATTTTATTCTCTTGTAGAAGCATAATTCCACCCTTTCTCACTCTTCCTTGTGTACCTGTATAGTCCTTGAATATTTTAGTTTCACTTATCTTTTCTCTCATTTCTTCAATCTTTCTCTCTCTGCCCCAAAAGGTGCCCAAGTCCCCATTTCCAGGAGAACCCTTTCGTTTGACCCCATCTTTCTCTGCAAACTACCACCCAATGTCTCTTCTTTTTTTGTCATAATTAAATTTTCAGAAAATTAGCTATACTTGGTGCTTCCTATGTTTACCTTTTACCCACATCACAATTCATTTCAGTTTACTGAAAGGGCAGTGTTTAAGGTTACCAGTGGGCTCCTAATTGTCATCAGGAGCCTCTTTTCAACTTGTATACTACTTAATATCCCTGTAGTATTGAATGATGTTGACCAGGACATTTTCCTGATTATTTTATTCTTTCTTCATCTCCTCTTTATCTTCAATGTTGATATTTCATTTGTTATCTGTCCCCTGCATTTTTTCATTTATCTTAAGCTGCTAACAGTTTTTTGCTGGTTCCCAAATCCATACCTGTACCTACCAAGCTCCAGAACTGGATTTCTAGTGGAACCTTTCCACCTGAGCAAGTATTTCAAATTTAACATTTCCAGACCTCCTTTGCCTCCCCCAGTTTTGCTCTCTGATATGGTTTAGATTTGTGTCCCTGCTCAAATACCATGTCAAATTATGATCTCCAGTGTTTGTGGAGGGCCTACTGGAGGTGATTGGATCATGAGAGTGGATTTTCTCCTTGCTGTTGTCATGATAGTGAGTTCTCACAAGATTGTTTCACAAGACCGATTCACAAGGTTGTTTCACAAACTTGTTCTCACAAGCATGTTTAAAAGTGTGTAGCACCTCCCCCTTCTCTCTCTTTCTTCTGCTCCCACCACATAAGACGTGCCTGCTTGCCCTTCGCCTTCCACCATGACTGTAAGTTTCTTGAGGCCTCCACAGCCTGTACAGCCTGCAGCACTATAAGCCATAAACCTCTCTTCTTTATAAATTACCCAGTCTTAGGTAGTTCTTTATAGCAGTGCAAGAACAGACTAATATACTCTCTTTCTTAATGATACCATTTTCGTCTTCCATCTAGTTGGCCAGTTTGCACTTTAGTGCTGACTTCTTTAAAATCATCCCAAACATCACTAAATCAAACCAGTTTTTTGTTCCACAATGTTACGCAGGTTGAGTATACCTTATCCAAAATGTTTAGGACCAGAAGTGTTTTGGGTTTTAGATTATTTCACATTTTGGAATATTTACAGGTATATAATGAGATTTGGGGATGGAACCCAACTCTAAACATGAAATTTATGTATGTTTCATATATACTTTATACACACAATCTAAAGGTAATTCTTTTTACAATATTTTAAATAATTTTGTGCATGAAAGAAAGTTTTGATTGCATTTTGATTGTGACCTGTCAAATAATGTCAGGTGTGGAATTTTACACTTGTAGCATCATGTTGGGACTCAAAAAAAATTGATTTTGGAACGTTTCAGATTTATAGATTAGAGCTGCCCAACCTGTATTTGTTGCCTGTACCCTGTTCCCTTATTTTTATTATTTTTCACCTGGACCACTGCTATTCTGCCACCAGCTATTTTATTAAAAATTCATCTTCTTAAAAAAGAAAAACTTCAGTAGCTTCCACTGTCTATAAAGTGAAATCCGTACCTCCTGATTCCAGCCATGCTGAACTACTTTCTGGTCCTCTAATGTACCATGCCTTTTATGGCTCTACGTTGTTCCTTCTGTCTGTAATGCCAGGTCCTATATTTCTAATAGTTTTTAGTAAAATTATCACCTTGGGATATAGACTACATGTTTACTAAGACCATAGTCTTATTTGCTGTTCCAGCTATAGTCATCGTGCTGGTGGTGTTCATAGTACCAGCGGCAGAGGTTTCCCTACTAGATCAGTTCTGTGGCCTGGTTTTAGGCATTATGGCTTCCAAGCCTGATTCACCAATACTTCTGAAGATGTAGAACTATCCAGTATCTTGTAAATAAATTCCATCTGTTGCTTGCAAATAGAAACTTTGACTGATACATGTTCTCAACCTTCATTGTACTTACAAAATTCAAATTAAAAGCGCCTAAAACTCAATATAATAATCACATCATCAGTTTTTTTTCATCATGCAGAATTTTAGTTGTTTACTTGATACTGCATTATTGATTATGCTGTGGCTGGGGCAGACCACAAGCAGATGCACCAAATCAGTGTGGCATTTAGGAAAATGTGGTTCTCATGTGCACTAGGAACAAGTACATTTTTACATGGGAGAGGGTGCCTCCTGTATTTTTTAATTAGTATGTAGCATGTTGAAATGGATATGTTCTTTCTATGATGTTGAAGTATTTGTATATTAAAAATGAAATTTGGTCTAGATCTTTTGAAGCAGTTCCAGTGAACCCCATCACACAAATTTTAAAACTACCACACCATGCTCCAATGTGTGTGTACATGTATTTTATAATTACGTTATATAAAGTTAATGAGCAGTCAGATTATAAAAGTAATTTGAATTTATGTCTTCCATTTCATCTCATTTAAAGTGTTGTCTTATTCAGATTTGTTTTAACTTTGTATTATGAAAAGATCAGGGGGGTCATTCCTATGACTGCAGAGAAGGTTAGTTTCAGCATTAGCGATCTATCAGTATGTAGTTAGAATTGTCTCCTAAATGGCAGATTAATAGAATTCTTGACAGTTTTTAAGACCTTAGAAGGTTATTCATGGAATTGAAGAGACCTTTTTTTTGTGATCATTTTATCATTCTAATTTCCTTACTCTATTTGTGGTTCAATGTGGGTTAGCACTATTGAGAATCAGAAAACTATAGTGGAAAATTTAGAGGAAGAAATGAATTGATAAATCCTTCTAAAATAGTCATCTCAAGCATGAAGATCGTAAGTGTTTTAATGGATTAGTATCACCCTTCTGTGGGAGAGAAAAGTATTTTATTTAGCTGTATAGCATTAGCAGTCTTAGAATTTACACAGCTATTTTCTTTTTTTTTTTTTTTTTTTTTTTGTTTGTGAGACGGAGTCTCGCTCTGTCACCCAGGCTGGAGTGCAGTGGCCGGATCTCAGCTCACTGCAAGCTCCACCTCCCGGGTTCCCGCCATTCTCCTGCCTCAGCCTCCCGAGTAGCTGGGACTACAGGCGCCCACAAACGCGCCCGGCTAATTTTTTTGTATTTTTTTAGTAGAGACGAGGTTTCACCGTGGTCTCGATCTCCTGACCTTGTGATCCGCCCGCCTCGGCCTCCCAAAGTGCTGGGATTACAGGCGTGAGCCACCGCGCCCGGCCTATTTTCTTTTTTGATGTAGACATATGTCCCTTTAAAAAAAAGTAGGACATGATTTATGTTTGAGCACTTACCTGAAGGCAGGAGAACTTTATAACTCTACCAGTCTTTGTTGTTGTAGTCTGAAGACCTTTTCCATTTTCTGGGTCTTTGAAGAAGATAATGTTTTTGCCTTAATTTAATTTATGCAGAATACTTAAAATGTGTAACTATGTATATTTTGATTTCATTGAATGCTGATGTTTTCATTTCAGATTGGCTTGCCGTAATTTTGTGGCATTGTGTAAATTAGGGGTCATTTGATAAATAAGATGTTTCCAGTATTATCTATTTAGAATCATATTATAATTTCACTGTGTTGGTTTTGAGCTGTGGTCATTCATTCTTGAAGAGTGTAAAGTAAAACTTGTGTAGCAAAGAGGTGTTTACTTATCAACCCTGAACACAATATAGGCAGTCCCCGATGGAAATTTGTCCTGCTCTGCCCTGTATCTTATTATAGTAATGCTCAGTTCCAAAGTTCTCATGTTGTTCTCTTATTAATTTTGTGTTTGTCTTACCTTTATTGCCATGTCATGAGTTTCTTTAGGTAACAAATTCATCTTAAAGTTTTTTCCCTTATCTTCCCCACATTCTTTAACCCATTAATGGGCTGATGATAATTTTTAATAACTTCCTAGTTGACTGTTTTGTAAATTAAATTACTGCTTAACTCAATGTTTCATAAATTAAAATACATTAATTTTTACGTATACTTCATTTATGTATTCAAAATATATTTATTGAAATTGCTAGACTACAGATTTTGTTGATTACACAAACTAAGTGGTCCTTGTCCTCACAGAGCTAGTAGCCGTCTAGAAGAAAAGCCTATATGGTAGGATACTTTTTTTTAATCTCCCCATCCCTATAATAAGTAAATAATGTAAATCAACTCAGAGCTATCTTGGAAATAATAAATTTACCAGACCCTTTTGCCAGTTAAGTAGCTGGTTTCTACTGCTTTTTAGTGAGTGAAGTACATGCTAAATGATGGAACATTTTTGTTTTTAATTTTTTTAGAAGTAGGGGTTCTCAGTATGCTGCCCAGACCAGACTTGAACTCCTGAGCTTAAGTGACTCTCCCGAGTAGCTAGGACTACAGTTGCATGCCACTGCATCTGGTGCTAAATGACAGAACTTTTTTTGTACTGTATAAAAATAGTGAGGTTGTGATTTCGCAGATTTTTAATCATGTGACATAATAATATGTGACAAGTAGCTCTTCCCCACTCACATTGATGCTGTACCCACAATAGAGATACAGTGATACTAGTTGCCTCAGGGTAGCTAAAGATAATTTTTGCAGAATTATTAAAACCAAGATTACTCATAAAATAGAGTGTTGCTGTATAACAACATACAGCAGTGAACTGAAAAAATAGTTAACACTGGAAAGAAATATCAGAATGTTTAACTGTAAAGTGTGTGTTGAATTCTTATTACTTGTGATATAAAGAGGGCTTTTAACAACACGGCGATACACATTGTAAGCTGGAGCAAGAAGCACCAGAGAAAGAAATCTGAGCAGGTGTTTTAATTTCAACATACCATGCAGGAGCATAGGAAGCAGTGTTAACCTGAGTACTGTTATATAAGAAACTCATTACTGTTCTGCTGATTGGTGGAAAGAGCTCTTATCCTTCTCCCCATTCTGAGGTTACTTTAAGCTCTTGATTTAATAGTGAGGATAACAAAATTTTATCAAAGATGAAATGATCAAGAAGCCGAAGCACATGTAACACATCACAGAATTGTTTCCCTTGGCCTCCAGAACACATGAGAACTGCCTGTGATGCTGTCAGCACAAGGTAGAATTTTATTAGATCTAGAAAGCTCTGTTCTTATTCTACCACTGTTGTTGTAGACTGGGGTTGACATCACCATTCTGGAGAACTCCAGCTAACTGTAGAAAGTTATCCACTTAAAGGTGGATGTTTGGAAATACTGGTTCTTATGAGTGTGGTCTTATTTTCCAGACTCTGGCTATCCACTTTAAGGACCAAATGCAGCCTCTCAAATGTAGTTAAGCTACCTCTACTAAGACATTGGGTAACCATAGAATGGCCACTTACTATTTTAATGCACTCAATGTATTGTGACATGGACTAGAATACTTAAGTTGACATTGTCATTGTATTCTCTTCCTGTGGTCAAACTAGGCAGACAAATTACAGTAAGAAACTGACTAATTAATTCTAGAAATCATCATCATAGCACTTGAAGTCCAGTGATCAGTGCCTTTATTCCATGAAGTTATACCAACACAAGAAATTATGAGAAATTTATTTGGTGATTTTTGACTTCTTCAATAGACTTCATACAACTTACAGGTCAATTTTTGTATTGATCTTATAATTTCAATGAGATAAATTTTCTCTTCATTTCCAAGTACTAGGGAAACATTTCTTGGGAAGTATCTCAGCTTCTGAAAATGAGCCTTCATCTCTAAAATAATACAAGTAAAAAGATTGGGATAGCATCACTTCAGCGAGACTTCCCAGCACTGAAATGGCATGATCTTTTTCTAATATTTGCTGTAAATGGATATGTGTAACCCCCATTCCATCCTACTAAAGCCGATTGTCTTATCTGATCTCAAGGTGCAAGGCAACAAATGTGACCAAGCAAATGTTTACAGCCTTAATTTGAGATGTGTCAGCATTATGCTGGCTGCATTGAAAAAGAGGTAGGTCCCTGAAATACCAGCATTAGAGCTCCTAAGGGAACCGTCCTAGGGCCACTGTCCCAGGAGATGACATTGTCATTAGCAGAATGTGTTAAGAATAAGGATTTTCTAGTACTTAACACTTGGATAGAGGAATTATTTTATATGTCACTGGTACAAAGAATTCAAAATTGCATAATGTTGAAACTTCTGGAAACATGCTAAGTTTGTTTTTATAATCAATTCCAAAAGAGATATATTATAGTAAGTTGCAATATATTCGAGAATATTCATCTTTTATTTTGGAGGCACATAAAAAGAAACCCCCATACCTTCTACTTTCTATAGGAAAACAAACAAGCTAGTAGACTTGAAAACTGATAGATCCTCAAATGTGTATAATATCAGAATTTTGAAGGATCTTGGATGTCTTCTAGTCCAAGACTTACCTGAGGGATAAATTTATTATAGTCTTCCAAAATATCATTAATCCGGCCTTCTTAAGTATTTTCAGTGATACAACTCACTACCTCTCAGGGAAAAATACTAATTTTTAGATAAATCTCCAAATTAATGATTCCTTCATTAAGTTGAATTGAATTGTGTCTTCACCTACCATAATATTATCTGTTTGTAGTTATTCGAACTGGTCACATTTTTTTCTACAGCCATAATCTAACTTTTATTTCTTTTTGCAAACATTGTAACCAATGACATTTTGTATTTTTCATTTAGCTTGTAACACTTCAAGAAGCAAAACTGCTGCTAAACGAAGATGATTACCTTATTAAAGCTGTATACGACTACTGGGTGAGAAAACGTAAAAACTGCAGGGGGCCATCCCTCATTCCTCAGATAAAACAAGAGAAAAGAGATGGCTCTACCAACAATGACCCTTATGTTGCCTTTCGGAGAAGAACAGAGAAAATGCAAACTCGAAAGGTAATGTGCAAATTAGGTTTCATTGAAGGTAGCTTAATAGTATTTAAGATCAATAGTTTTTTTTTTTTTTTCTAGTAACTTGAATAATTTGAACATAATGGGAGCTAATGGCATTGATGACCTTCTATAAGAAATACTACTTTTCGTCTGACCGTGGTCAGACGCATTATCCTTTGCGCCACTGGCCCACCACAAGAAATCCTACTTTTCAGTAGCTTCTATTGGTCAGTTGTTTATGCTGTTTATCTGCTACCTATGCCTTTTATAAAGGTACTGATCATACCATTTTATGCTTGCAGTTAAAGTGATATGAGGAATTTTGTGTCCTTATGCACCTTGGAAGTTTTGAGCTCTTCAGTAAACTAAATACTCTATCACAGATCTGCTGTGTTTGGGAAGCTGATAACTTGAAATAATACTGCTATTCCTTGTTGCTCACTTGAGACCTTACAGTTCCTTGGAAACCATATTGTAGTTCTTCCAAGTGAAAATGGACCTTGCTGCCTCTGGCTACTATAGGGTCGTGGGAAGTAGAGAAGGGTTCATTTTCAACCCTGTTCTGCAAACAGTCAAAGGTAGCAGTGGAATCTTTCTCCTTTTCTGAGTTGTCAGTTGTGTTAGATTTCAAATTGATGAGCTTGTTCCCATCTGGCTTTCAGAAGCAGTATAAAGCAGAATTTTAAGTAAGAGAAACAGGATCTCATACTGTTAAATGATATGGTATAGAGGAAAGCACTATTCTAAAGGCGTATTCACTGTCTTTCATTTCTCATGATTAATAATAACCCCACACATAAGTATCAGGAACATATAAATGTAAAATAACGAATTATAATGGAAGCCAAAGCATTTTCTGTGGATTCTCCTAACATTGAAAGCTTGTCCTTGTCAGCTGTTAATAATGTAACAGCTGTGAAGCATGACAGCTGCCAAGGATAGTATATTTTAGGAGAAACTCTCTTCCTGGTTAATAACCAGAATTTCTATAATTCTTGAGGATGTGATTTTTTTACACATTAGAGGATGGATTTCCCAAGTGTAGATGACATTCCCTGACCCAGACTTGAGTTTTTAATTTGGCATTCTGGTTCTTAGCTAAGGGAATCTGTAATATTTTACTTTTCTAAGACTGAAATGAGATAAGTTCATAAATACAGTAAGACTTTATAAATGTGGACTATTGGACATGAGGAAAGAGAGGTTTATCTAAATCATAAGAAAAACCTGAACTATGAATTGCTTTTTGAAAGCAGTATACAGTCATGTGTTGCATAACATTTCGGTCACTGATGGACTGCATATATGATGGTGATCCCCTAAGATTATAATACTGTATTTTTACTGTACCTTTTCTATGTTTAGATATGTTAGATACACAAGTACCTACCTTATGTCAGAGTTGTCTACAGTATTCAGTACAGTAACACGCTGTACAGGTTTGTAGCCTAGCAGCAGTAGGCTACACCTAGGTTTATGTAAGTACACTGACATTTGTGTAACAAAGAAATTGCCTAACAACACATTTCTCAGATCTTTGTTCATTTATTTGTTTAAGAGACTGGATCTCACTGTATTGCCCAGACTGGTCTTGAACTCTTGGGCTCAAGCTGTCCTCCCACCTTGGCCTCCCAAAGTGCTGGGATTACAGGCATGAGCCACCACATCCAACCCCTCAAATCTTATCTGTGTCAGTAAGCAATGCATGACTGTAATTAATTTCAGATATATTGCAAAACAGACCGTTAGCAATGCCTTTTGAAGGAAAACTATTATTGGACTTCCTTTAGTGAATAGGTATGGAATACTTAAGATTAGCAGTATTTATTGGCATATTGACAATATTTTTTGAATGTTAAAATATGTTTTATTCTTCTTTTGTTCTTACCATTAGAGAATTGCTAGTAACTGGTTCTTGTGTTTAGGCATTTCTTTATTTTGTGGTCACTAATACAGGTTTTCCTGACACTCTGATTCCTACCCTTTCTCTTGTTTGTTTTTCCATTTTCCTCTGCAAAGAGGTACATTTTCTTTTCTGATGCTCTTTACTTTTTACTCCTTTTGTTTTCAGTGGTAAGACCAAAGACGATTCCCTATCATGCTCACCGTTGCTAGTTAGAAATGTTTATGTGTTTTGAAACGAGAAACATGGGAAAGCACTCAAATAATGAATACTCCCTAGGTGTTCAGGAGGTGGCAAGCATTGGGGTATGCAAAAATGAATACAACTAACAAAGGCTCTCTGTTTTCTATTTCTACAAACTCAGAAACACTTGTGTAGTTGATGCAAAGGGTAAAAGGTCTTCTGAAATATTTGGCTGTCTAGAATTTAATTTTAAGTCGCTGAACCGATATTTAATTAAGGAGCATGTGAATACTTGGGGGTATTCTTAAATGAGATAGTCTTAAGGCACCAGCATGTCTGAATGCACCGATTGGGAAATCCTGGATCAGCATATACATTTAATATATTTAACCACATAGATTCAACTCTTAGTGTCTGTGCCTTCTGTCCTCCCTTTGTAAGGCCCAGAAGAAGTAAGATAGTTAAGAGAGGAAATTCCCAGGGTAGTGGTTGTCAGTTCTAGCTGCACTACATAACAGTCACCTGTGAATCATCCTTGGTCATGAAAAGATGTACAGTTTATTCTGTAGTGTAACAATTTGAGAATCACTTCCCTAGAGATTTGGCAGCAAGTACAGAACTGTAATATGTAACTGTATTAGGGAGAAAGGAGATGGCCCTGAGCAGAGATGGTTGTGAGAAGGAGTAAAGGGGGCAAGCGGATTTGGATACAGGGAAGAGGGCCATCTTAGAAGGATAGAAAAAATGTCGATATGAACTTGTGATTTTTAATACTGATATAGTTCGAAATAGATATAGATCTGTGCGTATATGTACATACACATATTACATACATGTTTCCTAGTTCTGTTCACCGAGAGTCCCTGGAAGCAGTGACACCCAGTAGAAATGGGCATGCCTAGCATGTAGATGTTGATTTTAAATACTGTTTTTTGGCTGGGCATGGTGGTTCACGCCTGTAATCCCAGCACTTTCAGAGGCTGAGGCGGGCGGATCACCTGAGGTCGAGAGTTCAAGACCAGCCTGACCAACATGGAGAAACCTCATCTCTACTAAAAATACAAAATTAGCCCGGTGTGGTGGCGCACACCTGTAATCCCAGCTACTCAGGAGGCTGAGGCAGGAGAATCGCTTGAACCCAGGAGACAAGTTGCAGTGAGCCAAAATTACACCATTGCACTCCAGCCTGGGCAACAAGAGCGAAACTCTGTCTCAAAAATAATAAAATATATAAAATAAAGTAAAATAATATAATAAAATACTGTATAAAATAAAATAAATCTGTTTTTCATTAAAGGGAACTAGGGCTCCTTAGGAAAATTATCCCAGGTCTAGGGCTGGGAAAATACAAAGATAAGCCTGGAACACACATTTTGTTATACGAGAAAATAAGAATATGATTGAAGAACATTGGAGCCATGCCAGAAGGATGCAGGAGCCAGCTTGAAAGGGGACTCCACTGATAAGAGCTGGGAAAGTTTGAGCATCAAAATAGATTATGAAAGTAATGGATTCCACCCCTTACAGTAACCCATGAGTCCATACTGATGTGGGTGAGTGGGTGGGTATGGATGAATGAATAGACAGCATTTCCTTACAGTAGATTTCCAAACCTGTAAATGTTGGCAGAATGATGGAATTACAATATCAATATTTGGCAACCACCATAATAATATAGATAATTGTTTCAGGCAAAAGTTAAATTAATGGTTATTAAACTTAAGGGGGGAAGTTTGATGATTAAATAGTGTTTCTGTAGTCCTACAACATACTTGTTAATTAATTAATTAATTTTTTGACATGAAGTCTTGTTCTGTTGCCCAGGCTGGAATGCAGTGGCACAATCTCGTCCCACTGCAACCTCTGCCTCCTGGGTTCAAGTGATTCCCCTACCTCAGCCTCCCAAGTAGCTGGGACTACAGGCACTTGCCACCACACCCGGGTAATTTTTGTATTTTTCGTAGAGACGGGGTTTCTCTATGTTGGCCAGGCTGGTGTTGAACTCCTGACCTCAAGTGATCTGCCTGCCTCAGCCTCCCAAAATGCTGGGATTGCAGGCATGAGCCACTGTGCCCGGCCTAACATACTTGTTAATTTAAAGGGGAAAAATAGTATTTGACTAGGGCAACCTGGGAGATGCCATCTTAATCAGGGAATCGAAGTTAGTATCAGCAGTAATGGAACAAATAGTATCTTTGACCTCCTGATATGAGAGGGATACAATACCACTTTTGTGGTAGTTGTACCAAAAATACATAACCTGAGTTTAATCATGGAAAAACATTAATGGAGGAATATTCTACAACATAGTCTCTAGTCTTTGAAAATATTAAGATCGTAATCACTGAAAGATACAAAAGACAAAGATAAGGAGATTAAATTACAGAAGATTAAAGAAACATGACAACCAAATGTGGTTTTTAATATGGAGTCAGATCCTAGACCAGGAAAAAATTTATTATTGTTATTGTTGTTGTTGTTGTTGTTATCATTATTATTATGTTTAAGACGGAGTCTTGCTCTTGTCGTCCAGGCTGGAGTGCAGTGGCCCAGTGTCTGCTCACTGCAACCTCTGCCTCCTGGGATCAAGCAATTATCCTGCCTCAGCCTCCCGGGTAGCTGGGATTATAGGCGCCCGTCACCACACCCAGCTAATTTTTGTATTTTTAGTAGAGACTGGGTTTTACCATGTTGGCCAGGCTGGTCTCGAATTCCTGACCTCAGGTGATCCAACCGTCTTGGCCTTCCAAAGTGCTGGGATTACAGGCGTGAGCCACTGCGCCCGGCCAAAAAATGTATTCTTATAATAAAAGTTGTTATCTTACTGATGTCCTTATAACAGTAACTGTATTTTTTGCTGTAAAGCACATTAGTGGGACAATTGTTGAAATATGAATAAAGTTTATATGTATAAAGAAATTAAGTAATAAGATTATATTAATGTTAATTTCCAGAGTTTAATAATTGTACTGTGGTTATATGTGAATATCATTTTTTTTTGAAAATATATATTAAAGTATATAGGGATAAAGGGGCATTTTATATCTTCAGATTCTCTTGAAATTTTTCAAAAATAGTGCTGCTGATACTTTCTAGATGTGTGTGTTTCTATTCATACATTTATATGTATACACATATAGAGAGATAAAGCAAATGTAAAACATTAACCTTTGGAGAATCTGGATGAAGATATATGAGAATTCTTTATACTGTTTTTGTAACTTTTTTTAAAGTCTGAAACTATTTCAAAACAAAAAGGGTTTTTTGGTTTTTGTTTGTGTGTTTGTTTGTTTGTTTCTTTTAAAGGTCAAGACTGGGGAAAGGAAAGTTAGGAACGGTGATTATTTGGGCATAAAGAGAACAGAGGCTGGGAGCAGAGGCTCATGCCCGTAATCCCAGCACTTTGGGAGGCCAAGGTGGGCGGATCATTTGAGGTCAGGAGTTTGAGACCAGACTGCTCAACATGATGAAACCCTGTCTCTTCTAAAAATATAAGAAGTGGCTGAGCATGGTGGTGGATTCATGTAATCCCAGCTACTGAGGCTGAGGGAGGAGGGAGGCTGAGGCAAGAGAATCACTTGAACCTGGGAGGCAGAGGTTGCAGTTAGCTGAGATCACGCCACTGCACTCCAGCCTGGGCAATAGAGTGAGACTGTCTTACACACACATACACATACACACACACACAAATGCAAAACAAGATACGAGTAAGACAGGATAGAAGAGAAGTCAATGAGGTACACTTACTGAAGAGGGGAGCTGTATAAAAAGTTCCGGTGCACTTTTGAGTATTACTCAGCTGCCAGCTGGTGTGTAACCTCATATTATTATCTGCCTTACGATTCTGTATATCTGTTTTCTGTCTGTCATCCTTACTAGATTCTAAGCCTTTTGAGGGTAAGGGACATGTGCAATACCCTGCACAGTGTAGGCACTTTAATAGTTACTGTTGATAATACTGATTTATTTAATTGAAAGGTATTATTGCTGCCTGTTTAAAAAAAATGCTTAAACATATGCTTTAGATTTTACCTTTTGTCATAGTAATGAAGGAGAAAAAGATGAATTTTTTTTAATTACACAAAAGGATGACTTATTTTTAATATTCGATGTGGAGTACCATAATGGGACCTAGTATAGGTTATTTTTAACATATGACTATTATTTTTCAAATGCAGGAAATTATACACAAAAGAAAAACAGTATAACTTTGACTTTTTCTCAATTGTTATTTTCTCTTTTATAATCCTCCAATATGAAACCTCTGATATTCTTTAGGTTTTTTCTAATGTCATTTCGAATTATTAAGTCAAAGAATGAATGATTGCTTAAGTACAGGTCACTCTGGCATAGATTGGAGGGGTGGTAGTGGTCTACTTTTAAACAAATAGTTCCATGCCTAATAGTAAAGTGAGAAATCTGTGGATGTTTGATTTAACAAAATAGTTTACATTAGTAATAATTTTATATACAAATAGATGCTACTAATTACAAGTGAGCCTTTTCTAGTTATGTAGCAGGGCTTTCACTTTGTATAATAATTAGTTGAAAAGCTAATAGTGTTCTGAAATTCAGTATTTTTGCTAAATCTCTTTTCTACTCAGCAGTGGGGTGTTACATTACATTGAAAAATGACAATCCGATTTCTTCAAATGGTTGTTATCCTACTTCCAGTTTTCTGAGTTTCTGAAGTGAAGCTTTACTGGTCATTGTTCATGTTCACATAGTAGTACAGAGTATCATACCATGCAACCCCCAGGTACAGAGCTGGTGATGGATGGATGAATGTATGGGGGGACTCATTTTGACTGTTACCTTAATCTGGATAGAACTGTTCCTCTCTGTCATTGGAAAATACTTTCCTACACACTGAATGCACTACATTTTCCAATAACAGATTTTGTTTCAGGTGAATATTTTTTGTTTGTTTACATTGAAATTATCTCCTTATGCCATTCTACCTTTTCAACAGCTGGCAACATTTTTTTTCTGAGTATTTATCAAGAGATACTTGCTTGTACTTATATTTTCAGAGTTAAATAGATAGAGGTTATCTTACATAGGTTGCTGTTCAGATGATTTTTTTTAACATTTTACTTTTATAGGATAAATTCAGGTCTGATAATAATTTATTGAATAAAGCCGGAAATGTAGATAACTGGGTTGTTTATTCTTCTAAAATTATTATTTTTAATAGAATCGTAAGAATGATGAAGCCTCGTATGAAAAGATGTTGAAACTGAGACGAGAATTTAGTAGAGCCATAACAATTTTGGAAATGATTAAGAGAAGAGAGAAAACAAAACGAGAATTATTGCACTTAACCTTAGAAGTTGTGGAGAAAAGGTAACATTGCGCCTGTTAAAACAGTAAAATGACAACTTTACCAAATGATGGGCAAAATGAACCAAAAGATTTTTAGGGGGGATCAGGTTAAACTTTATGACAGTTGATATTGATTCTGTAAGAATTTATAGTTTTTAAAGATTTGTGGTTACTAGTTTTTCTTTTTATAGATTAAGTTATCAATTTGGATTACAGATTTTGGTAGAGTTTTGTGTATACTGTAGATCCTATACTTAATTTTGTTTTGGCAGAATCATTGGATTTTATTTAGAAAAGAACTCTAGTGATCATCTTGTTTACTTCTCCGTATTAAAGTTTCTATTAAGTAAAATCTGAGGGAAATGAGTATTGATTTTATTTTCTGAGTAGGTAGACATTTTTTGTTTCAACTCCTTTTAGAAAATGTGTTCTCTAATATAGTATATTTTCCTACAAAATGAAATAGACTGAAAACAGAATTTTGTGTGATTCCTGAAGTAAGCATTCTAAACATTTCCTAGTGCTTGATTATATAATATATGTAAGAAATTTGTTTGCTGTGTACCTTAGGCATTTTTTCAGTTTTTTGGTTTGTTTTGTTTTTACAAAATCCCTGTTTCTTTATTCCTGTAAATTTTATCTTTTAAAAGTAATTTGATTGTTAGCTCTTTTTGACTAGGTGACTTCCAATTAATTGAGGTATCACTTCTTTATTGTTAAACTAGGCAATGTTTTCTTATATGTTGTTACTTTTTCAAGATACCATTTGGGAGACTATGGTGGTGAAATCCTTAATGAAGTGAAAATCAATAGATCAGAAAAAGAGTTGTATGCCACTCCAGCAACTCTTCATAATGGAAATCATCACAAAGTTCAAGAATGTAAAACTAAGGTGAATATTGTCTGGGAAGAAGCATGTATGGTAATGTTGATCAGATAATTATTGATTTCTGCTGTTGTCTTATATGGTTTGAGTAAGGAAAAAGTAATTAACATGACTTTAGTTCTTACCATGAGCCAAGCACTTTGCTAGGAGTATTTATATACGTACTGACCAATTAATCCTCATAACAACCCTTAGAGGTAGTTGTTGCGTCTGTGTGATTTCTAGATAATAGCTAGTAGGTGGCAGATTCAAGGTTTCAATTCAGGTCTAATAGTCCGTCACTTTCAATATGCTATCTGCCTCCCTAGAGAATAAAGGTAATTAGAGTCTAGTTATTATCACTAGCCTTAGCAAACCTTGCATTGTAATGAAAGGAATCAAAACCTCAAATTAAAGCTTTCTTCATTGAGACTATTGAAAATTCTTCTTATTGTCATCATCATTTCCAGAGCCAGCATTTATCAATTGTTATCTACCTTGAGTGACTTTGAGAAAGTCCTGTAATTTCTGGGTCACAGTTTCTTCCTAATAAAAGAGCCAGACTCAGTAGTTATTTTAGTCACTTGGACTAGATAACTATATTTATTCGGTCCTCACTTGGTACATTAATTAAAGTATTTAATTGGGAAATATGAAAACTAATAAAGCTTTTAATTTTAAGGAGCATAGATTTAAGTAAGAAACAGGTATTGACTGAAGCTTCTAGACAATAGAGCCTTACTCTGTAGCAAAATTTTTTAAATGACCTAGGGTGTTTGTGGAAAATTCATCTTTTAAAAATGTACACAGTTCTCATTTTTCATGGATTCATTCTTAAAGGTCAAGAAAGAGTGTGGAGCAGGAAGACTCCTTCATTCAGCTCATGTCAATTCAAACACTAAAGTTCTTTCTTATTAATCACAGGCATCTAGCCCACCATCCTGATTCTCTCTAAATCTCACTTGCCTCTATAGCCAAAAAAGTTATCAATGCAAATGTCATTTTGTAAGTTACTTTTAAAAATCCATTTTGTGTTAATCAGTGCTTTTCCTAGGTATGTGATTGTTAAGCATTGCAGTATGAAAATCTTAACCCATAATTACTGACAGAATCAGCCTTTATTAGATATTGATTCTCATTTTAGACCTCCTCTATGAATAAATACTCAGCCTTCCTAAATACTAACTTTAGGAATTTGGTTGCATCCATTGTTGTCCTACTCCATTACACATGGTTAACTATATTTACTTTGTCACGTATCCCACTTTAAAATGTGGGAAGTTTCTGAAAGTTGGGGCTTTGTTTTTGATGTAATAGTTATGCCCATTATATGAAAAATTTTATATCTCACTAAATATAATTTGCCTTTCAAACAATATTTTTATTGTGTGTACTGTTTTTGACCCTAAAGTAGTTAACATCTGGACTAGATGTGGAAAAGTATAAGTTTTGTAGTTTGTACCTTGGTGCTTGGAACAGTCTTTTCCAACTTTTAAAGTGGCAGATCCCTTTTTATTAAAAGGAATGCCAGTATGTTAAAACAGTAACAGAGCTGCTCTGTTGAGGGGAGGTAGGGGCACTACCCCTTCAGTGAGTGTCTTTGCCAGATGGCCTCTCAGGAACCTCCACAGAAGCCTGCGGGACTTCAGAACAGTTACTGTTCGGTTGCTGCAGTAATTATACATTCTAAAAAGTGAGGGTTTTTTTTTTTCCTAGTTAAGCTTATTTTTCTCAAAAGATTTACATCCATAGAACAGACATTTTAAAAAATTGGATCTAAGTGTAGAAATGACAATAAACTCATGATCCAGTTGAAGATACTTAAAAATAAAAATAGTGATTAATTTTTATCAGTACAGCAGATTTAAATAAAAATTGAATTTAAATACCTTTTAAATACTGGATTACATAATAGAGCAATCCAAAAAATTCCTCACATAGTTTAAAGTAGTAATAATAATGTAAAAAGCAAATTTAAATACCATAATTATTTTTCATCATAAGTTGCAGAAAGTAAAACATGTTTCAATTTATGAACACAGAATAATTTTTGCATATTAAAAATAATAAAATCACCTCCTGGGTAAAAATGTATGTTTTTCAAAGAGCAGTATAGTTTTTCATGATTTCTAAAATGATTTTTATTTCTTCCTTTTGGGGGAAAAATCGTCATGTAAACAGCACCCTCATCATTTGTCTTTGAAAGAAGAGGCTTCTGATGTGGTTCGTCAAAAGAAGAAGTACCCAAAGAAGCCTAAAGCAGAGGCTTTGATAACATCTCAGCAACCCACTCCAGAGACATTGCCTGTGATCAATAAGAGTGACATTAAGCAATATGACTTTCACAGCTCAGATGAAGATGAATTTCCACAGGTGCTTGTTTTAAAACTATTTTAAAGATATTTCCTGCTAGTATTTTATATTGTTATATTTTTAAAGCAATTGCTATCTTAGAGTTTTTATTCTTGCTTTGTTCCCCTAATGTATGTAGCATAAACATTTCCACATTATTTATGTAGCCACTGAAATGGTATTTACTCTGTATTATCTTTCATCAGTTGTGTAGAATTTACTCTCTTGTGGAGCACATGGTTTTCAGTTTTTCCATTTATAAAAATGGACTTAGATCTTTTCCCTCTGTATTTAAAATAGATTCTTAGTAATTGAATTACTAGTTACTAACCAAAAGTTATCAATATTTTAAGACAGTTAATATATAATTGTAAATATTGAAAATATCAACAATACTTTCCTTTTTACCACACTCCACCAGCATTGTGTTTTATAACTTTTAATGTAAATTTTGCTAATTTGTTAGGTAATGGCTGTTTGATTCTAAAAAAGACTTAAAGGGACTGATTCAAATTTTCACTCTTTGATAAATATTGCAACAGCTTTATAGAAAAATGTGCGCAATTTAAAAATATTTATTTTTATAAGTGCTGTTTTTAAAATAAGACTTTTACTTTATATATTAAAAGATCCGGCCGGGCGCGGTGGCTCACGCCTGTAATCCTAGCACTTTGGTAGGCCAAGGCGGGCAGATCACAAGGTCAGGAGATCGAGACCATCCTGGCTAACACAGTGAAACCCCGTCTCTACTAAAAATACAAAAAATTAGCCAGGCATGGTGGCGGGTGCCTGTAGTCCCAGCTACTCAGGAGGCTGAGGTAGGAGAATGGCGTGCACCCGGGAGGCAGAGCTTGCAGTGAGCTGAGATCGTGCTACTGCACTCCAGTCTGGGCGACAGAGCAAGACTCTGTCTCAAAAAAACAAACAAACAAAAAGAAAGATCCATTTTTTCAAAAAAATATTGTGTATCACCTGCTCTAGCAATACCCTCGTTTTAAAAATAGCATAGGAAACTTAACAGAAAATACTGTAACAAAGACCTTGAACCTACTGCCAGCTTTATCATATTTTAACTTTTGACTTGTCTGCTTTAAGGAAACTTTTTTTAAAAAACCAACATTATAGATATGTTTGAAAGCAGGACTGTTTATAAAACTCTTCATTGCTATAACCATTTAAAATCTGGAGTTTGCATAAAATGTGTCCCTTTTGGCTGGATTATACTAGTTTTACTCTTTTTTTTCACTGATTAGTTTTTCTACCCAGATAATATTCTGATAGTCATGAATAGTATCAAATGTGCAAAGATATGCTTAATTTTATTCCTTGAGGAGTGCTTAATGAACCCATATATTACTTTTGTCAGAGGATCATCTAGTTTGACTCAGGCAGAGCTTTGAACAGCCATGGGACATTCATCAGATGACCAGTTTGAAGGAATGAGGGATATAGTGCCTTACAAAAGAGTAATTTTCAAGATAGAAAGTATAGGGAAGGGTTCTAGGCACAACATATTAGAGGGAACTCCTAGCAGTTTAGCATTGCTGGAGCACATAACATAGAAGAGGAAGAGGGGATGAAAGGCTTGATGCCTGCAGTAATACCCAGATGTCAGATAGCCTCTATCTACATTATACATAATGGGAAATTATTTAAAATGTTAAGTAAGAAAATGACATAGTTAGATAACTATATGTAAAATAGGCTTTTATTGGTGGTACTAATGAGAGCCTAGAAAGTTTTGCTATATATTCCCAGCCCTTTAAGAATGATGCTGCAGACTGGGCATTGTCGCTCATGCCTGTAATCCCAGCACTTTGGGAAGCCGAAGCAGGTGGATTGCTTGAGCCCAGGACTTGGAGACCAGCCTGGGCAACATGGTGAAACCCCATCTTTACCAAAAAAACAGAAACAAAAGTACAAAAATTAGCCAGGCGTGGTGACACATGACCGTAGTCCCAGCTACTCTCGGAGGCTGAGACGGGAGATGGATCGCTTGAGCCAGGGAGATGAAGGTTGCAGTGAGCCAAGGTTGCACCATTGTACTCCAGCCTTGGCAACAGAGCAAGACCCTGTTTCAAAAAAAAAAAAAGAATGATACTGTAGGGTGCTATGACCTATAGAAACTTTTATTGGTGGAATTAGTACATGCAGCCTGAAAGTAGAGCTCAGTCAGCATAACTAGTCATGTTTCTCGTGCATTAAGGGATCTTCATTTCTGCTGCAAATTCTTGCATTGATTTATATAGTAAGTTCCCATACTCAAATGAAAATTGCAATTTGAAACTTTTAGGTTGTTCTGATTGTTTATATTAGGTCTTAGACAATCCTCATTTTATGGTATCCCCATATTACTAAAGAGTAAGTATTTACGTTTACTATATTTGGGCATCATTCAGTGAGGCAGCTATTCAGACTGTACCTCTTATAAAATGAGGATTTTGTTGCTGACAAGATCATTAAAGTAATCATACTTTTTCTTTGTCTGATAAACCAAGAACAAGGAATAGGGAGCCTTAAGAGAACAAACATTTTAACCAGACTTATGTCACTGAATTGCAGCTGAACAGAACTAAAACCCTGCCTCTTCTTGATCGTGCTTCCGATTTTCCTAACATTAGCTTTGTCTTCCTATGCCTCAGACTTCTTTTGTCCCCTGGAATCTACCCCTAAGGAATGGTAGTTAGGAGGAAGGGGTGATAGATTTTATGTACAGAATTTCTGAGACTTTGTGACACTTCCTGTGTATATCTTAGCATAGGTACATTATTTGCAAAGGAACCAAAGTGTAAAATTCACATTTGGGATTTCCTTTCAAATTTCAGGTTTGGGGCTTGGTTCCCTATGAAGAAGAATCAGCCCCAGCTCACTGTTTCTGTGTCTCCCCCATAGGGTTGGTGGAGGTATATTGGAACCTCAAACAAATACCTTTCTCCCCTGGATGACCCTGCTCAGTGGTAGTTACCACAGTTTGGAAATAGTATGGAGAAAACATTTTTCCTCTCAAAATAGGAAGAGAGGGATTTGTGAGGTTCAGAAATTTGCAAGTAAATATGGTTGAGCCAGCGTTTGTCAGAAAAAGAGATGTACTACAAAGTGAGAGTGCGAGACAACTGAAACTTAAGTACCAAAACTTTTTTAAAAATTTTAATCATTATGGGTGGAAATTTATCTAAAACATATTATTTCCCTGTTGTCGGTATATTTGTGTATTATTTAATCTGTTTTTATGACATTTATAAAGTGTGCTCTGATAGGTCAGTGCTACTGCCCTAGAAGCCCACTCAGTTACCTAGGGATATTTGGCCTGATATGACATGGCCTGGGCAGAGTGCTTTCTAATATGTAACAGCTTTCTGGAAGTCTTTATTCTTTTCCTATAGCGTTGTGGGCTTATCTCTTCTCTATAACCAATCTGCTTACTTTAGCAAGTCTTCTTTTCTCTTCTTATTTTCTACTTCTGATCTGCTAAGTTTAAAAAGTGATTTTTAAAAAGTGAGTGGGGAGATACAAGATTTTCCTTTGAATAAAACCTGACCTTTATGGCCTTTGAGGTTTTTTTGTTGTGGTGATTTTTTGGCTATTTATAAGCTGTTTTTATGTCCTAGTTTTTGGCTTTATTACAGAGAGATAAAGTTATTGGGTAAAAACACTTACCTATAGGTGAAGTATAACTGTCATTAAATATTTATAGCCACATACATTATTTATAAAATATAATGGGATGTATAAAAACTATATTAATTCTAAGTCTTAGCACTTCATGTTTAGAAGCAATTAAGCATTGCCAATGCCATGTATACTTAACCTGAAAGAACTAATCCATTAAAAAGAAGGATTTTTAACCATAGAAAATTTTTGCTAGTCATTTAATGTTTTGGGGGAATTCAGTACCTACGATATGTAATATAGAAGCGATTTACTGTTTGTGATCAGATTTAAATTTTAGAGCATTACAAACATTGATCTATTGACTTTTGATAACTCCTAAATGGAATTCCTCTTTTGTCTAGGTATTGTCTCCAGTATCAGAACCGGAAGAAGAAAATGATCCTGATGGTCCCTGTGCTTTCAGAAGGCGGGCAGGATGCCAGTATTATGCTGTAAGAACTTTTGTGTGTGTGTGTGGTGTTTTTGTGAACTGGAATTAACAGGTAACCCGTGTCAAGATGACTTAGTCTTGATCTAAAAATGGGAAATGCATCATTTTTTTTTGTGTAATATCCTTTATGTGAATACTGATAAAAGATGCTAAAAGGTACTGAGTCCTTTCAAAGGGCATCGGAATCTTCTTCTTGGAAATTGATAATTCCTCACATTTTAGAAATTTAGTTTCATTTTGGGCACTAATTATAGCTTCAGCAGTTGTAAAAATTATTCAGTGTGTCATTACTAGAATTAGGTAAACCCAGAATTTGTAAGTTGGTTCTAGAACCTTTGATGGCTACTAGGTGTTTATTGAAATTTATTGTTATGCAAGCCCATCTTGTGCATACATACCAGTAGGTATCAAACAAAATAATAATTTTTAAACTTCCATAATGGCAGTGTTTTGTCTGATAATTGTATTCATAACTTTTTGACACACCTAGAAGTTGCTTTATGCTGTGAAGTCGCATTATATCACTCTCCAAGGTTCTTGGATGAGGTATAATGTAGCATTGTGAGGATGGCTTTGACTTTCTTATATGGCTTGTGGAGATCATTTATCTTGCTATGTAATGGTAAACATACACTGACAACTATTTTAGGGTGTGTAAATTTAGGAGAGGTGGAGATTTGTTTACTAATTATGCTGATGAGAGAAGGGAAAATTCTTAATGAAAGGGGACAGACATAGCATGATAAAATGATGAAGGGAATGGGAAGGCAGGGAACAGGCTGTTTCTTTCTTTCTTTTTATTTATTTATTTATTTTAGAGACAGGGTATTGCTCTGTCACCAAGGCTGAAGTGCAGTGATGCAATCATACAGTTCACCGTAACTTCAAACTCCTGGGCTTGAGTAGTCCTCCCACCTCAGCTTCCTGGGATTACAGGCACATACCACCACATGCTGCTAATTTTTGTAATTTTTGTAGAGATAGGGTCTTGCTACATTGCCCAGGCTGGTCTTGAACTCCTGGTCTCTAGTGATCCTCCTGTCTTGGCCTCGGAAAGTGCTAGAATTACAGGCATGAGCCACTGCATCCCGCTTGGATATGTGTTTCTTAAAAGTAAAGAGGAAGCTTCAGTTTGACCCTTTAAGAGTTTGAAATGCAATTTTTAGTCCAAAAAATTTTGTTTCTGGTTTCTCAGTAGGAAGCCTACAAATTACAATGTAATTTCACCATCTCTACTTTGTACACATATGTTAAAAGCTGCATTTTTTAAAAAAAGATACATTCCTTTTTAAGTATAATGGACCCTAAGTGAATTTATCTTTAGAAACTAAATTCAGTTTGGATAATCTTGGTGAGTGAACTTTTGATTCAGTTTTGTAAAATTTAACCTGATTAATAGTCAGTGAAGCCCCATTTTTACAGTTTTATGTCTAGATTTTAATTGTTCTGCTAATGTTGCAGTTACTTCATGTTTATCATGATCTAACCTGTCTTCATTTCAAATTTACTCCATGAGTTTTTTGAGTTTTTTTTTTTTCTTTCTTTGCAGCCTCGTTTGGACCAAGCTAACCATTCATGTGAAAATTCAGAACTGGCAGATTTGGATAAGTTGAGGTATAGGCATTGCCTTACAACACTTACAGTCCCAAGAAGATGTATAGGATTTGCAAGGAGGCGAATTGGCAGAGGTGGAAGGTGAAGTATTTGTTTTCACTTTTGGTATTTGTTTTTTGGTTTTTGGTTTTTGTTTGCTATCTGGAACAGAAGACAAAAAAAATGTTCAGCTGTCTTAGTTAATGTTTGGTTTTATTTTGCTTTTCAGGGTCATAATGGACCGAATATCCACAGAACATGACCCAGTCCTAAAACAGATAGACCCTGAAATGCTGAATAGTTTTTCAAGCTCTTCCCAAACTATAGACTTTTCTTCTAATTTCTCTCGGACCAATGCTTCCAGTAAACATTGTGAAAATAGACTGTCCCTTTCTGAAATATTAAGCAATATCAGATCATGTCGACTACAGTGTTTCCAGCCAAGGCTACTAAATTTACAGGACAGTGATAGTGAAGAATGTACCTCAAGAAAACCAGGGCAGACTGTGAACAATAAAAGAGTTTCTGCAGCATCTGTAGCTTTATTGAACACCAGCAAGAATGGCATATCAGGTAAGCTGTTGCTGTGTTAAAAGTATATCCTGCTATTCTTTTTTACTTAATTTTATTGGGAAAGGAATTTTATCTTAACCTACTGCATTTTTTTCCCCAACCTAAGAAACAAAATTGTACTGTTCTGCCTCACATTTTAACCAAATTGTCCTAACTAGTACTGTAAAACCACTGACATCTATTTCGGGTGTATTCCTGGTGTGGTAAATGTAGGCAGAATGCATACAGACTTCCCTACAAAGCACACTGCTTATAAGCTGCCACCAGATAATCACAGCGCAGTACTATCTACTGCTTATGTTAAAGGTAATTTTCATTTTGGTGCGTAATCTTTGATTAAATGTAACCATTACTCCTTGAGAGTACCTTTGAAAACTCTTTCTGGAAAATGATTTTTAGAGACTCCCTGTGAATAATTTTTTTTTTTTTAGATGGAGTCTCGCTGTATCGCCCAGTCTGGAGTGCAGTGGCGTGATCTCAGCTCACTGCAACCTCTGCCTCCTGGGTTCAAGCGATTCTCCTGTCTCAGCCTCCCAAATAGCTGGGACTACAGGAGCACACCACCATGCCCAGCTAATTTTTGTATTTTTAGTAGAGACAGGGTTTCGCCGTGTTGGCCGGGCTGGTCTCGAAATCCTGACCTCAGGTGATCCACCTGCCTCAGCCTCCCAAAGTGCTAGGATTATAGGCATGAGCCATTGTGCCAAGCCCCTATGAATAATAATTTTTGTCCGATAGCTTACCTCTAGTTAGATCATCATTTTCATTTTTAAGAGATGTATTCAAATTAATGTAATATTTTTATGACATGTACATTGTAAATAATGTATAATATCTGGAGAATCTAAGGTACAATTTTGATTTGTTTTCTTCTGTGGTCTGTTTATCACATGTATGCAAGTATGTATAATTTATAAATATCTTTATAATGTATACATTGTATATATGCATTGTATCCCAAGACTAACATAGAGACTTACACTGTTGATACCTTTTTTTTTTTTGTATTTCTAAATTACTTCCTGGATGATACATTCTAGGATGTGAAATTATCATATTTAAACTTCCTTACAGTGATCATAAATCACTTTAGCTTGATTGGTCTCAATAATGTTCAGTCTCTTTTAGCTACTGAACTGCCTCTTTTCCAACTTGACTTGTACAGTGATTTGTTTAAAGGTTATAATGAAATATTGGATTTGTTTGAATGATTAGAAATTGGCATATCATTTATCCAAATTAGTTGGTTAATTTTTTCCTAAACGAACTTAAGTAAGGAAAATGGCCTCCCATTATATAAAGTTCATGAGTCTGTGAAGTTGAAAGAGTGCTTGAAGCTGAAATGGATAAATGTGTAATACAATTTGAGGCTGCAGGATTATTAGAAATCTAAAGATAGTAGAAAGTTGACAAGTATTAAATCAGATCTTTTTTCAGCCAGCTCTAAGACAAAGTTCCAGTTTATTTAGCTAAATGGAATTCCTGTACTAAACATTCTCAAAATAATTTTTCTTAAAAAGAGAGTTTAAAACATACCATATAGAGGCATTTATAATTACATTTGACCGTAGGCTGATTGTTTTCTCTGCTGATGTATACCACATTAAAAAGTGATTTTAATGTCTTCCTTCTCAGCGTGAACATTGTCAGATATTTTCAGCTTCGTACTATACATTCCAGATTAACTCTAGATTTAACTTGACTTTTTTCCAGAAAGTATATATGTGTTGTATATATTGTTTTTTTTTGGTTGTTTTTTTTTTTTTTTTTGAGACACAGTCTCGCTCTGCCACCCAGGCTGGAGTGCAGTGGCCAGATCTCAGCTCACTGCAAACTCCGCCTCCCAGGTTCAGGCCATTCTCCTGACTCAGCCTCCCGAGTAGCTGGGACTACAGGCGCCCGCCACCTCGCCCGGCTAGTTTTTTTTTGTATTTTTTAGTAGAGATGGGGTTTCACTGTTTTAGCCAGGATGGTCTCGATCTCCTGACCTCGTGATCCGCCCATCTCGGCCTCCCAAAGTGCTGAGATTACAGGCTTGAGCCACCGCACCCAGCCTGTATATATTGTTATATCATCAATACGACATATGTATTGGTCCAAAATATAAGTTAATACGACTTAAATAGTTCCATTATAATCACCTCTATAATCCTATGACACTACCATACAACATAAAATAAGCATTTAAACTGTTACGTTAGGCGTGCATGTACTTCTCAGGGAATTTAAGTCACAAGTAGGCTATGTTAACATCATAGACAACAAGATTTTTTTGTATTTTTATCTTTACCTTACCATTAGAAAAAAAATAATCTTTTTGGTCTGTGTGATTTTTCCTCTCTGAAATTTTTTAATACCCTCAACACAGTACCATTTCTTTCCTTAAAAAATTTTAAGACTTAAGCAACAACTAAGGTACATTAGAATTCAGTGTTTTGAAATCATATCTGTCTTATTTAGTAATTTATTCCTAGAGTAAAAGATTTTGTTTGAACTCATTCTTCTTGACTGTGACTCCTCTAGTCACTGGGACCACAAGGTTTTTTGTTTTCAACAGATGTATTTTGTTTTAAAATAATAGGCATGGCAATACAAATACATAATGAAAAAAGTTTTTTAACAGCATTTAAAAAAATAATTGAAAACTTATAATTTAATGATTTGTATCAGTTATATTCATTATATAGATTTCTTAGTTCTGGTTAGATAATAATTTTAAGTGAATTCAGTTACAATTCCATGAATACGGATAGGAATTTCCTCATCTACCTAAATAGAAGGATGAGGGAGTTTTAGAAAACTATATTTTTACTTTTGATGGATGTATCCTCATGTATTTAAGGATACAGCAAAAGAATGGGATCCTCATGTGTTTGGTTTTTTTAATCTATGTGTCTTGAACACTTTTTCTTTCTGCTTGTTCTTAGTGGGCTTGGTCGTGAGAGCACAGTTGTTTTTAAGAGTAACAAGACAAAAAATAAGGGAACAAGACTAACACTGGATTGTACTTTTCCCTGGCAGAGAGTAACACTGAACTAAACAGATTATTAGTACTAAATTGTCCATTTCACAGCTGGGAAATCCCAGCAAATGAGTTTAATCAGAAATAGAAACATAATGCACTTTATTTATATCACAAGTTCCTTAGTTCTTAAACAAAAATTAAAAAGAGGGCTGCATCTTATGTGGAATTAAGGGCTAGTGGCAAATAATTTTCTCTTAAATGTTGTTAATAGCCCTGATTAATGTTTTCCAAGTCATAGCCCATGTGTCCAAAATATATTCTAGGCCAGGCACAGTGAATCATGCCTGTAATCCCAGCACTTTGGGAGGCTGAGGCAGGTGGATCACTTGAGGCCAGGAGTTCAAGACCAGGCTGGGCAACGTGGCAAAACCCAGTTTCTACTAAAAATACAAAAGTTAGGTGAGTGTGGTGGCACGTGCCTCTAGTCCCAGCTGAGGGGGGAGGATCTCTTGAACCCAGGAAGTAGAGGCTGCAGTGAGCCAAGATCCTGCCATTGCACTCCAGCCTGGGTGACAAAGTAAGACCCTGACTCAAAAAAATAAATAAATAAATAAATATATTTGCATATATATATATGCAAAAATTGCATATATATTTGCATATATATATGCAAAAATTGCATATATATGTGTGTGTGTTATCTTTTATATACTTAAAGGAAAATTGAAAACTGTATCCTAGGTATTAGAACCAAAACTAAAGACTTCATTTGAAAGCAGAGATGTGTTTCGTTAACCTTTAAGTAAAATAAAGGTATATCCTCTTAATTGAAAAACACTTCTCAAAGAAAAAAAGCAGGATAAAGAATAGATTGATTGTGGTGAACATGACAATTGAATAACCAAGAGAAATTAATTTCGTACATCGTTTAGTGTCTCTTATATGGGAAACACTGGGTTAAATGTTTAAAAGTTGCAGTTTTACAAGACAATCCTTACCTTCAAGGAACTTAATTAATAGCACATGCAAATTGTAATATGTACATGAAGAATGTAATTTCTTCACATAAACAGGGGATAATCCTTTGAAACTACAGTATTATTCTTTGAGATGATGTTCTTAAATCCAGAACTCAAGAAAATACATTTTGTATCTAAAAGTGCTTTGTTTTTTCAGATTTCAAAGGACAGATTAATTTACATTTAGTTTTAGTTTTCACTAATGCATGGTTGCAAATTAACATGATACTTTTTTCTTATCTTACCTGTCATAATATACAGAATAGATACCAGCAGCCTTTTTGACAACTTTAAATATCTTAATATTACCAATTTCTAAAATCATTGTTTGTAAAGTTTTCCAAGAGAAATTCCTGATTTTTAATTTCTTCAGTTTCTCTTCCCATTCATTCTTAAATCGTCATAAATGTGTGCAAGTATGATAGTTTTAGGATTGGTATAATGTGATTTAGCATCTAGCTAAGGATTAGGGTTGCTTCCAGAGGTGAGAAATGGATTCAGACCTAAGGGATTAAAATATTTTAGTTAAACTATAAAAGGAAATAACGAAGTTTCAATTGTAAATATTTGGCTTGGGTTTCAGAAGTTTAAATGGATTTTTAGTCTTTTTTCATTATCCTCACATCTATTTGTTCTCCATTCCCCAACGCCCCTCACCTTTCCACTCCCCACCCACAAAGACTCAGTTTATTGGTTAGTTTGCCTTTCACTGTAAGAGTTACATTTGTAAGATGTATACAGTCCTGGAAAGGTAATGTCAACCCTCCTGGATATGTTTGTCAGCAGAGTAGCTCCAGTGGTTTATATGAACTTTCATTTGACTTCCCACTCTCACCCAGAAGATTTGATGTAAGATCCCTCTCTCTACCCTTTAATCCTGCCCCAGATCTGTCCTTTAAAACAAAAATTGCATATAGTCAGCATATCTTTGATAAAGCATATACCAAAACTCTTGTAATACTGGATATAGTGACTCACCTCTGTAATCTCAGCACTTTGTGAGGACAAAGTGGGAGGATGGCTTGAGGCCAGGAGTTTGAGACCAGCCTGGGCAACATAGCAAGACCCTGACTCTCTTTTTTTTTTTTTTTTTTTTTTTTTTTTTGAGACGAGTGTTGTTCTCTCGCCCACACTGGAGTGCAATGGCATGATTCTGGCTCACTGCAATCTTCGCCTCCCAGGCAAAGCAGTTTTCGTGCATCAGCCTCCCAAGTAGCTGGAATTATAGGCACGAGCCACCACGCCGAGCTAATTTTTTTATTTTTAGCAGAGATGGGGTTTCACCATGTTGCCCAGGCTAGTCTTGAACTCCTGACCTCAGGTGATCCACCCGCCTCGTCCTCCCAAAGTGCTGGGATTACAGACGTGAGCCACTGCACCCAGACAAAGACCCTGTCTCTTAAAAAAGAAAAAAAGAAAACTTGTAACAAAGACTGACCTGGTAGATGAAGAAACACTAGATAATGTATTCTTTTTGACTTTTAAATAATCTTTACTACCAAATTAGGTATTCTTCATTAAGCTGTGAAAATTTGGTCGAGGCTAGTATTTGAAAAATTCATGGCTTCCCAAGAATCCATCTTAGGCCAGTTTAAGAAACACTGCATTAAAAGTTAAGAGATGATGAAAAAACAAAGGCACAAGCACAAAAATCCTGTGTTCCCACTCTGTTGTGGGATGATCATCCAGAAGATCCAGAGTGTATTTCTGTTTAGATTGTTCTTTTCGTTTGTCAACAAAAATAATACAGAGTTAACAAAGATTTCCCATATACTCAAGAATACCTCTGGGCACAAGCTTAAGAAGCAGGGACCTAAAGCTTTATAATCATTGTGTTAGTGTAAAATCTGTGGAGGTACACAGAGTATGTTTTTAGTTGATCACTAAGAAGTCACCTTAGGCAGAGCACCATACAGGAACTCATTTCATGAGGGATGGCTGGGACCTTTGAAAGCAAAGTCTGCTTTCCAAGGATGGTGACAGATACCTAAGAAAAGGCATATGGATTTATCTGAGGAATAAAAGTAGACTGGTAATTACAAGATAGGTAATGAATCAGATTTGTAGAAGATAGCCAGAAAGGTGAGGGGCTTTCGTGAAAAACAGACTGTTCTGTATACAACATATCTAGAAATACAAGTATGTTACTAATGTCCTGAATTACGTATTTGGGTATATAAAAGGGAAAATCATATAACAAGTATGCCGAATGTGTTATATAGAATGTGTTACCCAGGAAGTTTTGCAAAACATTTTACTTAGGGAAAGGAATACTTCTCATCTATCTGGAGTATTGAAATACTCCTGCCTTCACAAAACAATCAGATTTATGGTTACTTTTAAATTGATAAGATGTGTGGGCATGTGATGGGATAGATTTATGACCAGCATGAATTTCACTTTTAAGCTAGCAACTTAAGATCAGCTAGTGAAAAAACTGGGCTTGGCCCTAAGCAAGAGAAGCAGAGAATCTCAATTTCCCTTTTGTACATTCCCACTTGCCCTTGGTGCCACCATCACCTCACCCAAAGCTGGGTCCCTGGTCCCTGTCTTGTATCTTATTCTGAAACAGATTTGTTCACTCTATAACTATTACTTATTTCTGATGTACTTTAATGTGTGCCTCTTGGTAATCCAGAGCAATGTAAGAAATATCTTCTGGATGTATTTCAGTAACTTATGAAAGAAAAAATAATTAGTAGAGAAAGTGCTTTCAGTCAAATTTCTCCTGCCCCCCCCCCCACCTACCAGTAAGTAAACCCTGAGAACCCTGAGAATTGCAATTCAATATTGTGTCCATGCTATTAAAACTATGCATTTCATACCACTTTTCCTCCACCCCAAAATAATAAAGGAGTTAGAAAGGATATTTTGTATATGTTCCAATTTTGTGTCATTGATTACTCTTGGCGATTTTTGTCTAAAGTTTTGAAGTAATAATAAATAGTGCTCTAGAAAATTCTGAATGAGGAAAATCAGCTTGTTGCAAGCACAGAATACCTTGCTTAATAATAAAGAGCTAGATGCCAAGAATGGATATAACATACTGAGATTCGGGTGAGGGGGAAAAGAAAAAAATGAATGTAATTTTTTAAAGCATATACATATAGAATTAAATTAAATTTGTGTCAGTGATTCTCAACCAGAAATGGGATCAGAAATGAGAATTTTAGTATCAAAGTCCACCTAGGTTTAAAAAGGTTAAGAAACACTGACCATTAGTCTGAATAATTTGGATTGCGACTAGGTTGGGATTTTCTGAGTTTCCTATGAGGAGAAAAGAATAAGGTTCCTGAGCAAATTAATGGTCTCAAGAAGACAGGACAGTAAATGCAGACACCCAAAAAAAAACAGCTAGTTTTATCTGTTTCCCTTTTTAATATGTACACAAATGATCATGTGTTCATAAAAGCAGGTAGAACACAGCTAGTTGGCAATATTTTATCTGTGATTTACAACCCAAAAAATATTTTTGTTGTTGTTAAAAAGTAGCAATTTGGGCTGGTCACAGTGGCTCATGCCTGTAATTCCAGCACTTTGGGAGACTGAGGCAGGCAGATCACTTGCGGCCATGAATTGGAGGCCAGCCTGGGCAATATAATGAGACCCTGGGTATACAAAAAATTTAAAAAATTAGCCAGGTGTGATGCCATGCACCTGTAGTTCCAACTACTCACTACTCAGGAGGCTGAGGCGGGAGGATCACTTGAACCCAGGAGTTCAAGGCTGCAGTGAGCTATGATTGTACCACTGCACTCCAGCCTGGGCAATAGAGCAAGACTCTGCCTCCAAAAAACAGGAATTTGTTCTTTCTACTAATTTAGATATATACTTTATTCTGAATTAGTAAGATTTTATCAGCTGACTTAAAAGATTATAGAAAGAAGAAAAAATTCTCATTCTTGCTTCTCTCTCAATTTTGAAATAGCCACTGAAAGTATATATTCTTATTTGGCTTATTCCTCACTTAATATTAATCATTGTGCCTCTCACCTTTTCACCAGAGCGTAAAGCTCAACTCTGGACACACTTGACACTGGACTTAAGGACTGTTGTAATAATACCAGATTCCAAGTCCATTTCTTTTGAATTGGTGAACTGTACACATAGGACTTAAACAGATTTATTTGGGTTTAATTTAAGATTTTTCTTTCTGTCTTTGTATCTAATAAACTATTTTTCATCTCTTTCCCCAAGGTTTTCAAACAGCTGGAAATTCATGAATACTTCACATTTTCATTTGAGTTTGAAGATTATAAATTTAGAATTTAAAAAAATTTTTTTCATTTAAAAATAGAACACTTGCAGTGAATTTAACATGTGCAAAGAAAGACATTTGATTTTGTTGGTAATTCAGTAAGATAACTAATGTGTACTTCAAAAATACAGGTAATTTTAAAATTTTAGAGTGAGCACTGTAATAGCCCCAAGGTTTTGAATCTTTTAAAAATAACATTGCTATCTAAGAACTGTTTTCCCCTTCTAGTCCAATACAAATTTTAATGATAATATTGTGGAATAGAAATGAGAGTATATCCAAAGCTTTGTTCATTTCTGGGGCATAACTCCTTTTTCATAGAAAATAGACTGTACTAGGCATAACTTGTTATATGTCTAATTTACCATAAATATTTTTTTAAATTATTTATGTGTGATCCTACTCAACAGAAAACTTGGGAGAGTTAAGTAAGCTAGATTGAGGCTATAGTTGCCAGTCTAAACTCCTTTAGGTCATATTGATTAGATCAATTACATGTAAAGGTTGATTCATTAATTGGTATTTCTTATGTCTGTCTTTTCTTTCCAACTACATTCCAGGACTTTGTAACAGAGATCCTCTTCTTATTTTCCCCTGTATTCACTATAACTCTTAGTGCAGCATTCGGCATTATAGTAGATAGTAAATATTTGTTGATTGAAATAATTGGGAGAAAGGAAAGTGAGCAGTTAAAAAATAGAGCAAAATTACTCTAAAGTACATTTCTTCTCATGTCATTTAATTTTTCTTGACTCTAATATTGTACTGACTTCCATAGAAATGTCTTTGTGTTCTCTAAATCAATTTATCAATCATCTGCTGAAATATCAACGAATGAAATTTTGTTTACATTTCTTTGAGAAAAATGGTTTCTGTAACTTAGCTGATTTTTTCAAAAACCGCAGCTGGTTGGCAATATTTTATCTATGATCTACCAACCCAAAAATATTTTTGTTGTTGTTAAAAACAACAAAATATTTTGTTTTCATTTGAAACACACTTTTAACACAGTTGGTCACAATAGAATTTATTACATCTGAGGATACATATTATCTTCAGTTTTCTGAATACTTGTCTGATTTCTAGCCCATATTTTTATGGATGGATTTACTTTAGACATTGAATCTATTTTCTTAAATTATAGTTTATGGTTATGTTAGATGAATGTTGCTCTCTACTTTGATTTGTAATCAGAGAATAAAATATTTTCACTTCAATATTATATGAAACCAGCAGTAAAAATCATTGACAGTCTTGCAGATGGTCCTACTTTCTTATTAAGGCTATAACTTAGTGATTATTTTATTACTATTAACATGAATAAATCAAAGTTTTTCTCATTACTTGCTCGTCATAATGTAGAGAATTAAGAGTGGTCTCAAAGATATTAAGTCTGAATAAATGGTAAAATATTCATGTTAGAACTATATTATTCAACAAAAACTACATTTAGGCACTTTTCTTAGCATGTGATGGAGATCACAGATACAAGCATACACCACACTTGATGAAAGATTTGCCATTTTCATTAGATTATTTTCTGATAATCCATATTGTAGTTTGTTATTGCTTTCATCTTAATTGTGGAGTAAATTTATATTCTGCTTATGTTATTAAAAATCTTTTAAAACGTACTCATTTCCAAAATTCATGTTGTTTACCAGTAACGGGGGGTATCACGGAAGAGCAGTTTCAGACACATCAGCAGCAGTTAGTTCAGATGCAAAGGCAGCAACTTGCCCAGCTTCAGCAGAAACAGCAATCTCAGCATTCCTCGCAACAGACACATCCAAAAGCACAGGTAAACTGCTCTTTTTGTCATAGTTATGTCTGTTTCTTTCATCAGTATGTAGTTTTATTCCATTTTAGTCAAGTCAAATACCAAGAAGATAATCTTGGTTTTGCCACTCTTGATTTGGGGGCTCTAACCTGAATTTCTTTTCAGTTAATGTACGTAATTTTAAGTGACTAGCTTATAAACTAGTCTCTTAATAGTTTGAGAAGAGTTCTGGAGCCAGATACGGTATTTTAAATTTTTTGAAGGGTTGTTGAGAATTTATAGAAGTAATTATATATGCAGTTGTAAGAATCATTCTCCACCTCTACTCCCCCAAAGAAGATTTTTTTGAAAGATATAACTTTCCTAACCACTTCCTAAACTATGTGTTTAAGTGCCATGTGGATGTGCTTCATAAGCTGGGCAGTAATTCAGTTGAATTGTGCAATATATTAACAGCATAATGCCTTGCCATTGTGAATCACATTTTCCTGTTGAAGAAAATTGCAGCCAGGCACGGTGGCTCACGCCTGTAATCCCAGCACTTTGGGCAGCTGAGGCAAGCAGATCACTTGAGGTCAGAAGTTCGAGATCAGCCTGGCCAACATGGCAAAACCCTGTCTCTACTAAAAATACAAAAATTAACTGGGCATGGTGGTACATACCTGTAAGCCCAGCTACTTGGGAGACTGGAGCATGAGAATCACTTGAACTCTGAAGGGGAAGTTTCAGTGAGCTAAATCGCGCCACTGCACTCCAGCCTGGGTGATGGAGTCAGACTGTGTCTCAAAAAAATTAATAAATAAATAAACAAAAGTTTTTAAAAATGAAGAAGAAAATTGCCACTAAGGGAAGTTGTTTGTAGACACCACTAAATAAAGATGCTAGAGATAAGAATAAAAATACTTCATAAAACCATAATTGCCAGAAGGAACCAGCCTTGCCAACACCTTGATTTTAACCCCATAAGCTTCATTGTGGACTTCTGGCCTACAGAACTATATGATGATAAATTTCTATTTTAAGCCACTAAAAACAAAACTAAGAAATCTTATTTCAAATTTGAACCACCTGAAAAACATAAACCTTGCATTTTAGGTCTTAAATTTTATTGCTCTATAATTCTAAAACCACTTCTAAAGTAGTAACTGAGATTTACTCAATCTTGGTTATATTTTGTGAGCTCTCAGGCTAGAATCTGCCCGTTGTGGTTCAGCCCATTCTCAAAGGGTCAGTACACTGACTTTAAAGATCCTGACTTCAGTAACATGAGTATCTCAGTGACTTTGGAACCCAACACTCCTGTGACATCCAGGTGTATCTGGGACTTGCTCAAGGACTAGGGCTGTAGGACTTAGTAACCAGTTTTATACAGAATGAAGGAGGAATGGCTATTTAATTTTACTTTGTTTGCTTTTTCTGAGTCTCTTGGTTAACCAGCCTAAAGTAGTTTCAGCCTGTTTCAGGGTTAGGCCAAGATAGGTTTTCACGTTGTGACAAAAATATCTATTAATTATATCTATGATTTCATTTTATCCAGGTATCTAGTTTGTCAAGCATTTTTAAAAGCATTCATTAATATTTACTGGAAAAATTAATAGAACATTAAAGCCTTGGGTTATTTAATCTCTAGTTCTTTCTCAGAAATAAATTCCCAGTTTTTGTTCACTTCCCTGCTTCATTTACCAAAAATCGTCTATGGAATCCTAGATCTCTTGATCTAAACACTTATAATTGTTCAAGGTTAGAAAGGCAACAGCCTCTTGGGTTTGCCCCATCCCTTAATATGTTCATAAAATTACATCTAAAAATTAGAGAATTTAACTTTGTTCATTCTATAGGGCTCAAGCACCTCTGACTGTATGTCTAAAACACTTGACTCAGCAAGCGCCCACTTTGCTGCATCTGCAGTGGTCAGTGCACCTGTTCCAAGTCGCAGTGAGGTAGCCAAGGAACAGAACACTGGCCACAACAACATAAACGGTGTTGTCCAGCCTTCAGGTACAGCTGGGGTTTCACATGGTACCTACTTTCTTGAAGTTGTAACTCAGTAATTGGGAGTATGGTTTTTGTTTTTTTATCCAAGGAGAAAATGTGTATAAGAAGTCAATCAGGACTCTTTAGGATTTCTTTGGAAAGATAGGGAGAAATAGCTAGATGTTTCTAGAATTCACATAGAATCTACTCCTTGTTTTCTCCCTCATCCATTGAATACATAACCTGTGTAACACTCTACCCTTCCTGGTTTCATTCACATACTGTCAGTTGCCTCACATCTTAGGAAATCTGTTGAGCTAACCATCCCCATTGAATCATCCATGCATTGATAAAAAGGTGAAATATAACCCAGGACAGTAATAAACTGGAAATCAGGTTTGCCGTCCCACTCTTACATACCACTCATAGGCATACTTCCTCTGGCTCCCCCTCTTTAGATAGAGTATTGCCATGAAACCCTGTCTGCTTCTTAGTACCTTGAGTCCGCAAAAACTTGCTATTCCTATCATCCTTCAGCTACCTCTCAGACCCTAGGATTTTCCATTTGCTTTTATATATATACTCATGAGCCTGATTGTCCATTTTTACTAATATTCATGCATGTGTGCATTCTTAGGGAAACCCAACTGTCATTTCCATCTGTCCTGTTATACTTAACTCCACAGTTGCCAGATACAGGCGGCAGGATACTTTGCAAAGCTCTTTTTTGTAGACCAGTAGAAAGAGGTTGTTTTGGGGGTTGTAGCAGATTAGTACATTCTACTTAGTGATCAGAAGCTCCCTTTGGAGAGATCAGTGTGTGAAAAGTTAACTTGGCATTCAATTCAAATACAAGTATTTGTATTTATTTTTATTAAACTTCTAAAAATAGTTTTATTGATGTCTCATGATACTAATTGAATGACTTTTTTCTTTTTCAGGAACCTCTAAAACATTATACTCCACCAATATGGCTTTATCATCTAGCCCAGGGATTTCAGCTGTACAACTTGTAAGGACAGTTGGCCACACCACTACAAACCACTTAATCCCAGCATTGTGCACAAGCAGTCCTCAGACACTTCCCATGAACAATTCCTGCCTGACAAATGCAGTGCACCTCAATAATGTCAGTGTTGTTTCTCCAGTCAATGTGCATATCAATACACGGACTTCAGCACCATCGCCAACAGCCTTAAAACTTGCCACAGTTGCTGCCAGTATGGACAGAGTGCCAAAGGTTACTCCCAGCAGTGCCATCAGCAGCATAGCAAGGTGTGTGTGTGTGTTTCAGTGATGAGAACCCTTTGTGCTGGCTGTCCTGTGGGAAGAAGAAGACTTTTTTTTACACTGCTCAAGCAATAGGTGTTTATTGACAGACTTGATTTTCAATAGATACTGAAGATCTGTATAAAATTCTGTGACTTAGTTATTTGTTTAAGGTGCCTAGTAGGATGCTTAAATGCCAACCTAGTAGGATTATTAGAGAAAGGGAGAGTAGTAGTAGAGAGAGAGAAAGGAAAAGAAAGAAAAGGACATCAAATTGTCAAACACATCACAGTCTATGTTAGAAGCTTCAGTTACTTTTCCCCCCTCCCCCCCACCCCACCCCCAAGATGGAGTCTCGCTCTCTTGCCCAGGCTGGAGTGCAGTGGCGCAATCTCGGTTCACAGCAAGCTCCGCCTACCGGGTTCAAGCGATTCTCCTGCCTCAGTCTCCCAAGTAGCTGGGACTACAGGCACTTGCCACCACACCTGGCTAATTTTTGTATTTTTAGTAGAGACGGGGTTTCACTATGTTGGCCAGGATGGTCTCGATCTCCTGACGTGTTGATCCACCCGCCTCAGCCTTCCAAAGTGCTGGGATTACAGGCGTGAAGTTACTCTTGTCTGGTGTTTTATAGTTTAGGCAGTCTGGAAGATGAGAGTTGTTATGATTAACTCCGTGCCAGAGTTTAGGTTTCACATCCAAATTTGTGTTTTCTTTAGCATCATACACAAAGGGAAAGTAAATTACTTTATGTATATTAAAAATGAGAATATTCTAGGATTAATGTACATCTATAATATATTTTAGAATGTTTTTATATTTCTGTCTATGACACTAATACAAGGAGAACAGTGAATCAGAAAAAAATTGATTTACATAGGTTAATACATGATCTTAAGCCTATAGAATTAAACTCTAGTGGAAAATAATTTCAGTAATACTGTGCTCCTAATGATTATTCTTTTTGAGTGTCATATGCTTCATCTCTCAGGGAAAAAAAGGAAAACCTGGTTTGTCCTGTGATACATATTTCATAAGTAATTTCTCATTGGCTTCTACTGAAATGTTATGTTAAATTATTATCTTTCCGAAGTAAATAGCTATAATAAGGCCGGGCGCGGTGGCTCAAGCCTGTAATCCCAGCACTTTGGGAGGCCAAGACGGGCGGATCACGAGGTCAGGAGATCGAGACCATCCTGGCTAACACGGTGAAACCCCGTCTCTACTAAAAAAATACAAAAAACTAGCCGGGTGAGGTGGCGGGCGCCTGTAGTCCCAGCTACCCGGGAGGCTGAAGCAGGGGAATGGTGTAAACCCGGGAGGCGGAGCTTGCAGTGAGCTGAGATCCGGCCACTGCACTCAAGCGGGCGACAGGGTGACACTCCGTCTCAAAAAAAAAAAAAAAATAGCTATAATAAAAAAAATTAGGAATTACTGGAATTTCTGAGCTGAAGAAAAATTTTTCTCATTCCTTTCTAGAAATCGTAAAAATGGGAATTGTTCTTGTGAAGTCATGTTTAGTTGTAGTTACATAACAATGTTTTTGTAAATACTAAGTGGTAGCATCAGTGTTCTAGAGAGTATTAATGTTTATTTTCTTCTTTGCTTTATCATAGAGAGAACCACGAACCAGAAAGATTGGGCTTAAATGGAATAGCAGAGACAACAGTAGCTATGGAAGTGACATAACCTAAACCATGTGGCTCTGACCTGTGCTGACGGTGTGCAGTCATTCATATTCCAGCTGAATGCAAAAGGCACCACTCTGTGGATCACAGAGTGTAACAATGGACCTAAATGGACTATAGTATATTGGATGTTAAATCCATATATGATGTATATTTTGTAAAATTGGGAAAATCACTACCTTGTAAAATAGTTTATTTGTATCATCAATATTATTTCTGTTACTTGAATAGTAGATATTCATCATCATGCTTTTGCACTTGAATTTGCAACTGAATGGATTTTAAAAAATAATTCTTTAATGGGATCATGAGCATGAAATGGGATCCTGCATCACTTGTTTTAACTATTTATTTTGCCATGTTTACATTTTGTATCTTGTAAAAATAAATCCAACTTTGTGTCTAAAAAGTTAAAGATTCATAGCTAGGAAATGAAATTCTTGTAATTTTTTTCTAAAGGAACTGTAAAGTTTTCACTTGGTTCATTTTGTTTCACAATTTGACTAGATGGACTTTTTGGTAAATACTTTAGTGGCATTTCACTGTCAAATATGAAGTTCAAGGCAAAATAGTATTTTCTATTACTGTGCAGGGGAAAGGGATGGATCGATACATGCAAATTTAATGTAGTAACTCACTTTTCCATGTATTTTGAATGTATATTTCTATTTATAATACCAATTTATAAAAAATAATTACACAAAAAATGGAATAGGAAAAATTATGCATCTAGCACATTTAAACTGTGCAGATATGAAAATTTTTCGAGGATTACATTTTATCTGAAGGCTGCATATTTTAACTGGCTTTAAAACTGTAACACACCACATAAAAGATACTTTACCAGGTATGTATTGCATTATATCATTGCAATAATTATTGGAAGTCTAGATATCGAGCCATCCCAGGTGTTGGGAGGGGGGAGGGTTGTGGCAAGATTGTCTTTTCAATTTTGGAGAGTTTTCCTGTGGCTACAAGGCAAGTAACGGGTTGGAAAAAGTCTGACTGTAAGCGTTGGACACCTTCATAGTGTAGTGTTTTAGTGACTTTTTTTATACGGTTCTTGTAAATTAGATACGTGTAGTGGTGTTTCAGAATGTTTGTTTATGCACTAGTTCAGACAACTTTCCCTGTTACTTGTTCTTGATAAGTGAAAACTGCAGGGAAATAAAAAATACATATCAAAACATGGACATGCTGCATATGTGTTTATTTCACAATGTGCACACAGTATAAGTGAAAATTTAAGGGAGATGATAGCACTTAACAGCACTTTTCATGTTCACATGCTTTCCAAGCATTAATGAAAAGAACTATAGGAAGCTCATCTGTGGGCTCTATTGGGTTTCCGATAATCCAATATAAACTACCTTTGATATGAAAGTTCGTAAGATATTTTACAGAATGTAAGTAATTGCAGTATCGCAGTCATTGAAATGTCATAAGTGAGCCTCATTTTATAAATAAAAGTTTAGAGTAGAATTATATTGCAAGGGGGTTTTGTCAAGTAAGTACTGGGAAATGTAAATATTTTTAATGAATACAATTAAAACCATTTCAAACTTACATAATTTTATACTTTACATTTTTTATATCTGCAGTCCTGAAAGTTGTAAATTGATATGTCAGTTGAATTAATGGGCCAAGATTTCTGGTGAAAGTGGTTTTTATTCAGGTCCTAAATGTGTAAAGCAATTTATGGTCAAAACCATAGAAAAAATATTAATTTTGTCTTGGTTGTGGCCTGATAGGATCCATGCTCGTTTCTGCCATACTACCTCTGGAGTTACTCATTGCTGATTATATAAAGGAAATAATTTTGGTTTGATATGTATTATGACTGTGTTCATTCTGCTTATAGTTGGATGTATCTCCTTGCTATTAAGAACTTAAAACAACTTTAGTGCCAATTGCAGAGAAAGCTTTTTTCCCCATTTTACTGAAGTAAAGCATGAAGTGAATTTGCCTTATGTGATATATATGTTATAAATAAGTAAAACAAAAGAACTATCCATTTGTACGGTTTCTGGAGGTGGTGGCAAATCCAGAACTTATAAGACTGATGACCAATTGATTTGTTCCTTTTGAAGTAAAATAGAAACATAAGCCTTCCTTATTTTGTTGGTTGTAAACTGTTTCATGGATGGCATTTCAGTTACGCACATACACATTTTCCATTGTTTTTCAAAAACTTAAGTGACAAATATTTGTTTTCACTTTATTAAACTGAAGAATAGTCTATTTCTGCACTGGGCAGCACTGCTTTCTTAGTTTCCTCAGGAAATTAGTGTCCTCGGAGTCCAGTAAGCTTTCAGAATCCTTGGAGAATGTGTTTCTTTGGAATGGGTGGAGGTGGGTAAGTTTTTAAAAAATAACAAAATGGGTAACTCTTACATGGTAGGATATTCTTAATTCAGCATAGATAAGAACATTTTTAATTGTATTTTTCTTATTTCTCTACCTTCATAAAGAGAGTACACCCCCTTCCTTTCCCAATAATTTAGGGTCATTTTTATGATGTAGCTCTAAGTATATTTGAGGATTTGTTTTCTTTTGCAAAAGACCAAGGGAAAAACTAAAAAATTTATAGGGCACATTTTAAAACTATATACATAACACATATACACACGTATATTCTGGCTTTTTAAAAAATAGGAATGTATTTGCAACTGTGCTAGGTGTTTTATTACTAAGGTGGTTTTAAGGGTGAAGTGGGAGAACAAGGAGGACCAACATTTCAGAAACTTCCCTAGTATGTACTGCTGTATTTGAGTATGATGCTACACTTTTCAACAAATTTTGTTGATCAATAATATACTTGTGACAGAAGTGTTTTGTTGTTTCTTAACTGACTTGGCAAACTTCCAAATTTTAAAAGGTAAGGATATCTCAAGGGATTCTGAATATTATATCCTGTAAGATAAGTGATGTTTTTCATTGCTGACAGCAGCAGCATAATAGCTAACATCATGGGGCATGTAGTGTTCTCTCTTAATGACTTATTCATTTACTCCTGACAATCCTGTTTAGTAATATTATTTTTGCCATTTTAAAGATCAGGAAGATGAAGTTTAGAGAAGTTAGGTAACTTACTCTATGTCACATAGCTGTTAAGTTACTGAGGAGTTACACTTAGGGGTCCACACTTCTAACCACTGCCTTCTACCTTTAACATGAAAGAAGCCCTCCACAAAGAAGTATTTATTCTATTTCTCAGTCCACTTGTTAGCAGCATCCGTAGTAGTTCAGAATTTCATTTAGAAGACAGCCTCCCAACTATTACACCACAAGACTGAGTGAATTATATCCAACTGTGGCTTCTAGCCATCCCCTGAGGAAACCCAAATATTCTCTTCTGCCTGCTGGACCTAGCCAGTAAGTGCTAAAGCTCTCAACACAAAGCAATGGGAGCAAGCAAGGTCTGGTCCAAGTCTTGGCTGATTTAGCTCTTTCCAGATCTGTTTCCCCACCTATAAGATGAGCAAGTTCTTGAAACTCCATGAAAGAGGCCACACTGAGAAACTTCATGGAAATGCGCATGTGGCCCCGTGTGTCATTGGTTGCTTATTAAGGAAGCAAATTATATGAACTCTAATGCTGAGCATACAGTTTACAGCATATATGTATAAAAATATATACATATATATACACACTTTTAAGTTCTGGGATACAGACGCAGAACATGCAGGTTTGTTACATAGGTATACAGATGCCGTGGTGGTTTGCTGCACCTATCGACTCGTCATCTACATTAGGTATTTCTCCTAATGCTACCCCTCCCCTGACCCCCCACCCCCCAAACAGGCCCCAGTGGGTGATGTTCCCCTCCCTGTGTCCATGTGTTCTCATTGATCAACTCTCACTTATGAGTGAAAACATGTGGTGGTTGGTTTTCTGTTCCTGTGTTCGTTTCCTGAGAATGATGGTTTCCAGCTTCATCCATGTCCCTGCAAAGACATTAACTCATCCTTTTTTAAGGCTGCATAGTATTCCGTGGTGTATATGTGCCACATTTTCTTTATCCAGTCTGTCATTGATGGGCATTGGGTTGGTTCCAAGTCTTTGCTATTGTGAATAGTGCTGCAGTAAACATATGTGTGCATGTGTCTTTACAGTAGCATGATTTATAATCCTTTGGATATATACCCAGTAATGGGATTGCTGGGTCAAATGGTATTTCTGGTTCTAGATCCTTGAGGAATCGCCACACTCTTCCACTGAACTAATTTACACTCCCACCAACAGTGTAAAAGTGTTCCTATTTCTCCACATCCTCTCCAGCGTCTGTTGTTTCCTAACTTTTTAATGATAGCCATTCTAACTGGTGCGAGATGGTATCTCATTGTGATTTTGATTTGCATTTCTCTAATGACTAGTGATGATGAGCTTTTTTTCACGTTTATTGGCGGCATAAATGTCTGTTTTTGAGAGGCATCAGTTTATATCCTTTGCCCACTTTTTGATGGAGTTGTTTTCTTCTATTAAATTTGTTTAGGTTCCTTGTAGATTCTGGATATTAGCCCTTTGTCAGATAGATAGATTGCAGAAATTTTCTCTCATTCTGTAGGTTGCCTGTTCACTCTGATGATCATTTCTTTTGCTGTGCAGAAGCTCTTTAGTTTAATTAGATCCCATTTGTCAATTTTGGCTTTTGCCATGGCTTTTGGTATTTTAGTCATGAAGTCTTTGCCCATGCCTATGTCCTGAAAGGTATTGCCTAGGTTTTCTTCTAGGGTTTTTATGGTTTTAGGTTTCAGTCTTTAATCCACATTGAGTTAATTTTTGTATAAAGTGTAAGGAAGGGGTCCAGTTTCAGTTTTCTGCATATGGCTAGCCAGTTTCCCCAACACCATTTATTAAATAGGGAATCCTTTCCCCATTGCTTGTTTTTCTCAGGTTTGTCAAAGATCAGATGGTTGTAGATGTGTGGTGGTATTTCTGAGGCCTCTGTTCTGTTCTATTGGTTTATATATCTGTTTTGGTACCAGTACCATGCTATTTTGGTTACTGTAGCCTTGTAGTATAGTTTGAAGTCAGGTAACATGATGCCTCCAGCTTTCTTCTTTTTGCTTAGGATTGTCTTGGCTATATGGGCTCTTTTTGGTTCCATATGAAATTTAAAGTAGTTTTTTCTAATTATGTGAAGAAAGTCAATGGTAGATTGATGGGGATAGCATAGAATCTATAAATTACTTTAGGCAGTATGGCCATTTTTATGATACTGATTCTTCCTATCCATGAGCATGGAATATTTTTCCATTTGTTTATGTCCTGTTTTATTTCCTTGAGCAACACCCCTTCATGCTAAAAACTATCAACAAACTAGATATTGATGGAACCTATCTCAAAATAATAAGAGCTATTTATGACAAACCCACAGCCAATGTCATACTGAATGAGCAAAACCTGGAAGCATTCCCTTTGAAAACCAGCACAAGACGAAGATGCCCTCTCTCACCACTCCTGTTCAACATAGTATTGGAAGTTCTGGCGAGGGCAATCAGGCAAGAAAAAGAAAGAGTATTCAAATAGGAAAAGAGGAAGTCAAATTGTCTCTGTTTGCAGATGACATGATTGTATATTTAGAAAACCCCATCGTCTCAGCCCAAAATCTCCTTAAGCTGATAAACAACTTCAGCCAAGTCTCAGGATACAAAATCAATGTGCAAAAATCACAAGCATTCTTATACACCAATAACAGACAAACAGAGAGCCAAATCATGAGTGAACTCCCATTCACAATCGCTACAAAGAGAATAAAATACCTAGGAATCCAACTTACAAGGGATGTGAAGGACCCCTTCAAGGAGAACAACAGAGCTCTTTTTTTAAGTCATTAATATCATCAAGGCTGACTATGAACAATTGTATTGGATCAAATAATGTAGCTGATCTTGTGCAGAACTAACCAACTTCAATATTAGACTACAAGTCTCAAAGAATTGTATTTTTTTAGAGGGAGGACAGTGGAGAGAACAATTAAGATAGAATGTGGATATTCTATCACAGAAATTTGTTAAGCTGGGTTTTAATCCCTGCTCTGCCATTTAATTGGCTGGTGATTTTCTCGTCTTCCTATCTCTGAGCTTGTATCATGCAATGAATGAATGGAATTGGATAACCTCAAACATCTGTGCCAGATCCAATGCTATAGGAATCTAATCTCCTCACCCCCCACCTCCCTAGGTGGCTATCTTGCTTTCAGAAAAATCTGCTTTTGTCAGTATCCATGGACTTAACAGCACCATTCAAAAGCATCAGTAACAAATCAGACCCTACGCACCCTCCTACTACTCCTTTTCCTCTTCCTGTTGTCCAACGGGGAAACTGCTGATTTCAAACATAACGGCTTTGTTGCTGTTAGTTACTGAGTGCATTATATCCAATTGTGGTTGAAATTTTAGCATAGGGAAGACAAACACTAAGCCACATATTTCTCTAGAAGTAATTTTAGGCTTGAAGTTTATGTCATACCAAAATTAAAGTGTCCTGTGTGTACTTAAAGATATTGTGTTTTTCACTGCATGCGGTGGCTCACACCTGTAATCCCAGCACTTTGGGAGGCCGAGGCAGGTGGATCATGAGGTCAGGAGATCAAGACCATCCTGGCTAACACGGTGAAGCCCCGTCTCTACTAAATGTACAAAAAACTAGCCAGATGTGGTGGCGGGCACCTGTAGTCCCAGCTACTCGGGAGGCTGAGGCAGGAGAACGGTGTGAACCCAGGAGGGGGAGCTTGCAGTAAGCCGAGATCACACCACTGCACTCCAGTGCTCCAGCCTGGATGACAGAGCGAGACTCCATCTCAAAAATAATAATAATAATAATAATAATGTTTTTCTCATGAAACCTCCCTTACAGTATTATTGCATATTTGAACAAAACCCTTGTTACACTAGCTGACTCAGTAACATTGCAGAACAAGATGATAACATATTTCTCAACACTGATTCTCCCTCAGTGAACACCTGTTATCCTCAGGAGAGCCTAGGATTCTGCAGTTACTTTTCAGTGCTAAAACAAGAGATCGACTACAGTCACAAAAGGAAAATTATTTCACCTTCAGTATACAAATTTGATTTGGTGAACAGCATATGACATTTTCCTTTTACCAATGTTGAACATGTTCAACAATTATTGTTTAGAAGAACACGGACATCTATGTTAGTTATCTGCTGAGTAAAAACTATTACAAATTTAAAACAATAGCACATTATTATGTGAGTCTGGAATCTAGCACAAGGCTAAAATCAAAGTGGTGCCAGGGCTAATTCTCATCCCGTGGGCCAAGTAGAGAAGGATCCGCGTCCAAGCTCCTCAGATTGTGACAGAATTCTTTCTCTGTGGCTGTAGAATTCGTAACAATTTGAGGCCAGCAATGGAGAGTTTTCACTGCTTGGAGTCTCTTACTTCAGGGAAGATCTTGGCTCTTGGAAAAGGTTCGCCTGATTAGTTCAGGCCCACGCAATGGGAGCACAGTGTTAGATTAGTTCAGTCAACTTATTAGCGACTTCAATTATATCTGGAAAAGGCTTGTCTGATTAGATCAGGCTCACGAAACACAGTCTTTGATTAGTTCAGTCAATTTATTAGGGACTTCGGTTATCTCTGCAAAATCTCTTCACTTTTACCGTATTTTATTGGTTAGAAGCAGGTCATTGGCCTTCCCCACACTCAAGGGGAGGGAATTACACCAAGGGCATAGACACTAAGAGACAGGAATCATAAGGCCACCCAAAGGTGTGTCTGCCACAACAGCTACATGATTGGATTAACCATCCCACCACCACACACTCCAGTCTTCTCCTATCTCAGGACCTGCCTCAATAGATTAACTCATACGTTTTTAAAGAAACAATTTAAGGTCCTCTTTAAATTGTTATTTTGTAAATCATAAATGCCACAGTTCTGCATACTGGGCAGGAGGTCAGGTCAAGACCAGAGATAAGACTGGCCTCAGTAACACCAAAGGCTTTGCAGAAACTGGAATGGATGAGATCTGCTAGAAAAGAACAGACTGGGGAAAAGGAAGTGTGACCAGCAGAACCTCAGTATCTATGTGGCCAGGGTGGAGGTGGGAGCAGAGGAAGAGACTGAGTAGCAATGGGGAGGAGGATCTGGTCATCCAGGGCATTCTAATTTCCTTTAGAAGAGCCACACCGAGGTGGAGGACAAGTGGTGGAGACCAGTGGTTGCTAAGGAAATAGAAGTGATGAGAGTTTAGCAGTGACAAAGTAAAAAGTAAAGTATCGAGGACAGATACTCAGGTTTGAAAGCCTGAGTACAAGTCCTATCTGGTGCTTCTGGCTGTCAGAACCACCTGGGTAAGCTTTTATTTTTTTATTTGATTTGTTCTTTACTGACAATCTCTGAAAGAAATAGGCAAACTTTGAAAAATACCGATGTGTGGATCTCACTCGTCCCAGGCTGAATGAATCAGGATCTCCAAAAGTGAGTCGGGATGCTGCTTTTTTGTGTTTGTTTTAGTTTGTTTGTTTGTGTGGTTGGTTGTTGAGTTTTGGTTCATAAACTTACCAGATGATTGCAGCTGAGGTTGGGAATGACAAGTTGTGACTAGACAAGTGACTACACTGTAAACCTCAGAATTTATTTCCTCAACTGTCAAATAAGGGTGATTAAGTTATTTCCCAGTTTCATTCACTCCAAAAAAAAAAAAAAACAAAAAAACAAAGAATGCCTCTCACTGAGCAAGCTCCATGGCCACTAGAAATTGTGCTATGAACAATTCCTGTAACAAATGCTTTCCTTTCCTGCCCTTTTAAGATTTTGAGATCATGTGCTTTAAACAAGTCATTCTAGCTTGGGCAACATGGTGTGACCTTGTCTCTACAAAAAAATTTAAAAATTAGACCGGTATGGTGGAGCACACATCAGTTGTCCCAGCTACTTGGGAGGCTGAGGTGGGAGAATTGCCTGAACCTGGAAAGTCAAGGCTGCAGTGAGCTATGATCACGTCACTGTACTCCAGCCTGCATGATGGAGCAAGATCCTGTCTCAAAAATAATCATTCTTTCTTGGCAGTTCATTACAGATTAAAGGTGGAGTTACTTAAATTTTCTATAGCAATTCTTAAATATCTCCCATACTTTCCCATCTCAAGCTATCTAAGTTCCCAAATCACCTCCAGAACATCATGCTCAGAGAATTGTTCCTCTGTGGTGGTCTAATCACTTTTCAAGTGCTCATTCGTTCCCAGTGCTAGAGGTTTCCAGGCTCTCCAGACCATGGTTGTTAGTTACCCTTTCCAATCATATGACTGTAGTATTTGACTGCAGGGGCAAAGTAGCCGTCCTGAAGCTATGTTTGAAGAATTTTGCTTGCCTAACATTTACATGGCATGTTGGAGCTTCTCAGGGGTTTTTCCTAGGACTTCTGTGCCTCTCTGTGCCATCTTTATCCTGGTGACATCAAAGTGTTATCTTTAGCCCAGAATTCTGTTCCGAATTCCATTCTCCTATATCCAATGCTTTGTTGACACCCCCACTTGGAAGTTTCACAGACATATCCAAACTTACCATGTGCAAAATGGAACAGTTTTTTTCCTGCTTTCTCCCTAACCTGTTTCTACCACCTCTTCATCCTACCCCTGCTCGCTCCAGTCCTTCCCATCTCAGGATATGGCACCACCACCCTAACCTGATTACAACCCATCAACACATCTTTTGATATGCACTGCAAAATATATATTGAATCCATCCATTCTTCTCCTTGTTCAGACTACCACCATCTTCCGTCTCCAGACCACTGCCCATCTCTTGCACTGCAGCAAGCTCATGACACTTCTCCCTATCTCCATTCTTATCTATTTCTAATCAAGTCACATAGTAGCCAATATGAATCCTCTAACAATCAGAGTTGATCAATTTCCTCCTAAAACCTCTCCCTTCCATTGCTTCCCATTGCACTTAACATCCAAATTCCTACCCTGGCTGTAAGACCTTCCACGGTCTTGTCCTGCCTTTCCCTCCAAACTCATCCATATTACTTCATCTCACCCACCACACTCGAGTCCCACTGGTGTATCTGATCCTCGACTTTAACAAACTGTTTCCTGACTCATTGCCTTTGTATGTGGACATTACTTTTGCTGAGAACACTTCTCTGTGTCATCTTATCTTTTAGGGCTTAATCCTGTTCAGAGTTGCTCTCCGGTCCTCCTATCTAAAGTTGCTCTCTGGTCATCCTCTGAATGAATGAGACAGTGACTTTCTGTCTTAGCCCCTTACCTGTGGGTGCCATGAGGGAAGTCATCGTACTGATATGATTTCTCCGTTTACTTGTCCTTTCATCTGTCTCATGAGCCTCATCATGGCAAGGACATGTTCTTTGTTGTATCTCCTTGCCCTTGACACAGAGTCTAGCACATGGTAGGTGTTCAAACACTGGTCGAATAAATAAGTGAAGAAATAACAATTAGTGCAATTAAGCAGAGTCGAGAGATTTCCTTTTTATTTGTTATTCTTTTTGTTGTTATTTTAAACCAAAACATATTGATTGTTAAACATAGTTTAAATTCTCTTGAACATATTAGCCAAACAGGTTTGAAATCTAAAATAGGTTATGTTTCCAATGCTGACCTCTCCCTTCAGAAGCTGCTTTTCCTGTGAAGCTTCCTTGTGAGGTTGCTGTCATCTTCTGCAGCTTCCATCGCGAGTCTAACAGATGGTTGTGGGTGGAGAGTGGCAGAAAATAGGCTTTGTTTTAAGAGTCCCAAGAGCTATTTTTCTGCTTATATTTATATGGAATTAGCAGTTGTACACAAGTGTAGGAAAATCTGGGAGCAGGTTGGGTAGCCGCTGGTTTTGTCATTGTGTTTGTAAGCTAGAAAAATGTTCTCATTAATGGTTTCTGTGAGATTCATGTCTGGGGCCTGTGGATAACCAGTGTTTCTTTTCCTTCCCAAAGCATTGTCCTTTCAGGGTGTATTTTTGTCAAGGATCAGATTTCAACACACTTAGCAGGAATTTAGGGAATTATCAAAGCTTTCCATTTAAACAATTTTGGAGAGAGGATGCTTGCTCACACCAAAAGCCACATCAGATGTTTGTCAAAAAAACTGCAAACGCTGTGTGTACTCAGCTGTTGATGTTTGACACCAGTTCTCTTCTAGATGTGGCTTGACTTGGGGTTAACTTTTTCATCTGCAAACTCTTCTATCTTGGCTGATTTGAAGGGTGCTCTTTGCTCTTCTTCCCCACCCCCGTCACTGGAGGTGACATTTGTTTCAGTGTTTGTGAATGAGGAACAACCCTTTTCTCAAAGGCTTTTGCCTTTCCCCATTCTCTCTTGGTGAATAGATTGCACAGCATTTTTATAACTAAAAAACAGCCCTACCGATGATCTAGTCCATCTCTCACCTAGGACCCAGAGAGAGGAAGGAGCTTGTCCAAATCACAGAGCAAGATGGTGCTGGATCTGGGACTGCTCCTAGAAGGATGCCAGTTCCCATGTGCTTCCTTCCACAAAACCTTCGTCCAACAAATGGTCCTTTCAGTGGTTTCAGCTCTTAGTCATGGTGCTCATTTGGAAAGTGTCAGCCATGTTACACACATTTAGATGGTTGATTTTTATACATTGTATAGGTTAGGAACCCTTCTTGAGTACTACATGCCTTGAAATTAGTATTTTAAATGTTAATTTGCATTTAAGGTAATATTTAAGATAATTACATCTAAGAAGTACATAAAACTACACAATGTTTTAAAAACTGAAAGCCATCTGTTTAGAAATTTTTCATGTATTCACTAATTCAGCCTAATTTCTTTGGATTAAAGACACATATTTGCATGTATTTAAATAAGATCTGTCTTTCAAACTAGTAATTTCACTGGAAAGTGGTAAATTACTGGAATAGTGAGCTCCTGCTAAAGACCCTCAAGAAATCCATAAAGAAGATTGGATTAAAATCTGGACCAGTTGCCTTCTTTTGTTCATTGTATTTATTCCTTTTTCAGAATAATTTGTTTATCATTTTATTCAGTAACTATTGAGTATCCATTGTGTTGAAGACACCCTTGAGCACTAGCAAGGATGTAGAAATGTAAGAGGCATGGCCCCCTGGGGAAAAAATACACAAGTACTCTTGGGGAGGATGGGAACAGAAATCAGCTGACCAAGGTGTGGGTCTCAACTCCTGCTTCTGCCAGGTGTGATGTTTGCATCCTTCTAACGTGGCTCCCAAACTTCAGGCCTTCACACTACTCATCAAATAAAAGCTCAACTCCCCACCTTGGCCGACACCACCCTTCCTGACCTCTTCCCTGCCCACCTCTTAGAACTGACTGATTTCTGCTCCTCCCCTGTGGCCACAGTGGCCTCCTGGTCTATCTGGTACCATCAAGCTTGTTCCTACCACAGACCCTTTGCATGCTGCCCCTCTGTCTGGAATGTTCTTTGTTCACTTCTTCACATGACTGCAGCTCCTTCTTATACAGTTCCCAGCTAAAATGACCCTTTAGGAGGCCTTCCCCAGCCAGTTAAAACTCCCTATCACTTCACCCTGCCTTATCGTCTTTACTGGGTGTGTGAAATGATCTTCTGTATTGGTCCTTTTACTTCCCTGTTGCCTGTTTCTTCTCCCTCTAGACTGCCAGTCTCATCAGAGCTCAGATCTTGCCTGTCTTAGTCCTGGCTCTGTCCTCATCACCTCACGCAGCAGCGTGGCATGTAGTAGGTGCTCCACAGGGAGTTCCTGGATAAATAAGTGAATGAATGGTGCTAGGCTGATTACATACGGATTTCTTGAGAAGCAAAAAAAAAAAAACAAAAAAAAAACCCCAAAACCCAGGCATCTGGGATATACCCTCAGAGATTCTGATTCATTATACAATAAGTCCTAGAAATCTGGTTTTAAATACCCCTACATGTATTCAGGTTTGGGAACCAATATATTAACACCAAGTGGCCCATCTTCCGTCTCCTAAAGTAGCCCATTCCTGTTCCGACTGCTTGAGTAAACAGATCGTCCTGATGCCGAGCTAAAACCTTCACTGAATTCTCACCATTGATCCAAGTGCTACCTTTTAGTTCCACATGGAATATATCTTATTAATTCATTCATTCATTTAATAAATAAATATCAATTGAACACCTATTTCATATACCAGGCAATGTTGTTTAGGCACAAGGATTCAGCAACTAAAACACTGCATTACAGCTGGGGGTGGTGGCTCATGCCTGTAATCCCAGCACTTTGGGAGGTCGAGGTGGGCAGATCGCTTGACGTCAGGAGTTTGAGACTGGCCTGGCCAATGCAGCAAAACCCCATCTCTACTAAAAATACAAAAATTAGCCAGGCATGGTGGCACACACCTGTAATCCCAGCTACACGGGAGGCTGAGGCACAAGAATAGCTTGAACTCAGGAGGCGAAGTTTGCAGTGAGCCGAGATCACGCCACTGCACTCTAGCCTGGGCAACAGAGTGAGACTCTTGTCTTTTTTTTTTTTTTTTCTGAGATGGAGTCTCACTCTGTTGCCCAGGCTGGAGTGCAATGGCACAATCTTGGCTCACTGCAACCTCTGCCTCTCAGTTTCAAGCAATTCTCCTGCCTCAGCCTCCGGAGTAGCTGGGACTACAGGTGCCCGCCACCACGCTCGGCTAATTCTTGTATTTTTAGTAGAGACGGGATTTCACCATGTTGGCCAAGTTGGTCTTGAGCTCCTGACCTAGTGATCCACCTGCCTCGGCCTCCCAAAGTGCTGGGATTACAGGCTTGAGCCACCGCGCCCAGCCAAGACTCTGTCTTTAAAAACTAAAACAAACCAAACCAAACCAAAACCAAACAAACACTGCACTAAGTCTCCCACCACTGTCCTCATTCACCTTTATAGGTATCCATATTTCCATATTTATTAGTTTCTGGTTTGTCCTTCCAGTGGTTCTCAATGCAAATACAACCTAAAAAATGCATACATTACACATATAGTCTAATTTTCCTACTTTCTTACACAAAGTGGAGCAATGACATACATTATTTTGTACCTTTTTTCACTTAAAAATATCCTGGAAATCTTCATCAGTGAAATGAGAATTTTTTCATTTTTTAAAAATAGCCTCGTGGAGTTTTATTGTGGGGATATACTATTGATTATTTCCACATTGCTGGACATTTTGGGTGGTTTCCAATACTTTGTGCCTATAAGTAGTGCTATAATGCAGGCGATGGCAAATGTTTGCCATAGCCAGATAGATAGTAAATATTTTAGACTTCTTGAGCCAACAGGTACAATTAGGGATATTATGCTGATGCTTATGTAACAAAAAAGAGAAATAAATCACCAAATTTTTATTGGTGAAATTCTAAATTTATATATAAATGCTGAGATTTAAATTTAATATATTTGTCATGTGAGAAAATGTTTCTTATTTGGATTTTATCCAACTATTTATTTATGTATTTATTGTTGAGACAGAGTTTCGCTCTTGTTGCCCAAGCTAGAGTGCAATGGCATGATCTCGGCTCACTGCAACCTCTGCCTTCTGGGTTCAAGCAATTCTCCTGCCTTAGCCTCCCAAGTAACTGGGTTACAGGCGTGTGCCACCATGCCCAGCTAATTTTTTGTATGTAAATCCAACCATTTAAAATGTTAATATCATTCTTAGCTTACAGCCTGTATGAAAACAAACTGCAGGCTAGATGTAGCCAGTAGGCCATTGTTTGCCTACGCCAGCTTAATGAAGCAGATATATCTGGGAAACAGATTCTCCAAATGGGATTAATGAGTTAGAGGATAAATGCACTTGCAATTCTGCAAAACAGAATGGAGGTGTATTTGTACACTTCACAAATATTTGAGTAACATTTGAGTGTGCGTTCCTGCCCACCCTCCCAACAGAGTGTGGTTTTAAACTTTGGGATTTTTGTCAGTCTGAAAGGTAAAAAATTGTATCAGTGGAGGTTTAATTTCTCTTAAAATGAAAGAGGTTGAGCATCTTTCACATATTTAATGGCCACTTTTATGTTCTTCTATCAATTTTTCTGTTAAATTATCGGTTCTTTTCTTCTCAATTTCTGGAAATGCTCTATGAAATAGAAAAATCAGCACTTTTTCTGGGACAGGGCTTACAAGTATATGTCTTTGGACTTTGCTTATTGAGTTTTTAATCATGCAAATTTTGTTTATTTAAAATATTTATGTAGTCAAATACATCAAGTTTTCAATGGTTTTGGTTATCGAGTCATGGTTTAAAGGGCTTTTCCCACTCAAAAATTATAAAGAATTTGCCCCTTGCTGTCTTCTAGGGCTTGTATCATTTCACTTTTCTATGTTTAAATATCAATCCATTTGCAGTTTATCCTGGCACTGAGTAAAGGGTGTAGATTCAATTTTTTCTTTACCCAAAGTTGTAGCAAACCTTTGTTAATCAGTCCATTTTTTTCTTCATTGACTTGAGATGCTGCCTTTATCATATTTTAAATTCTTTTATATATTTTGGTCTATTTCCGGATTATTTTCTGTTCCATTGGTATTATCTATTAATGTGCCAATATCACATTGTTTTAATACTTGGGCTTTATAGTGGAGATGGAGATAGTCTTACATCATTGTTACATTATTCTACTGTCTTCCATTTTATTTTTGTCTTTGTTCGGGCTGCTATAACAAACTATCATAGGCTGAGTAGCTTACAGACAACACAAATTTATTTTTCACATGTGTAAAGGCTGGAATTTACTTTTCATAGGTCTAGTGGCTGAAAACCCCAAGATCAAGCTGCCCACAGATATGGTGTCTGGTGAGGACCCACCTCCTAGTTCATAGACAGCCATGTCCTCTCTGTGTCCTCATATGGTGGAAAGGGCCATGAAGTTCCTGGGGGTTCTCTCATCAGGGCACTAATCCCATTCATGAGGGCTCCACCCTCATGACCCAACCATCTCCTAAAGGCCCCCCCACCTCCTAACACCATCACATTGGGGATTAGGTTGCAACATATAGATTTTGAGAGAACACAAACATTCTGTCGATAGCAATGTTTCAATATTAACTTTAGGTCATCTTGTTTAGATCATCCTTCTTTGTCTTGTGTAATGACTTTTGTCTAAATTCTACCCTATGTGATATTAAGGCTGGGTCTCCTCTATGTTTGAATTTTCTTGATATACTTTTATTTTATGGAGGTAACATTAACATCACATAAAATTAACTATTTTAAACTGAACAATTCGGTAGTATTTACTACACAATTCACAAGGTTGTGCAACCACCTACTCACTCTAGCTTTAAAACACTTTCAACACCCTAGAAGGAAATACCACAGTTACTCACCATTTTCCTTTCCCATCAGCCCTGGCAACAATCAGTCTGGTTTCTGTCTCTGAGGATTTTCCTATTCTGGACATTTTGTGCACGTGAAATCATATGTGACCTTTCCTGTCTGCCTTCTTTCACTTAGCGTAATGTCTTTAAGGTTTATCCGTGTTGCAGTGTGTCAGTACTTCATTCCTTTCTATGACTGTGTTATTAATATTACATCATATGGATATATTACAATTTGTTTATCCATTCATTTGTTGGTGGATGTTTTGGGTTGTTTCTGTCTTTAAACTATTGTGAACAATGCTGCTATGAACATGTTTGGACATATATTTATTTAATGCTTTGGGACATATAATGAGGACTGGAATTTCTAGGTCAATGTTTAACTTTTTGAGGAAGGACCAAACTGTTTAACCACAGTGGCCACATTAGCATTAACCACAGTGGCCAGAGTGTTTGACATTCTGCCATCAACGTATTTGAGTTCCAGTTTCTCCACATCCTCATCAATACTTATTTTCCTTTTTAAAAAAATTACAGCCACGTAGTTTGAATTTGCATTTTCCTAATGACTAAAGAAATTCATTATCTTTTAATGTGCTCATTTGGCTGTTTGTCCATCTTCTCTGGAAAAATGTCTATTCAAGTCCTTTGCCCATTTTTCATTTGGGTTCTTAGCCTTTTTATGTTGAAGTTCCTTATATATTCTGGGTACTAGATCCTTACAAGGTTTATGATTCGCAAAGATTTTCTCCCATTCTGTAGCTTCCCTTTTCACTTTCCTGATCATGTTTTTTGATGGATAAAAGTTTTTAATTTTGATAAACTTAAATTTAATTTTTTTGCTAATGCTTTTGGTGTCATATCTAAGAATCCATGAGTATTTAATTCTATATTTTTTACAACAGTTTTTGATTTTTTTTTTTTTTTTTTTGAGACAGAGTTTCACTCTGTTGCCCAGGCTAGAGTGCAGTGACACGATCTCGGCTCACTGCAACCTCCACCTCCTGGGTTCAAGCTATTTTCCCCCCTCAGACTCCTGAGTAGCTGGGATTGTAGGCGCCCACCACCATACCTGGCTAATTTTTGTATTTTTTTAGTAGAGATGGGGTTTCACCATGTTGGTCAGGATGGTCTCGAACTCCTGACCTCAGGTTATCCACCCACCTTGGTCTCCCAAAGTGCTGGGATTGCAGGTGTGAGCTACCACACCAGACCAAGAGTTTTATGATTTTTAGCTCTTATACTTAGCTATTCATCCATTTTGAATTCGTTTTTGTGTAAGGTGTGAGTTAGGGGAACAACTTCATTCTTTTGCATGTGCTATCCAATTGTCCCAGTCCTATTTGTTGAAGAGATTATTCTTCCCATTTTGTGTGATCTCAGCATTCTTGTACAAAATCAATTGGCTATAGATGTCGGGATTTATTTCTGGACTCTGAATTCTATTCTGTTGACCTATATGTCTATTCCTATGCCAGTAACACACAGTCTTAATTACCATTGCTTTGTAGTAAGTTTCAAAATTAGGAAGTATGGGTCCTCCAACTTTCATTTTTTTCAAGATTGTTTTGGTAATTTGGGGCCTTTACATTTCATATGAATTTGGGATCAGCTTTTCCAAATCTGCAAAAAGGCAAATAGAATTTTGTAAGTGTTGCATTAAAACTGTAGATTTATTTGGGTTGTATTGCAATCTTAGCAATATTAAGTTTTCCAACTCATGAACACAGGTTGTCTTTCCACTGATTTCGGTCTTCTTCAATTTCTTTCAGCAATGTTTTGTAGATTTCAGTAGACAAGTCTTTTGCTTCTTTGGCTAAATTTATTCATAGATGTTTATTCTTTTCAATGCTGTTGTAAATGGAATTGTTGTCTTAAAGTTTTTAACTTTACTGAATTTTTATTCATTAGCTCTAGTAGTTATGTTTGTGGATTCTTTGGGACTTTATAGAGGATTATGTTTATAGAGATAGTTTTACTCTTTCCTTTCCAATTGAGAGAACTTTTCTTTTATTGTCTAATTGCTCTGGCTAGAACTTCCAGTATAATGTTGAATAGCAGTGGTGAAAGCTGGCATTTCATTGCCAATCCCAGGGTTTTGTAACTGATCTTAGGGGGAAAGCTTTCAGTCTTTCACCATTAAGTATGATGTTAGTTGTGAGTTTTTCATAAATGTCCTTATGTTGAGGAAGTCCTTTCTACTCCTCTTTTCTGAGTGCTTTCATCATGAAAGGGTGTTGGATTTTGTCAAATGTGTTTTTAGTATCAACTGAGATAATCATGTGTGGTTTTTCTTCTGTAGTTCTATTAATGTGGTATATAACATTGATGGATTTTCTTACATTGGACCATGCTTGCATTCTTGGAATAAATCCACTTGGTCATAGTGTATAATCCTTTTGATGTGCTGATGAACTTAGTTTGCTAGCATTATGTTGATTATTTTTATATTTATATTCATAGGTTTTCTTATGGTATCTTTGTCTACCTTTGGTATCAGGGTAATACTGGCCTCATGGAATGAATTGGGAAGTTTTTTCTTCTCTTCTACTTCTTGAAATACTTTGAGAAAAATTTGTGTTAATTTTTCAAGTGTTTGGTGTAGTCCACAATGATACTATGGGAATATTTATTTTATTTTTATTTTTTATTTTAGTATTATCATTATTTTTTGAGATGGAGTCTTGCTCTGGAGGAGTGCGGTGGTGCTATCTTGGCTCACTGCAGCCTCTGCCTCCTGGGTTCAAGAGATTCTCCTACCTCAGCCTCCTGAGTGACTGGGACTGCATGTGTGTGCTACCATGCTCAGCTAATTTTTCTGCATTTTTAGTAGAGATGGGGTTTCACTGCATTGGCCAGGTTGGTCTCAAACTCCTGACCTCAAGTGATCCACCCGCATCAGCCTCCCAAAGTGCTGGGATTACAGGTGTGAGCCACCATGCTCAGCCTATGGTAAGGTTTAAGCCATTATTTCTTCAAATGTTTCTTCTTCTTTTCTTCTTCTCCTTCTCCTTCTTTTCCTTCTTCTTCTTTCTTCCACTTCCATTTCTTCTGCTTCTTCTTCTGCTTCCTCCTCTCCTCTCCTTCTAGAATTCTCATTATGCATATGTTGGTACACTTGATGTCCCACAGTCCCTTAGGCTCTGTATTAGGCTGTTCTTGCGTTGCTTTAAAGAAATATCTAAGACTGAGTAATTTACCAAGAAAAAGAAGTTTAATTGGCTCATGGTTTTGCAGGCTATATAGGAAGCACAGTTCCAGCATCAGCTTCTGGGGAGGACTGAGGAAGCTTACAATCATGAGGAAAGGCAAAGTGGAAGCAGACACCTCACATGGCGAAAGCAGGAGCAAGAGAGAGGGAGGTGCCACATACTTTTAAACACTCAGATCTCATGAGAATTCACTCACTGTCATGAGGACAGCATCAACAGGATGATGATAAACCATTCATAAGAAAAAACACATGATCCAATCACCTCTCACCAGACCCCAACTCCAATGCTTGGGATTATAATTCAATATGAGATTTGGGTAGGGAAAAACATACAAACTATTATCAAGCTCTGTTTATTTTTCTTCATTCTTTTCTCTTTCTGCTCCTTAGACTCAGTTATTTCAATTGATCCATCTTTTGTTTGCTTATTCTTTCTTCTCCTTACTCAGATCTGTTATTAAAGCCCTCTTGTGAGGGGCCAAACAAGGTGGCTCATCCCAGCACTTTGGGTGGCCGAGATGGGCAGATCTCTTGAGCCCAAGAGTTTGAGACCAGCCTAGGCAATATGGCAAAACCCTGTCTCTACAAAAAATTTTTTTACAATTAGCTTGGCATGGTGGCATGTACCTGTAATCCCAGCTACTTGGGAGGCTGAGGCAGAAGGGTCACCTGAGCCCAGGAGGTGGAGGTTAACAGTGAGCAATGATCATGTCACTGCACTCCAGCCTGGGTGACAGAGACCCTGTCTCAGGAAAAAAAAAAAAAGCCCTCTAGTGAGTTTTATATTTCAGTTATTGTATTCCCCCATCTTCAGAACTTCTATTTGGTTCCTTTTATAATTTCTATCTCTTGATATTCTCTGTTTGTTCATACTTTGTTCTAGTTTCCTTTGCTCTTTGTCCATGCTTTTATTTATTTATTTATTTATTTTGAGATACAGTCTCACTCTGTTGCCCAGGCTGAAGTGCAGTGGTGTGATCTTGGTTCACTGCAACCTCAGCCTCCCAGGTTCAAGCAATTCTGCTTCCTCAGCCTCCTAAGTAGTTAGGGCTACAGGTGCACATCATCATGATCATGCCAGGCTAATTTTTGTATTTTTGTAGAGATGTTGGCCAGATTGGTCTGAAACTCCTGACCTCAGACGATCCGCCTGCCTTGGCCTCCCAAAGTGCTGGGATTATAGGTGTGAACCACCATGCCCAACCTCCTTTACTTCTTTGAGTATATTTAAGACAATTAATTTAAAGTATTTGTCCAACAAATTCAATATCTATGCTTCTTCAGGGAGACTTTCTGTTAATTTATTCAATGAATGGGCCATATTTTTTCCCCTTGCATGCTTCATCCTTTTTTGTTAAATTGTATTTTTCCCTGTCTTCAGGGTTTCTTTCTTGCTATAGGTTGTAGCTATTTGTTTATTTAGTAACTTTTCTAAACTATTTTTTATTCTTTGTGATGTCTCTGAAGTTTCTATTTCTTTATCTGGCACTCAGCTAGTGTTTTGAAAGAGATTTCCTTGGTGCCAGGATTCCTCCCACTCTCCACCCACAAATAAAACAAAACAAGGAGAAAGACAGATAGAGGGGGACAAAAAAGATGAGAAGCAAGAAATTCAACTTTTCCTCATTCTTTGCAGATTGGCTCTGTGCTGGAGCATTTCTTCAAAGTTTGGCCAGGCCATTTACAACTCTACCTTAGCCTTCACTTCCTCCTTGCACTGAGCCTAGAGATCATCCAGAAGTGAAAATGTAGCATCTTCTCAGGTCATATTATATGTCCTGCCCTGGGGATGCATCTGGCCTTCTAAATTCCTAAGTATGTAAGGGCCCTTTTGAGTGCCCCAATTTCCCAAAGAAACTCTCTTCCAGCTTTTTCACTCAGGCTTGTGACACTTCCTCAACCATAACCTTTTGCCCAAAGTGGCTGCAAGTAGTTTGGCTTATAATACTTTTAGAGAATGTCAGCCACTTTTCTGCAATGAGTTGGCTCCAAGTTAGGTAAAACAAAAACAAGTACTGTATGTCAGTCCTTTGGTTAACTCCCAGACCGGTTAGAATAGAAATCTCAGTAGTGCACATCTGTAATCCCAGCACTTTGGGAGGCTGAGACAGATAGATTGCTTGAGCTCAGGAGTTCAAGACCAGCCTGGGCAACATGGTGAAACCCCATCTCTACAAATACAAAAAAAATTAGCCACACTTGGTAGCACATGCCTCCAGCTACTCAGAAGGCAGAGGTGGGAGGATCTCCTGAGCCTGTGGGGGTCAAGGCTGCAGTAAGCCATGATCAGGCCACTGCACGCCAGCCTGGGTGACAGAGTAAGACCTTGTCTAAAAAAAAAAAGAAAAAGAAAGAAAGAGAAGAAAGAAAAAAAAGAAAGAAAGAGAGAGAGAAAGAAGGAAAGAAAGAAGAAAGAAAGAAAGAAAGAAAAAGAAAGAAAGAAAGAAAAAAAAGGAAGGAAGGAAGGAAGGAAGGAAGGAAGGAAGGAAGGAAGGAAAAAAAGAAAAACAAATCTTTACAAATAGGGTTTGCTCTATTCCCTCCAGAATGAAAGACTAGAGTCCCACACTCAGAACATGAACCACCACCTTCAAGACCATTGAGGAGCCCTGGAGGTGGATGGGACAAGAGCAAATAAAAACACCACAAAGCTTTCCTATCATTTCTGGGTAGTTTTTTCTTGATACAGGATATGTTTGTTATTGTAAGCCTTTGGCTTTTCTAGAGTTCTGACAAAGTTGATTCTGAAAGTTTTTGCTTGATTTTTAAATGTTTCTATGGAGGGATGGACCCTTGGAGCTGCCAACTCCTTTTTTTTTTTTTTTTTTTGACATCCAGCAGAGATATTCTTGCCCATACTTTTGTTTTATTTGTAATCTTTCCAAGTCACATTGTTTTGGGTGTATCTCTGAATACGGCATAGATGGTGTACTGCTTTTGACAGGTCATTTAAACCCATTTTCATTTTTTGATATGAGAGAGATGTTTTGTCTCAGTCCTTTCATATTATTTTGTTTAATGTTTATATGAGTGTTTGCGTGTGTGTATACACATATATGCGTGTGTTTATTTTGCTATGTGGTCTGTTTTCTTTGTTCATTTTTGTTGCTGTTATAGTCATCTTTGTGTTTAGGAAGGTTTGTATTTGCTTTAGTGGTTTCTTTCACATTTCTGTCTATATATGATACACTTACTTTCTCCTTCCTTTGAACAACATTTATTGGTTCCCTACTATGAGTAGCAATTTAATCTTTTGTCTTCTTTGCTCGAGTGCCCCTCTCTTATCATCCAGTTTTAGTCAGTAATAACTTGTTTTCACATTTGTATGCTAAAAATCCTCAAGCTTATATTACTATAAGTGGCATCTTTTGATTCCTAGCAATTTTACATGAGACTATCACTAAGGTCATTTTACTTCCCATTTTCTCTCCTGTTATTGTTAGTTTTACTATTTCTACGTTGTTAGAATACATAACATTAACGCTTTATTCCTGCCTTTGTTTTAATTACCATAAATTTAATAGTTCTGAATATCTAGTAGATTAAAGATAACATTTTCTAAATAATCTTGCTTATTCTTGAAACTTCTCTTTCCATACACATTTTAGAGATAATTTCTTAGGTGCTAAGGAAAGCTCTGTAGACAACTTGTTTGGAATTGTATTAAATCTTGGATAAATTGGATGGGATTTACCCATAAATACCTTTGTATATTTGTTGTTAGTCTTACTGCGAGGCATGGCTTTTGTCGTTATCATAAATTACTTGGAAACTATGGTTTCTTCATGAACCTATTGCTTGACTTTTCCATAACATGAACACTTTCCTCCCCTTGCTCCTCTCTGCACTGACTGCCAAGTGGTTGCCTGTCTCCTGTTCCTTCAGTACACCTCAATACAGCCGAAGGGGCACAGACATCATTGTCTCATTACACTGACCATCCAGACAGTCAGTACTGGCCAGAGATCACACTAGCCAATCCCTCATCAGGGCCCAGCTTCTACTTTTCAGTCTATTTTGATTCTTGTGTTTTAATAAGCACCACTGTGGTTTTTTGTTCATTTGTTTGTTTGAGATGGAGTCTCTCACTGTCGCCCAGGCCGGAGGGCAATGGTGCGACCTCGGCTCACTGCAACTTCTGCCTCTGGTTCAAGCAATTCTCCTACCTCAGCCTCCTAAGTAGCTGGGATTACTGGTGCACGCCACCACGCCCTGCTAATTTTTTAATGAGGGGGCTGTTGTTTTAGTCTAGGCAGTAACTGATGGGACCCTGAGCAGGCAGTGGGAGTGGAGAGAGGGTCAAGACACAAGACAATATGAGATAGAGCTTCCAGTATGTGGCAAGTGGCAAAATGTGGGAAGCCCAGAAGAAAGAGGTGCCATAATATTTCTCTTCCTTCAGGCTCCTAGGATAGTGTGCCGTGGACCTCCATGCTCTCAGAGAAAGCATGCCACAAACTTGCAATGAATGCTGCCTCCCTCAATGTCTTGTCTTTTTTGCACCTGTTTTGTGGTGGGCAGGCCTAGGCAAACTTACCCCAAAGTCTGAGGAAGTTGATAGGCTGAAGAAAGAGGCTGGCGAATCCAGTTTTTTAAGAAACATTTAATAGAAGAAACCATAGTTTCCAAGTAATTTATGAACAGAAGCCATGTCAGTGTCTTGGGCAGCAAGAAGACTAGACGGTGGATCCATGCATTATCTCTCAGACCTAGGGCTTCTATGCCATAGGGGAGGGGTGCTTCAAAAGGGATGTGTAGGATAATTGAAGTACTATGACATCAAGGTTGTTTGACCTAAGGGCAGGATTTACAGTAAGTACCTGCCTTTACCAAAGGAACAATAGATACACTGGAAATCTTACAGGCTTCCTGGAACTGGGGTTAATCAGAATGCAACATGGCAGATTAGCATCCAAGATGGAGCTGCTTTGGCCCCCCAGTACCTCTCCCTCCTCTCCCCAAATTCTGCAACTCCAAGCCTGCCATCCTCCGGGCTCCCTGGCTGTTTGCAGGCCTCTGACAATGAACTCTTGTGCCTGACACACTTTTGATGCCCCAGGAATGCTAAGTGAATACATGAGGGACCGCTATTGTATTTGTTATTGTATTTATTTCTAGAGCAGGTCAGGGTGGTAAAATCATCCCAAAACACATTTGGCACCTGTGTGGCTAATAAATCCACACATTATTGCTGAATGCATTAACTCATGGTGGAACAGCCCTCTCTCGCCTCTGAGCCTTTGTGTGGGCAAATCCCGCAACTGGGAACACTGTCCTCTGCCCTCAGCCTCCCCAGGATTGCCAAAATATACATGCATGTTCTTGTATGTAGAGGCCTTCAAGAGGCCTTCTCTGACCTTCAGATGAGGGTACCTTCTCCTTCCCTTTCTCAACACTTATAATATATATATATGATGGAGTTTCATTCTTGTTGCCCAGGCTGGAGTGCAATGGCATGGTCTCAGCTCACTGCAACCTCTGCCTCCTGGGTTCAGGCGATTCTCCTGCCTCAGGCACCCACCACCACGCCCAGCTAATTTTTCTGTGCATATTTTTAGTAGAGATGGGGGTTTTACCATGTTGGCCAGGCTGGTATCAAACTCCTGACCTCAGGTTATCCACCTGCCTCGGTCTCCCGAAGTGCTGGGATTACAGGCGTGAGCCACTGCACCCTGCCTGTGCTTTAGTTTATTACACAGTGACCTCCTCCTCCTCAAAGCTCCTTGAGGGCAGGGAGGGACCACGAGTGCCTTGGACTCCAGTGTCTGGCACATAGTAGGCCTAAAAGAAAGCCTGTCAGACTGAATGAACTAGATTGCCCCTACTGGTGGGAAGAAGAACATTCTTTCCTTCTTCAAGGTAGTCACTCTTCTAGGCTACATAGATGGCTGTTGCCCAACTTAAGAGAGCCCCTCCACCAACGGATCTCACCCCAAGTTCACTACAGGATGTGACCTAGGATTTCAGATCCTGTTTGCACAGAGATCAGTGCTCCTCACACCCATGACTAAAGTATGCAAGTGCAGGTGGCTGCCCACTGCAGCACCCCATCCTCTGGTGCTCTGTGAGGTCACTCTTCCAGCCTTGAGCCCCGACCCCTGCCCTGACCAGCCCCAGGGTTTTCATGAGCGAGCCTGGTGACAGCTTTGTCTCTGTCCTTGAAACGGAGCCTTGGCCCCTTCTGCCCCCATCCCCCAACCCACCAGCACCCCAATTAGCTGAGAAGCTTTCCTGCAGCTGACATAGGGCCAGGGCTCCTGGATCCTGTGCCAAGAAACCTCTTGTACTAATTTATAACCACAGTGCCTCCAAAAGTCTAACCTTGAGGATCTCTGTGAATCACATGCACTTCACAGGACTGGCAGTCACACAAGAACACGCAGGGGAGGGGGCACGAGGCCGCTGGAGAGGCTTGCTCCGGGCCTGCCCCTTGGCCCTCTTTGCTGTTCTTTGTCTCTGCCAGGGAGTAGTCAGTCTGGGGCAGGAGTGTGGAGCAGAGGTCTGCAGAGCCAGAAATGGGACACGTTGCTTCTGGGCTTCATGGCTGTGGCTGGGTTGCAGGAACCGAGGTAGATTTCTCTCTCAAGAAATTGCTTGAGCATGAAGTTTTTGCTTTCAGCCTCATCAACATCTCCTGCCTACCCCAGAGTCTCCCAGATCCTGATGGGCAGCTGTCAATCCCCAGCAAGAAGGATGTCATCCTCCAACAGGAGGAAGGCATGGACTGTGCTCTGCTTTGTAAGCACACAAATCTCAGAACAGATTTTAAAGAGCGCCTTAATTTTATTTTATTTTATTTTGAGACAGAGTTTTGCTCTTGTTGCCCAGGCTGGAGTGCAATGGTGCGATCTTGGCTCACCGCAACCTCCGCCTCCCGGGTTCAAGCGATTTTCCTGCCTCAGCCTCCCAAGTAGCTGGGATTACAGGCATGCGCCACCATGCCTAGATAATTTTGTATTTTTAGTAGAAAAATACTTTTTTCCATGTTGGTCAGGCTGGTCTCGAACTCCTGATCTCAGGTGATCCACCCACCTCAGCCTACCAAAGTGCTGGGATTACAGGCGTGAGCCACTGCGCCCGGCTAGAACTCCTTAATTTTAAAAAGCCACCATTTTGTTGTTGTTGTTTTAGGATTTTACTTCCAATCACTATTAAGTATAGGCCAGTACTGTTCAGTGAAAAATAATACAAGCACATACGTCATTTTAGGTTTTCTAGAGGCCACATTTTACAAAGAGACACAGATGAAATTAAATTTAATAGTATATTCAATTTATGCACAATATAGTCAAAACATTATAATTTCAACATGTCTTCAATATAAAAATGAGATATTTTAGACTCTTATGAAGCCTATTTAACAGAAGACTGGAATAAAAATGTAAAATTCAGTTCCTCAGTCACACTGGCCCTATTTCAAGCCTCCAAGAGCCCCAGGTAGCACAGGTGTATACAGATGGTAACAAAGTGGTCAGGTCAATTGAGTAGGCGAGCTTGCAGAATCTTACTTCATTATCCCTTGTAGATTAACCATGCCTTTTGTTTTCTGTAGAGAAGCAAAACCCTGGAGGGGGTGCCCCTGCCAGGATTAGCCAATTTCTAGATACAGTAAACAACTCACGAGGCAGCCTGCCTTTCAAATGCAAACCGAGCAATTCAGAGCCCCAAACCCCAGCCACCTCTGCTATTGGGCTGTCATACTCCCGGTACCAGAGCACTAGGGGCAGCCCCCATGGCTGTGGAAATGATTCAGACGAGCCAAGCTTGAGCCCGCCTACCTTGCCTCGTCTGCTCATCCCGTGGAAACCGCAGCAAAGATCGTTGTTCTCATTTTCTCCTGGCCCCTCTGCCTCCTGCCCAGCCTGGGGGTTCCTCCTGTGTCCCCTGGTGCGGTGGGCCATGTCTCCTGCTTCTAGAGAATCTGTGAGTATAATAAACTTCTTCCTTCAGCCGGGTGCAGTGGCTCACGTCTGTAATCCCAGCACTTTGGGAAGACAAGGCGGAAGGATCACTTGAGCTCAGGAGTTCAAGACCAGCCTGGTGGTCTCGAACCTAGTTTCAACATGGTGAACCCCGTCTCTACTAAAAATACAAAAAAGTTAGCCAGGCGTGGTGGCACAGGCCTGTAGTCCCAGCTACTTGGGGGGCGGAGGTGGGAGGATCACCTGAGCCCGGAAGTTGGAGGTTGCAGTGAGCCGAGATTGTGTCAGTGCACTCCAGCCTGGGTGACAAAGTGAGACCCTGTCTCAAAACAAACAACAAACAAAAACAACCAAAACACCTTTCTTCATAATCAAATCACCTTTGTAAAACTTGTGACAATGAGAGAAATCTGACAGAGAGAAATGATGACAATGAGAAAAATCTGACCCAAATGACTCTGTCTTGCTTCTAACCTCACAAGCTAACTGCCTTTCCTCCTGGGTGTAGACCAGGCTAACTAGGAGAGGAATTTAGTTTATAGTTTAACTCTAAAACAAAGATCATAACTGCCCCTTCCTGAAACTAACCCCCACCTTGCTCAGGGACCAAAATTGCCTGTGTAAAGCTAATAAAAACTTAGCCACGAGGATAGGATGGGGTTTAGTTGTGTGGCCAGAGGTCACAAGATTTGTAACCTCCTCCAAACGCTTCTGTAGAGAACACCACTGTTGTAAAAACTAAAACTGGTGTCTGAGGTACCTTTCAGAACTTGCATTCTGATAGACCAGCTGGCACCACCCGGACCAGTAACCCATACCATGAAACTGGCTCGACTAGTCTTATGACCCCTACCCCGGAATGGACTCAGCACAAGAAGATAGCTTTGACCCCCGTGATTTCAACCTCCAACTTGCCAATCAGCATTCCCTGTTCCTTGGCCGCCTGCCCACCAAATGATCCCTGAAAAACTCTGGCCTCCAAATTCTTGGGGAGATAGATTTAAGAGCTAACTCTCATTCTTCCACTTGGCTGGCCCTGTGATTATTAAACTCTTTCTTTGCTGCAAAAAAAACAACAAACAAACACAAAACCCTGCTATTCTCAGTGCATTGGCTTTGGCAATTACAATGAGTCATTTCGGTGTCTGTGTGTCTTACCAGACCCAATCAAAACAAATCCCTTAAAACACCTTGTTCTGGAGCTCATCTTCTCTTTCATCTACTGTCCCCCTCAACCCTGGCATTTGCCTTCATGTCTCTTCTTCGCTCTGAGGATGAAGCTTCTGTTTGTTTAAGCTCCTGCTTCCTGAGCAGGGCTACCACGCACTGTTGTGCAGGTTGTACACAGCAGCCAGTTAGCGTTGATTTCCAGACTGATCCTAGGTCCTCCCTGTGGCCATCTCACCTCCCTAACTCTATCCCTCCACGGAACCCTTCCAGACACATTTGCAGACCGCATGCCTCTGAAACAGAAGGCAGGATCCTACTCAGGCAGCTGCTTTTGTCATTGCACTGGGTGGATCCTCCTTCCACAGGGAAGGCAGAAAGATGTGCTCCTCTACCTCCTCAGCCTCTCTGCCTCTGGTGTTCTCACCTTCACCCCCTCCACCCCCACTCCCATCCCCATTTACACTAGGGAGGAAATGACTGCAGACAGCTTAAAGCAGGGTCCTTCCCTGCCTCCCTCCTGCCTGTAATCCAGCAGGGCTCAAAATTTCCAAGATGATTTCCTAGAGTCCAGACTACATCAATGATTCTCAAATTTTAAATTGAATTAGAATCACCTGGAGGACTTGTTAAAATGCAGATTACTAGGCCGGGCGCGGTGGCTCAAGCCTGTAATCCCAGCACTTTGGGAGGCCGAGACGGGCGGATCACGAGGTCAGGAGTTCGAGACCATCCTGGCTAACACGGTGAAACCCCGTCTCTACTAAAAAATACGAAAAACTAGCCGGGCGAGGTGGCGGGCGCCTGTAGTCCCAGCTACTCGGGAGGCTGAGGCAGGAGAATGGCGTAAAAACCCGGGAGGCGGAGCTTGCAGTGAGCTGAGATCCGGCCACTGCACTCCAGCCTGGGCGACACAGCGAGACTCCGTCTCAAAAAAAAAAAAAAAAAAAAAAAAAATGCAGATTACTGCCCGCTCCCCCTCCCCCCGCCCCACCAAGTTTCTGACTCAGAAAGGCTGAGACAAGGCCTGAAAATCTGCATTTTTACCACATCCCAGGTGATGCTGTTGGCTCAGAGACCACACTTTGAAAACCACTGCTCTAGATGCAGTGCTTCAGGCCTCAGCTGCTACTCGAGGTGCCCCGACCCCTGTCTTCATTCCTGAAACAAGCCTCTCTGTTCTGCAAAGCATGGTGCCTGAGCTTTCTGAGGAGAGATTCTGTTCTGAGGTGGATCATTTTGTTCCCCCTCAGCAATTCTTACATGTTGCTCAATGAAAGCTTGTTGGCCAGGAGCAAATATCCAATATTGTTCTACATACTCTGGTTTTACAAAATTTTTAATTTTTTTTTAGAGACAGGTTCTCGCTTTGTCGCCCACGCTGGAGCAGTGGCACAGTCATAGCTCACTGCAGCTTCCAAATCCTGGGCTCAAACGATCCTCCTGCCTCAGCCTCCCAAGTAGCTGAGACTACAGGTGTGTGCCATCTCACCAGGTTGATTTTTAAAAATTCTTTGTAGAGACAGGATCTTGCTTTGTTGACCAGGCTGGTCTTGAGCTACTACTGACTTTGAACATCCTCCTGCCTTAGCTTCCCAAAGTGCTGGGATTGTAGGCATGAGCCACCATACCTAGCTGTCTGTGTTGTTTTTCATTTGTTTGTTTTTGAGACAAAGTCTCACTCTTGTCCCCCAGGCTGGAGTGCAATGGCACGATCTTGGCTCACTGCAACCTCTGCCTTCCAGGTTCAAGCAATTCTCCTGCCTCAGCCACCCTGGTAGCTGGGATTACAGGCACCTACCACCACTCCAGGTTAATTTTTGTGGTTTTAGTAGAGACAGGGTTTCACCATGTTGGCCAGGCTGGTCTCGAACACTTGACCTCAGATGATCCACCCTCCTCGGCCTCCCAAAATGCTGGGATTACAGGCATGAGCCACCAAGCCCGGCCACTGTCTGTGTTTTTGACCAAGTGATGAGGGTAATTTTCAAAGACAGAAATACTCATTAAATTCCCCCTACCCTCAACTGAGTGAGACCAGGATTCTGATTCTAGGACAAATTAGGATCTCTGGGGCTGATTGCTATGAGCTATAAATGTCCCAGGGAGAAAAATCAAGAAGGGTCTTATTTTAGAGAAACCTGTCTCTGCCTGGCTCTCTCTCCTTTCCCTCTTGATAAAGATATTGGCTTTTCAGAGCTCCCAGCTCAGTTTCTGAAAGCCACAGTGGTATGGCTGGAACACTGAAAGGAAAAGCAGGGGCCCCTCCCCCACTTGGTGCCAGGTTTCCTTGGAGAGCGGGGAAGCATCATGAAATGACAGCAAGTTGAAAACTGTCAGTGAGATAGGCTGTTTGCATGCGACATTGAAACCTCTATGCAATCGTCATTTCCGAGTTGTGACTGCCTGTCTGCAAGGACACATTGGATGGTTCCCAGATCACTGCAGCCTCCAAAATTGGACCCGGTTTTATGAGCTGACGTCTGGATATGATGTCTCCTGGGAAAGTGGGGGTGGAGGAGAGAGCAGATTTTAAAGAGCTCCTTAAATTAAAACCCAAAGCATCTCCAGTCTGCACAGTGAGAACTGCGTCAGCCAGGCACGCTTTCTCTTTGCACAGCCTGTAAATGATGCTGAGAGATGGTCTCCGGGACTGCCTGTCATTTAACTCTTTCTGCACTGGGGGACAGGGCAATCTTCTGGAGCCAAACCTGAGCGATGCAGCAGGGAGCTCAGCACATTTTGAATCAGAGTTTCTGATCCCTTAGAATCACTCGATGACCTTTTAATTGTTTATGTATGTATCTATCATCTATCTATCTATTTAATTTATACCCCAATTTTGTGATTCCAATGAGCTTTAAAAAGTTACCCATGTCTGGGCTGCCTCCTCAGACCAATTAAATCGAAATTTCTGAGATTGGAGCCTGGACATTAGTAATTTTTACCTTGCCTGCATTTTAGGTAACTCGAATGTGCAGCCATTATTGAACACCATTGCTTAAAGTCTTTCTCTTTCTTACTGGCTGGGTGATATTGGGAGGTTGTTTAGCTTAACTTTCCCTGTTGATTCAATGTGGTGACTGTTATTTGCCTCCCAGAATTGTCGTGAGTAGCAGAGGAGGTCAATAGGTATAAAGAGTTTAGCACAGTAGAGGGCTCACAGTAAGTGCTCAATAAATGGTGTATTCTATTTGAGCTTAGGTTAGCAATTGAGGGAAGACCTGGAGTCTAGAAATATAGTGAAAAATAAAATTGAAAACAAAGTCTAAGGAAATGTAATGGCAAGCTGTAGTTTAGAAGAAAATATTTACAATACATATATATGATTTAAAAAAAACCTGGTACCCAGAATATAGAAAGAATCACTATAAATCAGTGATAAAAGGATAAACAACATAGAGTCAAAAGACTTAGACACCTCACAAAAGACGTGAGATTACCCAATTAAGTGCGTGCAAAGATGTTCAACATCACCAGTTGTGAGGGAAATGCAAATTAAAATCACAATGAGAGATCACTCCACACCCATTGTAACAGCTGAAATTCAAAAGACTGACAATATCAAGTATTGGTTACAACAGGAGTGTAATTCAAGTCAGTCATTCCAATGAATGATTGGAATGCTTATTCATCGTGGGTAGAAGCGTAAAATGGTACAATCATTTTGTAAATCTGTTCAGTAGCTTCTCATAAAGCATATACAATGTATTTGAGAAGTTCCTGAAAAATGCATATTATGAAAAAACTATGCACAGATTTCAAAAAAAAATTTGCCCCCAAATAAACTCATACTAATTTGTTGTAACTTGTCTGAACAGGATCTAGTTTGAGGCGTTTAGAAGGATAAGACATCAGTTCAGAAAGAGCCCCTATTAGAGCAACATCAATTCTGTCAAAATTGAAGTAAGAACAAACATCAAATTGATGGTGAGTCTTAGGTGGAAGAATGGTGAAATCATTGATGTTTCATGAAAAATGTATGGGGATAGTATCCTCAAATAAATCAGTTTACAAATATATAACTAAGAAGGGACAAGATGATATTGAAGATAAAGCCTGGAATAGCAGACCATCTACATCAATCTGTGAGGGAACAATTCATCTTGTTTGTGCCCTGATTGCAGAGGATTGATGATTATTAGTACAAACAGTAGCCAAGACCATTGACATCTCAATTGGCCCAATGTGCAAAATTCTGACTGAAATTAAAGTTGAGCAAACTTTCTACTAGATGAATGCCAAAACTGTTGTTCCCAGATCGACTGCAGACAAGAGCAAAGTGTTCAATGGGAATTTAAAACTAGTGGGATCAAGGTCCTGAAGCTTTTTTTTTTTTTTTTTTTTTTTCAGAGAATTGTAGCGAGAGATGAAATGTGACTCTACCAGTGCAATCCTGAAAACAAAGCACAATCAAAGCAATGGATACTAAGGGTGGAAGTGGTCCAGTCAAAGCAAAAGCAGACAGGTCAAGAGCAAAGGATGTGGCCAGAGTTTTTTGGGCAGCTCAAAGACTTTTCTTGTTGACCTCCTGGAGAGACAAAGAGTGACAATATCTGCTTATTATGATAGTATTGTGAGGAAGTTAGCCACAGCTTTAGAAGAAAAACACCTGGAAAATCTTCACTGGAGAGTCCTTCTCCACTACACCAATGCTCCTGCTCATTCCTCTTACAAAACAAGGGCAATTTTGTGAGAGTTTCAGTGGCCTATCATTAGGCATCCACCTTACAGTCCTGATTTGGTTCTTCTGACTTTTCTTTCCTAATGAAAAATCTTTAAAGGGCATCCATTTTTTCCTCAGTTAATAATGTCAAAAAGACTGCATTGACATGGTTAAATTCCCAGGACCTTTAGTTCTTCAGGGATGGACTAAATTGCTGATATCATCACTTACAAAAGTTTCTTGAATTTGATGGAGTTTATGTTGAGAAATAAAGTTTGTTATTTTAATCTTTTGATTACCATTTTTCTGTGGACTTTTTGAAGTCCTTTCGTATTTAAAATATAACTCAATCCCAACCCAAGAAAAATGAAAACATATGTTTCTAAAACAACTTGTACTTGAATGTTTATAGCCGTTTTATTTATTACAGGCAAAAACTGGAAACAACTCAAATGTTTATCAGTGGGTGAAAGAATTAACAACTTGTGGTGTGCTGCTACTCAGCATTAAAAATGAATGAACTACTGATAGAACAACATGAATAAATCTCAAACACATTATGCTATGAAAAAAAGCCAGATACTGAAGAGTTTGTTCTGTATAGTTTTTATTTATGTCACATCCAAAGTGAACAAATCTTATCTATGTGATAGAAACAAATCAATGGTTGTCTGAGGGGATGGGTGGGATTAACCAGAAAGAGGCATATGAAATGTTCCTATGGATTGAGATGTTCTGTTTCTTGTTGTTGGTGATAGATACATGGGTTGTGAATTTGTCAAAATCCATTAGCCTATATGGTTAAACCTGTGCATTTATAAATTATACATCAATAAGAAAGAGTGTTTAGGGAAAATAAATATAATCTCATACCAGAGATTTTCAGTGATTGAGTACAAAGAATGGATATAGGAAGGTACTTGGCTGTCAAGTTCATTGCCAGCTGCTTCTGCCTGAATAATTGGAAGTGTCTGTGCCTGAAAGAAGGCGTGAAGTATATTTATATACTTCATATAAATATAAAATATAATTATATAACTTTATATATAGTGTAATGTTAATCAAGGATGCCCTCCTCAGAGGAGTATGATCTACTTTTTACTCATGTAGTCTTCTTGCCAGGTTAAAAAGCTTTCCATTCTCCAAGATTTGTGCAAATAAAGTCTTTTGACAGTGTAAAACCATTCCATGTGGATTTTCAAATTGTATTTTTATCAGTCTAACCTCAGAACATGACATTGTGTTGTCTTGTCTTAACCTAGACAGTACTAAGGAGCAAACCAAAAGGTTCCAGCTGGCTAAAGACTGGACAATTTGAGCATTGCTAAGGATGATGACTATAGTAGATTGAAGCTGTCAATAATGTTTAAATGCATGAGTGTATAATATTAAAATAGCAAGGACAACAAAAACAATTAAATTAGACCAGGCGCGGTGGCTTACGCCTGTAATCCCAGCACTTTGGGAGGCCGAAGCGGGTGGATCACGAGGTCAGGAGATCGAGACCATCCTGGCTAACACGGTGAAATCCCATCTCTACTAAAAAATACAAAAAATTAGCCGGGTGTGGTGGTGCGCGCCTGTAGTCCCAGCTACTTGGAGGCTGAGGCAGGAGAATGGCGTGAACCCGGGAGGTGGAGCTTGCAGTGAGCCGAGATCGCGCCACTGCACTCCAGCCTGGGGGACAAAGCGAGACTCCGTCTCAAAAAAATAAAATAAAATAAAATAAAATAATAATAATAATTAAATTAGTCACCACTGGAGGATGCTGGGGGAACTAAGCCATTCTTTTGAAAACTGGTGAATAACAGGAAAGAATTAAGTATTTATTCTGTCTTGTCTCTTTTTCTTTTCTTTTTTTTTTTTTTTTTGAGACAGAGTCACTCTGTCTCCAGGGGCTGGAAGAACAATGATATGATCTTGGCTCACTGCAACCTCCACCTCCCAAGTTCAAGCGATTCTTCTGCCTCAGGCTCCCAAGTAGCTGGGATTACAGGTGCCCACCACTATGCCCCATTAATTTTTTTTTCTTTTGTATTTTTAGTAGAGACGATTTTTCACCATGTTGGCCAGGCTGGCTTCGAACTCCTGACCTCAGATGATCTACCCACCTCGGGCTCCCAAAGTGCTGGGATTACAGGCATGAGCCACCATGCCTGGCCTAAAACTATTTTCTTTTCTTTTGTTCTCTTTTTTTTTGAAATGGAATTTCGCTCTTGTTGCCCGAGCTGGAGTGCAATGATGCAATCTCGGCTCACTGCAACCTCTGCCTCCTGGGTTCAAGGGATTCTCCTGCCTCAGCCTCCTGAGTATCTGGGATTACAGGCACCCGCCACCATGCCCAGCTAACTTTTGTATTTTTAATGGAGACACGGTTTCACCATGTTGGCCAGGCTGGTCTTGAACGCCTCACCTCAGTTGATCCGCCTGCCTCAGCCTCCCAAAGTGCGGGGATTACAGGCGTGAGCCACTGTGCCAGCACCCCCCCCCTTTTTTTTTATCTGAGACGGCGTCTCGCACTGTCACCCAGACTGGAGTGCAGTGGCATGATCTCGGCTCACTGCAACCTCCACCTACCGGGTTCAAGTGATTCTCCCACCTCAGCCTCCACGGTAGCTGGGACTACAAGCACGCACCACCACACCTGGCTAATTTTTGTATTTTTAGTAGATATGAGGTTTCGCCATGTTGGCCAGGCTGGTTTTGAACCCCTGACCTCAGATAGTTGCCCACCTCGGCCTCCCAAAGTGTTAGGATCACAGGCATGAGCCACCGTGCCCGGCCCTGTCTTGTCTTTAACTGTATCACTACTGTAAAACAGTAGAAGATGAGGAGCTTACATTTACTGAAGGATTCCAGCTATTACATGAACAGTGGATTTTGAATATCACAATTTTAGATCTAGGCATTGAGCATGATAAGCCATTAGTATCACAAAAGGAAAGACAGCCAAACATTATGTGTACCTTGATGGAGGCACATGCTATCATCTGTCAAGTATTCTTGTCAAAAATATCTAGCCTGAATCTGATCAAGCGTATAGATCTAACTACCAATACAGATGACAGAGGCACTTATAAAATGGCACCCATGGGATGCAATCAGCAAAATCTAGGTTTTATAAATATAAGCAAGTATGTGAAGTTTATGATGACTATCCATTAAGCTAAGCTGTGCAAGCTCTAATCTTTAGCATATGGACATCATCTAGTACAATAGGACCATACAATCACTGATTGTACATAGCACATGTAAGTCAAATAATTTCTCATCAACATTCTCTATTTTTTTTTTTTATTTTTTGAGATGGAGTTTCACTCTTGTTGCCCAGGCTGGAGTGCAATGGCACGATCTTGGCTCACTGCAACCTCCACCTCCTGGGTTCAAGCAATTCTCCTGTCTCAGCCTCCCAAGTAGCTGGGATTACAGGCATGTGCAACCACACCCAGCTAGTTTTGTATTTTTAGTAGAGATGGGGTTTCATCATGATGGTCAGGCTGGTCTCGAACTCCTGACCTCAGGTGATCCACCTGCCTTGGCCTCCGAAACTGCTGGGATTACAGGCATGAGCCACCATGCTTGGCCTCTCATCAACGTTCTTACCACCTCCAAATAAATTCCTTGACTACCAAGCTTTGAGAAACCAACAACCCACCTGGGAAGTATCCCCCTCCTCGCTCAGGGCCCGTAAAACTTTGGGGTTTCTAGACTGAAACTATACCTAGTGTCTAGCTCTTACTTCAAGGCTATATTAATGGCACAATGATCGCCAACTTGTTGCCCTTGAATAAGACATCTTGATGGACCAGTGACTATCTGCTTCATGATCACTCACGGAAGTCCTATATAACTATAGAACAAACAATTTGTTTTTTAACAAATGAATTGTAAGAAAAGAAAGACATGACAAGAAATCTATGCTTTAAGAGATGTTAAAGACTTATTAACCAATTGCAATATGTAGACTTTATTTGAATCCCAATTCAAACAAGCTATAGGACAAAAATTATAATAACATGTATGACATAATTGGAATTCTGGGTATTTACTAGTTATTATTAATTGATTCTTAGGTGTGATACTGTATCTATATATGTGAAAGGAGCCCTTATATCTTCTTGAGATAGATATTGAAAGATTTACAGATGAAATGATATGATATCTGGGCTATGCTTCAAAATAGTGTGGGAGGAGCAAGTGGATGGGGATGTAAACTTGCCATGAGTTGACACATTCCTCATGTTTAAGCTGGTGAGGAGTACAGAAGGATTGATTATAGTCATTGATCTACTCTTGTCTATATTGGAAGCTTTCGTAATTAAAAATTTTTTTAAAAGGAATGGGACAAATTTTAATAACAATATTACCCTGTTGGAGTATGAATGTTATGAATACTGATTAATTCTCAATATTGATAGAAAAAATGCATCAATATCATTGTCAAAATGTAAATGTAACATCAAATAAATAAAAATAAAATATATAATTTTCAAATAATTAGGAGAGGAAAAGTTCTAAGATCTTTGAAATTCATTTTAAGGAAGAAGGGAAATACAGAAACAACACGATGGGAAAGTTTTCTTGTGCTTAGTTAATTCCAAGTGATTCCATTTGTGTAAAGGAGACCCTATGTGTTTATAAATGCATAGAAGAAAAAATTAGAAGCTCAGACCCTTAACTCCAAGGAGGTTATTGGGATTTTAGTGGGAATAAAGGCAGACTCTCATCTTATTTTACCTACTTGTATGATGGATAACTTTAGGTGTCAACTTGATTGAATTAAGGAATATCTAGATAGCTGGTAAAGCATGATTTTTGGGTGTGTATGTGACAGTGTTTCCAGATGAGATTGGTGCATTAGTCTGTGGACTGTATGGGGAAGATCCCTTTTAATGTGGGTTGCACAATCCAGTTGACTAGGGTCATGGATACACCAAAAAGTCAAAAGAAAGGCAAATTTACTCTCTTCCTCCTAGAGCTGGGACACCCTCTTCTCTTGGTCTCAGACATCAGAATTCCAGGTACTCCAGCTTTTGGATTGTGGAACTTGAACCAGCAGTCCTCCTCCTTCAGGTCATTAAGCCTTTGGCCTCAGACTAAGAGTTACACCCCCAGCTTCCCCGGTTCTGAGTCCTTTGGACTTGGACTGAGCCATGCTACTGGCATCCCTGGGTTTCCAGCTTGTAGACAGCCTGTTGAAGGATTTCTCAGCCACCATAATCATATAAGCCAATTACCCTAATAAATGCCTCTTCAGCTATGTATGTATGTATTTATCTATCTATTTGTCAATTAATCGATCAATTCTCTATTCATCCATCCATCCATTCTATTGTTTCTGTCTCTCTGGAGAACCCTGACTAATACAACATGATATCTCTTAAATTTTTAATATAAAACTTTGAAAACTTTATTAAAATACCACAAAAAGAGATTATAAATTTCAGTCATACATAGGGACTGGTTGACCTTGAATTTCAAACTCAGTTTTCTGGAGTAGAGGCCCATGTACCACTTTTTAGCTCTACTCTGGTGATTCTATGGAAGTAAACCAACAATCACACTGGAAGAAATCAAGTCGAGGGGTCACAGAACTTGGCAAGGCTGAGAAGAAGGGTTAGTGGAAATGAGGGAGCAGCAAAAGTGACTGGGTGGCTATTGTGATAGGCAGAGAGAAGAATCCTTTTTTTTTTTAGATAGAGTTTCACTCTTGTTGCCCACGCTGGAGTACAATGGCATAATCTTGGCTCACTGCAACCTCTGCCTCCCAGGTTCAAACGATTCTCCTGCCTCAGCCTCCCAAGTAGCTGAGATCACAGGCGCCTGCCACCATGCTCAGCTAATATTTGTATTTTAGTAGAGACAGGGTTTCACCATGTTGGCCAGGCTGGTCTCGAACTCCTGACCTCAGGTGATCCACCTGCCTTGGCCTCCCAAAGTGCTGGGATTACCAGACGTGAGCCATCACACCTGGCCCAAGATTAACATTTAAGTGGGTACACTGAGTAAAACAGATTGCCCTCCTTAATGTGGATTGGCCTAATCCAATCAGTTAGTGGCCTGAATAGAACAAAAAGACTGACCCTTCCCTTTGTGAGAGGGAATTTTTCCTGTCTTCAGATTCAAACTGAAACATTGGCTCTTCTTGAATTTTGAGCCTTGCTGGCCATCAGCTCTCCTGGTTCTCAGGTCCTTGAACTCAGGCTGGACCTACATCATCAGCCCTTCTGGGTCTCTAGCTTCTTGACTCACCCTGCAGATCTTGGAACTTTCTAGCTTCTACAGTTCTGTGGGCTAATTCTTTTTTTTAATCCTGTGGGGCGGGAGGAAGTTGCACCATTCCTGGAGGTACTGCAATACCAGGTTAATGCATGGAGTGGATGGAACAAGCTCCCATTCTATCTCCCTTCTCCAAAAGTTTATTTAATTTATTGTGCTCAAATAGAGGACACACCAGATACTAAACTGATAAGAATAATGATATGGTTTGGCTGTGTCTGCACCCAAATCTCATCTTGAATTGAAGCTTCTATAATTCCCACGTGTTGTGAGAGGGAGCCAGTGGGAGGTAATTGAATCATGGGGGCAGGTCTTTCCCATGCTGTTCTTGTGATAGCGAGTAAGTTTCATGGGATTTTATGGTTTTATAAAGGGGAGTTCCTACACAATCTCGCTTGCCTGCCACCATGTAAAACGTGACTTTTCTTCTCCTTTGCCTTCCACCACGATTGTGAGGCCTCCACAGCCATGTGGAACTGTGAGTCAATTAAACCTCTTTCCTTTAAAAATTACCCACTCTCAGGTACGTCTTTATTAGCAGCGTGAGAACAGATCAATGCAATAGATTCTACACTTACTCCTAGGCAAAAGGCCAAGAAGTGATGCTAAGACTTTTTAATAAATCACCCCCTACCCTGATTGTGATGGGTTCTATTTTTCTGGAGAACCCTGACTAATACAGATTTTAGTACCAAGGAATGAGATGCTTCTGTAACAAGTACCTAAACATGTGGATTGGCTTTGGAACTGGGTGATGGGTGATGAGCAGAAGTTGGAAGAGATTTGAGGTGCCTGCTAGAAAAAGCCTAGATTGCCTTGAAGGAACTGAAGGAACTATTGGTAGAAATATGAATGTTAATGGTGATTCTAGTGAGTTCTCAGAGGCAAAGAAGGAACACACTATTGGAAACTGGATGAAAGGCCATCTTTGTTATAAAGTGGCAAAAAAATCTTAGCTGAATTGTATTGTAGTTTTTGTGGAAGGTACCGCTTATGAGTGACAACACTGAATATTTAGCTAACGAGGTTTATAAACAAAGTGTTGAAGGTGCATTCTGGATTCTCCTTATTATTTATAATAACGTATAAGAGGAGAGAAATTAATTAAAGAAATTATTAAGTAAAAAGCAACTAGAACTTGAAGATTTGGAAAATTCTCAGCCTATCCATATTGCAAAAAAATGAGAAAGCATGTTCCAGAGTGAACACCAAGGGTGTGGCTTGACAATCAGTCCATCAGGAGATTACCCATGGAGTCAATCAGCCATCTCAGCAGCAACCAGGAATAGAGATAGGCATACACAAGAGGAGACACTGCCAGTTTGGACCAAGGAGAATGGAGATGGGACAAAACAAAGGAAGACTTTCAGACTTCTGGGATTCTACAGTATGGCACAATAGAGCTATTTGTCTTTATCCTTCAAGAAAAGAGCAGAATGACCCTGAAGTTGATTCAGAGATCATCAGGTCTGCCACTCCCACCACAGGCTGAGGAGGCAAGGCTGTTTTCTCCTTAATTTTACAGAGTGGGGCCCCTTCTTGGTTTCTATAGGCCAGGCTGCATGCACCCAGGGCCTCAAGGGCAGGACCTCTATAAAGAGTTGAGGGGGCAACATGGCAGTGATGCTGCTGCCTCAGTGGGTCAGAAGGCAGAGTTTCCAATCAAAGGGATTTATTCTTTTTTTTTTTTTTTTTTTTTTGAGATGGGGTCTCACTGTGTCTCCCAGGCTGGAGTGCAGTGGCGCGATCTCGGCTCACTGCAAGCTCCGCCCCCCGGGTTCACGCCATTCTCCCGCCTCAGCCTCCCAAGTAGCTGGGACTACAGGCGCCTGCTACCGCGCCCAGCTAGTTTTTTGTATTTTTAGTAGAGACGGGGTTTCACCATGTTAGCCAGGATAGTCTCGATCTCCTGACCTTTGTGATCCACCCGCCTCGGCCTCCCAAAGTGCTGGGATTACAGGCTTGAGCCACCGCGCCCGGCCAAAGGGATTTATTCTTGAGCTTTATGATCTCGAGGAATTTGACTTGCTAGGCTTTGGATTTCCTTGGGAACCTGTCACTCCTTTCTCCTTCCCATATTCTCCCTTTTGGAAGGGGGTGTCTATTCTGTGCTTGTCCTGCCACTGTATTTTGGAAACACATAACTTGCCTAGTTTCTCAGGTTCAAAACTAGAGAGGAATTTTGCCTCAAGATGAATCATACCTCAAGTCTCACCCATACCTGATTTAGGTAATATTTAGATGAGATATTGGAATTCAGAGCTGAGGCTGGAATGGGTTAAGACTGCTGGGGCTGTTGACATGGGGTGAACGTATTTTGCATGTGAGGAGGACATGGATTGGGGGCTCCAGAGAGTGGATGTTATGGACTGAATTGGGTCTTCCTCAAAGTCCTATGTTGAAGCCCTAATCGCCAATGTGGCTATTTTTGGAGCTAGGACATTTAAGGAGGCAATTAAGGCTAAATGAGGTCACAAACATGGAGCCCTACTCCAATAGGTCTGGTCTCCTTATTGGAAGAAGAGAAGTCAGGGATCTCTCTTTCCTCCATGTGTAGACAGATGAAAGGGCACATGAGGACACAGAGAGAAGGTGGCTGACTACAAGACAGGAAGGGCAGGCTCACCAGGAAACGAATTTGCGGGCACCTTGATAATAGACTTCCAGCCTCCAGAACTATGAGAAAATTAATTTCTGTTGTTCAATTCACTCATTCTGTGGTATTTTGTTAAAGCAGCCCTAGCTGACTGATACAGTTTTTAAGGTTTTTGTTTTGTTTTCCTTTACATAAAAAGTCTGAGGTCAAAGTCTTTTAATAAGTAATTGAGTTTGGGCCCTCCTGTGTACTTGTTCTGGCATCAAAATTTGGAGTGTTTCTTTTTTTAGCTTTACTGAGATGTAATAAACAAACAATAAACTATGTAAGTTTAAGGTGTATAATTTGATACATTTTGATATATGTATATACCCATAAAACCATCACTATAGCTTGGCTGACTTAAAAACAAATCAAAGTACAGTACCTGGCCCTTTAAACACACATACGCACGCACACATTCACCTGTAGTGCACACACACTCCAATGCTATATGGCTATACACATAGTAGGAAGGACTAAGCTGGTCAGAATTTACCTTCAGGGAAATAGCACATAGGACACACACTACTCAAAGGTTTGCTAGCTTGTCTATTTTATTATAATAAACTTTTTTTCTTTTTGAGCCTGGGTCTCACTCTGTCACCCACGCTGGAATGCAGTGGTGTGATCTTGGCTCGCTATAACCTCTGCCTTCTGGGCTCAAGTGATCCTCCTGCCTCAGCCTCCCAGGTAGCTGGGACTACAGGCATGCACCACCACACCTGGTTAATTTTTGTATTTTTTTGTAGAGACAGGGTTTCATCATGTTGCCCAGACTGTTCTCAAACTCCTGGCCTCAAGTGATCCGCCTGCTTCGGCCTCCCAAAGTGCTTGGATTACAGGTGTGAGCCAAATAAACTTTTAATTCTATTATAGTTTTAGATTTACAGGAAAGTTGCAAAGATAGGATAGAGAGTTCCTGTTTTCTATATACACACCACCAAGTTTCCTCTATTGTTAGCATTTTTACATTACTTTCGTAGATTCATCATAATTAATGATCCAATACGATACATTATTATTAACTAAGCTCTCATTTAATTCCAGTTTCATTACTTTTAACTTAATGTGCTTTTTCTGTCCCAGGATCCCATTTGGGATACTGCATAACATTTAGTCATCATGTCTCCTTAGACTCTTCTTGGCTGTGGCATTTCCCCGACTTCCCTTCTTTTTCATGACCTTGACATTTTTTAGGAGTATTGACAACGTATTTTCTAAAATGTGCCTCAATCTGGGCTTGTTTATAGTTTGTGCTTCCTTTATGGTTTGACTTGCGTTATGGGTTTTTGAGAGGAAGACCACAGAAGTGAAATGCCATTCTTGACACATTGCATCAAGGTATAAACTATCGACATGACATCACTGATGATGTTAAACTTGATGATCAGAGGTGTTTTATACCACATAAATTACCCAGAATATATTTCCAGAAGAGATTCTTACACATATTTATTAGCAGTATGTAGGGCCTTTTTTTTTTAACAAGACAAAAGTAAATTTAAATATTTCATTAAGTTTGATAGAGGTGCAAACACTCTGTGGCTTCGCAGGGCCTAGTGAAAAGATAGAAGAGCAGCAGCCAACAGCTCAGGCCAGGAGCTCAAACTGACCTGAGCTGTTTCCCGTAAGTGTATGTTTTCTTCCCTGATTAGATCATAAAACCCTCCAAGTGGGCATCGTGCCTTTGGATTGGTTTGTCTGCACCTCAGCATTAACCCTAAGCTGCTCAGCATCCTACACACAGTAGGTGGCTGATGTATGCTTGGTAAAGAGCTGAGCAGGTGCTTAACTACTGGTCTGGGATGAGAGAGCCCTGTCTCCCAGCCTGACTTCCTCCTGGAGACTCCTCTCTGTGCTGTCCAGCACATCTCCACCAGCAGGGGCTCTCAGGGGGAGGGTGAGAAAGAACCCACAACAGGATGGAGGTTTTGATTGGGTAATTCAAGGGAGGGTCAAGGATTTGGGACTTTGCTGTGACTTGAATGTTACCAGGAAATGGAGGAATTCTATGATGGGGAATCTCGATACATCTTATCTATAGAAAGGACAGACTGAAGCGAAGCTAAAGATGTAATTGGTAAAAAAAACAGAAGTCACTCATAGCTGAGAGAAAGAGAGGATGTGTGGGTTGCACAGTGATATTGTTTGGGTGTTTGTCCCCTCCAATCTCCAAATCTCATGTTGAAATGTTGGAGGTTGGGCTGGTGGGAGGTGTTTGGGTCATGGGGGTGGATCCCTCATGAATGTCTTGGTGCTGGTCTCCCAATAATGAGTGATTCTCACTCTCAGTACATGTGATATCTGGTTGTTTAAAAATGTGTGGCATCTCCTTTTGCTCGCACTCTCCTAGTGATGCACTGGCACCCTCTTCACCTTTTACCATGATTGTAAGTTCCCTGAGGCCCTCGCCAGAAGCAGATGCCAACAGGACACTTCCTGTACAGCCTGTGGAACTGTGAGCCAAAATAAAGCCTCTTTTCTTGATAAATTACCCAGTCTCAGATATTCCTTTATAGCAATGTAAGAACGGCCTAACACACAGTGCCCTTGCTTTTGTCCCACTGTATCACGGCATCAGAGTGACCTTGTCTGATGTTGGTGTTCTGTGAGGTCCTTTATGTCCAACAGGAGAACAATGCAGCCCAGTTGTGAGTGTCAGAGGAGCTTCTAACAACCCAGGGGCCAGCGGTGAGCATCACACCAGTGGATGGGTGCAAGGCTACTTTTGTTTCTTGGTCACTTGGGTACTGATTTTCTTTTCCAAGAGCTTTACATGATTTATCTCCATGAGTTCTTACAACTGCCCTATAACGTAGGCATTTGTCTTAGTGTGGGCTTTCTAGAATGCAGAACCTGAGACAAGGATGTGACTGGAGCTTGTCTATGGGAAAGTGACCCCAGGAAGCAGGAGGGAGGAAGCAGAGAGAGAGGGGAGTCACTCCAGAGACTGCTACGAAGGTTGCTGCTGTAGGCAAGAGACACTGGACTCCTGGGACTCTAAGGAGCACTCAAAGAGCCCACAGAGTCTGTGGCAAAGAAGAACTCACAACTTCCTTCACCCATGTCGGGTTCCCCAGGAAACCCCCATGGCCTCTTTAGCTGACAGCTTAGAGACTGGTTCCCATTGTTTTTCACCCCACACACCTGCTGATCACCAGTGGTGTCAAACCACACTGGCTACTTGGCTTTGGGCTAATGGTTTTTATCCCTCTGGACTTTATTTACCTTTCTATTTTAGGCCCCAAATGCCCAGATGTCAGAGGCCATGTCTGCATCTGTCGTAAGTGTTACAGGGAAAGAATCTCACTGAATGACCCTGCAACTGAGTCAACTTTCCTGGGTTGGGTCAAAAGATGAGTGGACGGAGATCGACACTAGGAGAGCTATTTCCCATGCCGTGGAGCTGACTATGTATCAATTTGTACACTTGGCTGTATCTTGCTATGTTTTTCAAGGTGTGCCTATTTCATTAGCAGTTTAAGGTGAATGACCACATATTTGTTCTTTCCTCTCTATCCCCCACAATATGACTGATAGTGAGACATGGGTACGTGTGGGTGAGGAGAGAGGTGGCAGCCCTCTGTATCATGGTCATTGGCCAATAAGTTGAACAGGGATGGATTACGTCATGCACTGGGCTTGGACTTGGGCAGCTAGCTGATAAGGGGGAAGACTGATGGGCTGAGCAAGGAGGGTTGCTGAAGGAAAGCCCACAAACTTAGAGGAGGATGTGTAAAGCTCTGCAAGTCCAAGGGGCTGAGCTCAGAATCTGAGATCAAGGAGGAGGTAATAGAAAAACATGGAGGGGTCCAGCTGGCAGCTGGACTCAGAATCCAGGAGCACCCCAAAGACAGTCAACCATGAGCAGCATAAAGGAATAGGGGCCTGTGCATAGGCCCAGGGCAGAGGCCCCCTCATTCACACTCCCTTCTTTGCAGAGGTAGGGACAGGCTGTCAGGCATGTGCCTGTAACCAGAAGCAGAATTCTGGGCACATTCTTGACTGTGACAGAGGAGGCAGGGCTGTGCATGAGGCTCTACAGGACTTTGATCTTCTTGGCTTCTCCATCTCTTGGTCACCTTAGCCTGGCTGTCACTTCACAGAGACCTCACCAGGGTAAAAGTTCGTCTTGGGTAGTTCACTTGCTTGATGGTGAATGGAATTCACAAGAAGGCAGCTGGTAGGGACACGCAGCTGTTAGAAGCAGAGTGTAGGGGTCGGGGCATGGAGAGATCTAGATGCTGGTGCCCAGTTGTGCTCCAGAAACCGTTTTTGCTGATCTTCCAAGGCTCAGCTGCCCAATGTCCATTAGAGCTCAGAGCCAAAGAGCCTTGGCAGTTTCAGCAGTAATAATGGTATTGAGGACATGGAGTCAATGCAAGAAAGTAAATTACTGGCACACTTACTAACGTTCCTGTTAAAGAATTTGGAAAAGCATGAGAGCTGCTGAAGCAGTTGAACACTTTGTAATAGATTTTAAAGAAAAGAGAATCAGAGATTGAAGGCTTGTGGGGCTGCCCCAGGCAAAAGTGCAGGTTTTGTCTTCAGTTTCGCCCTTCTTGCTGAGGCCCCATTTCTTGTGCAGCTCTCTTCCGTCCACTATCATCAGTGATGTTAGCAAAGGTGGATTGAGCACCTACTGTGTATGAGGCACGCATGCAGGCTGTGAAGATGCAAACAAAGAGGTGAGAACATCCCAGCCTGGGTAGGTGGGCGTCACAGGCGAGGTGTCAATATCCCTCTTACAATGGAGCCTGGACTAGGGATGGGTGAGGGACCGGGACACCGAAGCTGTCTCTCTACTATCCTTGTTGTGACAGATGGAACAGTGTTAGTTCTCTAATTTCAGTGCTGCCTTTGATTGACAGCTCCCATCATGTGACTACCTTTTCTGGTCACAGCAGCACATTGGACATGATTCTTCATGACGGTCCAAGATGTTGTTAGGAGCGTCGATTCAGGAACACCGAGCAACTTGCTAGTCCTCTCCAGCCCTCAGTTTCCTTATCTGTGAAATGATGCAGTTGAACTTTTGCATGGACATTTATCAAAGGCCTTCTAAAAACTAAGTAGAACAGTGCTTTCCATATGCTACCGTGCACATGATCATCTGTGCATCCTGTCAAAATGCAGATTCTGGTTCAGTAGGTCTGGGTGGGGCCTGAGAGTCTGCATTTTGAACAAGTTCCCGGGTGCTGCTGGTGCTGCTGGCCCATGGACCACACTCTGGGTAGCAAGAAAGAAGATCACATCACATGGTGTAAAGGGAAGATCCAAGATTTTCTGTCACATAGACCTGGGTTTGAAGTCCAGTGCTGTCATTGTGCAGCCTTGGGCAGGTTTCTTAGCTTTTTGGGGCCTCAATTTCCTCATTTGTAAAATGGGGGCAGTACGACCCTACTTGCATGGTGGGGATGAGGGATAAATTAGAGAACGCTTATGAAACGGGTTGCATAATGTTCACATGTAGCAAATACTCAATAATTGACAAACTCTGCCTATTCCTATTTTCCAGAAAGCCCTTGGTGCCTAATCCTCACCACCAACCAAAAAAAGGCCACCTACTTTCTCAGGCCTCTCAGGGGAAAATTGCTGGGGCTGGGTGCATGGGGGGTTGGCATTACATCACTGGGGCTTCTGCAGAGAGGCAGGATCTGCCTGATGCTCCTTTAGATTAGATGTCCCCTTTGCGTCCAGGATCTACCTTCTCGTGTGTAAAATGAGGCACAGTTGCCATGGTGCTCATTCACTGTCTGTAAACCCTGAACCCTCAGGAGGCCGTCACACACAGGCATGGGGACGGCAACCACTTCTGTGCTCACACTCTGACCACTGCTTTCCAGTGTGATTCCTGAATGTCGCCATTACTTGTCGGTAAGCCTCATGCAGTGATGTTGTGGCTGTGCCTGTGGCTACTTTGTCAATTTGTTTTAAATATATTCGAGCAAGACCAATTTCTTTTCCTTCCTTCCTTCCTTCCTTCCTTCCTTCCTTCCTTCCTTCCTTCCTTCCTTCCTTCCTTCCTTCCTTCCTTCCTTTCGACAGAGTNCTTCCTTCCTTCCTTCCTTCCTTCCTTCCTTCCTTCCTTCCTTCCTTTCGACAGAGTTTTGCTCTTGTCGTCCAGGCTGGGGTGCAGTGGTGCCGTCTTGGCTCACTGCAACCTCTGCCTCCTGGGTTCAAGCAATTCTCATACCTCAGCCTCCCGAGTACCTGGCATTACAGGTGCCTGCCACCATGCCCGGCTAATTTTTGTATTTTTAGTAGAGATGGGGTTTCACCACGTTGGCCAGGCTGGTCTCAAACTCCTGACTTCAGGTGATCCACTCGCCTCATCCTCCCAAAGTGGTGTGATTACAGGTGTGAGCCACTGTGCCTGGCCAGGACCAATTTCTTAATGCTGTCCTACAGAAACAGAGGCAAGTACTTGTGGCCTCTGTTACTCTTGTCTTGTTTATTCTTGGGTACATCTCCCAATTCCCCATAACCTCAAGAGATCCCACTGGTTGATCTCTTTCCTTTGACATTCAGAATTCAAAGACTTCTTATTGGTTTTGCAGTTTCTTGCGAAGTGTTCCTCAAGCACGTTCCTGGCAATGAATTCCTATTTTGTTCCTGCCCCTCAAACCCAAGATATCCGCAGTTCCTGTCGTCTCTACTTTCAAAATTCAGCAGGCATCTGACAGTGTACTGATGCCTCCCTGAGACCTGATTCTCTGGTGCAGGCACCTGCACTGGTCTCCCTGAGCCTTGCTTTCCTAGGGCTGCCCTAACAGAGCATCACAAACTGGGTGGGCTCCAGCAATGTAAATTCACTCTCTACCAGTTTTGGAGTCCAGAAGTCCAAAATCAGGGTGCCAACAGGATCCTGCTGCAGGACAGGATCCTTTCTTGCCTCTTCCAGCTTCAGGCAGCCCCAGGCTTTCCTTGGATTGCAGGAGCGTAACTCCAGCCTCTGCCTCATCTTCATGTGGCCATCTTCCCTCTGTGTCCGTGTCTCTGTGCCTTCACATGACATGCTCCCTGTGTGTCTGTCTGTGTACACATTTCCCTCTGTTTACAAGGACGGTAGTCACATTGAATTAAGGTCCACCCTAATGACCTCATTTTAACTTCATTAAATCTGCAAAGACCCTATTTCCAACTAAGGTCACATCCATAGTTACTGGGAGCTAAGACTTTAGCACGTCTTTACTGGGGGACACAGTTCAACCTATAACACTCTGCTCCCCCACTTCTTAACATCCCCTCCTTTTCCACTCATCTTTCAAAAATCGATACATACTAATTGTTCACATTTATGGGATACATGTGATATTTTGATACATGCAACAATGTGTATTGATCAAATCAGGGTATGAGGATATCCATTATCTCAAACATTTATTATTTCTTTGTGTTGGGAACATTTCAAATATTCTCTTCTGGCTATTTTTAAAAAGCAATAAATTATTACTAACTATTGTCACTCTACTGTGCTATGGAACACTAGAACTTATTCCTTCTATCAAAAGGATTTTTTGTCCCATTAACCAACCTTTCTTTGTCCTCCCCATCCAGCTTCCACTCATCTTTTTATAATGCAAATCAGATCATGTCACTCCTTGTTTAAAACCTTCCCATGGCTTCCCATCACATTTAAAATACACTTGACACTCTTACTGCTCCCTTTTACCATGGCCTAAGACCCTCACGGGCGCTCAGGTCCTGCTGACTTCCTCGTCTTTCACTCTCTGCCTGGCTTCCTGTGCTCCACTGGCCTTCTCACTGGTCTTCTTGCTCTTCCTCATGCTCTCGACTCCACTCATTGCTCCAGCAGCCCCTCTGCCTGAGAGGCTCCCCCACACATAGTCACCAGGCTCACATCTTCTTGTTTAAGTCTCAACTCTTACTGTGCCATGCCTTCACAGCAGTCTGCTTCACATGTCCGATCACTAATTTATTTCTTAACCAGCTTCATTTTCTCCCCAGCACTCACCACTGGACCATGCTATATATACAGCCTTGCACATCCATTCATAATCTGCCTTCCCCTACTGAACTAGAAGCTCCATGAGGGCAGTTCTTAAGCACTGCTGTATCTAGGATGTGGATCATGGTAGATGCTCAATCAATATTTGGTGAATGAATTAATAGATTAATGGAGACGCTGCCTCATTTGATGACCTTTCCTGTTTTTCTCACCAGGGCCATCTTTTCCTTTCTTCATAATGGACCCTGCCCTCCTTTCCTAGTACCCTCCCAGTGTTGACAGCCATTTAGTGAATTATTTTAAATACATGGGTTTTTTTTTGTGTGTGTGTGTGTGTGTGTGTGTGTGTGTATGTGGATACTTAAGAGGCATTTTCTCGTACTTCAAGACTTTATTTTTGAAACAGTCTCTAGGCTACTTGTAGTTAATTGACCTTTAAAATTCTGCAAGAGTTGGATTCCTTGTTCTGCAATCACTATTATTTAGCAGTTCATCTTCTATTACCCTCCCTGGCAAAGCCACCATCTTTTTCCTCATCTTGATTTCCATCCTTATTCGTCTCTCCGGTTCAAGTCTTCAGTCTCTTATAGGGACCATTGCAACAGCCCCCACACCTTCAGATTCTATCCATCCAAGTCATTTTTGAAAAAGCAGCTTTATTGAGTTACTCACATGCCTTACATTTACACTATTTAAAATATATAATTTAGTGGCTTTTAGAATATTCACATTGTACAGCCATTATGACAATCAATTTTAGAATATTTTAATTAACCCCAAAAGAAACCTCATGCCTATTAACCTTCCCTCCACAAGTCTCCCCTATCCTCACTCCCAGTCCTGGGCAATCAATAATCTACTTTGTATTTCTCTTTTCTTTTCTTTTCTTTTTCCTTTTCTGCCTTTCCCTTTTTTTCTTTCTCTCTTTCTCTCCCTTCCTTCCTTCTCTCTCTCTCTCCCTTTCTTTCTTTCTTTCTTTCTCTTTCTTTTTCCTTCTCTTTCTTTCTTTCTCTCTCTCTTTCTCTCTTTCTTCCTCTCTTTCTCTCTCTCTTTCTTTCTCTCTCTCCCTTCCTTCCTCCCTCCCTCTCTTTCTTTCTCTCTTTCTTTCTTTCTCTCTCTCCCTTCCTTCCTTTCTCTTTCTCTCTCTCCCTCCCTTCCTTCCTTCCTTCCTTCCTTCCTTCCTTCCTTCCTTCCTTCCTTCCTTCCTTCCTTCCTCTCTTTGTCTCTTTCTCTCTTTCTTCTTTCGTCAGTTTTGCTCTTCTTGCCCAGGCTAGAGTGCAATGGCGCAATCTCAGCTCACTGTAACCTCCGCCTCCCAGGTTCAAGTGATTCTCCTGCTTCAGTCTCCTGAGTAGCTGGGATTACAGGTACCCACCACCACGCCCAGCTATTATTTGTATTATTAGTAGAGACGGGGTTTCACCATGTTGGCCAGGCTGGTCTTGAACTCCTGACCTCAGGTGATCAACCCGCCTGGGCCTCCCAAAGTGCTGGGATTACAGGTGTGAGCCACCAGACTTGGCCTCTACTTTGCATTTCTATAGATTTGTGTATTCTGCACATTTTCTATATATGAAAGCACACTAGATGTGGTCCTTATGACTGGCTTCTTTTATGTGGCATAACGTTTTCAAGGTTAATCCAAGTGGTAGCATTTAACAGTACTTCATTTCTTTTTATTGCTGCTAGTATTCCATTGTGTGGCTCTACTGAAGATTTAAGAAAATTTCTTCTTAGGTCACTTTAAGTAGTTTATGTTTTTATAGGTTGTTCATTTCATATAAATTAGTTGGCTTACAATTGTCTGTAGTATTACCTTATCTTCTTTTTATTTCTGTAAGATCAGTAGTAATGTCCCTTCTTTCATTTCTGATGTTAGTAATTTTTCTCTCTTTTTTTCCTCGTCAATGTAGTTAAAGGTTGGTCAATTTTGCTTATCTTTTTGAAGAACTAACTTTTGGTTTCATTGATTTTCTCTATTGCTATCCTATTTTCTCATTTATTTCAGCTGTAATCCCTAGGCATTACCATATACATGTTATCAGAATTTACTTGAGTGTTATTCCAACTTAATTCCAGTGAGACGTAGAAATGTTCATTCTAGATAGCTCTATTCCTTCTTCCCTGTTTTAGTGCTATTATTGTTATACATATTATATCTATATATGTTACAAACCCAGCAATACATTGTTAAAACTATTACTTTATATAATTTTATGTTAATTAAAAGGGCGGACAAAAGAGAGGGAAAGAAAGCATAGTTTTATAGAGGTCGCTTTATTTACCTTCTTATTTATTATTCCCAGTTCTCTTTGTTCTTATGGGTTTGAGTTATCATCTGGTATAATTTCTTCTCTCTTTTTCTTACTTTAGAGACAGGGTCTTGCACTGTCATTCAGGCTGGAGTACAGTGGTGCTATAACAGCTCAATATAACCTTGAACTTCTCAGCTCAAGTGATCCTCCCACCTCAGCCTTCTGAGAAACTAGAACTACAGGTGTGCGTCATCATGCCTGGCTAATTTTTTAATTTTCTGTAGAGATGGGGTCTCACAGTACGTTGCTCAGGCTGGTCTCCAACTCCTGGCCTCAAGTGGTCATCCCGCCTTAACCTCTCAAAGCACGGGGATTACAGGCATAATGGTATAATTTCTTACTCCAGTACAACTCTGTTCCCACCCACCTCCTTTGTGTGGTTACTGTCATTCCTATATGTTGTAGGTATGATAATACAGTTATATACATATTATCTTATACAATGACTTTTAAAATCAGAGACAAAAGATGCATTTATACTATCTTTTATAATTACATCATTACCTTTACTGCTGCATTTTGCTCTTTCATGTGAATTTAAAATTTCATCTCAGTTCACTTGCTTTCAGCCCTAGGAACTTCATTTATTTCTTGTAAGGGAGGTCTGCTGGCAATAAAGTCTCTCATTATTTGTTTATTGGGAATTTCTTTATTTCACCTCAATTCTTGAAAGATAGTTTTGCTGATGTAATATTTGTGGCTGGCATTTTTTTCTTTATATTAAATATAACCAAAGTTATTGTACTTTTCAACTCCAGAATTTTCATTTTAAAAATTGGCTGGGCATGGTGGCTCACGCCTGTAATCCCAACACTTTGAGAGGCCAAGGTGGGCAGATAACTTGAGGTCAGGATTTCAAGACCATCCTGCCCTACATGGTGAAACTCTATCTCAACTAAAAATACAAATAAAAGTTAGCTGGCATGGTGGCACATGCCTGTAATCCCAGCTACTCAGGAGGCTGAGGCAGGAGAATCTGAATCACTTGAACCCAGGAGGCAGAAGTTGCAGTGAGCTGAGATTGCGCCACTACACTCTAGCCTGGGCGACAGAGCAAGAGTCCGTCTCAAAATAAATAAATAAAAATAAAAATAATTTCTATCTGTTTATTGATATTATTTATTTGATGAGACATTGTTTCCTATCTTTCTTCTTTAAGCATGGTTTCCTTTAGTTCTTTGAACGATAATGGCTACTTTAAAGTCTTGTTAAATCTGATATCCAGTCTATCTCACAGACAATTTCTTTTGCCTGTTTTTTCCCCCTGTGCATGGATCACACTTTACTGTTTCTTTGCATGTCTCATATTTTTTGGTTGTTATTGAAAAGTAGAATTTCTGGTAATATACTGCAGCAACTCTGGATATTAATTACCCTCTCCCTTCTTCTGAACTTGATTTATTTGTAGTTTGCTTGTTTCATTATTTTGTGACTTGGCTAAACTGTTTTAGTAAAGTCTATTAACCCTGCAGTGTGAAGCCTTTGGCGTTGTTCCTCAGAGGGCATGGCCTCCGGCGTGCACATAGCCAACCTGAAATGAGAGTGGTTTGTTTTTGTTTTTGAGATGGAGTTTCATTCTTGTTGCCCAGGGTGGAGTACAATGGCGCCATTTTGACTCACTGCAACCTCTGCCTCCCGGGTTCAAGAGATTCTTCTGCCTCAGCCTCCCAAATAGCTGGGATTGCAGGCACCCACCACCACAACTGGCTAATTTTTTTGTATTTTTAGTAGAGAAGTATGTACTTTCACCATGTCGGCCAGGCTGATCTCTAACTCCTGACCTCAGGTGATCTGCCTACCTCGGCCTCCCAAAGTGCTGGGATTACAGGCGTGAACAACTGCGCCCAGCCGATAGTAGTTTTATCAGGGCTCTGTCTACTGTCTCTTTTCTCGATCACTCTTTTGAACTGTGTCATTTGGTATTACACCACTCCGTTAGACTCCATTAATTACTGGCTAACTGCTTTATTGTTTTTGCCATAAATTGCTTAACAGTGTGACCCAATTGAATTCTGGCAGGATGAGCTTTAATTTTCTTTTTTTTTTTTTTTTTTTTTTTTTTTTTTT